>NC_135232.1:991470038-992095038 GCF_051348905.1 Ranitomeya variabilis
GAGATGCATGATGGGAAATTACAGCTACAATACATGAAAACATATTATAACAATGGACAGTCGATGTTAGCAAAGGAACACAAACTCTTTAATAAACATAATAATATAATGAACTTATTATGCTTATGTCCTTGTAATATGTGTAAGCTCTGCAGACGATGGCTGACCAGCACAGATGTGCTGTATATGTAGCATCAATGCGAGCGATTGGCTGTAGTAATCACATGAATGTTATGTCATCGCTACAGCATCATCTTGTATTTAGTGAGTAATGGGTATTTTATATATTATACCAAAGGCAACTTTCTGTATATTTATTGTGGTTGTCTGGGAATTTAAAGGGTATCTGACACCAGGTTTTTACCAGCTAATCTGAGAGCAGCATCATGTAGAGATGGAGACTCTAATTCCAGCCATGTATCAATTGCTTGACTACCTGCTATAGAATTGATAAAATCACTGTTTTATCAGAAGGAGATTATCCCTAAAGAACCAATAAATCTGCTGCCATGTATTCCTCCATATTCATGACATCTGTATAACACTGACACCACAATTGAGTGGCAGTTTTCTGCCTATGCACAGTGTACAAAGAAAGTGGGCAATCAGTGGTGTGGGCAGAGTTATACAGAGCTCAGCATTCAGAGAACTGGCAGATACGCAGCAGATAAAACTGATTTTATCAAAACTACAGAAAGCAGCCCATTAAGTGATACATTCTTGGAATCAAGGCCTCTGCCCCTCCTGTTCTCAGATTACATAGCAGAAACCAAGTGACAGGTCCCTTTTAACAATGTAAAGAAAATGGAGACAGCGATGATAATATCTTTAAAGTGCTGCAGAATATGTTGGCACTATATGTAAGTGAAATGAATAAATACAATTTACCGTAGCTCATTTATAAAAATCTATTCTTATCCTGCTTTTAAACAAAGGTTTTATGTATATGTTTATTTGCAAATATACATTATTCCTTCATAAACTTTTAATGAAGTTACTTTATCACTGGATAGCACATCATACTATACAGCTAAGCCATTGGGAAGATGCTGTAATTCTGGCTAATTAAATGTTCCATTAAAACAATAAAAGCACTGCGAGCTATATCCTACAGCTGGGAACATGTACCCAATGTTTCACCAAGCTTTATTTTACCTCATCTGTAATACAGCTGTCTTCCATTACTTTCCTACTTCTCCAGCAGTGTTACACTCTGATTCCTATATTGGCTGCAGATGGGCCAATAATCCCACATAAGCACAGAACAGACCAAACCTGAGGCCACCCACCAAATTGAGTTTCACAGTAAATATTTCACCAGGGGGAGAATACGTTCTGTTGGGGCCCGTAGTGGAGATTTCTGAAATAACTGCACTTCTTAAATGTCAGCAAATTATTTTTGTATCTACTAATTGTACCCCTGCACCCACATTAATGCTGTAGGTGGACATCTACTTGGTTGACCATTTGTCCTACATTTGCAATTGTGTCCTACCTCTGCACAGTCACAAAGTTTTTAGTCTAAATGAAGACACAAATCCATCCAGTTCTTCCTAATTTTTTAAGTGTTAATCCAGAGGAAGGTAAAAAAAAACCTAAGCAAAAGTTATTTGCCCCATAGTAAGAGAATAATTCTACTCAACCATACACAGCAGTCAATGTCAGAGAGGCCTTTAGTTGTTTGAAAGTTATCTCTGGTTTCTTTGAGACTTCACAGGCTATTATATGCCTTGCTTTTGGAGCGATCGACCACTCGATTGGTCGACCACTCCTGGGGATAGTAATAATGGTATTTAATTTACTGTCTCTGACTGTGAATTGGCAACGTCCAAACTCTTTAGTTATGGTTTGTAACCTTTTCCAGCCTGTTGAGTATCAAAAACTCATCTACTGAGGTTCTCAGAAATCTTCTTTCCTTTTACCGTATGTTGTGTAGACGAAAGTCCCATCATCTAGATCCCATAACCTGTCATGTTATATTTATCGAGAGAGGCATCCAGGCCCTCCATGAACCTGTTTGATGAATTGTCCATCACAATCCAGTTTGGCAGTCTGACAATCTTGACCGATCATTTTGCTCTTTCATGACAGAGATAAGGGCTGAAAGTACATGTTGACCTAACAAACTGTAGCTTTATTTTGGCAGGGGCTCTCTCTTTATGTGTTCTAACAGTTATGAGTTTTTAGGGAAAAAAAACTAAGGAATGTGAGACAACCATTTTATCTCCCAACCATACTATTTGATGGGAATTGTCAATAAGTTAACAATGGTCATGTGTCAAAGAAAAAAATGTATATTCCTCTAATGTGCAGAATGCCAGTTGAGAATGTAATTGTCAGCTGACAATACATATTAGATTTCACTCAGACAAATCCGATTTATTCAACTGTATTGGGAAAAAAAGAATATGTCTGGTCTCTGCACTCTCAACCATTTTGTTCTGTTGCAGATAAACTAGAGCTGTCCATACACCATAGGTAGCTCGTTAAGCTAACAGCTATTCCTCTGCCCTCATACACATGTATGCTCAGCTGAGCCAAGTGTGCATGTGTTCTAGGTGGAGGGAAGGGTCGTAAGCTACTGTTCGGTGGGTTATGTTACCTAAGAAGGTTGAAGTTCAACAGACCCAATTTTTTCTTTCCATGACATTTGACCTTTGGATGAAAGTTGAGACCCCTATAAACATTATGGTAGTCTCACTGAAGTTGGCAGGTTTGCCCGACATTCTGATATTTATTCTCTGCTTCCTATTGAAATAAGATGCATACTCTTCTGAAATGTGCATGCATGTATATAGGACAGTGGACAGCTGGGAGAGATAGCAGCCAGCTGAATGAACATTCACATGTCAGTGACTCCTTGAACTACAAAAACTGTTGCTTTATTCTTGGTATTCGAAAAACCAAAGGTATCTTACATACCCGAATGTATACCATATCCAGATAATTTCAAAATGAATTCTACCCCACATGCATTTAATGGAGGTCTACAAATGCAATGCTTTTCTGAAGCATGCAGTGTATTAATAAAGGTTGTAGGGTCTGTGGGATTATAGGACAATCACAGACATTACCATAAGGGTATGTGCACACTTTGACTTTTAGAAGCCAGTGCACCCGCACCCTTTTTTGAAGTTAAACACTCTTCAAGAAAACATTGGTGTTTTCTCTAATGTGTCTCCTCTGTCGTCTTTCACAATGACTTTTGCGCGGCCTTTCGGCTGGAGTTTTCTTTTTCTTTTAATTGGATATATAACATAGTGATGGCATCCAAGTGGAAGTCTCCTGAAGGATGGGCCGTTCAAAGCCTGAAGCGTTTAGAAGTGACAAAAAAACGATCATAGGTACAGTAAGTCAGTTTTAGGTTGCTGTGCATTGTGTTCATTCTTTTTGGCATTTTTTAGCGCTTTTTCAGGCGGGTTCCCGGCACAATATACATACTGTATACCCTTACAACATGAAACACTGAATTTGTTACTATTGAAATATGACAAGTCTAGTGTAAAATATTTCCAAATAGCAATCAGCAAACCAAATGTCATATAATGCTGTGCGGTGAATAGGAAGTATTGTAAGATGGGATGTGCTGTTACATGGAGATGATTTGTTAAAACTGGGGATCTAATGTCTTATAGGTGAACCTGAATTTAAGTATGTTGGAAACATGCATGGGAATGAAGCTGTGGGTAGAGAACTTCTCATTTATTTGGCCCAGTATCTGTGCAATGAGTACCAGAAAGGCAACGAGACAATCATCAACGTGATCCACAATACCCGTTTACACATCATGCCTTCCATGAACCCAGACGGGTTTGAAAAAGCTGCTCAGCAAGTAAGTAAAAGGGTACAAAAAAACCAAAAAAGGATGTTAATATTGTTTCTATCAAAAGGGTGTTATTTGGTGTATTACACGTCTAGTCCATTAATGTGTGGTGTGATTGATGTTAAACCAACCCATGGATCACCACTGATTATCAAAATAAGTGTGTTGGTGTGCTCTGTGGAGAGTGGTGGCTCCTTTCATGTTTATCCATTGGTGTTATGTATCCGTGTAGCTGTCTCCCATACTGTAGTACCACCTTAGATGATGGAATCCTGGATGTCCACAGTCACAATGATGGCCTATGATGTATGTGTCACCTTTGTCCTCCGTGTGTTCCCCAATCTGCATGATAACTGAAAAAATGTGAACACATGATTATATAGTTTGTGTGATCTGCTTAACTTGCCTGTTAAAGGATACCTGTCATATACACAGATGTCATATGTTGAGAGCAAACAGCCTAAAGCCCAATAGGGGAAGCAGAAGGAAATAGCAACCATTTAGAAGCTGAATAGTTGCAGCTCTGAAGAGGCTCATGTTATCAATAGCTACAATTGGAAGTGTTTGCGTCATGTAGACCTAAGGCGTCCAAGCACCCTATATAACTGTTGACTAAACACTATAAATCCCATAACACCCATAAGCATTCACACTGGGTTCAGCTAAGGCTGTGTGCACACAGTGCGTTTTTGATGCGTTTTCGCGTTGCGGAAATGGGCCAAAAACTCTATGGAATCCTTATGCAAGCTAATTCAATGACAATCTTGAAGTATAGTGCACATGATCAGTAATAATCCTTGAGTATCTGCAGTGCATTTTTCTCTGCAGCATGTCAATTCTTTGTGCATTTCTGCAGCGTTTTTCACCCATTGACTTTAATTGAGTCAGTCAAATCCGCAACAAAAACACAGGTATAAAAATGTTTGAAGATTTGCTGAGTTTTTGTTTGTGTTTTACCGGCTTCCTATGGCGTTTCCACCACCGGTGCGGTGGTTCTTCTCGGTGGTAACGTTACCGCCGGTAAGATCATTCGTTAGAGCGCTGCGGGATCATGCTGTCAGATGTCAGTATGACCCAGCAGCTGTGACTGTGACCCGCGATAACGCTAACACCGGTAAGACTGTCGGTCAGAGTGTTGCGGGGTCATGCTGTCGGATGTCAGCGTGACCCCGCAGCTGTGACTGCGACCTGCAGCGGTAACCTGCAGTAAAAAGCTTACTGCAGGTCAGCAGGCATGGGCTGATGAGACTACTGCTTCCATTGGGCTATGTTTGCTGTCACTGATAACAATAACAGCAGGTACCGCTAATGGGAGACATAGTCTCATCAGCCGGCGCCTGTACACAAAGTTGAAAAAAAAGTAAAATAATTACATATATGTTCAAATAAAAAATAAAAAAATATTATACTCGCCTAACACCAAATCCCCGATGCCCTCGTCTCCTAGAAATAATGTAAAATAATAAACCAACATATACTCCCCGTCCGCCGTAGTCCACGTTTTACCACGGCAATCTCACGTGTAGAACAGTCACATCAGGAGATGTGAACACTACCGCCGGCGATATACTGACTCCTGCAGTGTTTCACTGAGCTGCCGTGAGAGAAGTCACCGGAGTTCATCAGCTGATCAGCTCCAGTGCTCTCACTTATGGCACTGCTGCATGAGAACTTTCTCACGGCAGCTCAGTGATACACTGCGAGAGCGATTACCTCCTCTTAGTGTATCGCTGGCTGTCTTTGAGGGCAGTCACATCGGTTAGGTGAGGAATATTGTGGTTTTTAATTTTATTTTTGTTGCAGGAGATGTTGGCTTCGGTTTTGGTTTAATTAACATTCATTAAAGGAGTCTGTGTCATTATTTCAAATAAAGGACTTTATTTTGGGTGTCTGTGTTTTTATACAATATCACTATATGGTTACTAATTGATAGGTGTCTTATAGACGCTTCTCCATTACTAACCTGGTTGCTTGATGTCACCTGACAATACAAAGGTGACATCAACCCCACAAACATGATCCCCACTTGCCACCGCTAAAGTGGGAAGAACGAGGCTAAGCGCTAGGTTTGGCACATCTTATAGATGCACCTTTTCTGGCGCGGTTGAGAGCTGATGTTTTTAGTCTGTGATGGACCAATATCCATGGCCCCTTCCTAGGCTATGAATATCATCCCGCAGCTGTCTGCCTAGCCTTTGCTGGTTAGATTTTATATCATTTTTTCTGTGGTCCCCCTGTTAACTAGCCAGTAAAGTCTAAGTAAACAGCTGTGAGCTGATATTAATAGCCTGGGAACCTTTATGGCTATTGGTTCCTTCCCAGAATATTAACATCAGCCCTCAGCTATCAGCTTTCCTTCTGCTGGTTATTAAAATTATGCGGGAGCCAAGTCAATTTTTTTTTCCTTTAAAATTAACAGTTGCTGTCTGGTTACAGCCTATGTAGGTTCGTTCTGTTAACGCTCCTACATAGGCTGGTGACAATGTGTGTGTGTGTTTGTGTGTGTGTGTTTGTGTTTACTTATTGGCTTAGTAATGAGGGTGTCGGGCTGACACTTTTTCATTACTAAGCCTTGGGCTAGGTGTCGATTACAGCTGCTGACACCAGTCCCTAATCCCATTACCCTGATGCCACTGCATCAGCATGAAAAAGGTGGTGATGAACCAAGAAAATACATCACAAAACATTTTTTATAAACATCTTTATTTAGATCAAAAAAGCATTGATTGCTGTAGAAAAACGCACCAAAAACACGTGTTTTTGCCACAGGGTTTCTCTTGCCAAGAGATGCAGAAACGTTGCAGAAATTTCTGCAAGCAAATACTCAATGTGCGCACATATCCTGAGTCTTCATTTACTCTGAGAGGGGAGATGGGCAAAGCAAACCACTGCCAAAGACCTCTGGTTGCAGAGAATTTTCCCTGGCATTATTCACTTTTCAGCAAGACTTGATATGGACAGTCTACTGCCTCCAAATAGAAACAAGTGTCCTCACAGACCGCAAACAGAAATGTTGGGTGAGGAATTAAAGGGAACCTGACAGCTGAAACATGGTGCCAGATCCATAGCCAACATGTATCAGACTGTGGCTGTATGAACTCGGACAGGTATGTTTGATTCCGAAATACTTGGGTGTTTCGGAGAAAAACATACATTAAAAGCCTCCGAGGACCATGTTTTGAGAGAGACTAGTTGGTCCCTGGTGGTTTTTCCCCACCTGCTACCAATGACAGGTCTCTCCATGTACATGCAAATGTAACTTAAAGGGGTATTTCCATCTCCAAGGTCCTTTCCCAATATGTAGTAGGTGTGTTAATACTACTAATATTAGCAAATAAGTTTATTAGAAATGAAATATAGTTTTTCTGATTCGCTATGTCGCTTACTTTATGTGCAGACATTACAGGACCTTAGGTGCTCTGGAGATCATCAGAGATTGGGATTTTTTTTATACCCCAACCCTGACTTATACTTCTCAACAACTTTGTCCCTAATTTGTTTGGAGATCTCTTTGGACTTCATGGTGGTGTTTGGTGCCTCTTGCTTAATGGTGTTGCAGCCTCTGTGGCCTTTCAGAAAAGGTATATTTTTCTCACTTCACCAACTTAGACTATTTAGAGCTGATGCATCACGCACAAATCAGATTACAAAAATATTTAAACAAAGTTTATAATGAAACAAAATAGGTAAAAAGCCAAGGAGGGTGAATACTTTCGCAAGCCACTGTACATGGATGAGTTCATACAACCAGTCCCTGATACATGCTGCCCATGGATCTGGCGCCATGTATTATGTATCAGCTGTCAGGTTTCATTTAAAACAAATAGTATATCAGGAGGTTGGTAGGTACAGAACACTGGAAGTCCCTTTATTGCCTTTCTGCTACTTGACGTAGGAAGTGTCTGCGTGTATGGAGCATGGTCAAGAGTCCCATACAAGGTGGGTACTGACTGTATTATACAGCCGACACCTGTCTCTAACTTACATGCTGCTGGCAATCTGTGACGGGGGTATTTCGTGTTCATGTTGGGTGTCCGTTCCATTCCACCCCCTACAGCAATGTGATCTTGGTGACTCCATAGGCTGTGAATCATTATATGCACTATGTACAGCAATACTGAAGTATTAGATAGGGGAAGTGGGTCAATAATTATTGCATCAAATGAAAATATACCAAATGTAATATGTAAGAAATAATGATAAAGTGCCAAACAAAAGTAGACATAAATATGGTTTCTTACAAAATCAGTATATATGAAATATTGATAAATATTTCATAGCAATACTGAAGTATTGTAGATCCTACAACAAGGCAAAATGCACACAGCCAAAATGTAGAAAGAAAAAGATTGTTTATTAAGTCTTTAAAATGACATACAGGACAAATTAAAAAGTGAGTCACCCAGTGGATGGAGGCACGGAAATCAGGAGGAAATGCATTACACAAACAATTGGATCAACGTCCAGACTTCAAAGGTAACTGTATGTTTGAACAGCTGAGAAGTGTCCTGAAATATCACTCGAGACATGATGTAAGTACAGATCAAAAGAGCTGACATAGTATACGATGTAAATACCATGGGATGATAGCTGAACATCTCTGAATGTACAGTATACACATACCCATGGTCTGCCCCCGCTGACATGGAGCCAACCTCAACATGTCATATATAGTACAAGTTCCCTAAGGGGATTGCAAAGTAAAGTAAAAAGTAAAAACAAAGGGTTTTTAAAGATATTAAAAATAAAAATCCCCATAAGTTTGAATCATCCCCTGCTCTTCCCCATCCAAAAATACATTTTACAAATAAATATGCTTTGTGTCATATTCATAAAATTCCAGTCTATCAAAATATAAATTTATTTAATCCATAAAGGTAAAAGTCATGAAAAAAAAGTAGTTTTTTTTTATAGCTGCACTTTCATCTGAAATACAATTCTTTAGTCCCGATTTATCAAAATGTTTACCCCAGAAATCTGGCCTAAACACTTTAAAAAGTCACAAAGTTTTCGTGCAATATGAAGTTGCGCAATGATTTTGCAACTTTTGGCTTTTTCGCGCTAGTTTTAGGCAACTCCGCCAAATTGGAACACAGAGTTGGAGCTGGACGGCTCGCAACAGTGCCCGCCCATCTAATTCATGTGGCGTATCTTACACCACAAATCTTACTCCAGTCTAGGACTGGAGTAAGATTTGTGCTGAGGTGCCTCTTTTTATAGGGCTTGGAAAATGGCAAAACAAACCATTCTGTTAGGGCATGCTGCACCAGGCTGTTAGGGCATGCTGCACCAGGCTGTTAGGGCACACCACACCATGCTGTCATGGCACTACACCAGTCTGTTAGGGCACTATGCACCATACTATTAGGGCACTTTACACAAGGCTGTTATGGCATGCTGTACAAGGCTATTAGGGCACTCTACACAAGGGTGTTAGAGCACGCTGTACCAGGCTGTTAGGGCACTCTGCACCAGGCTGCTAGGGCACTCTACACAAGGCTGTTAGAGCACGATACACAAGGCTGTTAGAGCACTCTACACAAGGCTGTTAGGGCACTCTTCACAAGGGTGTTAGAACACGCTACACAAGGCAGTTAGAGCACTCTACACAAGGCTGTTAGGACACTCTTCACACGGGTGTTAGAGCACGCTGTACCAGGCTGTTAGAGTACGCTACACAAGGCTGTTAGGGCACTCTGCACCAGGTTGTTAGGGCACTCTACACAAGGCAGTTAGAGCACTCTACACAAGGCTGTTAGGGCACTCTATACAAGGCTGTTAGAGCACGCCACACAAGGCTTTTAGAGCACTCTACACAAGGCTGTTAGAGCATGCTGTACTAGGCTGTTATAGCATGCTACACAAGGCTGTTAGAGCACGCTACACAAGGCTGTTAGGGCACTCTACAAAAGGCTGTTAGGGCACTCTACAGAAGGCTGTTACGGCGCGATGCACCAGGCTGTTATGGCACTCTACAGAAGGCTGTTAGAGCATGCTACACAAGCCTGTTAGGGCACTCTACACAAGGCTGTTAGAGCTCGCTACACAAGTCTGTTAGAGCACGCTACACAAGGCTGTTAGGGCACTCGACAAAAGGCTGTTAGGGCACGCTACACAAGGCTGTTAGAACACGCTACACAAGGCTATTAGGGCACTTTACACAAGGCTGTTAGAGCACGCCACACAAGGCTGTTAGGGCACTCTACACAATACTGTTAGGGCACTCTGCAAAAGGCTGTTAGGGCACTCTATACAAGGCTGTTATGGCACTCTACGCAAGGCTGTTAAGCCACGCTGCACCAGGCTGTTATGGCACTCTACAACAGACTGTTAGGGCACCAGGCTTTGAAGAATGGCGGCGCATCATTATATATAAGCCGGTTCACGTTATGCGTTGGCCAATCACAGACATGGCAGGCGGACCCAAACAGTAACACGGACTTTTGTTTTGAAGTCCGTGTTCAGGGTTCGGCATCGGACACTTGGTTTCCCGTGCGAAACCCGAACTTTACCGTTCGGGATCGCTCAGCCCTAATTGGGACTTATTCATAGCATACACAACCCTTAGTTATGATTGTTAGCACTTGACAAGGAAAAAATTAATTATGATTTTTTACTTATTATTATAAAACTTATTTTAATGTGTTTATATGCTGCTTTAATTTTTTAATCTTGCTAATAAAACAAAATTCTGACTTTGTGCAACTTATCCATGTAGGAGAGGATTATCTGCTGAGGTGTTTGTGACTTGAGGGCTTCTTGCACCCCCTAGTGGACGACAGCTTCAACTAGCTCATAAGATCAGATGCAAAGCTAACATTTCCTTTTAATCAAATGTGAGAGTTCTATGAAATTTCACCTAGTGCTATTTTTTTCTCTTGTATAAGCCTGGAGATATAAAGGACTGGTTTGTTGGTCGCAGCAATGCACAAGGTATAGACCTGAACAGAAATTTTCCTGATCTGGACCGTATTGTCTACATTAATGAGCGAGAAGGTGGAGACAACAACCACTTGCTGCAAAATCTGAAGAAGACAGTTGACCAAAACACTAAGGTACCTATAATTTTGTGCCGTGAGTTACAGTTTTAGTCTGTGTTTTGTCAAATGCTATAATGATTATGTAATCAAATTACTCGATATACAGCACAGATCCTTGAAACGAAAAACAAATGTGAAACTCCAAGAGTGCAGCCAGTTATGATGTAATAAGTGGATTTATCATCACATACATTAATATATATACATATATATTCCTTATGTATGATCACACTGGTGTATTTACTCTGAAAATCCATGTCAGAATGGCGGTATTATCCTGATATTAAGATGAGCATTTCATGAGTTCAGCTCTAGAATAAAATATCTCATGAAGATTAAGTGTATCAGTCTTCACCCCACCCTTCACCCTTCCTGACTGACAGCTGCAGCTTGTACTAAACACTGTGAGATCTCAGCAGCAGGGAGGAGGGACACTGAGGAGCTGTCAGGCAGGCATGGTGAGTGGAGATTAAGTAAACACTTTCTAAAAGGGTTATACAGCCATTCCAAATTTAAGTAGCCTACCCTCTTCAAGTCTAAAAGATCTAGTATTAATGTGAGAAGTTTGTGAAATCTAGTGACAGGTCACTTTAAGGCTCTGCTTACATTTTGATATTCGTACAGTATATGTCGGAGGCATACATGGAGCGTATTCCGGATCATACACCATATATGTGCCACTGTAGCCATTATGTACATACTGTATATTGATACATACAATATATTGATGTATATTGACAATATTCCGAAGTGTTGTCTCCCATGAGGCACATAATGTGTATTAGCATATTTATAGATTATAATAACTAATCTAGGGTAACTAATGAGGGTTATTCTTTTTACATTTTGAGAAAAAAACAAGAAGTTACAAAAAAGACCTAAAAAATACTCTTTAATAATATTAAAATATTGGACTAGAAACCACAATAGCGAAAAACCAATGGCAGGGAACCCAAAGATAGGATCAGATAGTCGTTGAATACAGATAATCAAATAAATATAATTGCTAGTAAGGAAAGGGCTAGGGAAGATAGACGTGCCTCACCCTACTGGAATCCCTTCCTTGCAGCGGAGGTTGGCACCCTGGGATACGACATGGCGCCCCCGCTCAACGTAGACTGACCCTAAAGACCCTAAAAGGTATCCCTACCAAAGCCACCACCCAAAACACACCACAAAAAAACACAAAATGAGTGGATACACTTATGTGCTGTTACTGCTAATAACTATCAATGCAACATGACGTTAGTGAGCCTTGTTATATTCCATCTGAGGTATACGTGATGTCAAATCTGGAGAGATGAGTGATTTGAAAGGATGCATATATTAAACAATAAATAATACTCCCTTTTTAATATTATTATAATTTATAAAATACAGTAGTGAATAATCATAGAAAATGATGATTGGTGTCTCCGTAATTAGCAGATTATCTGAGACGGTAGAAGAAATATTGTCACTTCAACAGGAGACACATCTTATACAGGTCCTTCTCAAAAAATTAGCATATAGTGTTAAATTTCATTATTTACCATAATGTAATGATTACAATTAAACTTTCATATATTATAGATTCATTATCCACCAACTGAAATTTGTCAGGTCTTTTATTGTTTTAATACTGATGATTTTGGCCTACAACTCCTGATAACCCAAAAAACCTGTCTCAATAAATTAGCATATCAAGAAAAGGTCCTCTAAACGACCTATTACCCTAATCTTCTGAATCAACTAATTAACTCTAAACACATGCAAAAGATACCTGAGGCTTTTAAAAACTCCCTGCCTGGTTCATTACTCAAAACCCCCATCATGGGTAAGACTAGCGACCTGACAGAGGTCAAGAAGGCCATCATTGACACCCTCAAGCAAGAGGGTAAGACCCAGAAAGAAATTTCTCAACAAATAGGCTGTTCCCAGAGTGCTGTATCAAGGCACCTCAATGGTAAGTCTGTTGGAAGGAAACAATGTGGCAGAAAACGCTGTACAACGAGAAGAGGTGACCGGACCCTGAGGAAGATTGTGGAGAAGGACCGATTCCAGACCTTGGGGAACCTGAGGAAGCAGTGGACTGAGTCTGGTGTGGAAACATCCAGAGCCACCGTGCACAGGCGTGTGCAGGAAATGGGCTACAGGTGCCACATTCCCCAGGTAAAGCCACTTTTGAAGCCCTGGACTGTTGCTAAGTGGTCCCAAGTACTTTTTTCTGATGAAAGCAAATTTTGCATGTCATTCGGAAATCAAGGTGCCAGAGTCTGGAGGAAGACTGGGGAGAAGGAAATGCCAAAATGCCTGAAGTCCAGTGTCAAGTACCCACAGTCAGTGATGGTGTGGGGTGCCATGTCAGCTGCTGGTGTTGGTCCACTGTGTTTCATCAAGGGCAGGGTCAATGCAGCTAGCTATCAGGAGATTTTGGAGCACTTCATGCTTCCATCGGCTGAAATGCTTTATGGAGATGAAGATTTCATTTTTCAGCACGACCTGGCACCTGCTCACAGTGCCAAAACCACTGGTAAATGGTTTACTGACCATGGTATTACTGTGCTCAATTGGCCTGCCAACTCTCCTGACCTGAACCCCATAGAGAATCTGTGGGATATTGTGAAGAGAAAGTTGAGAGACGCAAGACCCAACACTCTGGATGAGCTTAAGGCCGCTATTGAAGCATCCTGGGCCTCCATAACATCTCAGCAGTGTCACAGGCTGATTGCCTCCATGCCACGCCGCATTGAAGCAGTCATTTCTGCCAAAGGATTCCCGACCAAGTACTGAGTGCATAACTGAACATTATTATTTGATGGTTTTTTTGTTTGTTATTAAAAAACACTTTTATTTGATTGGACGGGTGAAATATGCTAATTTATTGAGACAGGTTTTTTGGGTTATCAGGAGTTGTAGGCCAAAATCATCAGTATTAAAACAATAAAAGACCTGACAAATTTCAGTTGGTGGATAATGAATCTATAATATATGAAAGTTTAATTGTAATCATTACATTATGGTAAATAATGAAATTTAACACTATATGCTAATTTTTTGAGAAGGACCTGTATTATACTTAAATTTTGACCCAGAAAATATTCAATTATAATATACTCCTCAATAATAATTATTAAAAGTTACCGTATTTTCCGGCGTATAAGACGACTTTTTAACCCCCGAAAATCTTCTTAAAAGTCGGGGGTCGTCTTATACGCCGGGAATCGACTTGTACGCCGGTGTATATGGTGGGTGGGGAGGGGGAGTGATCCTGATGACGAGGGGGCGTCTCACAGGAAAGTGAGTAATCCCCATTACCTTATCCTAGCGGTGCAGCGTGGGGGTGTCAGTGCTGGGAGCGGCGGCAGCTGCTGTGTTCTGGTGCGGCGGCTCCTCTTCTGTGTGGGGCCTCTGTGCTGTGAGGTGGCGGCGGCAGCGGCGTATCTTTATCCAGTTGGGGCTCCTCCGGCATCTCCTTAGCCCTGGAGGCCCCGCCGCAACTCCATCGGTGCGATGCGGTGGCCTCCGGGAAAATGGCCGCTGCTCAGATTCAGATCTCGTGTCCCGAGATTTCGGGACGAGATCTGAATCTGAGCAGCGGCCATTTTCCCGGAGGCCACCGCATCGCACCTATTGAGCTGCCTCCGGGAAAATGGCCGCTGCATTGCACCGATGGAGTTGCGGCGGGGCCTCCAGGGCTAAGGAGATGCCGGAGGAGCCCCAACTGGATAAAGATATGCCGCCGCCACCGCCACCTCACAGCACAGAGGCCCCACACAGAAGAGGAGCCGCCGCACCAGAACACAGCAGCCGCCGCACCAGAGCACAGCAGCCGCCGCACCAGAGCACAGCAGCCGCCGCCGCTCCCAGCACTGAGACCCCCACGCTGCACCGCTACGATAAGGTAATGGGGGATACTCACTTTCCTGTGAGACGCCCCCTCGTCATCAGGATCACTCCCCCCCCCCCCAAAAGGCACATATTCACCGGCCCTATAAGACGACATAGGGTGTATAAGAAGACCCCCGACTTTTAAGAAGATTTTATATTTTAACTGGTAAAGTTGGGGGGTCGTCTTATACGCCCAGTCGTCTTATACGCCGGAAAATACGGTAAGTTTTATTAGCCTGTTATTGAGGAGCTGTGTCTCTAGTGGGGCTTATGCCCTTTTAGGGATTAATTAATATTCTACTTGTGCTTCAAAATGTCAAACTAAAGTATCACAAGAAAGAATTTTGAGTCCACCTGCGAATATTGAGCTTCATACAAAATATGCTGTTTCACTATTAATATACTAAGCTGGTGAATGAAGCTGTATAACTGCATTAAGTGTTGAATACTCCTCATTCACAAGTCAATGTGTTCTTTACTTTTATTTTAAATTATTTAACAGTTTGTAGCTTCTCGATTTTACAATTAAAATCCAATGATAGGTGCTTGAGCTACTAAAGCACAAATAGTCCCCTATGTTACCTTGTGACATCCATCACTCAGCAATGCCTTAGCAGTTAAGATTTTAACAAACAAAAGTATGTTTTCCAAAATGCGTTAGAGTAAGATTGTGATTTTTATTACTTAGTAATTAGTGATAAATACAAGTGTTCGTTACTCGAGATTGCCTAAGGTGTTCGGATATGCACCGAGTATCACAGGTGCTCAGATGACATGTTCGAGTCCCCGATGCCGCATGTCTCGCGGCTGTTAGCTGTTTGTGGGTGTCTAACATGCACAGAACGTGTAGCCGTGGGGACTCGAACACGGCACTCGAGGAACCGCAATACTCAGTGCATAATAATAATCTTAATTTTTATATAGCGCTAACATATTCCGCAGCGCTTTACAGGTTGCACACATTATCATCACTGTCCCCGTTGGGGCTCACAATCTAAATTCCCTATCGCTATGTCTTTGGAATGTGGGAGAGAACATACAAACTCTTTGCAGATATTGTCCTTGGTGGGGTTTGAACCCAGGACTCCAGCGCTGCAAGGCTGCTGTGCTAACCACTGCGCCACCGTGCTGCCCAAGCCCCCTAGTCAAATATGAGTAACGAGCACTTGTTCTCATCACTATTAGTAATAAATTATTTGATAAGGGGCAAATCATCAGAGAGGGTCACTAGTTTTTCAACAACTTATGCGTTCTTCCTATGCGACTGTGCAGGGGGACTCCACTTCCCACTCACCTATCACAATAGGCCAACATTGTGCTAAGTTCATCCCACAGACGGTCCCCACAACCACGCTACAATTTACACTGCCACCGCATGTGGTTTTACCAGGCCAGCGAGACCCCTGCACCCAACTTTGCCAAGCTGAATGGTTGACTACTTGCACTCTGACTGCAACATAACACAACTAAGGCTACGTTCACATTTGCGTTGTGCGCCGCAGCGTCGGCGCCGCAGCGCACAACGCAAACAAAAACGCGGCAAAACGCACGCTAAAACGCTGCGTTTTGCGCCGCATGCGTCGTTTTTGCCCGCAAGTTGGACGCAAAAAAAATGCAACTTGAAGCGTTTCTTGCGTCCAACGCTTGCGGCCATGCGGCGCAAAACGCAGCACAACGCATGTCCATGCGCCCCCATGTTAAGTATAGGGGCGCATGACGCATGCGGCGACGCTGCGGCGCCCGACGCTGCGGCGCTGACCGCAAATGTGAACGTAGCCTTAGCTATTTTGTCTTCTCAAAATCATGGGTAAGTTGGAGGAACGAAGAACAAGCTTATTAATATACAAAAAGAAGTACAGTTCATGAAAAAGGTTATAAAAGGTGAAATAACAAAAATATGACATAAACAAAAGGATAAATTAAGAAATCTTACACCGTTGGATCGTGTGACTTGTTTACCCCTGTACTCCTGGGAAGTGACACTGACAAGGTTGTGGTACAGAGCGATCATATGCATATGGTTCTTCTGGATCTGACTCTTATTTTCAGTAGATCAGATGATATGAAGGGTCTCATCAGACCCCTCACTCCTTCAGCTAAGATAAGAAGGGGATGGCTGATTAGATTAGACTCCTAAGGTACCTTCACACTCAGCAACTTTACAACGAGAACGACAACGATCCGTGACGTTGCAGCGTCCTGGATAGCGATCTCGTTGTGTTTGACACGCAGCAGTGATCTGGATCCCACTGTGATATCGCTGGTCGGAGCTAGAAGTCCAGAACTTTATTTGGTCGTCAGGTCGGCGTGTATCGTCGTGTTTGACAGCAAAAGCAACGATGCCAGCAATGTTTTACATGGAGCTAACGACCTGTGAGAACGATAAGTGAGTCACCGCTACGTCACAGGATCGCTCCTGCATCGTTGTGGAGCTGCTGTGTTTGACGTCTCTACAGCGACCTAAACAGCGATGCTGCAGCGATCGGCTCGTTGTCTATATCGCTGCAGCGTCGCTAAGTGTGACGGTACCTTACATAGTTACATAGTTACATACATAGTTATTAAGGTTGAAGGAAGACTGTAAGTCCATCTAGTTCAACCCATAGCCTAACCTAACATGCCCTAACATGTTGATCCAGGGGAAGGCAAAAAAACCCCATGTGGCAAAGAGTAACTCCACCATGGGGAAAAAAATTCCTTCCCGACTCCACATACGGCAATCAGACTAGTTCCCTGGATCAACGCCTTATCAAGGAATCTAGTGTATATACCCTGTAACATTATACTTTTCCAGAAAGGTATCCAGTCCCCTCTTAAATTTAATTAATGAATCACTCATTACAACATCATACGGCAGAGAGTTCCATAGTCTCACTGCTCTTACAGTAAAGAATCCGCGTCTGTTATTATGCTTAAACCTTCTTTCCTCCAGACGTAGAGGATGCCCCCTTGTCCCTGTCTCAGGTCTATGATTAAAAAGATCACCAGAAAGGTCTTTGTACTGTCCCCTCATATATTTATACATTAAAATAAGATCACCCCTTAGTCTTCGTTTTTCCAAACTAAATAGCCCCAAGTGTAATAACCTATCTTGGTATTGCAGACCCCCCAGTCCTCTAATAACCTTGGTCGCTCTTCTCTGCACCCGCTCCAGTTCAGCTATGTCTTTCTTATACACCGGAGACCAGAACTGTGCACAGTATTCTAAGTGTGGTCGAACTAGTGACTTGTATAGAGGTAAAATTATGTTCTCCTCATGAGCATCTATGCCTCTTTTAATACATCCCATTATTTTATTTGCTGTTAGCCGGAGTATTACCACAGCAGCGCGTGTTACTTCATATAAGCAGCAGAATCCAACGTAAGGCAAACTGTGTTTAATATATGCAGCTTGAACTGGAACAAAATAAGAAAGCTTTGACAGTAACTACCAATATAATCTAGTCCATGTAACACATGTCTCTCTGTGAAGGAAACAGCAGCAGACTGATGCAATCAGTGAGTGTCCTCTGACCCTTTTTTTTTTTTTTAAGGCAAACTTTAACAATCACAGCATAGCTGACAAATGAACACTCATAGACATTCAATGCAGACTACAACAGGAATGGAGTTGTTGCATTTAAACTTATTCCAACACCCCCACTCAACAACTGCTTATCCTGTTAATCCCATTGCAGTTCTGAATTCTTCAAACTTGGCTCTTGACAATGGCTTTGTCAAAACATCTGCTAACATCTTGTCAGATTCACAGTAAACAAACTTTAGAACTTCACGCTCTACTAAGTCACGCAAGTGATGATGTTTAACATCAATGTGCTTTGTTCTTGCACTTATCCTTTCACTGCTGGCGAGCTTGATACATCCTTGGTTGTCCTCATAGATAACAGTTGGTTCAGCTAGTGGTTTGCCGAATTCTTCCAAAAGTTGCTTCAACCAAATTAACTCTTGACTTGCATGAGCAGCTGATGTATATTCTGCTTCTGTAGAAGACAATGCAACTGACACTTGTTTTCTACTCGACCATGAGATTGAAGTGTGTCCTAACTTGAACAAGTAACCACTTGTTGATCTTCGATCACTTGAGTCTCCAGCCCAATCTGCATCTACATATCCTCTGAGAATTAGATCTCCTGATGCAGAAATCTTTAGACTTAACTCTTGGGTTGCCTTAAGATACTGAAGAAGTCTCTTAATTGCATTCCAATCTCTTTGGCGTGGCTTGCTTACACGTCGGCAGAGAATTCCCACTGTGGCTGAGATATCTGGACGGGTTGTGGTTGCTATGTATAGAAGTGCCCCCACTGCTTGTCTGTAACTGTCATTTGTGGGTAGCAGATCTTCTTCTCCTTCCAATTTTAGGTAAGATGGATCCATTGGAGTTGATATGCCTTTGGCTTCTGACATTCCAAACTGGTTTAGAACTGTGGAGATTTTAGAATTTTGATTAAGAAGAAAACTTCCATCTTCCTCTCTCTGGATTTGGATTCCCAAATAGTATGTCACATCTCCAAGGTCCTTGGTCTCGAAATGCTTGTTCAGAATTTGACCTAGTTTTGAAATTTCTCTCTCTTCTTGATGCGCTATTATTACATCATCCACATATAGAATAACATACATCCAATCTTGTGATACACTTTTTGTATACAAACATGGATCCGCTTGAGACCTTTTAAATCCTTCGTCGATTAACACTTTGTTCATCTTAGTGTTCCATGCTCTTGCTGATTGCTTAAGGCCATAGAGAGATTTTTGCATTCTGCAAACAAGGTTCTCTTTACCCCTTTTAACATAGCCTTCTGGTTGAGTCATGTACAGCTCTTCTTCAATGTCTCCATGTAGAAAGGCTGTTTTGATGTCAAAATGTCTTACTTTCATCTGCTGAACAGCAGCTATGGATAATAAAGTTCTGAATGTAGTTTGCTTGGCAACTGGAGCAAAAGTAGCATCATAATCTTCACCATATTTTTGTGAATATCCTTTTGCGACCAATCTTGCTTTAAAACGGTGAATATTACCTTCGGAGTCATATTTGTTCTTAAAGACCCACTTACATCCAATTGCTTTCTTGCCTTGAGGTAGCTCTGTGAGCTCCCATGTTTTGAGCTTATGAAGGGATTCCATTTCTTCATCAGCAGCTTTTATCCATTTTTGCTTCTTATGAATAGGCAGTTTTTGCATTTCCTGCCATGACTGTGGCTCTTCTTCTGGAATTGATCTGACCATATAAGAAAGGCGTTTAGCTGGAATTCCTTTATTTGATCTTTCTGATCTTCTGATCTCCTGAAGTTGGCTTGGTTCTTCTGTTTCTTTTTCAGTACTTTCAGAGCATATCCAGACTTCAGTATTTTCTTTGAGATTCTCTTCAATGTCTGGAATCACTGACTGAAATTCTTGTTCCTTAGGTTGAATGATTTGCGTAACCTCATGAAATTTGAGCGATACTGAGTTTTCATCAATCACTACATCTCTGCTGATTGTTACTGTGTTGGTCTGTGGATGCAGGATTCTGTATCCTTTCTGAGTTTCACTGTACCCCACAAGAACTCCTTCCTTTGCATGAGATTCCCACTTAGAACGTTTTTCTTTGGGAACATGCACAAAAGTTTTGCTTCCGAATATCCTGAGATGCTTCAGGTTGGGCTTCTCACAGTTCCATAGCTCATACGGAGTTTTACTTGTAGCTTTAGTTGGCAGTCGATTTTGAAGATAGGTAGCAGTCATGATGGCTTCTCCCCAATATGTTGTAGGTAGGTTTCCATCAAATAGCATACTTCTTCCACTTTCACAAAGAGTTCGGTTCTTTCTCTCTGCTGTGCCATTCTGCTCTGGGTTGTATGGAACGGTTGTCTGGAACACGATTCCATTCTTTTTCAGGATGGTTTGCACTTTACCACTTGTATATTCAGTTCCATTATCTGCTCGCAGTACCTTTGGTATTCTTCCAAATTTGTTAAGAACTGCAGCAAGATATTCTTCAAGTTTCTGTGGAACTTCATCTTTACTTTGAAGTAGGTAAGTAACAGTATATCTGGAATAATCATCAATGAATGTGAGAAAATATCTCTTCTTGCTGGGAGTAAGAACACTCATTGGACCACACACATCTGTATGTATCAAATCCAGTATCTGTGCAGATTTAGTAGTGCTTACTTTAGGAAACGATTTTCTGGACATTTTCCCTTTTAGGCAACTTGTGCACTTCATTGTTTGATTACACTGGTTGATTGCAATACCATTTGCAAGTTGAGCTAGTTTCTTTACTGCTTCTGGATCTCTGTGGCCTAGGCGTCTGTGCCACACATGAATACAGTCCTTATGAAAATCTTGTCTAGCACTGTAAACAGTTTCATTGCATTTCAGCTGATAAAGTTCATCTTTGATTTTTCCTTCGGCAAGGGTATGACCCTTCTTTGAAATGATGCATCTGTCATCCTTAAATGTAACTATATTTCCTTGTTGTGCAAGCTTCTTTACAGATAAAAGGTTACTTTCAAGTTTGGGAACATACAACACGTCTTTAACTGGGATTTTTCTGACTTGTGCTGAGGATTGAACTTGACAATGGAAATAACCATCTCCTATTCCTTCTGATGTCATATAGTGACCATTAGCTAAAATTACCTTTTCAGACTTGCTTTCATCTAGATTAATGAAGAAATCCTTATCACGTGTCATGTGAGCAGTCGCTCCAGAGTCAATACACCAAACATGGTTTGCATATGGGCTTGTGCTGACCCCAAATGCAGTCGCAATACATGCATCTTCCTTCTTTACAGCTGTTTTAACCTTTTGATGACTGTCCTGCTTTTTAAACTGATTCATTCTTGCTTTCCACACTCTGCAGTCTGCTTTAAGGTGACCAGGTTTTTTACAGACAAAACATTCACGAGTTTCCTTTAAATGACTCTGAGCTTTAGAAAAGTACTGTGTCTTTAATGCTGTTTCTGCTTTGCATATATTATTGCTAATAGTCTCTGACTTTCTCTTGTATTCATCTGCAAGTTTCCCTTTCACATATTCTAGTGTGAGTTCATCATCTGGTCTGGCATCTAATGCAGTCACAAGCGTGTCATAACTTTCTGGAAGACCACTTAATAGTAATGCAGCAACATGAAAATCTTTAATTTCTTCACCAATACCCCTTAGGCGCTCCACAATCTCTAGGGTGTTTCTGATATAGTCCTGCATATGCTGGCCATCACTTAATTTAGACTGATACAGCTTTCTCATAAGATATAGCTTATTGCTGAGATTTGACCTTTCATGCACTTTCTGTAATTCTTCCCACATTTTCTTTGCAGTATCACATTTGCATACATGTACAATCTGGTTATCATCTATGCTGAGGGAAATAGTGCTTTGTGCTTTCTGATCAGTCTCTAGCCAATCACCCGGTACTGGGTCAGGCACAGGCTGTTCAATACATTTCCATGTACCCTCTCTTATAAGTAACATCTTTACCTTGAATTTCCAGGAGCTGTAATTGTGATTTGTGAGACTTGGCACTGTGTACTTCACTGCATTCCTTTCTGTAGACATTCTTGTCTCTTGTACCTCTTTTTTTTTTGTTTGTTACTGGCCCTTTAAGCTGCGCTGTCCGGTGCTCTGTACACTGCGGTACCTTTGCGTTCCGGTGTCCTTGTATTCCGGGGGTTCCTCTGTGCTGTCTGCGCTTGGCTCGCTGCTTATTCCGGTGACTGGGCTTTTTACCATTTACTTTCCGGTGGCTGGGCCCATAACCTGTTAGCCGGAGTATTACCACAGCAGCGCGTGTTACTTCATATAAGCAGCAGAATCCAACGTAAGGCAAACTGTGTTTAATATATGCAGCTTGAACTGGAACAAAATAAGAAAGCTTTGACAGTAACTACCAATATAATCTAGTCCATGTAACACATGTCTCTCTGTGAAGGAAACAGCAGCAGACTGATGCAATCAGTGAGTGTCCTCTGACCCTTTTTTTTTTTTTTAAGGCAAACTTTAACAATCACAGCATAGCTGACAAATGAACACTCATAGACATTCAATGCAGACTACAACAGGAATGGAGTTGTTGCATTTAAACTTATTCCAACATTTGCCTTTGTAGCAGCTGCCTGACACTGGCCACTGAATATGAGTTTGTCATCCACCCATACACCCAGGTCTTTTTCATTGACGGTTTTGCCCAGAGTTTTAGAATTAAGCACATAGTTATACATCTTATTACTTCTACCCAAGTGCATGACCTTACATTTATCCCCATTAAAGCTCATTTGCCATTTATCAGCCCAAGCTTCTAGTTTACATAAATCATCCTGTAATATAAAATTGTCCTCCCCTGTATTGATTACCCTGCAGAGTTTAGTGTCATCTGCAAATATTGAAATTCTACTCTGAATGCCCCCTACAAGGTCATTAATAAATATGTTAAAAAGAAGAGGGCCCAATACTGACCCCTGTGGTACCCCACTGCTAACCGTGACCCAGTCCGAGTGTGCTCCATTAATAACCACCCTTTGTTTCCGATCCCTGAGCCAGCTCTCAACCCACTTACACATATTTTCCCCTATCCCCATTACTCTCATTTTATGTAACAACCTTTTGTGTGGCACCGTATCAAAAGCTTTGGAAAAGTCCATATATACTACGTCCACTGGGTTCCCTTGGTCCAGTCCGGAACTTACCTCTTCATAGAAGCTGATCAAATTAGTCTGACATGAACGGTCCCTAGTAAACCCGTGCTGATACTGGGTCATGAGGTTATTCCTCTTCAGATACTCCAGCATAGCATCCCTTAGAATGCCCTCCAGGATTTTACCCACAGTAGAGGTTAAGCTTACTGGCCTATAATTACCGAGTTCAGTTTTTGCCCCTTTTTTGAATATTGGCACCACATTTGCTATACGCCAGTCCTGTGGTACAGACCCTGTTATTATGGAGTCTTTAAAGATTAAAAATAATGGTCTATCAATGACTGTACTTAGTTCCTGCAGTACTCGGGGGTGTATCCCATCCGGGCCCGGAGATTTATCAATTTTAGTTATTTTTAGACGCCGCTGTACTTCCTGCTGGGTTAAGCAGGTGACATTTAATGGGGAATTTTTATCACTAGTCATTTTGTCTGCCATGGGATTTTCTTTTGTAAATACTGATGAAAAAAAGTCATTTAGCATATTGGCTTTTTCCTCATCCTCATCCACCATTTCACCCAGACTATTTTTAAGGGGGCCAACACTGTCATTTTTTAGTTTCTTACTATTTATATAGTTAAAGAATATTTTGGGATTATTTTTACTCTCTCTGGCAATGAGTCTCTCTGTCTCAATCTTTGCTGCCTTGATTTGCTTTTTACAGAATTTATTTAATTTTCTGTATTTATTTAATGCCTCCTCACTACCTACTTCCTTTAATTCTCTAAATGCTTTCTTTTTGTCCCTTATTGCGCCCCTTACAGCTCTATTTAGCCATATTGGTTTCCTCCTATTTCTAGTATGTTTATTCCCATACGGTATATACTGTGCACAGGTCCTATCCAGGATGCTAATAAATGTCTCCCATTTTCTTTGTGTATTTTTGTGTCTCAGGATATTGTCCCAGTTAATTGCACCAAGATCCTCTCTCATCCGTTGGAAATTTGCCCTCCTGAAGTTTAGTGTCCTTGTCACCCCCCTACTACCCATCTTATTAAAGGTTACATGAAAACTTATTATTTTGTGATCACTATTCCCCAAGTGACCCCCAACCCTTATATTTGATATGCGGTCTGGCCTGTTGGTTAATATTAGGTCTAGCAGTGCCCCCCTCCTTGTTGGGTCCTGAACCAGTTGTGAAAGGTAATTGTCTCTCATAGTTGTCAAAAACCGATTACCTTTGCTGGAACTGCAGGTTTCTGTTCCCCAATCTATTTCAGGGTAGTTGAAGTCCCCCATAATAATGACTTCTCCTTGAGTCGCAGCTTCATCTATTTGCTTTACGAGGATATTCTCCATTGCTTCCATTAGATTTGGAGATTTATAACAAACCCCTATCAGTAATTTATTATTTTTTCCCCCTCCCCTTATCTCCACCCACAGGGACTCTACATTTTCATTAAATTCACCTATATTATCACTGACCTTAAGTCAGTTGTAGCCCTCATTTCTGCTGTGGGTTTTATTTCCCCCCAGAAACCTCCTTGTGAAACAATATGGCCGTCATATTGGTGAACATCCTTAATGCATTCTATTCATACCAATCATGAATATGATTTATCTATAATTCAGGGACATATTGCATTTCGGTGGGTGGCAAGCTACCAACACATTTGCTATTTTCGCACACATGTGAATATACTCCCCAATAATAGATATAGCCATGGATTTTGGAAAACTAGAGTAATACAAAAAAATCCTTAAAATATTGTTCTACCTTGTCCTGTCTATGTACTACAGACAGAACAGCTGCACAAGATGAAAGCATTTAACATTTAACACCTATGTGCCAGTGTAGGCATACAGGGACACATCTGCTAGCCCAAAGAATTATCCAACAATGACAGCTACATCTTAATTACTCTGTATATACAGTCCATGTCTGCTCTCCATCAGATAACCTGCTTGACTTACCTGTACCCAATGGGGGGGCAGGTAGTGATACTTTGATCTGTATAACTCAATAACTCATAACCACATTTATGACATTTATGACTTCTCCTCCAATTAGAGATGGCATGGGAGACCGATTCACAGATTATCTCCCAAGCCTATCCCCCCAGTTTCTACCTGGCGAGATAACCAACGAGTACCAAAGAATGACCTAATCTGTTCTTTGGTTTCTGGAGTGGACCAGGCAACAATTGCATCCACCTTCTCAGGTTCTGATTTCAGAGTTTCTTCTACGCATCCAGCCAGGGAAATCTCATGGTTGCCCTTTGTAATTGTTCTGAAGGTTGATAAGGCACAATGAGTCGCCTTTCCTTTAACCTGACCTGCCTTTGGTCACAGGGAATAGTGAAGCAGTGTACATCGGCCTGTATGTAGCTCCAGGGCGCACAGCAGGAGGGAAAATGTTTACATCCATGGATTGTTACAAGGCTTAATGGGGGAATAATTATGATATCTTGGAAAAGCCATCATTTTACTAATACTGCAATTCTAAAATTAGTTCTGTAGTGGAAGGTAATACACGTGATACTTGTGTAGAAATATATTGCATGGTAACTTTAGTCTGAATTTTGCAGCTTGCCCCTGAAACCAAAGCAGTAATTCATTGGATTATGGATATTCCATTTGTGCTGTCCGCCAATCTACATGGAGGAGATCTTGTTGCCAATTATCCATATGACAAGACCCGAAGTGGTAAGTCTTTTATAAGATACATTGCAGCTCAGGCATGTTCCTTAAAGAGATTCTGTCACCAGGTTTTTGCTACCTTATCTAAGAACAGCATTATGTAAGGGCACAGACCTTAATTCTAGCAATGTATCACGTACTGGGCTGCTTACTGCAGTTTTGATAAAATCACTGTTGTATCTAATGCTGATCTGCAGTTCTTTGAATGCTGAGCTCTGTATGACTCTACCCACTCCACTGATTGGCAGATTCCTATGTACACTGTGCATAGGGAGAAAGCTGTCAATCAATGGTGAAGGAATGGTTATATACAGCTCATAAATGTGGAGGACTGCCTCACAGCAGGTTTACTAGTCCTTTCATGATAATCTCATGCTGATAAAACTGTGATTTTATGAAAACTACAGCAGGCAGCACAGCACTGTACACTATACTACTCTCAAATTAGGTTTCAAAAACCCCTTTAATTACCAAAACATAACTGATCAACCAGTGCAACCCCTTTAAGTAAACACATATGCCCATAATTCTGGTCTTTTCTAAAGAAAAAAAGTGAGTGAGGGGTTATTGTGACTTGCAACATTTATAGTTTCCCTTAGTTTTCCCATAATAATACTTTCAGTCTCAGACCCCACCAATGCTATGGGACATGATCACACAACAATATATTATTTTCCATAGTTTGCCCTAGTAAATGGTGCACGCGGTGGTCAAAGATGTTCCTCCCAAAGACAGAACCACTCTATGAAGTCCGTATATATGGTACTGAGGCAGATGGAAAGCAGTTGTCCAGATGGGACAGTTGAAATTGTTTGACGTAAGCTGTCCTACCACACAGCACAGTTGGACTCTTCTATCTGCCAGTTGTTTGCTGCTAGTCCTTACATGAAGATCTACAGATACATCGGTCAGAAGGTGATTTGGGTGTTTTTTCGAATCTCTGGCATTTTTCAAACGCAACATGCTCCTAAAAATAAAGCAGGAACATCTGTAAGCGTTACAGTGCTGGAAGAGAAACACACGATAAGAGTCCCTATACATGCAGGCATCTATGGAAATTAGGCAGCATGTCTGCACTGTAAGAAGTCCAGATCCTTGAAGAATTTGCTTAGGTCTTACGCAGTTCATTAGGAATGCAGAAGAGCACACAGTCATGTAAGCTGAGTAACATAATTATGCTGTAAGTCTGCAAGTTTAGATAAATCAAATATTGATCTGTTTCTCATTGGGTCATTAAAGATTTTTTTTTTTTACAGTTTTATGTTTATAAAGCTTAAAGGGGATTTCTGGGATTTTAAGAAACTTGGTGAAAAGTATATATATTTTTAAATGGTTTATTAGTCATTAGAAAAAATAATAATAAATAAAGGAAAGTCTAAGAAAAATCCTCTGCCTCCCAGCTGCCCTCCCTTCTATTATTACCCTGATGAAGGGGAGAGAAAAAGATAAAAAAGGGGAAAGAAAATAAATATACAAAAAACCTAAAGAGCTTCCAGGTGCTTAAAACGATAAGACACACCAAGTCCACTATCCTCCCCCTCATAAATTATGCAACACAGACAACTTTTCTCTCTCTCTCTTTGCCTCACAGAATTTCATTCATTACATGTTATTATCCTCTAAATGGGATTTGTCACCCCCAAAATACCAATTAAAGGCAATCTGTCACCCCCCGGGACATGTATGACATGTAGGACATGTATTAATATGGGCATACAGGTAATAGAAATGTTACACTAGTCCTGTGTTGTGAATTTGGATTCTGGGCTCCCCCGGTGGCCGCTTGTGGAATTGGACTTGTCATCCTCTTTCCTGTTTCACCTGATTCCATCAGTAGTGGGTGTCGCTATTTAAGCTCATTTCTCTGGTGGTTTCTTGCCGGTCAACAATGTTATCTGATGCCTCTCAGTGCTTGTTCCTGCTTCTAGACAACTACTGATAAGTTGGACTTTTGTCCATGTTTTGTTTTGCCTATTTGTTCCAGTTCGCAGCTGAAGTTTTGTTACTGTGTCTGGAAAGCTCTCGTCGATCAGGGATTGCTACTCTGGCGTTATGAGTTAATGCCAGAGTTTAAGGTAATCTCTGGATGGTGTTTTGTTAGTATTTTTCTGCTGACCATGAAAGTATACTATCTGTCTTCTGCTATCTAGTAAGCGGACCTCAAATTTGCTAAGACTATTTTCCTGCTGCGTTTGTTGTTTCATCTGAACTCACCGTCATTATATGTGGGGGGCTACTGTCTTCTTTGGAATATTTCTCTAGAGGTGAGCCAGGTCTTATATTTCCCTCTGCTAGCTATTTAGGTCTTAGGCCAGAGCTGGGCATCTAGCTATAAATAGGAAATGCTACCTGGCTATTTCTAGTTGCGCGGCAGGCTTAGTTCATGGTCAGTATAGTTCCATCTTCCGAGAGCTTGTCCCTCTATAGGCTTGCTATGATCTCTGCCTGCAGAGATCATGACAGTTTGACCGGCCCCTAAAGTGTTAAAGACCCAGGTTGAGAAAGGAGAGTTATAAGAAGTCTGCTGGAATTTTTTTTTTTTTTTTTTTTCCTCCAGTCTGCCTTGCTGCAGTCTTTTTTCTCTCTCTCCTCCTAATCTCTGTGTGCTCTGTGTGCACCTGACAATGGTGGATCTCCAGAGTGTAACTGCGGGTTTGAATAATCTCATCACGAAAGTACAAAATTTACAAGATTTTGTAGTACATGCTCCGGTATCTGAGCCGAGAATTCCTTTGCCGGAGTTCTTCACAGGGAATAGAGCTAGCTTCCAGAATTTCCGAAATAATTGTAAGCTTTATTTGTCCCTGAAGTCTCGTTCAGCTGGAGACCCTGCTCAGCAGGTTAGGATTGTGATTTCCTTGCTCAGGGGTGACCCTCAAGATTGGGCCTTCTCATTGCCAGCAGGGGATCCTGCGTTACGCGATGTGGATGCGTTTTTTCTGGCCTTGGGCTTGCTTTATGAGGAACCTCATTTGGAACTTCAGGCAGAAAAAACTTTGATGGCACTATCTCAGGGGCAAGACGAAGCTGAAGTTTTCTGCCAAAAATTCCGTAAATGGTCTGTGCTTACTCAGTGGAATGAGTGCGCCTTGGCGGCAACTTTCAGAGAAGGTCTCTCTGATGCCGTTAAGGATGTTATGGTGGGGTTCCCTTTGCCTGCAGGTCTGAATGAGTCCATGACAATGGCTATTCAGATTGATAGGCGTCTGCGGGAGCGCAAACCGATGCACCATCTGGCGGTGTCTATGGAAAAGACGCCAGAAAGTATGCAGTGTGATAGAATTCTGTCCAGGAGTGAGCGACAGAATTTTAGACGGAAGAATGGATTGTGTTTCTATTGTGGGGATTCTACTCATGTTATATCGGCATGCTCTAGGCGTACAAAGAAGCTTGATAAGTCTGTTTCCATTGGCACCATTCAGTCTAAGTTTATTTTGTCTGTAACCCTGATTTGCTCTTTGTCATCCATTGCCACGGACGCCTATATTGACTCTGGCGCCGCTCTGAGTCTTATGGATTGGTCCTTTGCCAATCGTTGTGGTTTTGATTTAGAGCCTTTGGAGACTCTTATTCCTCTGAAGGGGATTGACTCCACCCCATTGGCTAATAATAAACCACAATACTGGACACAAGTAACCATGCGTATCAATCCGGATCACCAGGAGATTATTCGTTTCCTGGTGCTGTATAATTTACATGACGATTTGGTACTGGGATTGCCATGGTTGCAGTCTCACAACCCAGTCTTGGACTGGAGAGCTATGTCTGTGTTGAGCTGGGGATGTAAGGGTATTCATGGGGACGTACCTTTGGTTTCTATTTCGTCGTCCATTCCCTCTGAAGTCCCTGAGTTCCTCTCTGATTATCAAGACGTCTTTGACGAACCCAAGCTTGGGTCGTTACCTCCGCACCGTGAGTGCGATTGTGCCATAGATTTGATACCGGGTTGTAAATATCCAAAGGGTCGTTTGTTTAATTTGTCTGTGCCGGAACATGCTGCTATGCGGGAATATATAAAGGAGTCTTTGGAAAAGGGACATATTCGTCCATCTTCTTCTCCCTTGGGAGCTGGGTTTTTCTTTGTCTCAAAAAAAGACGGCTCTTTGAGACCATGTATTGATTATCGGCTTCTGAATAAGATCACTGTTAAGTATCAATACCCATTGCCATTGCTTACTGATTTGTTTGCTCGTATAGAGGGTGCTAAGTGGTTCTCTAAAATTGATCTTCGTGGGGCGTATAATTTGGTGCGGATCAGGCAGGGGGATGAGTGGAAGACCGCATTTAATACGCCCGAGGGCCACTTTGAGTATTTGGTCATGCCTTTTGGTCTTTCTAATGCCCCTTCAGTTTTCCAGTCTTTTATGCATGATATTTTCCGCGATTTTCTGGATAAATTTATGATAATATATCTGGATGATATTCTGATTTTTTCTGATGACTGGGACTCTCATGTCCAGCAGGTCAGGAGAGTTTTTCAGGTTCTGCGGTCTAATTCTTTATGTGTGAAGGGGTCTAAGTGCGTTTTTGGGGTCCAGAAAATTTCCTTTTTGGGGTATATTTTTTCTCCCTCTTCCATTGAGATGGATCCCGTCAAGGTGCAAGCTATTTGTGACTGGACTCAGCCCTCCTCTCTTAAGGGTCTTCAGAGATTTTTGGGCTTTGCCAACTTTTACCGCCGATTTATTGCTGGTTTTTCGGATGTCGTTAAACCACTGACTGATTTGACCAGACAAGGCGCTGATGTTGCTAATTGGTCCCCTCATGCTGTAGAGGCCTTTCAGGAGCTTAAGCGCCGTTTTGCCTCTGCCCCTGTGTTGCGTCAGCCTGATGTGAATCTGCCTTTTCAGGTTGAGGTTGACGCTTCGGAGATCGGAGCTGGGGCAGTGTTGTCGCAGAAAGGTTCCGACTGCTCCGTCATTAGGCCTTGTGCCTTCTTTTCTCGCAAATTTTCGCCCGCAGAGCGGAATTATGATGTTGGGAATCGGGAGCTTTTGGCCATGAAGTGGGCGTTTGAGGAGTGGCGCCATTGGCTCGAGGGGGCTAGGCATCAGGTGGTGGTATTGACTGACCACAAAAATTTGATTTATCTTGAGACTGCCAGACGCCTGAATCCTAGACAGGCGCGCTGGTCTTTATTTTTTTCTCGCTTTAATTTTGTGGTGTCATACCTACCGGGTTCTAAGAATGTTAAGGCAGATGCCCTTTCTAGGAGTTTTGACCCGGACTCTCCTGGTAATTCTGAACCCACAGGTATCCTTAGGGAGGGAGTAATTTTGTCGGCCGTTTCTCCTGATCTGCGGCGGTCCTTGCAAGAGTTTCAGGCGGATAGACCGGATCGTTGTCCGCCTGATAGACTGTTTGTTCCGGATGATTGGACCAGCAGAGTCATCTCTGAGGTACATTCTTCTGCATTGGCAGGTCATCCCGGAATTTTTGGTACCAGGGATTTGGTGGCAAGATCCTTCTGGTGGCCTTCTCTGTCACGAGATGTGCGAGTCTTTGTGCAGTCATGTGACGTTTGTGCTCGGGCCAAGTCTTGTAGCTCTCGGGCTAGCGGACTGCTGTTGCCCTTGCCTATTCCTAAGAGGCCTTGGACACACATCTCGATGGATTTTATTTCAGATCTGCCTGTTTCCCAGAAGATGTCTGTCATCTGGGTGGTCTGTGACCGTTTCTCTAAAATGGTCCATTTGGTTCCTCTGCCCAAGTTGCCTTCTTCTTCTGAGTTGGTTCCTCTGTTTTTTCAGAATGTTGTCCGATTGCACGGTATTCCTGAGAATATTGTTTCTGACAGAGGTACCCAATTTGTGTCTAGATTTTGGCGGGCATTCTGTGCTAGGATGGGCATAGATTTGTCTTTTTCATCTGCTTTTCACCCTCAGACTAATGGCCAGACCGAGCGGACTAATCAGACCCTTGAGACATATCTGAGGTGTTTTGTCTCTGCTGACCAGGATGATTGGGTTGCTTTTTTGCCATTGGCAGAGTTCGCCCTCAATAATCGGGCCAGTTCTTCCACCTTGGTGTCCCCGTTTTTCTGTAATTCGGGGTTTCACCCTCGATTTTCCTCCGGTCAGGTGGAATCCTCGGATTGTCCTGGAGTGGATGCGGTGGTGGAGAGATTGCATCATATCTGGGGGCAGGTTATGGACAATTTGAAGTTGTCACAGGAGAAGACTCAGTGTTTTGCCAACCGTCATCGTCGTGTTGGTTCTCGGCTTTGTGTTGGAGATTTAGTGTGGTTGTCTTCTCGTTTTGTCCCTATGAGGGTCTCTTCTCCTAAGTTTAAACCTCGGTTCATCGGCCCTTATAGAATATTGGAGATTCTTAATCCTGTTTCTTTCCGTTTGGACCTCCCTGCGTCCTTTTCCATTCATAACGTTTTTCATCGGTCGTTATTGCGCAGGTATGAGGTACCTGTTGTACCTTCTCTTGAGCCTCCTGCTCCGGTGTTGGTTGAGGGTGAGTTGGAGTACGTTGTGGAGAAAATTTTGGACTCTCGTGTTTCCAGACGGAAACTCCAGTATCTGGTCAACTGGAAGGGTTACGGCCAGGAGGATAATTCTTGGGTCAATGCATCTGATGTTCATGCTTCTGATCTTGTTCGTGCCTTCCATAGGGCTCATCCTGGTCGCCCTGGTGGATCTGGTGAGGGTTCGGTGCCCCCTCCTTGAGGGGGGGGTACTGTTGTGAATTTGGATTCTGGGCTCCCCCGGTGGCCGCTTGTGGAATTGGACTTGTCATCCTCTTTCCTGTTTCACCTGATTCCATCAGTAGTGGGTGTCGCTATTTAAGCTCATTTCTCTGGTGGTTTCTTGCCGGTCAACAATGTTATCTGATGCCTCTCAGTGCTTGTTCCTGCTTCTAGACAACTACTGATAAGTTGGACTTTTGTCCATGTTTTGTTTTGCCTATTTGTTCCAGTTCGCAGCTGAAGTTTTGTTACTGTGTCTGGAAAGCTCTCGTCGATCAGGGATTGCTACTCTGGCGTTATGAGTTAATGCCAGAGTTTAAGGTAATCTCTGGATGGTGTTTTGTTAGTATTTTTCTGCTGACCATGAAAGTATACTATCTGTCTTCTGCTATCTAGTAAGCGGACCTCAAATTTGCTAAGACTATTTTCCTGCTGCGTTTGTTGTTTCATCTGAACTCACCGTCATTATATGTGGGGGGCTACTGTCTTCTTTGGAATATTTCTCTAGAGGTGAGCCAGGTCTTATATTTCCCTCTGCTAGCTATTTAGGTCTTAGGCCAGAGCTGGGCATCTAGCTATAAATAGGAAATGCTACCTGGCTATTTCTAGTTGCGCGGCAGGCTTAGTTCATGGTCAGTATAGTTCCATCTTCCGAGAGCTTGTCCCTCTATAGGCTTGCTATGATCTCTGCCTGCAGAGATCATGACAGTCCTGCCTGTATTCCTCATATTAGTGGTCTTGTTGTTGAGAAATGTTATATTTTTTGTTAATGTTAATGATTTCTTCCAGGCTGCGGGGCGTGTGGTGCCTGGAAGAAATCCCTGCCCCCTTTCTTCATTGTAATACTTAACTCCCTCCCATCAGTGTCAGTTACAGCCCCAAAATCCCGTGCCCGTGCCCTGCACTCCCTCAGAAATACATCATCCTCCCTTCCAGGGATCTTCTGCACAGTAACCGGCGGCTTCCGCTCCAGTGACCTCCATAAGGTGCTCTCCCCACTTCCTCCCTGCCTAATCATCGCCATGCACACATGGTTCCTAGAGATGACTGTGCCGGGAAGAAGTGGGGAGACCACCTTACCTGTGCGCACACCAGAAAAGAATTTAGGAAAACTACCCTTTTTTTTTTGTATAACTCACGGGTTCAAAAACGGGGACACGGACCAAAGACTGATGAAAAACTGATCTAGCTCTAGCTCAGATCTAAGTGAGGAAAAGCAATCTTGAGTTTTGCCAACTGATACGAATAAGGCCTAATTATCTGTATGTTTTTGGAGTTCAGGTGGAAACCAGAAGAAAGCAACACAAACACGGGGAGAACTCCTTGCAGATGATGTCCTTGGTGGACCCCGATCATCTGAACCACACTGTAGATTTAATTTTGTGTAAGGTTGCGGCTACACACGGATTTTGACTGCGACATAAGTTGTACTGTCAAAGATCGCTGTAAGCCGCTAATACATTGCAAGATATTGAGTGTGAATGAGGTCATATTGTGACCTGCGACATAGGTAATAAGCAAGTCACAAAAAAGTCGGAATCATTTTGATTTTGCGTGACTTGCTTGTTGTGACTTGCTTGTTGTGGTTCCTTGTGGGTGATAGTGCTGCCCAATTCACTTGCACTATGCTGCCATGCTGTGATCTTTGCCCTCATGACCTGTTAATGTAGTCAAAGTAGCCCAGCCTTAATGTGCAAGGTCCATATAACTAGACAGCAGTGACAAAACAAGGATGGAATTATGATGAATTTGCAAATACCTTTTTTTCTTTAAATTGTGTAATAAGTTATTGCATTCCTTGAATTCTGCAGGCAGTGCTCATGAATACAGTGCTTGCCCTGATGACAGCATATTTCAGAGTTTGGCCCGGTCATATTCGTCACTCAACCCAGCCATGTCTGACGCAAACAGGACACCATGCCGCAAGAATGATGATGAAAGCAGCTTTGTTGATGGAACCACTAATGGTGCTGCCTGGTACAGTGTCCCTGGAGGTAAGCGTAACCCATGGCCGACATAGAAACTAATTGAATTCACAAATAAATGTTTCTCTTACAGTGTAAGTAAATGTATATTTGTTTATTAGTCAGCCTCGTGTACTAGAGTTTTCTTATAAACTTTAGTTATTGGAAATGTCCACTTTATTAGTTGAAGCAATGTAGATGAAAATCTGCAGGGAAATCAATGTTTCTTGGAGCTTCCATGCAGAATATATTTTATGGAGTTGTAGAAAAATGGTGGAAAATCTGAATTCCCCACTGATTCTGTGCTACATTATAAAGTAGACAATTATTAAAGTGAGCGATTACTAAAAAATGCTGTATGTGCATTCCCCTATGTACAAGCATAGGATTAATTTTACCATAAAGTAATGTATCTGCTATTTTCATATACTGTATTGCAGAAGTTAATAGAGCGGGTCCTCTGTTCAGGATCCTCTTCTCTTTCCCAGAACTGGAGTTCAGATCCAAAGAGCGTCTCTCGCTCCGGTGGTCCAGTCCTCTTCTGATTTACATGGACCACCTATTGATTTGAAGAGGCGCTGTGTAATGCCTTTTTTCTCTTGTGGAGTCACTGCTTGAAAATGAAACACCAAAGCTGAATTTATAAAAGCTGAATAATGAGGATCCCAGGAGAGGACCATGCAATGATAAGTTTATTGTCCAAGAACTCCTCTACCACATAGGGAGTGTAAAAAGATGAGAACTCCTTTCAATGGAGTGACAATGGTTCTGATTGTTCTTTAGAAAGACATGTATATAAACCCACATTAGTGATCTTTTGGGTCAATTTATTTCTTTTATTTTAGTTTATATTTTATAATAAATGGATTATTATGTTGGACATTACACCTCATTATTCCTTATTTTTAACCTTCACGCTGATTACACATTTTCTCTTCTCAGCTTTTTACTAATTCGTAATGGCCATGCTAGAAATAATAAAATGAGTTGTGTCTCACCCTGCCAGGATCCCTCACTGCATCTTCGCCGCTGCTCCATCGATTGTGTGCAGGCTGCACCGGTGGCATCACATCAACTGTCCTCAGCGGCTCGTGCTGTCAACCATTACCCTGATGTTGACACTGCCGCCTGTACACAATCACCAGAGTAGCGGCAGAGATTCAGTGCTGGATCGGGAGAGAGCGAGTACCAACTGATTTTATTATTTCTAACATGCACATAATGAATTAGTAAAAAATTGTTGAAAGAGGGAAAACTCTTCAATCAGTGTGAGGGGTAAAAGTAAAAACAATATAAACTAAAAAATATTACAGACCCCAAAGATGATCACTAAGTTATTTTTCTACACTTTTTCCCCAAATAATAATCATAACTTTTAAAGAGTAACCGTCGTTTTAATTTTGATTTCATAAATCAACAATAGACATGGTAATAAGCACATTCTAAGAAAAAATAATTTTATAATGACTGATCAATTCTGGCAGAGAAAGAAGCAGATTTATGTGATAAGATATATTACAAAGTTGCGTTAACCTTGCGTTTTTACGCTACATGCTTGGTTCATTTTCATACCCGCTGTTAACCCTTTGTTATGACTCTAGGTATGCAAGACTTTAATTACCTGAGCAGTAATTGTTTTGAGATAACTGTGGAGCTGAGCTGTGACAAGTTTCCACCAGAGGAATTACTGAAGAATTACTGGGAAGAAAACAAGGACTCACTGGTGAATTATGTCAAGCAGGTATGATATAAGGTTTTCATATGAATTACAGCTTTAAATTGAATTTGGACCTTCTGAGAGCAGCATAGTATAGAGTAAGAGACCCTGATTCCAGTTATGTATCACTTAGTTTACTAGGTGCAGCAGTTTGACCCAGTCCAGAGTTTTTAGATGTAGCAGAGCTCAGAAAGTTAACCCCACCCTTCCCCTGCTAGTCACAGCTTTCTGTACACATTGCCTATTGACCGAAAACTTCTAGTCAGTGCTGGGTGCATTGGTGGACCAGGACTGACGCTAGCAGTGATAATCTCCTGCTGATAAAATACTTATTGTATTGAAACAACAGCACAGACTAATAAGTGACACATTACTGAAATCAGTGACTCAAACCCTACATCCTGCTGCTCTCAGATTACATAGAAAAAACCTGCTGACAGGGGTAAAGTCATAAAGGTAAAATATGGTGGACTTGGGCTTTGTGTTCACCTTGCCAGAGATTTTATTCTACTCAGAACCTAGACTAGCATTTCTGGTGCAAAAATAGGTGTCACTTTTGCCAAATTTGACAGGTGGGAGTAGACTTCCTATCCCGCCATGGTTCCTCCCCAGCTCCTACCATTTTGGCAAGCTGCTTCGAATTGGCATAAAATCGTCAAAAATTATAAACAAAGCAGCACATTGCACAGAAACTTTGTCACTTTTCAAACTGTTTTTATGCCTTTTTTAAAAAAGAAAAAACACTTTGATAAGTCTCATGTTAGCCACAATACATTTTTTTGTACCGGTTTCCATGTCATTTTTTAAAATTACAGAACCAGTATGATGGGAATTTCACACACAGCATCCCAATCATAATTTCGTGGTTTTCCCACCGCCGCCAGGGAATCGTGCTTAAGTTTTTGCTGCAAAATAGCAGCCTGATGTTGTGATTATTAAGTGTATTATCTACAGTAGGTGCTGTATTGTACGAATAGTGAAAGAGAATAAATCAGCAAATATTCAGATTGTCACAAAACAATATTGGAGAATAAATTGGATCCAGGCAGAATAAATTAACAGTTTATTGAAATATACAGTCATATGAAAAACTTTGGGCACCCCTATTAATCTTAAGCTTAATGTTTTATAAAAATAGTTTTTTTTGCAACAGCTATTTCAGTTTCATATATCTAATAACTGTTGGACACAGTAATGTTTCTGCCTTGAAATGAGGTTTATTGTACTAACAGAAAATGTGCAATCTGCATTCAAACAAAATTTGACAGGTGCATAAGTATGGGCACCCTTATCATTTTCTTGTTTTAAATACTCCTACCTACTTTTTACTGACTTACTAAAGCACTTTTTTTGGTTTTGTAACCTCATTGAGCTTTGAACTTCATAGCCAGGTGTATGCAATCATGAGAAAAGCTACTTAAAGTGGCCACTTGCAAGTTGTTCTCCTGTTTGAAACTCCTCCGAAGAGTGGCATCATGGGCTTCTCAAAACAACTGTCAAATGATCTGAAAACAAGGATTATTCAACATAGTTGTTCAGGGGAAGGATACAAAAAGCTGTCTCAGAGGTTTAACCTGTCAATTTCCACTGTGAGGAACATAATAAGGAAATTGAAGAACACAGGTACACTTCTTGTTAAGGCCAGAAGTGGCAGGCCAAGAAAAACATCAGAAAGGCAGAGAAGAAGAATGGTGAGATCAGTCAAGGACAATCCTCAGGCCACCTCCAGAGATCCGCAGCATCAGCTTGCTGCAGATGGTGTCACTGTGCATCGGTCAACTATACAACGCACTTTGCACAAGGAGAAGCTGTATGGGAGAGTGATGCGAAAGAAGCCGTTTCTGCAAGCACGCCACAAACAGAGTCGGCTGAGGTATGCAAAAGCACATTTGGAGAAGCCAATTTCTTTTTGGAAGAAGGTCCTGTGGACTCATGAAACCAAGATTGAGTTGTTTGGTAATACAAAAAGGCGTTATGCATGGTGGCAAAAAAACACAGTGTGCTGTATAGTTGACCGAAGCACAGTGACACCATCTGCATCAAGTTGATGCTGCAGCTCTCTGGAGATGATCTGAGGATTGTCCTTGACTGATCTCACCATTCTTATTATCTGCCTTTCTGATGTTTTTCTTGGCCTGCCACTTCTGGCCTTAACAAGAACTGTACCTGTGTTCTTCCATTTCCTTACTATGTTCCTCACAGTGGAAATTGACAGGTTAAATCTCTGAGACAGCTTTTTGTATCCTTCCCCTGAACAACTAAGTTGAATAATCTTGTTTTCAGATCATTTGACAGTTGTTTTGAGGAGCCCATGATGCCACTCTTCGGAGGAGATTCAAACAGGAGAACAACTTGCAAGTGGCCACTTTAAGTAGCTTTTCTCATGATTGCATACACCTAGCTATGAAGTTCAAAGCTCAATGAGGTTACAAAACCAAAAAAGTGCTTTAGTAAGTCAGTAAAAAGTAGGTAGGAGTATTTAAAACAAGAAAATGATAAGGGTGCCCATACTTATGCACCTGTCAAATTTTGTTTGAATGCAGATTGCACATTTTCTGTTAGTACAATAAACCTCATTTCAAGGCAGAAACATTACTGTGTCCAACAGTTATTAGATATATGAAACTGAAATAGCTGTTGCAAAAAAAACAATTTCTATAAAACATTAAGCTTAAGATTAATAGGGGTGCCCAAAGTTTTTCATATGACTGTATTGAAATACAGATCAAGAAAAGATCCAGATGTAAGCAACTGGGTTTTACGCTAAGTAATACATGAGCTAAAGCAATATATAGTTTAATCTATGATGAATAATTAAATATACAAATTAGAAAACCATAGAATTCATAGTATTACAGTAGAAAATATATTGTCTAAATATGGGACCACCCTATTTTGAATGAATGTACTGATACTACAATAACAAAAAGAGGAAAACAGTGAGGATCGCTGCTAATAATTACTTACTATAGTGAATACTGCAAAGAGAGAAGTAGCCCTTACTGAAGAACAAAGAGGTGCTGAAGTGACCCATAATATAGTCATATTACCCACACATAGGGTGTCACAATCACTAGCTCACAGAACAACTATGGCTATAGTTAATGACTAATAAATGGTGGAATAAATAATTTTCCTATATATAGTTTAATATATTCTGTGAGCTAAATATAATAATAAACACCGATTTAAATAAACCTCAAAATTCATAATATTTCATAAAAAAATAATTATTGGACTAAAATAGATGGTATATAGTGATTAGTGATGGCCGAACGTGCTATCCGAGCATGTACTAACCAAGTGTCTTTGGCGTGCTCGGAAAATATGTTTGATTCCTTGTGGCTGCAAGTCTGGCGGCTGTTTGACAGCATAATAATAATCTTTATTTTAATAGTCTTTATTTTTATATAGCGCTAACATATTCCACAGTGCTTTACAGTTTTTTGCACACATTATCTACAGCATGAATTGTCTGTTTGTTAGGCAATCCCCACATATGTTGCGGCTGTCAAACATCCCCGAGACATGCAGAAGCAGGGACGTGAAAATAGTTTTTGAGCACACCGAAGACACTCGGGTTAGCAGACAAGCCTTATCCAAGCATGCTCGCTCATCACTAATAGTGATTTATATACACCGATTCAAGGCATAAAATTCTTAACATAGCAATAAATACTACAATACATTCAATAGATCAGGAGGTACAATATAATATATAGGTACGAAAAGGGGAGCAATGCAATAATGATAGGTTCGCATGATTCAAAACTAGTAACAACTAAAAGGTTCACTCTCCCAATAAATAATTAATGAATATAAAGTAACAACTAACCATTAAAGGGGCTGGCCGGCCTTAGGGTACAAGTCTGCAGTCACCCTATGTGACTTCAGATTGTGAATCCTCACATTCAGCACACTGCGCACTGTGATAATTCTCTCACGCCGGAAGGAGGTAGTCATGTGACCGCAAATATGTGATTTGCATACTTTCAGCCACATTCTGACTAGACATATCTGTCATATACTTGCAATGAGCGAGGCCGCACACGTCTGGTCTGCATATCCGAAGCCGGAGAATCACAACGTGCAGTATGTGAGGATTCACAAGTTTGTAATCACATAGAGTGACTGCAGATTTGTAGCCTGAGGCTGGACCAACCATTTAATGCTGCTGTATACCCATTTCACCATGATACATACAGTATTTTGTGTTAACTTCCTCAGGTGCTGTTTGCACATATCTATTGCAACTCCTTTTATTGCAGATTGTGGAATAACATGTTTTGATTATTTAGATGTGCCTGACAAAGATTCCTGATTTCTATATGCCAAAGATTTCCGCACCAGAATCGAAACACGTTTTAAATACAATCTGAAATAATGGATGTTGGAATATTTGTCTGTGGTCCAATCCATACATTTCCACTATCGATAGAAATTACCAGCCACTGCAGAGAATATACTTAGTAATCTGGATTACCAAAGTCCAAGTCTCAACATAGTCAGGTGCAGCAGCGTTGCAAAAAGGACCCATATCCTTGTTACCTGAAGGCACAGATGTATCTAGGTTTTCTGGAACCTAGGGCAAGAATTCAGTTTGGTGCCCCCCCCGCCGCCCCCAAGCACATATGCGATTTGCACACTTAGTCATGTACCGACGAGCTGCTCTCCCTAATGCTCTCAATATTCAGTGAAAAACTGAGAGAAGTGGGAAGAGAAACTTGTATGAAAGTCGGACATGAGTGTCCATGTGACGACTACTGGAACCTGCAGAGCTGAATCCTGACATTGCAGTCTTCTGAATTCTCGCAGTGTATGCACTGCACACTTTTAGGAGTCTCCCTTGCAGGTTGCAAGAGTGGACGGTCATGTCAGCACAAACATGCAATTTGTATACTTCTGGCCTCATTCTGACTAGACTTGCCCATCCTCACTCAGTTCTTTTTCATCGAGTGTGGCCACGCATGTCTAGTCAGCATGTGACCACATGTATGTAAATCGCCAGCACGAGAGAATCCTGACAGCGTGCAGTGCGCACTGTGAGAATTCAGAAGTTTGCAGTCACAAAGAATGACTGCAGACTCATCACAAACCTAGACAACCCCTTTAATGCTCCAAACATGAGAATTTGTCAGTATCACAAATAATATTTACATCCAGGTACCTTATAGATGGCGTCATCTCTGAAGTTGTTCTCCTTCTTTTCGTTATCTTGTCCAGACTCCATGATGAGTTTTCTCATCCACAGCCGCCACTGCACACTTCCATCTTCTCCGGTCTTCTGTAGCACAACCTCACACAATGCCCTTAAAGATAGCAGTGTCATTATAATGCTCCTGAATAAAAATATCTGCCCTACGCTGAGCCTCTGAATAAATAATTGCCCCTCACTATATTATCTGTGCAAAATTTGACCCCCACACAGACCCTCTTATGGTACATGCTCTTCACACTGACCTCTCCTTTCCATGCTGGGACCTTTCTTCACATTGTCCTCTCACACTGTGTCCTACCTGTGGGACCCAATCTCTATACTGTACCCTTCCATCACACTCCCCCCTCCTTGGTATGTTGTCCCTCCTGGCTGTGCCCTTACACTGTCCCCCCATGCTATGTCCCCACTATTCAGTCTCTATTCTGTGCCCACTCATGTTCCTCCCCCCATACTGTCTCCTTAAACTATTCCTCTCCCTCCTCATACTGTCTCCTCTCATATCCCCTCTCATATTCCCCTATTAACCATACTGTCTCCTCCTATATTTACCCTCTGACTCTCTATACTGCCCGCTCACACATACTCCCGACCATACTGTGTCTGCACACATCACACTCACTCCCCATACTGTGTCCACATACATTTTTCCCATCGCTCATACTGAGCATACATTCCCCCGTTCACTTCCTATACTGTCTGCACCCATCCCCCCACTCACCATACTGTGTCTGCCCCCATCCTCCCATACAGTTTCCTCATACATGCCCCCCCATTCCCCCATACTGTTTCCTCATACATGACCCCATACTATTTCCTCATACATGCCCTGCATCTCCCCCATTGCTCCTCATTTGGTGTCCTCAAATCCCCCACACACATTAAATCCTCCATTCCCACTCCAAATCCCCCACACACATTAAATCCTCCATTCCCACTCCAAATCTCCCACCACACATTAAATCCCCCATCCCCACTCTAAATCTCCCCCCACACATTAAATTTCCCCATCCCCACACTAAATTTCCCCCCTGTGCACTTAATCTTTGGTGTCTTCAGCTCCACTGGAGCACTTACCACCAATGTGTGCCTCTGCAGCGCGGGCGAAGGACGTCAGCAGCGTGAACACATGACTTGATCACGCTGCTGGCGTCGCTCTGACCCGACGGTCGGAGCTTCAATTGTACTCGCATTAGACAGGAGTACAATGAATCCCTGGGAGCTAGCTTCTCTGTGCCGTCTGTCAGCTTGACAGCTGACACAGAGAACAGCCGACTCCCAGTCCGGGGGATGCAGCCGCCGGGGGAGACACTGGATCGCCGCATTAGGCGTCCTGACTGTGCGTCCGTGCCGGCTGCGCCCAGGGCACATGCCCAAGCTGCCCTCCCTAGATACGCCTCTACCTGAAGGTCATTGGTGGTGTTATGATCTCATAGCACAAGACTTCTAAATTAGCTTATATAGCACTATCACATCCCACAGCTCACAATCAAAATTCCATATCAGTATGTGTTTGGACCCCAGCGCTGCAAGACTGCAGTGATAACCACTGAGTGACTGTGCTGCCCATCATTTTTTTTTATTTGTGCATACCTTGCTTCACTAGAGAGTGCCTCCTTTCTCTCTTTGAGTCTTTGTATGCAGCCAGATGTTGGAAAAATATGAAAAAAAGTACAAACAAGGCATTTTTAAGTGTTTCTCCCACCTTTTATTTTTTTATTACAGGAAATACTAGCATTTTTCTTTGCTGAAGCTTTTTTTTTCTTTAAGCCTTCTTATTGATTTGTAAAGCAAGTTTGGTGCGTCTTCCAAACAGGAAACACCTGAAAAATAATCTTCTCACTTCTTTTAGCACCTTTGATATTTTAGAAATCTGTAAGCAGTTAAAAGATGCGCAAAAGCCTAAACATATACACAGCGAGTCGTCTTTACATAGAAATGTTCATGTTTATTCTTTTCAGCATTTAGTTAGCTCTTTTTCAGGACGTAATCCATCAGAAAAGGATATGGGGTGCACATACCCTCTTTTCAGGAGTACTTGCAGCAGAATTGTCTATTTCACTGTAACTGCTTCCTATTGTTCCCACTCTGCTCTCCATAGAACTGTATGTTAAAGGCTGTTATATTCACTGAAGACCGATTTAACCTGTGAATTGAGATTATTGAGAATGAATGATCAGTCCTGGGGGAGAGAGAAGCAGATTTATCTGATAAGATCTAGTACAAAGTTTCTTAATTGTACATAATCTATTGTAATAAATAAATAAAATTAAAATGGCAGTTATTTAAACAAATAAAAAAACCAAACAGCATACCACTACAAGCTATTTTGCATGATACGGTGCTAATGGATTTCAACAGTATTATTATCTGTGTAATCCAATGGAAAGAAATGTGTATTTATTTTTTAGGTGCATCGTGGGGTAAAAGGATTTGTCAGAGATCATCAAGGAAATCCAATTGCTAATGCAACGATATCTGTGGATGGAATCAACCACGATGTGACTTCAGGTACTAAACCGTCTTCTTCACAAGGTCTAGGTTAGAATAAATTAGTCTGTCCAAAGGGCATTGACCTGTCAGTATTGAGCGAGAGCTGACCCAAAATACTGATAAAAAGTGCAAATCTTTCAATTGCAAAATATTGACCAGAATAACTTCCAGCTGATAAGGAGTCTGTTAGCACATAATGACTGTTAAGTGCACGCACTCAGTGTATCATGGCGTGGCCAAACTTTTAACTACAGGTGTAAACACTTACCTGTTTTCACTCTACTTCCATCCCCCTCTTCATTGATTGACAGCTCTGACTTAATAGAACCAGAAAAAAAGCAAAAATAAAGTGAAATAAGTAGGTGGGATGGTGCATTTAAAGGGTCTCTGTCAGCACAGGATGACTGTTCTAAGTACAGGTGCTTGGTGTATCATGGTGTGGCCAAACATTTAGCTACACCTTCCCACCTGCTTGTTTTCCCTCTATTCTCCCCCTCATCTTTGATTGGCAGCTGTCTTGTTAGTGCCAGATAAAGATGGAGTTAGATGGGAACCCAGCAGGTGGGAAGCACTAAGAGGACCTGTCAGCACAATTGTGCAATGTAAAGTAAGTACATGGCTGTAATACTGATTAAATTGATACCTTTGGTGAAGAAATGCTTTGTGGTTCTTCTGTAAAGGGAACTTGTCACCAGGTTTGTACCATATGAGGTTAGAACAGTACCTTTCAGCCCTTATACACAGCATTCTAATATGTTGTATGTATGCCCCCAAATCCAGCTTGCAAGACAAGAAAAAGACCTTTTATGATGCTCACCTATGGGGCGGTCAGGTACATTGGGCGTTGCTGGTCTTGGTCCGGTGCACTCTCCAGTGCCTCCCTTCTTTTTGTGATGCTGTCCTCCTTCTTGCTTCATGTGGATGATTCGCCCTACATCATCCACACAGTGTTCCCGACATCAAGCTCCTACGCAGGCATACTTCTCTGCCCTGGCCAGGGCAGAGTAAAGTGCTGCAGTGCTCATGCACCAGGGCTCTTTGACCTTTACTGGTGCCTGCACACTGCAGTACTTTGCTCTGCCCTCGACAGGCCAGAGAAGTACGCTTGCGCAGGAGCGCGGTGCCGAGGACACTGTGTGGATGATGTATGGACGCATCTTCCACACGAAGCAAGAAGGAGGATGGCATTGCTAGAAGAAGGAAGGCGCCAGACCAAGACCAGCGATGCCCATCGGGCCGGATCGCCCCGTATGTGAGTATTATAAAAGGTCTTTTTCTTGTCTTGCAGGCAAGATTGGAGGCATATACAGCATAAAATAATGCTACATATTAGGGCTGAAAGGTGGTGGTCTTATCTCATAGTGGTCAACCTGTTTCCTTTAATCACCGCTTGAAGTTTTCTGCTAATTAGATTTCGGTTCACAGGGGCATCTCCTCCCCGTCTGTGATTCCGTGGGCCCTCTCCCTGCCTCCAGTCTTGGATTGACAGGTCAATGATGTTTTAAAAGAACGGCCACCTCTGTTTGAAATCTCCTCATCATACAGAAGAGGAAGGTGGAAACCACAGCAGATATACTGTAGTCTCTGGCTACAGGCAGAATGAATCAGAGTCTGGCTGCACTATTGCATCCATGTAATAATAATAATAATAATAATTTTATTTTGGGACATCATATTCCGCAGCACTTTACAATGTATGTGTTACTCTGAAACACAGTGAAGTTACAGAGAAAACACATTTTGTACAGCTGGTTGAGGCCATCTTTGATGAGTGGCCTGTGTCAGGTCCCTGGTAGCCCTTTCCCTAGACTGATAGGTTTCTCTGTATATAGAGAGGGCGGGGAGAAGACATGGTGGCCTACCTCTGATTAGTCATCTGAGACATATCATCCCTGGACGGCTTTTCAAAATAATTTTAACCCCTTAGTGACTGGGCCAAATATTTTAAATCTGACCAGTGTCGCTTTATGTGGTAATAACTCTGGAATGCTTTAACAGATCCCAACGATTTTGAGTTTGTTTTTTCATGACATGTTGTACTTTATGTTAATGGAAAATGTATGTCTGTATATTTTTTATATATTTACAAAAAAAATCTGAAATTTGACGAAAATGTAAACAAAATTGCAATTTTCAAACTTTGCATGATTATCCCTTTAATCCAGATAGTCATACCACACAAAACATCAATAGATTACATTTCCCTCATGTCTTCTTTACATCAGCACCATTTGTAAAATGTTACTTTATTTTGTTCGCCTTTTAGTAGGTTTTAAAGCAGTCATATTTAATTTTTTTCAAGGAAGTTTACAAAACGTATTTTTTTGAAGGACCTATCCAGGTTTGAAGTGACTTTTGGAGTCCTAGATATTGGAAAATCTCCAAAAGTGATATCATTTTAAAAACCGCACCCCTCCAAATATTGGAAACTGCTGTCAGGTAGTTTATTAACCCTTCAGGTGATGTTAAGGAATAAATGCAAAGTGGCATGACAGGAATGAAAAAATGTATTTTTACCACTTAAATTGAACAGGCCACTGTAGCCGGGAGACTCGAAGGCCGCTATTTGGCTGTGAATTGCCATTGCAAACATCAGGACCACAGAATCATTAGCTCAGGGTGCGATGGGGTTAAAGAGGGATCCCCCACACTCTGTTAACCATTTAGATGATGTAGTCACTGTTGACCGCAGCATCTAAGGGGTTAAACAGTTATGGACATTGCCAACACTAATCGTGGCTGATGCACCAAGTTGTCAGCGTGTAGGGTACAGCCGACAGCTGCTGGATTGTCACCTGTACGGGGAGGCTACTCTCTTATATCTCAGGTCAGTAAAATAAAAGTACTGGCGGTCATTAAGGGGCGAAAATGACTTTACCACAGCATTTCAGAGTGTAACATGCTTGGCTGCAATAATGCTTCTCCTGTCAGATTCTCTTTAATGGATTTTCTCTTTTCTTACTCTCATTTTTTTCTTTTAACCCAAGCTAAAGATGGTGATTACTGGAGGCTCCTCTCTCCTGGGAACTACAAAGTCACAGCCTCAGCTCCAGGGTTCCTTGCGATCACTAAAAAGGTAGCTGTGGCTTATAGCCCTGCCACCAAGGTAAGTAACTGGCCCTGGGAATTTTGTACAAATTACGCACTAACATCAAGTGTTAGAGAAGCAATCTCTTTTTATAAAACCATATTAGTGAGGTGTTCCCTGACATAACATGGATAATATGCGGAATCACTCTTTTTTATTGTTTGTATGCTATTACTGACAGTCATCATACATACACAGCCGACGCTGTACTGGGGACATAGAGGACCATGCCCCTACTATTGGGATCAGCTTATGCTAATACTTGTATATAAACTATGAAGGCCACAAGCATTTATAGTGAAAAAGTCTTGTGGAAACAAGCCAAAACTAATTCTGTATGTAAGAATGTGAATCATGGCAAGTGAAATAATTCCTGTGTTCCTATAATACCTACCTAGGCTGCCCAGATTGCATATGGTGCTGCTAAATCGCAACTAATGAAACTAAATGTGATTACATTATAACCTGCAATTCAATGTACTGCAAGAGAACAGTCGGATTTTAACCCCATCACACTCCACGTCATGTGCGATTTTAAGACACATTGCAATCTTATGTTGTTTGGCCAAAGTCACTGTGTAGCCCAAGATCTCTTCATGACTCTGTTGCCAGCATTTCCAAAATAAATAAAACAATGATGCATTTTAACCATAATTTTGAAGGTACCTGGTAAAAAAATGCAATATGTACACTTTGTGTGAACATACACTGGGATGGTGTTCGCTTATGATGGATACAATGCATATTTTCTGTCTGGTGGTCTACGCAGCGTATTATGACCGCAACAAAGTGGATGAAATTTTATCCGCATACTGCAGGAGAAATACACATCAGAAATTGACCTGTTGTGCAGATTTTTAAATTGTATCATTAATGTATCAATGGATTTTCACATTTCACCCTTTGCAGTGCATAGAGTAAAATCCACGGTAAATCCACATCAAGCAAATGTGAATGTATCATGCAGATCCAAAGTAGAAAATCTGTAGCAGAAAATTTTTTACCATTTCAGTACATTCAGATGAATGTATTTTTGGCTCTTGTGCTGCCTGTGTTAGTCATTGTGCCGGTGCAAACTCTACTGGGCACAAAGGTAAAACAACAAATAAACAGTTCATTCAGCAGGCACATATATGTCAGTGTGGGCTCACCAGAACAGTCCTTTCTCACGGAACAGGCTTTATACACAGAAAAGGTACAGTCCTACCAGTTTCGGTATCACCTTCAGCCTGAGCTCCAGCAGCTTCCAGAGCCAAACAGAAGTGTTTAACTCCACGCACAGTTCACACTGAACAGGCTGCAGCTTCCACATGTTACTCTGCAGCTCCAACACACAGACTGCTCCGCTTTCCAAGCTGATTTGTGCAGTTTCCATTCAAAGAAACTTTGGCTTGTCTCTCCCAGCTACAGCTCACATTTTTACTGGTCACTCATCAGCTTCAACACACTACAATCTGCTCAACATCCAGCAGATTGACACCAGGTGAACCCATTTCCTGGTTCTTATTCAAAGCTAGCCAGATGCATCTAATCAATATCTGCAATTCTAGGGTTTAACCCAGTCCTACCTGGCTTTGCTACAACAGGTATTATATCTTCTGCAGATTTTTAATGCTTATTTTGAAAATCTCATCTACGTGAAATTTTATACAACATTGATATATAGTGGCGATTTTCAAATCCACAGCATGTCAGATATTTGTGCAAAATTCGGTTGGTTTCATGTGGATTTTATCCAAGATTTTGATACGATTTTGTCATAGGGTTCACTCTCGTTTCAATGAATGAACTCTATGGAAAATTCATATCAAAATCTTGAATAAAATTTGCAAGTATCAAACTACAGATACCCTAAAGTCTTAACAGAACTTTTTTTCATTAGTGTCTCTGGATCCGCTTTTCTTTCATTTTTGATCTGTGAGTAAGTTTTTATCATTAGTTTGGCATCTGTTTTTCCAAGGTTCTCCTTCCTATCAATGATGAACAAATGCTATATCATATCAAAATAGGATATTTGTATCATTTTTTTTGGCAGACTATACACTACCATTCAAAAGTTTAGGGTCACTTAGAAATTTCCTTATTTTTGAAAGAAAAGCACAGTTTTTTCTTAAATGATTCAGAAATACACTCTATGCATTGTTACTGTGGTAAATGACTATTCTAGCTGGAAACGTCTGGTTTGTAATGCAATATCTTCATAGGTGTAAGAAAGAAAGACAGTATCAGATCGGCACTGAACGAGCTGTCATAAAGCAATCCAGCTGCGAGGCTAATAGCTTCTTCAAAAGTCAGACGGAGTCAGCTACTAGTGAAGTGGGGGCGGTGCTCTGCAGCTAAAGTCAATGATTCACATGAGAATGAGGATAAAGAAAGAATGCGGCACTCACCCGGTTTCTTCCACTGTAGTTCATTCTTTATTGAGCGTGGCAATCCATGTTAAACACGGCACAATACAGACTAAGGCATGAGGAGGGAGCAGTGGGGGAGTGTGCAGAGACAAGACGGACGACGGCCGTTTCACGCACAGGCGCTTCTACGGGTCCATGTGAGTTGTGCTTATGATGTCAGTTCCTTTAGTAGGGTTAGACACCAGACATATAACATGTGCAATCAATTAGAACAATTAAAAACAACAACTACAGTGGAAGAAACCGGGTGAGTGCCGCATTCTTTCTTTATCCTCATTCTCATGTGAATCTTCATAGGTGTATAGAGGCCCATTTCCAACAACCATCACTCCAGTGTTCTTATGGTACTTTGTGTTTGCTAACTGTGTAAGAAGGCTAATGGATGGTTAGAATACCCTTGAAAACCCTTGTGCAAGTATGTTAGTACAGCTGAAAACAGTTTGGCTGATTAGAGAACCTATAAACCTGACCTTCCTTTGAGCTAGTTGAGAATCTGGAGCATTACATTTGTTGGTTCCATTAAACTCTCAAAATGGCTAGAAAAAAAGAACTTTCATGTGAAACTCGACAGTCTATTCTTGTTCTTAGAAATGAAGGCTATTCCATGCGAGAAATTGCCAAGAAACTGAAGACTTCCTACCAAGGTGTGTACTACTACCTTCAGAGGAGAGCACAAACAGGCTCTAACCAAAGTAGAAAGAGAAGTCGGAGGCCTCGCTGCACAACTGAGCAACAAGACAAGTACATTAGAGTCTGTAGTTTGAGAAATCGACGCCTCACAGGTCCTCAACTGGCAGCTTCATTAAATAGTACACGCAAAACACCAGTGTCAACGTGCACAGTGAAGAGGCGACTCCGGGATGCTGGCCTTCAGGGTAGAGTGGCAAAGAAAAAGCCATATCTGAGACTGGCTAATAAAAGGAAAAGATTAATATGGGCAAAAGAACACAGATATTGAACAGAGGAAGATTGGAAAAAAGTGTTATGGACAGACAAATCCAAGTTTGAGGTGTTTGGATTACACAGAAGAACATTTGTGAGATGCAGAACAACTGAAAAGATGCTGGAAGAGTGCCTGACGCCATCTGTCAAGCATGGTGGAGGTAATGTGATGATCTGGGGTTGCTTTGATTCTGGTAAAGTGGGAGATTTGTACAAGGTAAAAGGGATATTGAATAAGGAAGGCTATCACTCCATTTGGCAACGCCATACCGTACCCTGTGGACAGCGCTTGATTGGAGCCAATTTCATCCTACAAAAGGACAATGTCCCAAAGCACACCTCCAAATTATGCAAGAAATATTTAGGGAAGAAGCATGCAGCTGGTATTCTATCTGTAATGTCGTGGCCAGCGCAGTCACCAGATCTCAACCCCATTGAGCTGTTGTGGCAGCAGCTTGACCGTATGGTACCCAAAAAGTGCCCATCAAGCCAAACCAACTTGTGGGAGGGGGTTCTGGATACATGGGGTGAAATTTCTCCAGATTAGCTCAGCAAATTAACTGCTAGAATGCCAAAGGTCTGCAATGCTGTAATTGCTGCAAAGGGAGCATTCTTTGATGAAAGCAAAGTTTGAAGGAGAAAATTATTATTTCAAATAAAAATCTTTTTTTCGAACCTTGTCAATGTCTGGACTAGATTTTCGATTCATCTGGAAACTCATTTGATTAATAAAACTATGAGTTTTCATGGAAAACAAAATTGTCTGGGTGACCCTAAACTTTTGAACGGTAGTGTATCTCCATAAAAAAGGATATGTGAATATGCTTATAGACAATAATGGATACGTGTTCTATCCACATCAAACACAGATATAACATAGACATCTGAATGATGCTCAGGGGTCTGTGGATAGGGTACGCTGAAATGCTGTATTGGCCCTGTTTATGGTGGATTTCTCCTCTTGCTTATGGTGGATTTCTCCTCTTGCTTATGGTTCTTAGTGCTTCTCTAGCCCATCTTTGTATTTTCTTTACTACTTTATGTTTTGTGTTTTTTTGTCTCAATTCCGTGATTATTCCAGTTCTATGTATTTTATCACAATGTCATCATGAAGACTTAGCATATTAACTTATATTCATTTTTACATTAAAACAGATTGATTTTGATCTGGAATCATTATCAGAGAGGAAGGAGGAAGAGAAGGAAGAGCTAATGGAATGGTGGAAGATGATGTCCCAAACTCTGAATTTTTGAAGATGATTTTTCCCCTGATATTAAATTAAATTATATGTTGAATTGGTATGCAGTAATGTGGACTATATATTTATAGGAATGGGTGTGTACAACAAGGCATATACTGTGTATCCTTACGTGCATGTTATAGATGCACATTCCTATAGATATTGGATAATGTGTAATTTTGAACTTTCAACCTGTTTACTTTGTTTCTGTGATGATCTGGATAGGGATCTGCACTCTTTCTAACTGCTAGGCTTTCAGCTAGGGTTACCGTAGAACTTGGCACAACAAATCTGTGAGTATATGGCAATGTTTGAGCAACAGTTTAGAGTTTTCTACCCAATGTCAAGAGTCAAGAATAAAGCCGTGGAAGTCGAAATGCAATATTCTATGTTTAAGCCATGTGTTGTAGAGTTCATATTAGTTTACATAATAATATATAGCACAGCCATTGCCAAAAATATCTTGGCAGTATGTATGTAGGGATGATGTCAGCTACTCTTCTTGTGGGTCCTGGAAGAGGAAACCCAATATTGTAATTTCTTATCCTTTAGCTCAGAAAATTATAATGTATTGACACTGCCTCCAAAAAAAGAACCTAGACAATTCTAGATTATTACTTAGGTTATAAGCTATTGCAAGCAACACACAAGTTAAGAAATAATCACATGTTTAGATCATCGATGGCTTCTCTTAGTTATACCATGTTGCTGGACTAAGTAGAAAGGTTCACCTTTTCCATACAATTTCATACAGGACAATATAAAAAGTTTTATATCTTGTTTTTGTAGTGTACTGTTTTTTTATTTTTTTTAAAAAAAAGATTCCTTGCTTTGTACTCAAAATCATAAAGCAGAATTTTTTTTGCTGTGTTTCTAACACTGTGATAGTCAACTGTAGCGGGTGCGTTTGGAACAGAATAAGCATCCTTAAGCATGAAGGTACTAAGGATGCCTATAATGCTTGAAACGTGTTGAAGGTTTTTATTGCACATTAATGATGTGATTTTAAAGGATTTATAATAAAGAAATTTGATTTTAATCTACTGGATTGTGCTGATCTACAAGCCGCTACAGCTGACTATCTTGGTCCTCAAAGTACAGTACTGGGATCTCCAATGAAAACTGAAGCGATTGAAAGGGTGAGCTGGCATTGCTTTCTATTATATCTGTATTTTTAACCCCTGTTATATGTGTGCAGGTAGGGCTTCTGTCTATATTAAAAAATGATTTCAGAAAACTGAGAATTTCTGTCTTATATGGAGGATGAAGCCAGGCTACAAGAATAGATAAAGCTGGATAAACAGGGAAAATAGGAAAAAATCTTACTGTATTTGCAACAACCCTTATATGTGTACAGTGGCCCGTTCCATAATAAAAAGGACATCTCTCCCTAACTGGCTGTACAATAATGGACCATACCACTGCACAGATAGGTGGGGATTCTGTCTATATTAGAAAACTGTAATGTTGGTAACCTGAGAATCTCGGTTTTATTTGGAGTGTGAAGCTAGGACACAAGAATAAATACATAACACATTACAGAATTTTTTTAAATTTAAGACTGTGTTCACATCTTTTGATGAGGATCCTAATCCTCTGATGCAAACTCTACAAAATAATGCCAGGCAAAACAGCACAGAAAGGTATAATGGCTGTTCTAATGACAGAAACTCAATGGACCCCATAGTCAGTGGATCATACTATTCGACATGTCAATGATCCGCCTTTCCAATATTTTAAGGCAGTAGGAACCTCTCTAAATACTCAATATAGATATGAACAGTGCCTAGCACTGCTCAGTGTTGGACTGGGATATATATTTGACCCACCTAGGTAATTAATCACAGGGCCTATGCATCATGTATAATGTGCATATTCACGATATTTCCACTGTTTTTGTTGTGCACACTGGTTGTAAATATCCCAAAGAAAGATAGACCCACAGCAGCAATCTGCCATAAGAGCTATCTAAGCTACAAAGTAGTAATGTTGCCGTACTAGCATCACATGTGAACAAGGCCTTAACATAATACATAGTCCAGCATCATTGGGAAGCATGGCAGGCTGGAGTGTTGGATTTATCATTACCAACCATCAGTGAGTGGATGTTCTGTGTAATAGCTATGCTTGTATGGTTCCTTCATTTATTAAATGACTATCTATGGCCGTTGTATAATAATATTTTACTACAGATTATACAGTATGTTCATACGACCATTGCCTTTATCAGAGCACAGTGAACCAGTGTTGAACATCGTTGTGTTAAATGGTCCATACTCTTCTACAAGACCAGAAATTTTTGACATGTTAATAAATGAAATGTCCCATCCCCGATTATGCACTGCCAGATATTCTTGTGTAACGCCAATGTAGATATATCTGCTTTCAAGGCTCTTCGTCTGCACATTTTTGTGTATGTTTGTGTAGTCGTTTGCTACATGTTCTCGGTGTATGTTATTTCATTACTGTATTATAAAATATTACTTTATTTCCAAACAACGTTTGATGACTTTTAGCTATACTTACAACATGAAGCAATAATTCAGATCTGGAAACAAGATTTTGTGCTGTATCTAATGATAAGGGATCGGAGCACAGTCCTCAATAAATTAGGTTTCCAATGGAAGAAAAAATAATGCAGGGTAAGGCACCTTTCACATGTCTAATTTTTGTCTAAACGTTAGCCTTTACAATTTCTAGTGCTGTTAAGAAGTGTTTTTTTTTGTCTGATTTTGATACCAGTTAGGGTATGTGTCCACGATCAGGATGGACGGCGGTATCGTCGGAGCGGCAAACCCGCTCGGCGCTAAGCCCCGCCCCCTTCTGGGACGCGATGATGCCGGATGTGTTCATTGCACACATCCGGGATCATCGCACCCCACGCATAGGGCCCTGTGTTATTCCTTGTGGCAGCGCTGCGTCGCCGCAAGGAACACGGACATGCTGCGATCTTAAAAGACGCGCAGCATGTCCGGAGTCGCAGGGCCGACGGATGCGTGTTTCCACACATAGTGGACATGGGATTTCATAAAATCCCCTCCACTGTGCTGGAACATCTGGACGCTGCATGTTTGACTCTGCGGCCCCACGCCGCGTCAAACACGCAGCGTTTCCTGAACGTGGACACGTACCCTTATGGTTCAACATCCCTCATGAAAGTCTATGAGTCCAGGAAAAACTGATGGCACTCAAGCTGCCTCCCAGTGCTGTCTGTTTTTCATGTTTGTAGGAAACCTCCCTAATGGAAATATGAAAATATACAGTGGGGAAAATAAGTATTTGATACACTACTGATTTTGCAAGGTTTCCCACAGTCAAAGAATGGAGAGGTCTGTAATTTATAATTAGGATGCAATTTTTTTCTCAAAAAAGTATACGTGTGACATCCGTATGGCATCCGTATGGCGAGATTTTCTCGCCGGCTTGCAAAATGGACATATAATGTTAGGCTATGTGCACACGTTGCGGATTTGACGCTGCGGATCTGCAGCTGTTTTCCATGCATTGTACAGTACCATGTAAACGTATGGAAAACAAAATCCACAGTGCACATGCTGCGGAAAAAAATGCGCTGAAACGCAGCAGTGTTTTTTTTCCGCAGCATGTCAATTCTTTGGATTTTTCATGTAAGCAAAAATAAATGACAGTATAAAGAAATGATATTGGGAATTTGAGTAGGCCAGCTCAATCATAGATTTGTTTTGCCCTGTCCTAATGCAGTAAGCATCTCTATATATGATAACAGTGTATGTTGTCTGCTACCATGGAGAATATTTGCAAAATTGCCTCATCTTTCATTTTAGATGAACTGAAGCAAAAACAATTGGTTGAGAATGTGTGTGTGAGAAGGTTGTGGGATGCAGTAACGGATAGGGGGCAGAACAAGGGTTAAAATTAACTTTACTATAAGGCCGGCGTCACACCTAACGTATAAAAATACGGTCCATTTTTTACGGCCGAGATATGCAGAAATGTTCCTGAATAGTGATCCGTATGTCATCTGTATGCAATGCGAGGATGCGATTTTTTCTCAAAAAAGTATGCGTGACATCCGTATGGCATCCGTATGGCGAGATTTTCTCGCCTGCTTGCAAAACGGACATATAATGTTAGGCTATGTTTACACGTTGCGAATTTGACGCTGCGGATCTGCAGCTGTTTTCCATGCGTTGTACAGTACCATGTAAACGTATGGAAAACAAAATCCGCAGTGCACATGCTGTGGAAAAAAATGTGCTGAAACGCAGCAGTGTTTTTTTTCCGCAGCATATCAATTCTTTGTGTGGATTTTTATCGCATAGCACTCGTCCGTATTACGCTCTAGTGTGACTCCGGCCTAACAGGGGTATACTCCACGCAGGGAGGAGGAAGGGTATAGACCGGTGGTATTAACACTTTCGTTACACCGACGGAGAGAGTGAGGGCAAAAAGTGTAAACAATGTTCAACGTTCAGCAATAGTAAACTTATCTGTTGTGAATTCTGCTCTTGGGCTCCCTCCGGTGGTTGTAAGTGGTAGCGCTGCTGTCTCTGAATCGCAGCATTTATCAGGTGTGTTCACTTTTTGCAAATCTGACTGGGCTATTTAGTCTTGCTTCACCCTTTAGTCAGTGCCAGTTGTCCATTGTTCCTGGAGGATTCACATCTCTGCCTGGTCTCTCCTGCTTTGCAGTTCTTTTCAACAAAGATAAGTTCTGGCCTTGAGTTTTTGCTGTCCACATGCTGTGGCCTTATTGTTCAGTTCTTTTCCATGTTTTTGTCTTGTCCAGCTTGGTCTGTATAAGGATTTGTTTAGCCAAGCTGGTATCTCTGGAGATGCAGATATACCCTCCATATCTTTAGTTAGCTGTGGAGTTTTTGTATTTTCTGTGGTGGATATTTTCTAGTGTTTTAATACTGACCGCATAGTACTCTGTCCTATCCTTTCTATTTAGCTAGAAGTGGCCTCCTTTGCTAAATTCTGATTTCAGTCTGTGTATGTTTTTTCCCTCTCCTCTCACAGTCAATATTTGTGGGGGGCTGTCTATCCGTTGGGAATTTTCTCTGAGGCAAGATAGTTTTCCCTTTTCTATCTCTAGGGGTAATTAGTCCTCCGGCTGTGTCGAGATGTCCAGGGAGTGCTAGGTACATTCCACGGCTACTTCTAGTTGCGGTGTTAAGTTCAGGGTCTGCGGTCAGTACAGGTACCACCTTCTCCAGAGTATGTCTCATGCTGCTCTTAGGCCACCAGATCATAACACTTATCGGTCTGGCAGCTTCAGAGTGAGGAGTCTCAGATGTGCATGGTGGTGCCGACACAGTCAGCACGTGATAGAAACGATGCAGGCTTGTAGGCATCTGTGGTTTGGTTCTTTGCAATGACAGAGAGTCCTCGATGTCTGGCTCGGGGTTCTGAGTAGCAGGGAGAGAAGAAGTACTGTGCACTGCCGGGGCTGGAAAGAGCCCGGCAGGAGTTAGCGGGTGAGTAAGGGTAAAGTTCTCCGTAAGTCACCCGGTGTCTTTAAGGTGGCTCACATGCATTATACTGTGGCCTGAGATGAGTAGGTACTAGAGCAGTAGGGGCCAAGAGGCAGAAAACGGTTCCCCGGTCACAGTCTTTGTAAGGAGCAGCCGGAACACTGTAGCGCGGTCCAGCGTCACGGTGTCACGGTGCTCAGAGGACAGAGCACCAAAATTACCCTGCTGCGCGCTGCATCTTCCCGCTAAGTCTGCCCTTTTTATCCTCATTCCGCCCCCTGCTGTCAAGTGCAAAGGTCGGTCCGAGTCTCTAAGCTTTCCCCCAGACAGCAAAGGTGACAGTCCCGACAGTTCCGGCCCTGGCGTGAAAAAGGTACCCCCGATCCGGGCTCTCTTCTTACACTCCCCCTCTCCTTTTGCTTGCCATTCCACGGGCGAGAGTTCTGGTAGTTTGTGTTGCCAGCCTGCTGGACCTTGGACGACTTGTTGCCAAATAAATTGGTCCTGATTGTATCTATTCGGAGGTATCCGAGCTGTGGCCCACTCGGAGTGCCTTAAGTCAGAAGGGGTAGTTGAATCAGGTTGAGTAGTTGAGTCGGGATGAATAGACGAGGGCAGGGACGCACCCAGTTTTACAGAAATTAACATCTTGGGAGCCTCGGAAGCTTCAGGGATATGTCCTACTTCCAAATTTTCAGGTGACTCTTCGTCCCGATTGGGCCCAGGTCTTTCATGAGACACTCTGAATAAGGTGTCAGCGTGAGTATTCTCAGCTCCCATCTTGTAGGTGATCTTATATCAGAGTTTTGCCATCCGAGACACCCAGCGCTGCTCCAGGGCCCCGCGTTTTGCGTTTTCTAGGTGAGCCAAAGGGTTGTTATTAGTGCGAACTAAGACATCAGAGCCAGACAAGCATTCCGCAAACTTCTCAGTCATGGCCCACACTAATGCCAACAGCTCCAGCTTTAACGAACTGTAGTCCGGATTCCGTTCGGAGTCATGCAAGGATCTACTCGCTTAAGCGATCTCCCACTCTTTTCCATGTTGAATCTGAGATAACAGCTCTGAGTCCATGCAGGCTTACATCAGTGTGGAGGATAAACAGTTGGGAGAAATCTGCATAAGCTAATACTGGTGCTTCAGTTAAAGCTATCGTCAGTGCTCGAAACACTTTCTCTTGTTGCTCCCTCCACTGGATAGTCTTATTTTTCGCGCCAGACGGCACCCCGTTCAGTAGTTCCATCAGCGGGTTCACAATGCGAGTAAAATTCTTCATGAATCACCGATAATATCCAGTGAGGCCCAGGAAGGCCCGTACATCTTTCACAGTCTTTGGGATGGGCCAATCTTGCACTGCGGCAATTTTCTCCCGGGACGGTCTCACCCGTTCTGCAGAAACATGTCCCAAGTACTCGATCTGGGTGCGGAATAAATGACATTTCTGAGGCTTTACGAAAACCTGTGTCTTTTGAGGATGACTCAGCACCTGTTCTAGTCTTTCCTGATGTTCCTCGAATGTGGTTTCACTCGGTCCTGCTCAGACATAGGTACTTGCCAATAACCACTGGCGAGATCTAACGACGAGAAGAATTTTGCGCTTCCCAGCACAGACGATTCCTCTATCCTGGGTAAGGGGTAGGAGTCTCTTACAGTGCAGGCATTCAGTTTGTGGTAGTCCACACAGAAACATAAAATACCATCTTTTTTCCTCACCAGCACGATGGGAGCAGCCCACAGGCTCTGACTCTCGAATTACACCATTTTACAGCATCTGTGTTAGCATCCCCTTCACCTCTTGATACATCTGAGGTGGGATTTGTCGGTATCGTTCCCTGACGGGTGCGGCATTGCCGGTCGGAATCTCATGGGTGATTGCCGTAGTGCAGCAGAATTTCATCCTCATGTCGTGCAAACACATCTTGGTATCTCCCTAATAGAACTTCCACTTGTTGGACGTGCTGTGGCGTGAGCTCTGTTAGTTCAGCTCGCATTTGCTCCAAAATACGGCATCCCTCTCGCAGGTGCTGAGATTCTGGTGTAATAGATGTGTGTCATGCTCGCGCCCAGACTGGTTGGTGCGGTGTGCGAGGGTGTGGCCCCACTGTGCCACCTACCGGACTACCCTGGAAGGGGCATAACTAAGTAGCTTCCTTGGTGTTCGCTGGAGCCTCTGATGGTGAGGTCAGGCTTGTGCTGCAGGAAACTACTAGGTGCTACTCCAGGGTGGTGTCTGGCTGTGGCTGCTGATCCCACCGGGGAACGGAACATAGACAGGCAAGCAAGCACGGCTGGCTCTCTGGCAGACACGCGGGCACAGCTGGGACACAGGCAGGCAGACGGGTACAACAGAGACACTGGCAGGCAGACGGGCACGGCTGGCTCTCTGGTAGGCAGGCAGGTACAGCTGACTCTCTGGCAGGACAGGCGGACAAGGCTGGTACACTGGAAGAACCGGTAGGGACCGATCTGCAGGCAGGTATGTAAAACAGGTAAGAACCTGTTCAGACAGGAGGACTTATGAATAGGTAAAGACTGCAAGAGCGGATGCAAAGCGAAAGCACAGGAGCTAGAGCCAAGAACAGGAACGCAGGAGGCGGAGCCAAGAGCAGAAGGCAGAGCCAAGTGCAGAAATGCAGGAGGCGGAGCCAAGAGCAGGAGGCGGAGAACCGCAAGGAGCGGAGCCAGGTAGAACCGCAAGGAGCCGAGCCGCAGAGCGAGGGCTGAGCGGAGCCTCAGAGCAAGGCCGCAGAGTGCAGATCAGAGAGCAGAGCAAAGTCAGAGTGCAGAACTGAGTGCAGAGTAAAGCTACAGAGAGCAAAGCAAGGTCGCAGAGAGCAGAGCCGAAAACAGCTAAGCAAGACACAGAGTGCAGAGCTGAAGGCAGAGCAAAGCCACAGAGTGCAGAGCAAGGAACAAAGCAAGGTCGCAGAGAGCAGAGCCGAAAGCAGAGCAAAGCCACAGAGTGCAGAGCAAGGAACAAAGTAAGCTCGCAGAGAGCAGAGCCGAAAGCAGAGCAAAGCAAGACAGGGACATAAACAGACACAGGAACAGGAGTAAACTAAGACAGAGTCAGGAACGGGACAAGGCACAGAGACACGGACACAAGCCAGGGTACGAAGCCCCACTGGGTGGAAAATACTGGACACAGACTAGGGTACAATGGCCCCCTGGGTGGCGGACACAAGATTAACAGAGACAGGGCCTGGCACCTCAGCAGCTAAGAACTGACTGAGGGAGTAAGTTGCACAGGCCCCCACCAATGGGTGGGGATGTCTTAAATACAGGAAGCATCATTGCAATTGGCCAGGGACACCTTAGCAAGGTGCACACAGTCTCAATAAGACACAAGAGTTGCCAGCACCGCCCCCCATGCACACAGACAGAGCATGCACAGAGCAAGCAGCAGACATGAGGCACACAGCATGGAGCTGGCAGCAGAGAGAAGTCACAACATGGCCCAGAGAAGTAAGAGAGTTTGAATGAAATGCAGGTGGGGGATGGGAGGCCATGCAGTGATGCCAGCAGGGTTGTTACAATGTGTCTATGGTCACGGTCCATGGATCCCCCTGTTTCACTGTCAACTGAACGGCTTGTGGTAGTAGTTCTTTGGGCATGCCCAGAACTTGTGCAACTTCACTTCGAGGTGAGATTGTTCTCTTCTAGATTTACACATTGCACCGGGACTGTCCCGTCATGCACAGTGGCTAGTGTCCGCGTAACAAGGAGCCGTGGAAGTAATTGCTCCATAAAAGCTGGCTCTATCTGGATCTCTACTCCTTCCAAAGGGCAGGGTAATCATTGTCTATCCTGGAGAAAGTACCCGTTAGGCTGTGGCTGGGACAATCACTCTCCTCAGTACCTTCCCGTCACCAGAGGTTTCTAGAGCTCGAGCTGTCTGGATGAGCTGTTGGAACACTCTCCTTTGCGGAGTATGTGGACTCCATTGTTTAAGGAACACTTCTGGAGACTCATTGATGAGAAGACTTCCAAATTCCTTCAATATGTTCATCCCTAAAGTGACAGCATGTCCGTTACTGGCGTCTCCAGCAGTTAGCACCACTCTTTTTTGTCCCAGATCCTTACCACAGACGGTGATTTGCATCCATACCACCACAGCGACCGGGATGGGTAGGGGATTGGCAGCCGTCAACTTTATTACTGGGCCCCATTCTGGCCGCATCGCTTCAGGAAAGTGATGAGGGAAGTACGCTTCAGGCATCGTGGTCACCTGTGAGCCGGTGTCAACCAGACATCAGATGGCCCAACCATCCATCTCAGCACAGATGAGAGGGCACAGGGAAACTAGACTTGTGGGACTTCTGACCCTTCTTCTTGACTGTTCAGGCTCCGGGCAGCATCCCCCAGCCTCGGAGCCCTCTAGTTTAATGAACGGCGCTGCTGGAGTCGGCTTTTTTCATTTACAACTTCGTGCTATATGTCTCAATTCACTACAGTTGTAGCATGTAGGGGTTCTGCTCTGAGTGACATCCTAATTTCACGACGAGGTTCAAAAACAGTCCTACCCTCGGGCAGGTTGGATGCGGCTACTTTCTTCTTCTGAATCAGCCAGTTCTTCTCGTATCTGCTGGATTTCTTTCCGCAATTCTTCCACCTATCTTGGTTCGGTGGCCATTATCATGGATACCTCCCTGCTCTGAACCTTCCCGCCGGAACTGTCATCCCCTGCTCCTATTCGGGCATGTACGCTTCACTCCCCACTTCAGAAAAGGTCATGCGTGGGTTCACACAAGGCCTGCTTCAGCAATAAGTCTCGCAAGCCTGTCAACAACTGGTCCCACAGCACTATGTCAGTAGACCCTATACCCCTGCCGTCTTTCCTAGCAATGGCAGTGTAAATTTCTTGGAGCGCGTTCATGTACTGGGTTACTGTCTCCCCCTCCTTTTGCACCTGACAAAATAAACACGTGTAACTCCCCTACGTCCGGGCCCTCTTGTTACATGTGCATAGGCTCTAAGGTTTAGTGAGGTTAATGCTTGCCAAGACTATCTATAATCAGGCCTGTCAGTGATTTTATTGAGTTTTAAACCCATTGAACGCAGAGTTAAAAGTAAATTGGGTCGTGTTATTGCTACAGAAGTAATTACTTTTAAAGATGGGCAAAATGTGCATGGAGAAATAAAATATAGGAAATCTACAATGCAGTGAATGCATGAAACACTCTTACTAGTTTGTTGGGGAAATAGTTTCAGTGTCTTTCACTAATGGGATGTGATCTTAGTTATAAAAGTTAAGCCGCTGATCAGGTTCGTACTGCGGCTGAAATTCAGTCCTGGCATTTCAAATTACACAGGCCCATGTTGTCCCCGTCCCCATAAACCAAAAGGGATATATTACTAATAATACCTTGGATGGAGGAAAGGAAGATTTTCTACAAGACCAATATTTCTAATGATACCCGTGGCCTGCTGGGATAAGTGACTGAGTCAGCAACCTTGTGCTCCATTACAACTCTTAACAGTATGGGTATCTTGAGAACAAAGATTCTGTTAACAACGTAGCAGACAAGGCAGCCCATGACCAGACAGGCACTTCTGGCATTTGCCAAAATTGCCAGATGGCCAGTCCGGCCCTTCTGCTGATTCATTTTTGTGTTTTTTTAAGTCACTTTTCTTTTTTTTGTGTTGTATTCACTGACCTTTTTTGCACCAAATTCATCAAAATGGTGCAAGCGGCTCATTAATTTTGTACCAAGTCAAAAATGGACTTTTTTCCTGTCAGTAAATAATTTTCTTTTTTCACAATGTTGCAAAAATGGGACTTCTTTGCTTGACCTGCGTGAAATCACTCCAGGGGGTCTAGAGTGAAATTATGCCGAAGTTGCAAATAAACAATCGGCTGAAAACAACTGAAAATGCTAAACTATGCCCACAAAGCAGAAACACCCCCCAAAAAGATAGGTGAGCACAATAAAAATAGGCAATAAAAGGCACAAATAAAATAATTTGGTGTAAAAAACACACAAAACTAGGCAAAAAACAGGCACAAAGGCAGTGATGAATTGGGGCATAAATACAATTCATAGAATCGTACATCATATTCGCACATGGCAGATTTGTTGGACACATTTGCAATTTCAGATTTAGCCAAATCATGTCAGTTTTTTTGGTGAAGACTTTAACTATGAAAATCCATGTCAACTTAAATGCGTTACACCTATTGTTCTATGATACAGTTGTGGTCAAAAATTTACATACCCTGGCAGAAGGTTTGCTTTCTTGGCCTTTTTTCAGAGAATATGAATGATAACACCAAAACTTTTTCTCCACTCATGATTAGTGGTTGGGTGAAGCCATTTATTGTCAAACTACTGTGTTTTCTCTTTTTAAATCATAATGACAACCCAAAACATCCAAATGACCCTGACCAAAGGTTCACATACCCTGGTGATTTTGGCCAGATAACATGCACAGAAGTTGACACAAATTGGTTTGAATGGCCAGTAGAGGTAACATCCTCACCTGTGACCTGTTTGCTTGCAATCAGTGTGTGCATAAAAGCTGAGTGATTTTCCGGGATCCACACAGACTCTTGCATCTTTCATCCAGCCACTGACGTTTCTGGATTGTGAGTCATGGGGAAAGCAAAAGAATTGTCAACAGATTGACGGGAAAAGGTATTTGAACTGTATAAAACAGGAAAGGGAGGCAGACCACCTCTTGCACTTACAGCACATTATGTTTCTACATTCTCTGTTTGTTCCACCTCAGCTATCTCTTTCCTCACTGGCATCTCTGGCCCATGGGATACTGCGTCTGGCTTCATAGTTTCCGTGAGTCCTGGCCCATCTCCCTCATGCACTTCCCCATCTGGCTTTCACTTATTGGAAGGGAATAATGCATGCTTCCCAGTGCCTAGCCTGGGCTGTAGGCCCTGGACGTTACAGGAGTGTCCACTGAAAACAGTTGCCAACATTCTCATACTGCCAAACAGTACATACTTCTCATGCCCTCCAGCCCTCTGGCCTTGAACTCCTGCTAACATTTTATCTATCTTAGCTCTAATCTCCAACTCTCATCTCTCTTACTAAAACCAGGAAGTGCTTCCTTTAAATGAACTAACCCTTCTCCCTCTGTTGCTGGGGCTGATCCTGTGCATTTAACTGAATCCTAACCTGTACAATTTACTTCCTTTATATATCTAGTAAGCCCACAGTGTGACGTCAGTGAGATGTACCGTCCCTGCCCACAAGCACTTGTCCACGTGTCCGTGGTTAGGTGGACTTTCCCAGTAACAGCATTGTTGAGGGCACGGGTAATGTTGAGGGACACATGCTGGTGTAATGCCGGTACGGCACGCCAGGAGAAATAGTGGCGACTGGGGACCGAGTACCTTGGGACGGCCACCATCAGGTTGTGGAAAGCTTCGGTCTCAACGAGCCTAAAAGGCAACATTTTGAGCGCGAGCAAAAGAGAAATGTTAGAATTTAGTACTGTGGCCTGTGGGGCGTTGGCTGGGTATTTCCGCTTGCGTTCCAATGACTGGGGTATAGACAACTGAATACTGTGCTCATCTTCCACATCCGCACCCTGGTCCTCCTGACTTTCTGGCAATTGTGTCTCATCATCCTCCACCTCTTGTGACACTTTCCCACCATCGCCTTCGTGTGACCGTGGCTAATCAAAGCTTTGGGTATCGGTACATGCGATCTCATCTGGCCCCACTTCAAGTTGACCGGCCAAGTCTTGAAAGGGAAACTGAACAGCTCTCCGGAGTGTCCAAGTGTGGGATCAGTTGTCTCAGGGCACTCGGCATGGTGGGATGATGGAGGATCAGGGTGAGGAATATCTGGTCCACACTCACGGCTACTAAGACTCGACCATATGGAAGACTTGTTTTTTAGAGAATTTTTTTTTTTTAAAAAAGAATGGTACAAGGCTAGCAGACAGAACTATGAAACTTATGCCTGCAAACCTACGATTTTTCCAACGCAGATACACCAGGCCTCAGCCTGACATAACAGACTGTATAAAATATTATTTTTGGGGGGTGAATGTTTAAAAAAAAACAAAAAAAAGGAGAGCAAGGCTAGCACACAAAACTATAATACGTATGTTAGGTGCCGAGTTCCCACCTCTGCACAGGGGGAATCTTGAACCACCTCCTCTGCGGTCTCCCATTCTTTTTCAGCCGCAGAGGAGCCTGCTCAGCAGACATGTCGGTCCGAGCGTCTGGCTCAGGCTGATACTAGGCAACTGGTTACTACTGTTCTTCCAGGCTCTGCCTTTGTAACCAGTACTGGTCAGCGGCGAGCAGACGTCTCTGGGACAAAATCCTGATTTTCCCCTTCTGAGCATGCCCGGGTAAGACCTCTCGTTGAAGGTCGGGGGTCACATGCTCAGATACTGCAGCAGCTCCCATTGGTCCTCTAGGAAGGTCCTGAAGTTGCTCAGGTACTGTAGCAGCTCCCATTGGTCCTCTAGGAAGGTCCTGAAGTTGCTGCAGCTATAAAAGGTTCGCATGGCCGCACAGCCATGTGCTAGTATCAAACCAATGTCTATGAGCTCAGCGCCAGTGTGGTTATGTCTGGATGCGGTTAGGGTTTGGCTCTAGAATACCGGCACCTCCGGTGAGGAGTTTATATGAGTGTATTCAGGGCCTTGGCTGAAATATGCTGCTAGAATACCGGCACCTACGGTGAGGAATTGTTTGTCTGTTTTCTCTGACTGCATGACCACAGTTTGCTCTAGTTGGTAGCTGTGTACCTCTGTGAGGTTAACAGGGCACAGCATCTTGTTCCTAGCGACTCTGTGGAGTTAACAGATTTCGCTTATACCGCCATATAGCGCCGCCATTTGCCAGCAGCAGGTTCCTCTCCTGCACGGTGGATCCCGGGTTGCAAACGCACCTAATAATACATATATATATACTCGGTGCGTTCCACTAACCCTAACAACGTATGCCTGCGAAACTACGATTTTTCCACCACCGATACACCAGACCGCAGCCACAGATAACAGACTGTCTAATTTTTTCTCTTGTATGTGAAATTTAGCAAAAAATTAAAAATGAGTACAACAACGCTAGAAAACAGAACTATGAAACTTATGCCTGCAAAGCTATGATTTTTCACCACAGATACACAAGGCCTCAGCCTGACATAACAGACTGTATAATTTTTTGGGGGGTTTTGGACAATTTTTAAAATAAAAAAAGAGTGGAACAAGGCTAGTAGACAGAACTATGAAACTTATGCCTGCAAAGCTGTGATTTTTCCACCAGAGATACACAAGGCCTCAGCCTGACATAACAGACTTTATAAATTTTTGGGGGTTTCTGGAGAATTAAAAAAAAAAAAAAAGAGTGGAACAAGGCTAGCAGACAGAACTATGCAACTTACAGTATGCCTGCGAAGCTATGATTTTTCCACCACACATACAACAGGCCTCAGCCTGACATAACAGACTGTATACATTTTTTTTTTTGGAGAATTAAAAATAAATAAAAAAAGAGTGGAACAAGGCTAGCAGACAGAACTATGCAACTTATTCCTGAAAAGCTACGACTTTTCCACCACAGATACAACAGGCCTCAGCCTGACATAACAGACTGTATAAATTATTTTTTGGTTTTTGGAGAATTTAAAAAAAAAATGGAGCAAGGCTAGCAGACAGAACTATGCAACTTATGCCTGCGAAGATACAATTTTTCCATCACAGATACAACAGGCCTCAGCCTGACATAACAGACTGTATAAAATATATATTTTTGGGGGTGAATTTTTGAAAAAAAAAAAGGAGAACAAAGCTAGCACACAGAACCATGATACATATGCCTGTGAAGCTATGATTTTTCCACCACCGATACTTGTGCGACCACACTTAGAATACTGTGTACAGTTCTGGTCTCCGGTGTATAACATAGTTACATAGTTATTAAGGTTGAAGGAAGACTGTAAGTCCATCTAGTTCAACCCATAGCCTAACCTAACATGCCCTAACATGTTGATCCAGGGGAAGGCAAAAAAAACCCATGTGGCAAAGAGTAACTCCACCATGGGGAAAAAAATTCCTTCCCGACTCCACATACGGCAATCAGACTAGTTCCCTGACATAGCTGAACTAGAGCGGGTGCAGAGAAGAGCGACCAAGGTTATTAGAGGACTGGGGGACCTGCAATACCAAGGTTATTACACATGGGGCTATTTAGTTTGGAAAAACGAAGGCTAAGGGGTAATCTTATTTTAATGTATAAATATATGAGGGGACAGTACAAAGACCTTTCTGATGATCTTTTTAATCATAGACCTGAGACAGGGACAAGGGGGCATCCTCTACATCTGGAGGAAAGAAGGTTTCAGCATAATAACAGACGAGGATTCTTTACTGTAAGAGCAGCGAGACTATGGAACTCTCTGCCGCATGATGTTGTAATGAGTGATTCCTTACTTAAATTTAAGAGGGGACTGGATGCCTTTCTTGAAAAGTATAATGTTACAGGTTATATATACTAGATTCCTTCATAGGGTGTTGATCCAGGGAACTAGTCTGATTGTCATATGTGGAGTCGGGAAGGAATTTTTTTCCCCAATGTGGAGCTTACTCTTTGCCACATGGTTTTTTTTGCCTTCCTCTGGATCAACATGTTAGGGCATGTTAGGTTAGGCTATGGGTTGAACTAAATGGACTTAAAGTCTTCCTTCAACCTTAATAACTATGTAGACTATGTAGATACACCAGCTATCAGCCTCAGATAACAGACTGATCTAAATGTGGCTTTGATTTTTTTGGGCACAACTAAATTGTGTCAACAAGTTGGCTATGACACAAAAAAAAAAAGTTTTTTGGCGCACTCACATCTGGTGTCTGGGACAAAAAAAAGGTAGATTTGCACGTTCTTAGATTTCAATAACCTGGCTGTAGTAGGCTGCGTGAACAAGCAAATAAATGTTAAAATAAGGGGGCTATGGATTGCTTTAGAATAAAAGGAGCAGGCATCAGGCGAAGAGAAAAAAAGCCACAGAAAACTGCAGCTAGATATATATTAAATAAGCAGCAGCAGCAGTCAGTAATGGAGCTTTTGGAGGTATGCTGTGAGAACTATGTACTCACATACAGTGCCTGCAGGCCTTGCACTGATGTGGATATACATACATAGACTCCCCTGCCTACCTAGCGCTGCAATCTCGGGACCCCCAAATTAGCCCTAAAAAGGACTGTTGGTTTCTCAGGAGTTGTGGACTGAACAGTTGCAGACCTACACTAACTATTAAAAGCAGGATTCTGACCCTATCTCAGCAGCAGCTCTCCCTACACTCGCTAAGTCTGGAGCAGAATGCGGCGAGCAGGGCGGTGCCAGGTCTCTTATAGACCTGATGACGCTGTGCGGCCAGCCAATCACTGTAATACCACAACAAAGATGGCAGCTGCATTACAGTGCATGGCTGACTATCTCTGCACTGTCATTGGCGCTCTAAAGAGCACCAGAATTGCAGGGCGGAGACCTGAGCTCTCGCCGAATAATCCTGGAAATACTCGGTGCTCGCCCAGTACAACGAGCATAGTGATACTCGGGCGAGTACCGAGTAGTGGCAAGCACGTTCGCTCATCACTTGTCATGGACTATGCCACCCGGTACCAATATTTTTTCTAGGATGGGCCTGACGAAGGAGATTTTGACAGACCAGGGAACCCCTTTCATGAGCAAGGTGATGAGGGAGTTGTGTAAGATCCTTCAGATTGCACAGCTGCGAACCTCAGTCTACATCTGCAGACAGACAGCCTAGAAGAATGCTTCAATAAGATCTTAAAGGCCATGATCAAGAAGGTCATTGAGATGGAAGGTCGAGACTTGGGACTATCTGCTTCCATTTCTGCTCTTCTCAGTCAGAGAAGTTTCTCAAGCCTCCACTGGCTTTTTGCCAGTTGAGCTCCTGTATGAGCGACATCCACGAGGGCTGCTGGACATCGCCAAGGAAACCTGGGAAGCTGAGGTCACGCCACACCAGAGGGTCATAGAGCATGTCACAGAGTTACAGTAGAGGATGGCGAAAGTAATGCCTATCGTAAAGGCGCATGTTCTCTAGACACAAGAGGAACAGGTAAGGGTGTATAACTGATCAGCGAGGCTGTAGCAGTTCCAGCATGGGGACCCCATGCTAGTATGGTATCCCTGTACTTGTTCTACTGCTGCTGAATGAGACAGTTGTTGTGTGGCAGTAGATTTGTTCCAGTGTGTCAGAATTAGTTTGGGCATTGAGAGTTAGAAGATGTAATACATTGAATTGTATACCGACGATTCATAAATGTGCTTTACTGCCATCTACTGGCCAATGTGTGTATATGAAAGTAAGTGATTATTCTCCTCACAACAAGTTGCCATAGAAATGGCTGGGAGGAGCCTCCCAGCTCAGGGCTCTCACACTTCCTGAGGTAACTCCCAGCTCAGGACTCTCTCACTTCCTGAGGTAACTCCCTGCTCAGGGCTCTCACACTTCCTGAGGTAACTCCCAGCTCAGGGCTCACACACTTCCTGAGGTAACTCCCAGCTCAGGGCTCACACACTTCCTGAGACTCCCAGCTCAGGGCTCACACATTTATTGTCGTAACTTCCAGTTCTTGGCGGTTCAAGCTGCCTGAGGAAGCAGACACTACTGCTCCCAGCATATTTTCCATGCCCGTTCACACTGAGGGGACATTTTTCTCCTCATAATCTCCTCCACAAAGGAGTGAAGCCTCTTCTAGTCAGGAGAGATAACACTACACATGTGCTCTCTTGCATGCTGGTTATCCTGTTTGCGTCTAGCCGGGACCAGATCCAATTGGCTGCCATGCCACTGACTTTGTTTAACCTACCCCCTGCAATAGGGAACGGTGGGCTCAAAACCATGAGTACTTCCACAGTTTAGTATGTTTCCACAAAGAGCCAATCTGTGAAGGTCCCTCCATCAGTGTAATATTTACTGGACTGTGCATAACACTTCCTCTAATAGCAAGTGAAGATAATTCTGCTCCAGCCGCCCTGAGAGGCCATAACCTTGCTTGTCTCATGAGGAGAAAACCATTAGTTTCATATGCACAATAGACTGTGAACTTTTCCTTTAAGAGAGAGGCATGAACCCCATTACTTCTTTCAGTAAAATTGTTATGTTTACAAGTTCAGCCTTAATGTCTGGCTGCTTGAGATTGCACAAACACCACGGGCATTCCAAGACCTGAACCCAGACACTACCGCTATAGGAGTTCCCCCCAGGGGGCCTATACCATGCACAAGTGCCACATCCCACTAATAACAATTGTTGTGGACACGAGAGAAGTGTTGAGGGGTTCAGCAATCCACTTTAGCTGCCATGACATCATTATCTGCTGCCAGTGGGGCTACATGTCCCATCTGGCCCTTCTGCAACATCTGGCACCTCCCCAGTGGCCCACCACAATTTTTGAGGTCACGAACAGGATTCCTTTGTGTGCCTATATCAGAGACTCTGTCCTATTGTGAGCAGTCACCTCAGCATCTACATGATGAGTGAACTTAGTGACAACAGCCAATCTGGTGCTAGCAGCCCTTCCGTGCCCATTGTGTGCAACATGCTGCTCTCTGTCCCAAGTAATCCTGGGGCACCCTGGTTGAAACACTACAAGGGGGAGCCACACATCTTCAGGGACTTCTGTGACAAGTTGCAGGCTCTCTTTCTGTTTTACCCCTTCTCTCCAGAACAGCAAGTGCAGATCCTGCTGGGTCAGCTTGAGGGTGCTGCTTCCAGGGAAGTTCAATCCTGGCCCCCATCAGAGAAGAGAACACCTGAGCAAATCCTTGCAAAACTAAAGGATGCCTTTAAAGTTACATCCATCTCTGAGGTCAAGATGAGATTCTTTCAAGATGACAACAGCTAGGTGAAACCCTACAGGACTATGCTCTATCCCTCCAAGAGGCTGTCTCCACTGTTCTAAAGGTTGACCCCCATGAAAGTATGGACTCTGGGTACCTATATTTAACATTAGGTACGCAGGTCGTGCCGCAGTATGCGGATGCTGCCGCATGCGTCGTTTTGACGATGCGGCGACCAGCGTAGGACGCAGCTCGTAGCATTTTTTTTTTTTTCCGCATCGTCAAAACGACGCATGCGGCAGCATCCGCATACTGCGGCACGACCTGCGTACCTAATGTTAAATATAGGTACCCAGGTCGCATGCAGGCCGCATGCAGAAGTAGGCGGAGCTAGCGGCGGAGGGCGGGGCTTCACGGAGGAAGTCCACAGCCCTCCGCAGCGGCTCCAAACGCAAATGTGAAAGTAGCCTAAGGTAGACATTTGTGTTTAAATTTCTGGATTGTGAGGATTTTTTTTTCATCTTAAAAAAGCAAAAATTATGACTTGGCCTACTCACAATCTAGAAAACACAGTTCATGTGACAAACAAGCCTTGGTTTCAGAATTTTTGTTTAGTATTAAAATTTGGACAGAGGGTTAAACTGCATTCTTCTTGTGATGTATGTGAAGAATGAAAAACTGTTGTTATTAAGGTGCTGTTACTGCAGTACATCACAGATCAATTCATAGTCAGGCAAACCATGCAGGCACAGCAGTGCCCTATATCAGTTGAATCTTTGGATTACTTTTCATAGACTGTGATTACCACTTCTATTTTCAATCAGCTTCAGCACTGCAATATCACACCACAATCAAACTTAGGCCTTTCTCTGTTGCTATGTGTATTGAATAGCTGTGTACTCAGTCCTCCTGTCCCAATGCTGTAAAATTCTAAAATGGCACTACACTTTTATAGTCTTGATACTCCCCACTAATGTGGTGGGCTACACCAAGTGATATGATAGCTGCAGTGCATTATGGGGAAGCCCGCTCGGCTGCCTCTGATGTCACTCAAATGTTGTTACATCATCTAAAGTTGAACATTTTTGGCCAAAAAAGGATGGAAAATTAGAGACTTTTTGTCACCAATTTTTTTTTCCCTATATGTTGCAAACATTTAAATGACTTTTACTAGCATTTCTTGTAGCCTTTTGTATTTTGTGATATTTTGGAATTGTATGATTTTCCTGGTAATTTAAAGACCTAAAGAAAAACCTAAAGGAAAAGAAAGCAACATGCCTACTAGGGTTGAGCGAAACGGATCGGTCATTTTCATAAATCGGCGACTTTTAGGCAAAGTCGGGTTTCATGAAACCCGAACCGATCCTAGTGTGGGATTGGCCATGCGGTACACGATCAGAGCGCCAAAGTCGCGTTTCATATGACGCTGTCACCGCCGTTTTTCATCCAATGAAGGAGGACGCAGAGTGTGGGCAGCGTGATGACATAGGTCTCGGTTCCCACCATCTTAGAGAAGGGCATGGCAGTGATTGGCTTGCTGTCTGCGGGGTCACAGGGGCTATAAAGGGGCGTGCATGCTGACCGCCATCTTACTTCTGCCGATCTGAGCATAGGGAGAGGTGTTGCTGCAGTTAGTCAGAAGCAGGGGCAGAGTTAGGGAGGAAATATAAACCCCCAAACCGCTTGTGCTGGAGCGATTTTCACTGTCCCACACCACCTTTTTGTGCAGGGACAGTGGAGGTCGTATTTTAGTGCAGCAGCTGCATAGCTGTGTGCACGGTGCTGTGCAAACCAACTGCTTTTTTAAAAGCAAAATTCCTGTTGCTCCTTTCTGCACAGTTACCTATCTTGTTTATTTGTCCACATTTTTGTGTTCAGCAGTCCTTTTTATTGCTGCCATACTTGTCCTGAGCTTATTGTAGGGAGCTTGTTATTTTTATTTATTTTTTTTTAAATAATAATTCCAGCCACTTTCTGGCACGTTCATAGTGTTGTGTTATACCACTGGGCCAGAGTTGTGGTTCTGTGTCTCCCCCCCAAAAAAAGGGAGAATAAAATTTGCACACAGTGTATATTCTGCTGTACTGCTAGTGTGTTGTATATATCAGGCAGCCATTTTCTGCCACGTTCATAGTTTACTGTTATACCACTGGGCCAGAGTTGTGGTTCTGTGTCTCCCCCCAAAAAAAGGGAGATTAAAATTCGCACACAGTGTATATTCTGCTATACTGCTAGTGTGTCGTATATATCAGGCAGCCACTTTCTGCCACATTCATAGTTTACTGTTATACCACTGGGCCAGAGTTGTGGTTCTGTGTCTCCCCCCCAAAAAAAGGGAGATTAAAATTTGCACACAGTGTATATTCTGCTGTACTGCTAGTGTGTCGTATATATCAGGCAGCCACTTTCTGCCATGTTCATAGTTTACTGTTATACCACTGGGCCAGAGTTGTGGTTCTGTGTCTCCCCCCCAAAAAAAGGGAGATTAAAATTTGCACACAGTGTATAGTCTGCTGTACTGCTAGTGTGTCGTATATATCAGGCAGCCACTTTCTGCCACGTTCATAGTTTACTGTTATACCACTGGGCCAGAGTTGTGGTTCTGTGTCTCCCCCCCAAAAAAAGGGAGATTAAAATTCGCACACAGTGTATATTCTGCTGTACTGCTAGTGTGTCGTATATATCAGGCAGCCACTTTCTGCCACATTCATAGTTTACTGTTATACCACTGGGCCAGAGTTGTGGTTCTATGTCTCCCCCCAAAAAAAAGGGAGATTAAAATTCGCACACAGTGTATATTCTGCTGTACTGCTAGTGTGTCGTATATATCAGTCAGCCACTTTCTGCCACGTTCATAGTTTACTGTTATACCACTGGGCCAGAGTTGTGGTTCTGTGTCTCCCCCCCAAAAATGAGGAAGTCTGGTGGAAGAGGCCGTGGGCGGGGGTTGTCACCTGGTACTGATGGTGGTGCTGCATCTGGTGGTAGTGGCAAAAGCACAGTAGCACCTAAGGCTGGACGTGTTGAGCCTGCGTCATCGTCTGGCTACACAAGGCCTCGAAGGCTCCCTTACCTGGGAGTAGGAAAACAGCTTCAAAGCCGGAGCAGCAGGAAAAAGTTTTGGCTTTCCTTGCTGACTCAGCCTCTAGCTCTTTGGCCTCCTCTTCCCAAAGTTCAAAATGTCACAGCAGCCAGTCGTCAGTGGATGCTCCCGGTCGGGAACAAGACGTTTCCTTGTGTCCTTCTCCCAAACCAAAAGTGAAGGATGCGTCAGGCGACACAACAGGTTACTCCATGGAGCTCTTTACACATACCGTGCCTGGATTAGAAAGGGAAATTGTACCCTGCCCATTACTAGAAGAATCGGACATGGAGTGCACTGATGCACAGCCACAGCTAGATTATGATGATGTTCTATTGAGTCAGATCACTACATTGCCCTCGCAGTTTGCTGAGCCAGAATCTTACCCTGATGAGACTATGGTGCCCTGTCCCGAACGCTATAGCACCTTACACGGTGACACTGAGGAAGGTGCACATGACATTGAGGAGGAGGAGGTGATAGATGACCCAGTTGTTGACCCAGATTGGCAGCCATTGGGGGAAGAGGGTGGTGCTGCCAGTAGCTCAGAAGCGGAGGAGGGTTATCCACAGCAGCACCAATCTACATCGTAACAGCTGTCATCTGGCAGGCCCGTATCAGGCAAAAAACGTTTGACAAAACCAGTTTTAGGACAGCGTGGCCATCCTGTGAAAGTTGCACAGCGTGCAATGCCTGAAAAGGAATTCCATAGTAGGAAGAGTGCAGTGTGGCATTTTTTTGACCAAGATCCCAATGATCAGTCAAAAGTGATCTGTAAAAAATGCTCAAAGACCTTTAGCAGAGGGAAGATTCTTTACAATTTAAATACAACGTGCATGCGTAGACATTTAAACAGCATGCACTTGCAAGCCTGGACTAACTACCTAACGTCCCGTACCGTTGGTGCACCAGGTCTGAATGAAGGTAGTCAGCACCGTAACATTGCTTCCCTCACTGTAAGCCCACCGGTTAGGACACCAGCAGCAAATGTGGAGGGATCGTCGCTATGCCAAAGCAGTCAGGGAGTCAGAAGGTTATTGGTAGGAAGCACTGTATGTAGGCCAACATCACCAACTCACTCTCAATCTGCCATGTCCACAACCACCACCACCGCTAGTTCCACCATAGGCAGCTCTCCAGTCCAGCTCACCCTAGAAGAGACTCTTGTTAGGAAACGAAAGTACTCATCCTGTCATCCGCGTACACAGGGTTTGAACTCCCACATTGCCAGACTTATCTCGTTAGAGATGATGCCCTACCGGTTGGTTGAAAGCGAAGCTTTCAAAGCCCTGATGGCCTACGCAGTACCACGCTATGACCTACCCAGTCGCCACTTCTTTGCGAGAAAAGCCATCCCAGCCCTCCACCAGCATGTCAAAGACCACATTGTCCATGCACTGAGGCAGTCTGTCAGTGGGAAGGTGCACCTCACAACAGATGCATGGACCAGTAGGCATGGCCAGGGACGTTACGTGTCCATCACGGCGCACTGGGTTAATGTCGTGGATGCAGGGTCCACAGGGGACAGCAATAGTGGGACAGTTCTGCCTAGCCCACGATCTAGGAAACAGTTGGCTGTAGACGTTCGCCACCCCACCTCCTCCTCCTCCTCCTCCAGAAGCGAAAGCTCATCCACAGAGCGCTGTCGCACGACCACTCCATCCGCAGCTGCCAGTGCTACACATGAGGTGTCCCATTACGGAACAGCTAGTGGGAAGCGTCAGCAGGACGTGTTTGAAATGAAGTGTTTGGGCAACAACAGACACACCGCGGAAGTTCTGGCCGAGTTCTTGCAGCAAGAAACTCAGTCATGGCTGGGCAGTGTACATCTTGAGGCAGGCAAGGTAGTCAGTGATAATGGAAGGAATTTTATGGCTGCCATAGCCCTTTCACAACTCAAACACATACCTTGCCTGGCTCACACTTTGAACCTGGTGGTGCAGTGCTTTGTTAAAAATTATCCGGAGTTACCAGCCCTGCTCCTGAAGGTGCGAAGACTTTGCTCGCACATCCGCCGGTCGCCCGTACACTCCAGCCGTATGCTGAACCATCAGCGATCGCTCAATCTTCCATAGCACTGCCTAATTATCGACGTTGCAACAAGGTGGAACTCCACACTGCACATGGTTCAGAGGCTGTGTGAACAGAGGCGTGCTGTCATGTATTTGTGGGAGGATATGCATACACGGGCAGGCAGTTGGATGGCAGACATGGAGTTGTCTGGTGTGCAGTGGTCCAAGCTACAAGACCTCTGTCAAGTCCTTCAGTGTTTCGAGGAATGCACACGGCTGGCAAGTGCAGACAACGCCATCATAAGCATGAGCATCCCACTTATGCGTCTGCTGATGCAAAGTTTGACGCACATCAAGGGGCTGGCGTCTGCAGCCGAGGAGGAGGGAATCCTTGATGACAGTCAGCCTTTGTCTGGTCAGGGAACTGTCCAGGATGAGGTGGCGGTCGAAGAGGATGAGGAGGAGGATGATGGGGATGACTATGTATGGGAGGAGGATGCTTCTTAGAGGCCACTTGAAACTGGTGGCGTTGCAAGGTCAGGTACAGGTTTCTTGCGGGACACTTGTGATGTGGATTTCCAAGAAAGTGCTCCTCAACCCAGCAGGACCAGTGAATTGACACCAGGAACATTGGCCCACATGGCTGAGTATGCCTTGCGTATTCTAAAAAGGGACCCCCGCATTGTCAAAATGATGACCGATGACGATTACTGGTTGGCCTGCCTCCTGGATCCACGCTATAAAGGGAAAATGCAAAACATCATGCCACATGAGAACCTTGAGCAAATATTGGCTACCAAACAAGCAACTCTTGTAGACCGTTTGGTTCAGGCATTCCCAGCACACAGAGGCGGTGATGGTCCTCACACTTGCCGTAGGGGGCAACATGACAGAGGTGCTAGAGGTGCCGAAATCCGAAGTGGCGTTGGACAGAGGGGTTTTCTGACAAGGTTGTGGAGTGATTTTTCAATGACTGCTGACACAACAGGGACTGCTGCATCTATTCTAAGTGACAGGAGACAGCATTTGTCCAGTATGGATACAAACTATTTTTCATCCCTTATCGATGTTCTCCCTCACAGGTCATTCCCCTTTGATTACTGGGCATCTAAACTAGACACCTGGCCCGAATTGGCAGAATATGCATTACAGGAGCTCGCTTGCCCTGCTGCCAGTGTGCTTTCAGAAAGAGGCTTCAGTGCTGCTGGTTCAATACTGACTGAAAAAAGGACACGTCTGGCTACCCAAAATGTAGATGATCTAACCTTCATTAAAATGAACCAATCATGGATTGCCAATTCTTTTGCCCCACCTTCCCCTGCTGACACGTAGCTTGGGTGATAAATGACTCGCTTTTGCCCTCTTCTTACTGACTTTGCCAATTCCTCCATTTGCAGCTGCTGAATGTCCACCATAGGCCATTTTTATACCTCCCTAAATGGGCTGACTCCCCCCACAGGACCGTGGTCACCACTTGGCGCAAGCACCCGTGCAAGTGCCGTTTGCCTGGACAGGTGGGTGCGCCCACTCTACCTCTACTAAACAAAGCTGAGTTTGAATATACAGGCTTTCGGCCTCTATCAACAATATGAAACTGCATTTGGCCTGGTTCTTGGTTTGGGCCTAGTGACGTCTGCTGCTGCCTCTTGGTTTCCTCCAAGAAACAAAGCTGAGTTTCAATCTACAGGCTTTCGGCCTCTATCAACAATATGAAACTGCATTTGGCCTGGTTCTTGGTTTGGGCCTAGTGACGTCTGCTGCCTCTTGGTTTCCTCCAAGAAACAAAGCTGAGTTTCAATCTACAGGCTTTCGGCCTCTATCAACAATATGAAACTGCATTTGGCCTGGTTCTTGGTTTGGGCCTAGTGACGTCTGCTGCTGCCTCTTGGTTTCCTCAAAGAAACAAAGCTGAGTTTCAATCTACAGGCTTTCGGCCTCTATCAACAATATGAAACTGCATTTGGCCTGGTTCTTGGTTTGGGCCTAGTGACGTCTGCTGCTGCCTCTTGGTTTCCTCAAAGAAACAAAGCTGAGTTTCAATCTACAGGCTTTCGGCCTCTATCAACAATATGAAACTGCATTTGGCCTGGTTCTTGGTTTGGGCCTAGTGACGTTTGCTGCTGCCTCTTGGTTTCCTCCAAGAAACAAAGCTGAGTTTCAATCTACAGGCTTTCGGCCTCTATCAACAATATGAAACTGCATTTGGCCTGGTTCTTGGTTTGGGCCTAGTGACGTCTGCTGCTGCCTCTTGGTTTCCTCAAAGAAACAAAGCTGAGTTTCAATCTACAGGCTTTCAGCCTCTATCAACAATATGAAACTGCATTTGGCCTGGTTCTTGGTTTGGGCTGTTGTGAATTTGGATTCTGGGCTCCCCCGGTGGCTACTGGTGGAATTGAACTGGTGTCTTCATCTTCTCTGTTCACCTGTTCCCATCAAGATGTGGGAGTCGCTATATAACCTTGCTTCTCTGTTAGTTGCTTGCCGGTCAACAATGTTATCAGAAGCCTCTCTGTGCTTGTTCCTGCTCCTAGACAACTACTAGATAAGTTGGACTTTTGTCCATGTTTGTTTTTGCATTTTTGTTCCAGTTCACAGCTGTAGTTTCGTTACTGTGTCTGGAAAGCTCTTGTGAACAGGAATTGCCACTCTGGTATTATGAGTTAATGCCAGAGTTTTAAAGTAATTTCTGGATGGTGTTTTGATAGGGTTTTCAGCTGACCATGAAAGTGTCCTTTCTGTCTTCTGCTATGTAGTAAGTGGACCTCAAATTTGCTAAACCTATTTTCATACTACGTTTGTTATTTCATCTTAATTCACCGCCAATACATGTGGGGGGCCTCTGTCTCCTTTCGGGGTATTTCTCTAGAGGTGAGCTAGGACTTATATTTTCCTCTGCTAGCATTATTTAGCCCTCCGGCTGGTGCTGGGCATCTAGAATCAACGTAGGCATGCTACCCGGCCACTGCTAGTTGTGCGTTAGGTTTAGTTCATGGTCAGCTCAGTTTCCATCTTCCAAGAGCTAGTTCCTATATATGCTGATGCTATGTTCTCTTGCCATTGAGATCATGACAGTTTGACCGGCCCACTAAAGGGTTAAAATCCTTGGCTAAGAAAGGAGAGAAAAAAGAAGTTTTTTTTTTTTTTTTTTTCTTGAGGTTGCTCTTAATTGGACCTCTTGCCAGTCTGCCTATGCTGCAGCCTTTTTGTTTTCTTTCTCTCCTTCTAATCTTTGAATGGCTCTGTGTCCACCTGTTTGTAATGGATCTTCAGAGTGTAATTGCAGGTTTGAATAATCTCGCCACGAAGGTACAAAATTTGCAAGATTTCGTTTGTCGTGCACCTGTATCTGAGCCGAAAATTCCTTTGCCGGAATTTTTCTCGGGGAATAGATCTGGGTTTCAGAATTTTCGAAATAATTGCAAATTATTTTTGTCCCTGAAATTTCGCTCTGCCGGAGACCCTGCACAGCAGGTCAGGATTGTGATTTCCTTGCTCCGGGGCGACCCTCAAGATTGGGCTTTTGCATTGGCACCAGGGGATCCTGCATTGCTCAATGTGGATGCGTTTTTTCTGGCCTTGGGGTTGCTTTATGACGAACCTCATTTGGAGCTTCAGGCAGAAAAAACTTTGATGTCCCTTTCTCAGGGGCAAGATGAAGCTGAAATTTACTGCCAAAGATTTCGTAAATGGTCTGTGCTTACTCAGTGGAATGAGTGCGCCCTGGCGGCGACTTTCAGAGAGGGTCTCTCTGATGCCATTAAGGATGTTATGGTGGGGTTCCCTGTGCCTGCAGGTCTGAATGAGTCCATGACAATGGCTATTCAGATCGATCGGCGTTTGCGGGAGCGCAAACCAGTGCACCATCTGGCGGTGTCCACTGAGAAGACGCCAGAGAGTATGCAGTGTGATAGTATTCTGTCCAGAAGCGAGCGGCAGAATTTTAGACGGAAAAACGGGTTGTGTTTCTATTGTGGTGATTCTACTCATGTTATATCAGCATGCTCTAAGCGCACTAAAAAGCTTGATAAATCTGGTTCCATTTGTACTTTACAGTCTAAGTTTATTCTATCTGTGACTCTGATTTGCTCTTTGTCATCTATTACCACGGACGCCTATGTCGACTCTGGCGCCGCTTTGAGTCTTATGGATTGGTCCTTTGCCAAACGCTGTGGGTATGATTTAGAGCCTTTGGAGACTCCTATTCCTCTGAAGGGGATTGACTCCACCCCATTGGCTAATAATAAACCACAATACTGGACACAAGTAACTATGCGTATTAATCCGGATCACCAGGAGATTATTCGCTTTCTGGTGCTGTATAATCTACATGATGATTTGGTGCTAGGATTGCCATGGCTGCAATCTCACAACCCAGTCCTTGACTGGAGAGCTATGTCTGTGTTGAGCTGGGGATGTAAGGGGGCTCATGGGGATGTACCTTTGGTTTCCATTTCATCATCTATTCCCTCTGAAATTCCTGAGTTCCTGTCTGACTATCGTGACGTCTTTGAAGAACCCAAGCTTGGTTCGTTACCTCCGCACCGAGAGTGCGATTGTGCCATAGATTTAATTCCGGGTAGTAAATACCCAAAGGGTCGTTTATTTAATCTGTCTGTGCCTGAACATGCTGCTATGCGAGAATATATAAAGGAGTCCTTGGAAAAGGGACATATTCGTCCATCGTCATCTCCCTTAGGAGCCGGTTTTTTCTTTGTGTCAAAAAAAGACGGCTCTTTGAGACCATGTATTGATTATCGGCTTTTGAATAAAATCACTGTTAAATATCAATACCCATTGCCGTTGCTGACTGATTTGTTTGCTCGCATAAAGGGGGCTAAGTGGTTCTCTAAGATTGACCTTCGTGGGGCGTATAATTTGGTGCGAATCAGGCAGGGGGATGAGTGGAAAACCGCATTTAATACGCCCGAGGGCCACTTTGAGTATTTGGTGATGCCTTTTGGTCTTTCAAATGCTCCGTCAGTTTTCCAGTCCTTTATGCATGATATTTTTCGCGATTATTTGGACAAATTTATGATTGTGTATCTGGATGATATTCTGATTTTTTCGGATGACTGGGACTCTCATGTCCAGCAAGTCAGGAGGGTTTTTCAGGTTTTGCGGTCTAATTCTTTGTGTGTGAAGGGTTCTAAGTGTGTTTTTGGGGTACAGAGGATTTCCTTTTTGGGATATATTTTTTCTCCCTCTTCCATTGAAATGGATCCTGTCAAGGTTCAAGCTATTTGTGATTGGACGCAGCCCTCTTCTCTTAAGAGTCTTCAGAAATTTTTGGGCTTTGCTAACTTTTATCGTCGATTTATTGCTGGTTTTTCGGATATTGTTAAGCCATTGACCGATTTGACTAAGAAGGGTGCTGATGTTGCTGATTGGTCCCCTGATGCTGTGGAGGCCTTTCGGGAGCTTAAGCGCCGTTTTTCCTCTGCCCCTGTGTTGCGTCAGCCTGATGTTGCTCTCCCTTTTCAGGTTGAGGTCGACGCTTCTGAGTTCGGAGCTGGGGCAGTGTTGTCGCAGAAAAGTTCCGACTGCTCCGTGATGAGGCCTTGTGCCTTCTTTTCCCGTAAATTTTCGCCCGCTGAGCGGAATTATGATGTTGGGAATCGGGAACTTTTGGCCATGAAGTGGGCTTTTGAGGAGTGGCGCCATTGGCTTGAGGGGGCCAGACATCAGGTGGTGGTATTGACTGACCACAAAAATTTGATTTATCTTGAGACCGCCAGGCGCCTGAATCCTAGACAGGCGCGCTGGTCATTATTTTTCTCTCGGTTTAATTTTGTGGTGTCATACCTGCCGGGTTCTAAGAATGTTAAGGCGGATGCCCTTTCTAGGAGTTTTGAACCTGACTCGCCTGGTAACTCTGAGCCCACAGGTATCCTTAAGGATGGAGTGATATTGTCAGCCGTTTCTCCAGACCTGCGGCGGGCCTTGCAGGAGTTTCAGGCGGATAGACCGGATCGTTGCCCACCTGATAAACTGTTTGTTCCTGATGATTGGACCAGTAGAGTCATCTCTGAGGTTCATTCTTCTGCGTTGGCAGGTCATCCTGGAATCTTTGGTACCAGGGATTTGGTGGCAAGGTCCTTCTGGTGGCCTTCCCTGTCACGAGATGTGCGAGGCTTTGTGCAGTCTTGTGACGTTTGTGCTCGGGCCAAGCCTTGTTGTTCTCGGGCTAGTGGATTATTGTTGCCCTTGCCTATTCCTAAGAGGCCTTGGACGCACATCTCGATGGATTTTATTTCAGATCTGCCTGTTTCTCAGAAAATGTCTGTCATCTGGGTGGTGTGTGACCGTTTCTCTAAGATGGTCCATTTGGTTCCTCTGCCCAAGTTGCCTTCTTCTTCCGAGTTGGTTCCTCTGTTTTTTCAAAATGTTGTTCGTTTGCATGGTATTCCTGAGAATATCGTTTCTGACAGAGGAACTCAATTTGTGTCTAGATTTTGGCGGGCATTCTGTGCTAGGATGGGCATAGATTTATCTTTTTCGTCCGCTTTCCATCCTCAGACTAATGGCCAGACCGAGCGGACTAATCAGACCCTGGAGACATATCTGAGGTGTTTTGTGTCTGCTGACCAGGATGATTGGGTTGCTTTTTTGCCATTGGCGGAGTTCGCTCTCAATAATCGGGCCAGCTCTGCCACTTTGGTGTCCCCGTTTTTCTGTAATTCGGGGTTTCATCCTCGATTTTCCTCTGGTCAGGTGGAATCTTCGGATTGTCCTGGAGTGGATGCTGTGGTGGAGAGATTGCATCAGATCTGGGGGCAGGTGGTGGACAATTTGAAGTTGTCCCAGGAGAAGACTCAGCTTTTTGCCAACCGCCACCGTCGTGTTGGTCCTCGGCTTTGTGTTGGGGATTTGGTGTGGTTGTCTTCTCGTTTTGTCCCTATGAGGGTCTCTTCTCCTAAATTTAAGCCTCGGTTTATCGGCCCGTATAAGATTTTGGAGATTCTTAACCCTGTTTCCTTCCGTTTGGACCTCCCTGCATCCTTTTCTATTCATAACATTTTTCATCGGTCATTATTGCGCAGGTATGAGGTACCGGTTGTGCCTTCCGTTGAGCCTCCTGCTCCGGTGTTGGTTGAGGGTGAGTTGGAGTACGTTGTGGAGAAAATCTTAGACTCCCGTGTTTCCAGACGTAGACTCCAGTATCTGGTCAAGTGGAAGGGATACGGCCAGGAGGATAATTCTTGGGTGAATGCATCTGATGTTCATGCCTCTGATCTGGTTCGTGCCTTTCATAGGGCCCATCCTGATCGCCCTGGTGGTTCTGGTGAGGGTTCGGTGCCCCCTCCTTGAGGGGGGGGTACTGTTGTGAATTTGGATTCTGGGCTCCCCCGGTGGCTACTGGTGGAATTGAACTGGTGTCTTCATCTTCTCTGTTCACCTGTTCCCATCAAGATGTGGGAGTCGCTATATAACCTTGCTTCTCTGTTAGTTGCTTGCCGGTCAACAATGTTATCAGAAGCCTCTCTGTGCTTGTTCCTGCTCCTAGACAACTACTAGATAAGTTGGACTTTTGTCCATGTTTGTTTTTGCATTTTTGTTCCAGTTCACAGCTGTAGTTTCGTTACTGTGTCTGGAAAGCTCTTGTGAACAGGAATTGCCACTCTGGTATTATGAGTTAATGCCAGAGTTTTAAAGTAATTTCTGGATGGTGTTTTGATAGGGTTTTCAGCTGACCATGAAAGTGTCCTTTCTGTCTTCTGCTATGTAGTAAGTGGACCTCAAATTTGCTAAACCTATTTTCATACTACGTTTGTTATTTCATCTTAATTCACCGCCAATACATGTGGGGGGCCTCTGTCTCCTTTCGGGGTATTTCTCTAGAGGTGAGCTAGGACTTATATTTTCCTCTGCTAGCATTATTTAGCCCTCCGGCTGGTGCTGGGCATCTAGAATCAACGTAGGCATGCTACCCGGCCACTGCTAGTTGTGCGTTAGGTTTAGTTCATGGTCAGCTCAGTTTCCATCTTCCAAGAGCTAGTTCCTATATATGCTGATGCTATGTTCTCTTGCCATTGAGATCATGACATTGGGCCTAGTGACGTCTGCTGCTGCCTCTTGGTTTCCTCAAAGAAACAAAGCTGAGTTTCAATCTACAGGCTTTCGGCCTGTATTTAGAATTTGAAACTGTATTTGCCCTACTAGTTTGGTTGGGCCCTACTAACAGTGTCTGCTGCTGCTTGTTGTTGTCCTCCACTGAACAAAGCAATGCTGCCTGTTTACTCCTGTTACCAATTTTTTTCTTCTTTTAGCCTCCTTTTTTATTTTGGGCCTATGTTGTGTATCCGCTTTTTGGGCTCCCCTGGTGGTTGCTGGTGGTACTGGTGACTTGTTTGCACTTTGCTGCTTCTGTTCACCTGCTTCCATCAGTGTTTGGGAGTTTCCTATTTAGCCTTGCTCTCCAGTCATTTCCTTGCCGGTCATCATTGTAACCAGAGCCTTCGGTTGCATGTTCCTGCTACTAGTCTGCTGATCAGCTAAGTGGACTTTGTCCTTTTGTTTTGTACCTTTTGTCCAGTTTGCAGTTTTTGTAATTCTCTGTAGCTGGAAGCTCTTGCGGGCTGAAATTGCCACTCCTGTGTCATGAGTTGACACAGGAGTCTTAAAGTAATTTCAGGATGGTTTTGAAAGGGTTTTCAGTTGACCGTGAAGTCCTCTTTTGTATCCTTCTGCTATCTAGTAAGTGGACCTCTCTTTGCTAAATCTACTTTCATACTGTGTATGTCTTTTCCTCTTAATTCACCGTTATTACATGTGGGGGGCTGCTATCATCTTTTGGGGGATTTCCCTAGAGGTAAGCCAGGTCTGTTTCTTCCTCTACCAGGCGTAGTTAGTCCTCCGGCTGGCGCGTGGCATATAGGAAGCCGTAGGTATGCTCCCTGGCTACTGTTAGTTGTGTGGTAGATTTAGCTCACGGTCAACTCGAGTTTCCATCACCCGAGAGCTCGTTCGTTACTTATATGTTTCTTACGTTCCCTTGCCATTGGGAACCATGACAGGCCTATATCTGTGTTTCCTCCTCATCCTGCCTATTACCCAGCCACTGCTTGATGGGTCTGCTGGTACATTGACCCAGACCACTACATTCCCCTTGCACTCTACACAGCCAGAATCTGACCCTGCTGAAAGTCAGGTCCCCCTTCCCGCATACTATACCACCTTACACGGGGACAAAGAGGAAGGTGCATATGAAAGTGCAGGTTCCTTCATCAGGTGGGGGGGGGCATACTCGTTGGTGACATCACTGTCACAGGGCCCGTCATAGTACGCAAAAGTGTCACTGCCGGTGGGAGGCGCCCCCGCCGTCAAACACAATGCCGTACTTTGAGGGGCCCTGTGCCAGTGCCAATGCGAACGAGTGGGCCCCCCTGCTTGCTCTGGATCACAGCACTTGCAAAGTTGAAATACTTACCTCTCCTTGCTCCACCGCCGTGACGTATTCCACATTTCCTGGGCCCAAGAAAAAATTGAGCCAGCCCTCCCCCCCCCCCCCACAACTTTAACCAAATGACCCCCAATTTTCAAAACCTAACTATTATTATAAGGTTAATTAAGATTGACAAGCTTAAGTAACAATAATTGATGTTTTTGACATTAAAATGGGCTCTGTAGGTGTTTTCCTGTCCTCCACTCACTGCCGACTTTTATTCCCCATTGACTTGCATTGGGTTTCGTGTTTCAGTCGGCCCCCGACTTTTTGCAATGATCGGCCGATTTCACCCGACCCGACTTTTTACAAAGTCGGGTTTCGCGAAACCCGACTCGATCCTGAAAAAGTAAAAGTCGCTCAACCCTAATGCCTACTCATAGATATGAGATTTGTGCACTAATTCTTTTCTAAAAGCAGCATTCTCTAGATATTGTGCTTTATTCATAACATGGTGGTCGAGAAGTGCAGCTAGGAAAATGCTGATTTTCTTGTGGTCACATTTCATTTGGCCTCTTTGTCACCTTGCTGTACCTCTCATTGTACAGAAAAAACATCATATCTAGAAAATGCTGTATTTGGATAGAACCACCACTGACACAAAATATCTCTAGAAAAATGCTAGAAAACAAAATCCCATGCTTGTTGAAACAAAATATGAAAAACCAAACTAAGTGCTGTGTGAACCCAGCCCTTTGTACATATTTTTGGTGTCCACAACATCTTTTTCAGCTTATAAACTCCACCATAGTCTTCTATAGAGAGTGAGCTCAAGGGCTCATATCCATCAGCATTAATAAAATTGGTCATATGTTGTTCCTGAAAAGTGAGACGAGTGTCATTCGATCTTCATGCGAATATAATGTGATTGTATCAGACATCTCAATGACATGCGTATGCGATCCGTATGCAATGCAATTTTAACATTAGCTTTACAAAGAGTAATTCTTTGTAAATTTTGTTAATTAACAAATGAATAAATTACAGAAAAAACAGCGTGAGATTCCCTGAAATTTTGTTAACCAGCTGAGGGAAAGCGGACAGTTGGGGGCTAATGTTTATAGCCTGGGAAGGGGATAATACACATGGAGCTTTGCAGGCTATTAATGTGAGTTCACAGCTGTAAATTTAGCCTTTATGTATTATTAAAATGGTGGCAGACAGCTGTGTGCTGACATTAATAGCCTAGGAATGAGCCATGGATATTGGCCCCCTCCCAGACTAAAAATCATCAGCTCTCAGCTGCCCCAGAAATGATGCATAGATTAGATGCATGAATTCTGGCTCTTAGCTTCCTCTCTTCCCACTTGTCCTGGTGAGGTGGCAATTGGGGTGATAGTATTGGGGTTGATGTCAGCTTTTTATTGCCAGCTGACAACAAGCCCTGGGCTTAGTAATGGAGAGGCATCTATAAGACGCTCCCATTAGTAATCCCATAGTTATAATGAAAGCAAAAACCACCAAAAATATAGTCCTTTAATTGAAATAAAGACACTGACACTTTTATTTGAAATAAAAATAAAAAACAAAGCTATATTCACTGAAGTCCATGTCCCCTGTAAAAGAAAACAAAAACCTAACATAATCCTCACCTGATTGACGAGATGATAATCCAGTTGTCCAGTGAAGAGTGTAGCTCTGCTACATCTAGATGCCATGAACGTTGGTATGATGCGAGCGTTAAGCCTGGCAGCTAGAATACACTGTGCAGTGCTGTGACGTGTCTTGCAGTGATGTGAATAGAGTGAGCGGAGTTCTTAGCTGATGAACTCTGTTCATCTTGCTGATGTTACCGCTAGCACAAAAACTTGCTTAGATAAGTTTAAAACGGCTGCGCGGCACTCCAATACTCAGGGGTGCACAAATAGGATAATATTCTAATATTATGCAAAAATAGATTTGGCACACCCAATTCAGATGCAGGAAAAATAGAAATAACTTTATTGGTATAGGTACATCCACTGTTTGAAAATGTTGACGTTTCGGCCTGAAGTAGGCCTTCATCAGAAATTGTCTTCAGCTCTTGAGGACAAAAGACAAGTCGGATACACCTGAGCAGAGGAGTCATAGAGGAACCGAATAGAGCACTGGAGACATGCACTACTGTGCAGGGGATAGGGCGCCCTTATCTGTCTTTCGTCCTCAAGAGCTGAAGACAATTTCTGATGAAGGCCTAGTTCTGGCCAAAATGTCAACATTTTCAAATGGCGGATGTACCTATACCAATAAAATTATTTCAATTTTTCCTGCATCTGAATTGCATGTGCCAAATCTAATTTTGCATAAGTTTAAGTGATTGTATTTCTGCATGTGGTGCTCATACTTGGTACTGAATAAATCGAGATGTTTTGAAAATATTTTTCAGAATTTGCATATCATTAACTTGTCTATCCTTCCTGTAATTATCATAATAACTTTTCCTTAGGGTACTGTCACACAGTGGCACTTTTGTCGCTACGACGGTACGATCCGTGACGTTCCAGCGATATCCATACGATATCGCTGTGTCTGACACGCAGCAGCGATCAGGGACCCTGCTGAGAATCGTACGTCGTAGCAGATCGTTTGGAACTTTCTTTCGTCGCTGGATCTCCCGCTGTCATCGCTGGATCGTTGTGTGTGACAGCGATCCAGCGATGCGTTCGCTTGTAACCAGGGTAAACATCGGGTTACTAAGCGCAGGGCCGCGCTTAGTAACCCGATGTTTACCGTGGTTACCAGCGTAAAAGTAAAAAAAAAAAAACCGTACATACTCACATTCTGGTGTCCTTCAGGTCCCTTGCCGTCTGCTTCCCGCTCTGACTGACTGCCGGCCGGAGCAGAGCACAGTGGTGACGTCACCGCTGTGATCTGCTTTCACTTTACGCCGGAATGTGAGTATGTACGGTTTTTTTTTTTACTTTTACGCTGGTAACCACGGTAAACATCGGGTTACTAAGCGCAGCCCTGCGCTTAGTAACCCGATGTTTACCCTGGTTACCCAGGACCTCGGCATCGTTGGTCGCTGGAGAGCGGTCTGTGTGACAGCTCTCCAGCGACCACACAACGACTTTCCAACGATCACGGCCAGGTCGTATCGCTGGTCGTGATCGTTGGAAAGTTGCACTGTGTGACAGTACCCTTAGTGTTGTTGAGGAGTATATATGGTTATTATGTTTACTGAAGATAATGTAATAATCCAAATACTGGCCAGACAGAGTGATTTATTTTTTATGTGAAATACTTCAGCTTCCTTGCAAATACGTTGCTGTAAATCACAAAACCCTGCTGCCTGCCAAATGGTTTGAGCGTGTCACAATGGCTTTAATATTCAGTGTGCTGGTTTTACTTATTCACATTTAATCCAGTAAATCATTAGGTCTGGTGGTTACGCACTAAGTAATTACAAGCATTTCCTTGACTGTTTCTAATATAAAAAGTATCTTATATGAATTACTTGCCAACATTTCCAAACAATTTCTAGACATTCTTTAGAATTCAAATAAAAAAAATTGCTTATGCCTCTGTACAGCACAATAACTTCTAAAGTGCAGAATTACTTGCCAGTACAAAAAGAACAATGAAAGCTTTTTACCAAATCGTTGAGAAAAAAAATGCAAATATTTTTCTGAAGAGGCTTATCTGTGTATGTGAGTTGATTATGTCAAGGAAGAAAATGAAATATCTCAAATAGGTGATAGATGGTGTTCTAGAGTTAGAATATTTGGAAAGTATAAAATGCTATAATTTAAATAGTCACTGACTGTCTCTTCAACAAACTTCACATAAATCAATATAGTACAAGCCCTGCCTTCAGGTAATTTGATTTTGTCCGCTGCCGAAGGAGCGCCCTTTACCTGGTATCTTCGTCCTCATTATGCACTGATCATTGTTTGTTAAACTACCAGTACTTTGGGTTGCACAAAACCGTAATATCTCTCCAGCAGGGAGTGGTGTACAAGCATTGCATCTTGAGTTCTTTGTTTGGGGGTGGTGGTGTATTCACTATATATATTAGTAAAATCTGATGGCATTAACCCCTTCATGACCCAGCCTATTTTGACCTTAATGACCTGGCCGATTTTTGCAATTCTGACCAGTGTTCCTTTATAAGGTAATAACTCAGGAGCGCTTCAATTGATCCTAGCGGTTCTGAGATTGTTTTTTCGTGACATATTGGGCTTCACGTTAGTGGCAAATTTAGGTCGATAATTTTTGCGTTTATTTGTGAAAAAAATGGAAATTTGGCAAAAATTTTGAAAATTTCGCAATTTTCCAATTTTTAATTTTTATTCTGTTAAACGAGAGAGTTATGTGACACAAAATAGTTAATAAATAACAGTACCCACATGTCTACTTTACATCAGCACAATTTTGGAAACAAAATTTTTTTTTGCTAGGAAGTTATAAGGGTTAAAATTTGACCAGCGATTTCTCATTTTTACAACAAAATTTACAAAACCATTTTTTTTAGGGACCACCTCACATTTAAAGTCAGTTTGAGGGGTCTATATGGCTGAAAATATGCAAAAGTGACACCATTCTAAAAACTGCACCCCTCAAGGTGCTCAAAACCACATTCAAGAAGTTTATTTACCCTTCAGGTGCTTCACAGCAGCAGAAGCAACATGGAAGGAAAAAAATGAACATTTAACTTTTTAGTCACAAAAATGATGTTTTAGCAACAATTTTTTTATTTTCCCAAGGGTAAAAAGAGAAACTGGACGCCAAAAGTTATTGTACAATTTGTCCTAAGTACGCTGATACCCCATATGTGGGGGGGGACCACTGTTTGGGCGCACGACAGGGCTCGGAAGGGAAGGAGCGCCATTTGACTTTTTCAATGAAAAATTGGCTCCAATCTTTACCGGACACCATGTTGTGTTTGGAGAGCCCCTGTGTGCCTAAACATTGGAGCTCCCCCACAAGTGACCCAATTTTGGAAACTAGACCCCCCAAGGAACTTATCTATATGCATAGTGAGCACTTTGAACCCCCAGGTGCTTCACAAATTGATCTGTAAAAATGAAAAAGTACTTTTTTTCACAAAAAAATGTATTTTAGCCTCAATTTGTTCATTTCCACATGGGCAAAAGGATAAAATGGATCCTAAAATGTGTTGGGCAATTTCTCCTGAGTACACCGATACCTCACATGTGGGGGTAAACCACTGTTTGTGCACACGGCATGGCTCGGAAGGGAAGGAGTGCCATTTGACTTTTGAATGAAAAATTAGCTCCAATCGTTAGCGGACACCATATCGCGTTTGGAGAGCCCCTGTGTGCCTAAACATTGAAGCTCCCCCACATGTGACCCCATTTTGGAAACGAGACCCCCCAAGGAGCTTATCTAGATGCATAGTGAGCACTTTTAACCCCCAGGTGCTTCACAAATTGATCTGTAAAAATGAAAAAGTACTTTTTTTTCACAAAAAATTTCTTTTAGCCTCAATTTGTTCATTTCCACATGGGCAACAGGATAAAATGGATCCTAAAATTTATTGGGCAATTTCTCCTGAGTACACTGATACCTCACATGTGGGGGTAAACCACTGTTTGGGCAAACGGCAGGGCTCGGAAGGGAAGGAGCGCCATTTGACTTTTTGAATGAAAAATTCGCACCAATCTTTAGCGGACACCATGTCGCGTTTGGAGAGCCCCTGTGTGCCTAAACATTGGAGCTTCCCGACATGTGACCCCATTTTGGAAACTAGACCTCCCGTGGAACTAATCTAGATGTGCGGTGACCACTTTAAACCCCCAAGTGCTTCACAGAAGTTTATAACGCAGAGCCGTGAAAATAAAAAATCATTTTTCTTTCCTCAAAAATGATTTTTAGTCTGCTACTTTTTATTTTCACAAGGGTAACTGGAGAAATTGGACCCCAAAAGTTGTTGTCCAGTTTGTCCTGAGTACGCTGATACCCCATATGTGGGGGGGAACCACTGTTTGGGTACACGTCGGGGCTCGGAAGGGAAGTAGTGACATTTTGGAATGCAGACTTTGATGGAATGGTCTGCGGGCATCATGTTACGTTTGCAGAGCCCCTGATGTGCCTAAACAGTAGAAACCCCCCACAATTGACCCCATTTTGGAAACTAGACCCCCCAAGGAACTTATTTAGATATGTGGTGAGCACTTTGAACCCCCAAGTGCTTCACAGAAGTTTATAACGCAGAGCCGTGAAAATAAAAAATCATTTTTCTTTCCTCAAAAATGATTTTTTAGTCCACTATTTTTTATTTTCACAAGGGTAACTGGTGAAATTGGACCCCAAAAGTTGTTGTCCAGTTTGTCCTGAGTACGCTGGTACTTGGAACCCCCAAGTGCTTCACAGAAGTTTATAACGCAGAGCCATGAAAATAAAAAATCATTTTTCTTTCCTCAAAAATTATGTTTTAGCAAGCAATTTTTTATTTTCACAAGTGTAACAGGCAGGGCCGGCTCCAGGTTTTTGAGGGCCCCGGGCGAAAGAGTTTCAGTGGGCCCCCCCTTTAATACATACCATGATTCATGATCGCATATAACACAGCCATGTAGTACATAACACAGCCCACGTAGTATATAGCACAGCCACGTAGCATATAACACAGCCATGTAGTATATAACAGCCCACGTAGCATATAACACAGCCACGTAGTATATAGCATAGCCCACGTAGCATATAACAGCCCATATAGTATATGGCACAGCCACATATTATATAAGACAGCCCACGTAGTATATAGAACAGCCATGTAGTATATAGCATAGCCCACGTAGCATATAACAGCCCATATAGTATATAGCACAGCCACATAGTATATAACACGGCCCAAGTAGTTTATAGAACAGCCATGTAGTATATAGCACAGCCCACGTAGCATATAACAGCCCACGTAGTATATAACACAGCCCACGTAGTATATAGCACAGCCATGTAGTATATAGCACAGCCCACGTAGCATATAACAGCCCATATAGTATATAGCACAGCTCCATATTATATAACACAGCCCACATAGTATATAGAACAGCCATGTAGTATATAGCACAGCTCACGTAGCATATAACAGCCCATATAGTATATAGCACAGCTCCATATTATATAACACAGCCCACATAGTATATAGAACAGCCATGTAGTATATAGCACAGCTCACGTAGCATATAACAGCCCATATAGTATATAGCACAGTCACATATTATATAACAGCCCACGTAGTATATAGAACAGCCATGTAGTATATAGCACAGCCCACGTAGCATATAAGGCTCTGTCCTAGGGCCCCTACTTTATTCTATCTATACCCTTGGCCTAGGACAACTCATAAAGTCCCATGGCTTCCAGTACCACCTGTATGCGGATGACACTCAGATCTACCTCTCTGGCCCAGATGTCACCTCTCTGCTGTCCAGAATCCCAAAGTGTCTGTCAGCCATATCCTCCTTCTTCACCTCTCGCTTCCTAAAACTCAATGTAGACAAAACCGAACTCATCATCTTTCCCCCATCTCACGTATCCCCCTACCTGACCTATCTATTATGGTAAACGGCATCACGCTCTCTCCCGCACCTGAAATCCGCTGCCTCGGGGTAACTCTCGACTCTGCCCTGTCCTTCAAACCGCACGTCCAAACTCTTGCCACCTCCTGTCGCCTCCAACTCAAATATATTGCCAGAATCGGTCCCTTTCTCAGCCCACAATCTACCAAAACTCTTGTGCATGCCCTCATCATCTCCCGCCTTGACTACTGCAACACCCTCCTCTGTGGCCTCCCCGCTAACTCTCTTGCACCACTCCAGTCTGTCTTCAACTCTGCTGCGCGACTAATGCACCTCTCTCCTCGCTACTCCCTTGTTTCTCCCCTCTGCAAATCCATCCACTGGCTCCCAATTCCCCAACGAATCCAGTTAAAACTACTAACACTGATCTACAAAACCATCCACAACCTGTCCCCTCCCTATATCTCTGAACTAATCTCCCAATACGTTCCCTCACGTAATCTCCGATCCTCCCAAGACCTCCTACTCTCCTCCACACTTACTGTATTCGTTCCTCACACAACCGCCTCCAAGATTTCTCCCGAATATCCCCCATCCTCTGGAATTCCATGCCTCAACACGTCCGACTATCCACCACCCTCGGATCCTTCAGACGGAACCTGAAAACCCATCTCTTCAAGAAAGTCTACAGCCTGCAATAACCATTCTGCCGCCTCGCCATCGCCAGAGCAGCCGCCTCACCACCGCCAGAGCTGCAGCACCTCTGAACTTCTGTCTGTTCCCCACTATCCCATAGAATGTAAGTTCGCAAGGACAGGGTCCTCTCTCCCTTCTGTACCAGTCTGTCACTGTAAACGTGTTTACTGTAAATTATATCTGTAACTCTGTTTGTAACCCCTTTCTCATGTACAGCACTATGGAATTAATGGTGCTATATAAATAAATAATAATAATAATATAACAGCCCACGTAGTATATAACATGGCCCACGAAGTATATAGCACAGCCATGTAGTATATACAGTAGAACAGCCATGTAAAATAAAGCACGGACATGTAGTATACAGCACAGCTCCCCTCCCCCCAAGAATGGCCCCATAGCAGATGCCGGTAAAGCTCAAAGCGGCGGCAGGGGAGTTGGCGCTTGTGACAAGCGTGCCCCCCTGCCTCACAGGGGCTCCATAGCAGCTGCGTGATGTGCCGCTAGCTGAGGGCCCCTGGGGGAGCGGGGGCCCTAGGCACTGGCAGCTGCCTGCCCCTAATGCTGGCCCTGAATGGGCCCCCCTGTCTCGCCAGGGCCCCGGCACTTGCCCGGGTACGCCGGGTACTGATGCCGGCCCTGGTAACAGGAGAAATTGGACCCCAATAGTTGTTGCCCAGTTTGTCCTGAGTATGCTGGTACCCCATATGTGGGGGTAAACCACTGTTTGGGCTCGGAAGGGAGGGAGCACCATTTGACTTTTTGAAAGCAAGATTGGCTGGAATCAATGGTGGTGCCATGTTGCGTTTGGAGACCCCTGATGTGCCTAAACAGTGGAAACCCCTCAATTCTAACTCCAACTCTTACCCCAACACAACCCTAACCTTAATCCCAACTCTAGCCATAACCCTAATCACAACTTTAACCCCAACACACCCCTAACCACAACCTCAACCCTGACACACCCCTAATCCCAACCCTAATCCTAACCCTAATCCTAACCCTAACCACAACCCTAACCCCAACACACCCCTAACCCTAACCATAACCCTAACCACAAGCCTAATCTTAACCCTATTTCCAACCCTAGCCCTAATTCCAACCCTAACTCTAATTCCAACCCTAACCCTAAGGCTATGTGCCCACATTGCAGATTCGTGTGAGATTTTTCCGCACCATTTTTGAAAAATCCGCAGGTAAAATGCACTGTGTTTTACCTGCAGATTTACCGCGGATTTCCAGCGTTTTTTGTGCGGATTTCACCTGCGGATTCCTGTTGAGGAACAGGTGTAAAACGCTGTGGAATCCGCACAAAGAATTGACATGCTGCAGAAAATACAATGCAGCGTTTCCGCGCGGTATTTTCCGCACCATGGGCACAGCGGATTTGGTTTTCCATAGGTTTACATGGTACTGTAAACCTGATGGAAAACTGCTACAAATCTGCAGAGACCAATCTGCCGCGGATCCGCAGCCAAATCCGCACCGTGTGCACATAGACTTATGGTATGTGCCCACGCTACGGATTCCATTGCTGAATTTTCCGCAGCGGAATTGAAAAATCCGCAGTGCAAATCCGTTGCGGTTTTTACTGCGGATTTATCGCGGTTTCTAGTGCGGTTTCCGCTGCGGGTTTACATCTGCAGTTTTCTATTGGAGCAGGTGTAAACCCGCAGCAGAATCCGCACAAAGAATTGACATGCTGCGGAATATATACCGCTGCGTTTCCGCGCGTTTTTTTCCGCAGCATGTGCACTGCGGATTTCGTTTCCCATAGGTTTACATTGTACTGTAAACTTATGGGAAACCGCTGCGGACCCGCAGCTTTAGAAACGCTGCGGTTCCGCAGCGAAATCCGCAGCGTGTGCACATACCCTAATTCTAACCCTAACCCTAATTCTATCCCTAATTCTAACCCTAACCCTAGCCTTAACCCTAGCCCTAACCCTAGCCCTAACCCTAACCTGTTATGATCCGGTGACCTTGGAGCCGCATGAGACTTTCTCAGGAGTAGGTGGAACCTGTACTGACCGCAAACCCTAAACTGTCACCGCAACTAGAAGTAGCCGTGGGGTGTACCTAACACATCCTAGACACCTCGACACAGCCGGAGGACTAAATACCCCTATAGATGGAAATGGGAATTCTATCTTGCCTCAGAGCAGAACCCCAAAGGATAGGCAGCCCCCCACAAATATTGACTGTGAGTATTAGAGGAAAGACACACGCAGGCAGAAATCAGGATTTAGCAAAAGAGGCCACGCTAGCTAAATAGGAAAGGATAGGACAGAATACTAAGCGGTCAGTATTAAAACCCTAAAAATATCCACAGCAGATAATACAAAAATGTCACCATCTAACTAAAGACATGGAATGTATATCTGCATCTCCTGAGAATCCAACTTGACTGAAATATCCAAACACAGTCTAAGCTGGACAAGAAAAAACATTGAATAGTACTGAATTCTAAAGCACACAGCATGTGTGCTACAAAAACAAAACCAGACACTTATCTTTGCTGATTTGGAAGCAGGGCAGGAGGAACCAGACAGATATGCAAAACCTCCAAGAACAATGGACAACTGGCAATGGATAATGAATCCTGCACACCTAAATATCCCAGTCAGAGCTGCAATCAGCAGGGACACCTGCCCAGGATTGCAACCCAGGGACAACTGCATTACTATCAACAACCACCGGAGAGAACCCAAGAGCAGAATTCACAACAGTACCCCCCCCCTTGAGGAGGGGTCACCGAACCCTCACCAGAGCCCCCAGGCCGATCAGGACGAGCCAGATGAAAGGCACGGACCAAATCAGCAGCATGGACATCAGAGGCAAAAACCCAAGAATTATCCTCCTGGCCATAACCCTTCCATTTGACAAGGTACTGAAGCCTCCGCCTCGAAAAGCGAGAATTCAAAATCTTCTCAACCACATACTCCAACTCCCCATCAACCAACACAGGGGCCGGAGGATCAACAGAGGGAACAACGGGCACCACATATTTCCGCAATAAAGATCTATGGAAGACATTATGGATAGCAAAAGAAGCCGGAAGGGCCAATCGAAAAGACACCGGATTAATAATCTCAGAAATCCTATAAGGACCAATAAAGCGAGGCTTAAATTTAGGGGAAGAAACCTTCATAGGAACATGACGGGAAGACAACCAGACCAGATCCCCAACCCGAAGCCGGGAACCGACACACCGACGACGGTTAGCAAAACGTTGAGCCTCGTCCTGAGACAATACCAAATTGTCCACCACAGGAGCCCAAATCTGCTGCAACCTGTCAACCACAGAATCCACACCAGGACAGTCAGAAGGCTCAACCTGCCCCGAAGAAAAACGAGGATGAAAACCAAAATTACAAAAGAAGGGTGAAACCAAGGTAGCCGAACTAGCCCGATTATTAAGGGCAAACTCGGCCAATGGCAAGAAAGCCACCCAATCATCCTCATCAGCAGACACAAAGCATCTCAGATAAGTTTCTAAAGTCTGATTAGTTCGCTCGGTCTGGCGATTTGTCTGAGGATGAAATGCAGAAGAAAAAGACAAATCAATGCCCAGCTTAGCACAAAAGGCCCGCCAAAACCGAGAAACAAACTGAGAACCTCTGTCGGACACAATATTCTCCGGAATACCATGCAAACAAACCACATGCTGAAAAAACAACGGAACCAAATCAGAAGAGGAAGGCAATTTAGGCAAAGGCACCAAATGGACCATCTTAGAGAACCGGTCACAAACAACCCAGATGACAGACATCTTCTGGAAAACCGGAAGATCAGAAATAGAATCCATAGAAATATGCGTCCAGGGCCTCTCAGGGACCGGCAAAGGCAAAAGCAACCCACTAGCACGGGAACAACAAGGCTTGGCCCGCGCACAAGTCCCACAGGACTGCACAAAAGAACGCACATCACGTGACAAAGAAGGCCACCAAAAGGACCTACCAACCAAATCTCTGGTACCAAAAATATCAGGATGGCCAGCCAACACAGAACAATGAACCTCAGAAATCACTCTACTAGTCCATCTATCAGGAACAAACAGTTTCCCCACTGGACAGCGGTCAGGTTTGTCAGCCTGAAATTCCTGAAGAACCCGTCGTAAATCAGGGGAAATGGCAGAAAGGACCACCCCTTCTTTTAGAATGCCGACCGGTTCAAGGACCTTAGGAGAATCAGGCAAAAAACTCCTAGAGAGGGCATCAGCCTTAATATTCTTAGAACCCGGAAGATACGAGACCATGAAATCAAAACGGGAAAAAAACAAAGACCATCGAGCCTGTCTAGGATTCAGCCGCCTGGCAGACTCGAGGTAAATCAGATTTTTATGATCGGTCAAGACCACAATACGGTGCTTAGCTCCCTCGAGCCAATGTCGCCACTCCTCAAACGCCCACTTCATAGCCAACGACTCCCGATTGCCGACATCATAATTGCATTCAGCGGGCGAAAACTTACTGGAAAAGAAGGCACACGGTTTCATCAAGGAACCAACAGGATCCCTCTGAGACAAAACGGCCCCTGCCCCAATCTCAGAAGCGTCAACCTCAACCTGAAACGGAAGAGAAACATCCGGTTGACGCAACACCGGGGCAGAAGTAAATCGGCGTTTAAGCTCCTGAAAGGCAGAGACAGCCGCAGAGGACCAATTCGTCACATCAGCGCCTTTCTTCGTCAAATCGGTCAAGGGTTACCCACACTGGAGAAGTTAGCAATGAAACGGCGATAAAAATTAGCAAAGCCCAAAAATTTCTGAAGGCTCTTCACAGATGTGGGTTGAATCCAATCATGAATGGCCTGAACCTTAACCGGATCCATCTCTCTAGATGAGTGAGAAAAAATGAAGCCCAAAAAAGAAACCTTCTGCACTCCAAAGAGACACTTAGACCCCTTCACAAGCAAAGTATTATCACGAAAGATCTGAAATACCATCCTGACCTGTTTCACATGAGACTCCCAATCATCGGAAAAAATTAAAATGTCATCCAAATATACAATCATTAATTTATCAAGATAAGTCCGGAAGATATCGTGCATGAAGGACTGAAAAACAGATGGCGCATTAGAGAGCCCGAATGGCATCACAAGGTATTCAAAATGGCCTTCGGGCGTATTAAACGCAGTTTTCCATTCATCACCCTGCTTAATACGAACAAGATTATATGCCCCCCGAAGGTCAATCTTCGTAAACCAACTAGCCCCCTTAATCCTAGCAAACAAATCGGAAAGCAGAGGTAAAGGGTATTGAAACTTGACCATGATCTTATTCAAGAGGCGATAATCAATACAGGGTCTCAAGGAGCCATCCTTCTTAGCAACAAAAAAAAATCCCGCTCCCAACGGTGAAGAAGATGGCCGAATATGTCCTTTCTCCAAAGACTCCTTGACATAACTCCGCATGGCGGTATGTTCAGGCACAGACAGGTTGAAAAGTCGGCCCTTAGGAAACTTACAGCCTGGAATCAAGTCAATCGCACAATCACAGTCCCTATGCGGTGGAAGGGAACTGGACTTGGGCTCATCGAATACATCCTTAAAATCAGACAAAAACTCTGGAATTTCAGAAGTGGAAGAAGAGGAGATTGACATCAAAGGAACGTCATTATGAACCCCCTGACATCCCCAACTAGTCACAGACATAAACTTCCAATCCAACACAGGATTATGTGCCTGCAACCACAGAAAACCCAGCACGATAACATCATGTAAATTATGCAACACCAGAAATCGACAATCTTCCTGATGGGCTGGTGCCATGCACATGGTCACCTGTGTCCAGAACTGGGGCTTATTTTTAGCCAAAGGTGTAGCATCAATGCCCCTTAACGGAATAGGGTTCTGCAAAGACTGCAAGGGAAAACCACAACGCCTGGCAAACTCAAAGTCCATTAAGTTCAAGGCGGCGCCTGAATCCACAAACGCCATGACAGAAAATGATGACAATGAGTAATCTGTGAATTGCTCCCTGCTGTGAACTATCCCCCACCTCCTTTCTCCTCCCTCTTCCTCTCTTACCAGGCTTCATTTCATGGACTCTTCAAATGGTATAAGTTGCATGGTACTGGTCAGATATGGCCTGGGTCAGATGTGCCATCATTTGAAGTGACATCTTTAAAGTGTCATCAGAAATATTGCAGAAATAGTCCAGAAATCGGCCAGACGGTAAGACCAATCACTATCTTCTAAATTTACTTGCCTTTCCTTTCCTCCCCTGCTCTTTAACCATGCTCACATTATCCCCACCGTTTTTGCTCCACTAATCCTCATTTTCCTTTACCCACCTGTTTCCCTTCTCTCCTCTTATTCTCACTGCTGGTGACACATCCCCCAATCCTGCCCCCCGCCGCATACATTACTACCCCTTACCCTATCCTCACACTATGAGAAACCACCGCAACCCCTCACACTTAAAACCTGTGCAACTGACCCCCACCACACTGCTTCCCCTCTCTGGTGCACTTTGGAATGCCCACTCTGTCTGCAACAAGCTCCACATGGTCCATGATCTCTTCACTTCTCGCAACCTTTTCTTCCTGGCCCTCACTGAGACCTGGCTGACGTCCCCTGACACGGCCTCGCATGCAGCACTGAGTTACGGTGGCCTCCAATTTACCCACACTCCTCGCTCTGGCAACAGACATGGTGGAGGAGTGGGTATCCTTCTTTCTAAAAACTGCTCCTTCAACCCTATCCAACCCCCACCCTCCCTTATCCTCCCTTCTTTCGAGGTTCACTCTGTCCGTATTTACGCTCCCACCAATCTCCAAATGGCTGTCATATACCGACCACCTGGCTCAGCCACTGCCTTCATCGACCAAATCTCCACCTGGCTCCTTCACTTTCTCTCTGCCGACATCCCTACCATCATCATGGGCGACTTTATTATCCCTACTGACACCCACCAGCCAGCAGCCTCCAAACTACTGGCCCTTACTTCATCCTTTGGGCTCACCCATTGGTCCACCACAGCCACCCACACAGACGGACATACACTAGACCTCATCTTCACCCGCCTTTGTTCCTTTTCTAATCTCACATCCTCTCCCTTCCCCCTATCTGACCACCATCTACTCACCTTCTCATCCTTGTCCTCCTCACCTGCCCCCCACGTCCAGCCATTACCACATCCTCGCAGAAACCACGCACATCTAGACACTCACAGACTCTCAGACTCTCTCCTACCCCTGTCCTCCATATCTTCACTGCATGACACGGACAGCGCCACCGCTTTCTATAACTCGACCCTCACATCAGCCATAGACTCAGTCGCCCCTCTCACGCATGGCACAGTGCGACAAACCAATAGGCAACCTTGGCATAACAATGTCACAAAAAAACTTCGACATGCATCCAGGGGTTGCGGAGCGGCGTTGGAAGAAAACACGCCTGCCAGACGACTTCATTGCCTTCAAACAAGCTACATTTGACTTCAAATCAGCCCTCACCTCTGCTAAACAGACCTATTTCACTAACCTTGTATCTTCACTATCCTACAACCCAAAACAACTGTTCAGCACATTTAACTCCCTCCTCCGCCCACCACTGCCACCTCCAACTCCCTTCATCTCTTCCGAGGACTTTGCCACCTACTTCAAAAACAAGATCGACCAAAAAAGGCAAACCTTTACTTGTCCACCACCCCAACCACTCCATATACCAGACCTCTGCCCTTCCCTAATAACCTCCCTCTCCAACATCACTGAAGGAGAGCTTACTCGCCTCTTTTCCAAATCACACCTCACCACCTGTGCACTTGACCCCATGCCTTCCCACCTGCTCCCCAACCTCACTAACACGCTTATTCCAGCCCTAACCCATCTCTTCAACCTATCGCTCTCTTCTGGTACCTTCCCCTCTGCCTTCAAACATGCCACCATCACACCCATCAAACTAACCTTGACCCAACTGCTATGCCCAGCTATCGCCCCATATCACTGCTCCCGTTTGCTTCAAAACTCCTTGAGCAGCATGTCCATGGTCAACTTTCCTCCCACCTCTCATCTAACTCTCTCCTTGACAACCTCCAATCTGGCTTCCGCCCCCACCACTGCACCGAAACTGCCCTGACAAAAATTACTAATGACCTAGTCACAGCCAAAGCTAACAGACAGTTCTCCATCCTCCTCCTTCTTGACCTGTCCTCTGCTTTCGACACAGTCGATCACTGCCTACTGCTACAGATTCTTTCTTCCCTTGGCATCAAAGACCTCGCCCTGTCCTGGATTGCCTCATACCTATCCAACCGCACATTTAGCGTTTCCCACTCCCACACTACCTCCTCATCCCGCCCGCTCTCTGTCGGAGTCCCTCAAGGCTCTGTCCTAGGACCCCTACTCTTTTCCATCTATACCCTTGGCCTAGGACAACTCATAAAGTCCCATGGCTTCCAGTACCACCTGTATGCAGACGACACTCAGATCTACCTCTCTGGCCCAGATGTCACCTCCCTGCTGTCCAGAATCCCGAAGTGTCTGTCAGCCATATCCTCCTTCTTCACCTCTCGCTTCCTAAAACTCAATGTAGACAAAACCGAATTCATCATCTTTCCCCCACCTCACGTATCCCCCCTACCCAATCTATCTATTATGGTGAACGGCATCATGCTCTCTCCCGCTCCTGAAATCCGCTGCCTCGGGGTAACTCTTGACTCTGCCCTGTCTGTTATGATCCAGTGGTAGGATCTCAAAACTGACCTGACACATATGACCAGAATATAGGACAAGTTCTGGGGATGTGGAAGCTATACTGACCGCAATCCTGATCCTATCCACAAACACTAAAGGCAGCTGTGGAGCGTTCCTAAAATCCTAGACGCCTCGTTCACAGCCTGAGAAACTGACTACCCCTAGAGAGAAAGCAAAGACCTCACTTGCCTCAGAGAAATAACCCCAAAGTTATAGTCAGCCCCCCACAAATAATAACGGTGAGTTAAGGGGAAAAGACAAACGTAGAAATGAAACAGGTTCAGCAAATGAGGCCCGCTAACACTAGATAGACTGAAAATAGATAGGAGTCTGTGCGGTCAGTACAAAAACTATCAAAAATAAACCACGCAGAGAATACAAGAACCCCCACACCGACTCACGATATGAGGGGCGCACTCTGCACCCCAGAACTAACCAGCAAGCGAAAAATCACATATTAGCAAGCTGGACTGAACTCATCATATACAGAGAAACGTTTTCAAGGAAATAATGAGCAAAATGAACAAACAAACTTAACTTCTCCAGCAGGAGACACAAGGAATATTCAGGAGCTCACAGAAACAGGACTGAATACACCGACAGCAGGCAACAAATGAAGGTCCAGGTGAGTTAAATAGGCCCAGCATAGAAGGAAATGAAGCAGCTGAGCCCAGCCATATCGCTAAAGGCCACCAGAGGGAGCCCAAGAACAAACTCACACAGTACCACTCATGACCACAGGAGGGAGCCCGAGAACGGAATTCACAACACCTGTCCTTCAAACCTCACGTCCAAGCTATTGCCTCCTCCTGTCGCCTCCAACTCAAAAATATTGCCAGAATCCGTTCCTTCCTCAGTCCACAATCTACCAAAACTCTTGTGCATGCTCTCATCATCTCCCGCCTCGATTACTGCAACACCCTCTGTGGCCTCCCCGCTAACTCTCTTGCACCACTCCAGTCTGTCCTCAACTCTGCTGCCCGCCTAATCCACCTCTCTCCTCGCTACTCCCCTGCTTCTCCCCTCTGCAAATCCCTCCACTGGCTCCCAATCCCCCAACGAATCCAGTTCAAATTACTAACACTGATCTACAAAGCCATCCACAACCTGTCCCCTCCCTATATCTCTGAACTAATCTCCCACTATCTTCCCTCACATAATCTTCGTTCATCCCAAGACCTCCTACTCTCCTCCACACTTATTCGTTCCTCACACAATCGCCTCCAAGATTTCTCCCGAATATTCCCCATCCTCTGGAATTCCATGCCTCAACACGTCCGATTATCCACCACCCTCGGATCCTTCAGACGGAACCTGAAAACCCATCTCTTCAGGAAAGCCTACAGCCTACAATAACCGAGCAGCCGCCTCACCACCGCCAGAGCCGCCGCCGCCTCACCCCTACCTTCTGTCTCTTCCCCACTATCCCATAGACTGTAAGTCCGCAAGGACAGGGTCCTCTCCCCTCTGTACCAGTGTGTCACTGTAAACCTGTTTACTGTAAATGATATCTATAACTCTGTATGTAACCCCTTTCTCATGTACAGCACCATGGAATTAATGGTGCTATATAAATAAATAATAATAATAAAAATAATAATAATCAAGGACACAGATAATAAAAATTTAGGTTGTACAGTACTGATGGTAAATGAACTAGCGATCCTCTTTGTACGCTTAGGGCAGACTGAAATTACATGAGAAGCATCGCCACAATAAAAACACAACCTATTCTGACGTCTGAATCCCTGTTGTTCCGTTCTAGACAGAATCCCATCACACTGCATTGACTCAGGCATCTGCTCTGAGGACAACGCCACAGCGCGCACAGTTCTGCGCTCCCGCAAGCGCCGATCAATCTGAATGGCCAAAGACATAGAATCACTCAGACCGAAAGGCGTGGGAAACCCCACCATGACATCTTTAACGGATTCAGAAAGACCCATTCTGAAAATTGCCGCCAAAGCATCATCATTCCATTTAGTCAACACAGACCATTTTCTAAATTTCTGACAATACAATTCTGCCGCTTCTTGACCCTGAGACAGGACCAACAAGGTCTTCTCCGCTTGATCTACAGAATTTGGTTCATCATATAATAATCCTAAAGCCTGAAAAAAGGCGTCTACATTAAGCAAGGCCGGATTCCCAGATTCCTGGGAAAATGCCCAATCCTGAGGATCGCCACGCAGCAGGGAGATGACAATTTTAACCTGCTGAATGGAATCACCAGAGGATCGAGGTCTCAGAGCAAAAAACAGTTTACAGTTGTTTTTAAAACTCAAAAATTTGGACCTGTCCCCAAAAAACAAATCAGGAGTAGGAATCTTAGGCTCTAAAACTGGAGTCTGAACAATATAATCAGAAATACCCTGTACCCTAGCAGCAAGCTGGTCTACATGAGACGCTAATCCCTGAACATCCATGCTAGCACAAGGCTCCTCAGCCACCCAGAGGAAAAGAGGGAAGAAAAGACAAAGCAGGCTACAGAAAAAAAAATGTCTCTTTCTTCCCTTCTTCTGAGATGCATTTAACTCATTGTTGGCCAGTTGTATTGTTATGATCCGGTGACGTTGGAGCCGCATGAGACTTTCTCAGGAGTAGGTGGAACCTGTACTGACCGCAAACCCCAAACTGTCACCGCAACTAGAAGTAGCCGTGGGGTGTACCTAACACATCCTAGACACCTCGACACAGCCGGAGGACTAAATACCCCTATAGATGGAAATGGGAATTCTATCTTGCCTCAGAGCAGAACCCCAAAGGATAGGCAGCCCCCCACAAATATTGACTGTGAGTATTAGAGGAAAGACACACGCAGGCAGAAATCAGGATTTAGCAAAAGAGGCCACGCTAGCTAAATAGGAAAGGATAGGACAGAATACTAAGCGGTCAGTATTAAAACCCTAAAAATATCCACAGCAGATAATACAAATATTCCACCATCTAACTAAAGACATGGAATGTATATCTGCATCTCCTGAGAATCCAACTTGACTGAAATATCCAAACACAGTCTAAGCTGGAAGCAGGGCAGGAGCAACCAGACAGAGATGCAAAACCTCCAAGAACAATGGACAACTGGCAAGGGCTAATGAATCCTGCACACCTAAATATCCCAGTCAGAGCTGCAATCAGCAGGGACACCTGCCCAGGATTGCAACCCAGGGACAACTGCATTACTACCAACAACCACCGGAGGGAACCCAAGAGCAGAATTCACAACACTAACCCTAGTTCCAACCCTAACCCTAGTGTAAAAATAATAGTAAATATATTTTCTTTATTTTTATTATTGTCCCTACCTATGGGGGTGATAAATGGGGGGTTCATTTACTATTTTTTTTATTTTGATCACTGTGATAGGTTTTATCACAGTGATCAAAATGTACCTAGAACGAATCTGCAGGCCGGCAGATTCGGCGGGTGCACTGTGCATGCGCCCGCCATTTTGGAAGATGGCGGCGCCCATGGAGCAGACGGACGGACACCGAGAGTCTCGGTAAGTATGAGGGGGGGGATCGGAGCACGGGAGGGGATCGGAGCACGGGGGGAGCGGACAGGAGGACCGGGAGCGGACAGGCGGATGGAGGGGAGCAGAGCACAGGACGGAGGACTGGTGAGGCGATCGGTGGTGGTGGGGGGGCAGATCAGGGTTTCCAGCCATGGCCGATGATATTGCAGCATCGGCCATGGCTGGATTGTAATATTTCACCATTTTCATAGGTGGAATATTACAAATCGCTCTGATTGGCTGTTTCACTTTCAACAGCCAATCAGAGCGATCGTAGCCACGAGGGGGTGAAGCCACCCCCCTGGGCTAAAGTACCACTCCCCCTGTCCCTGCAGATCAGGTGAAATTGGAGTTAACCCTTTCACCCGATCTGCAGGCGTTACAGGTCAGATTGGCACCGACTTTCATGACGCCTACGTGGCCTCACAGGTCGGGAAGGGGTTAAGCCCGTCTGGACTGTCAGGGCACAGGGTACATTAATTACTCCACGCAGGGAGATAGACACATCAAACATATATTACATTAGCTCCTTGTGAGCCAAGTACTTATGCCACTGCATTAAAGAAGAGTCCATGCTCTGTAAAACTAAATAACACCTAAATCAAAAATGCCCTCTCGGGCAGCAGAGGGCATACCTCTAAGCCGAAACATATAAACCTATAAAAGCACACTGGGTTGCAAGATGAAATGGAAAGTATAACTACATCCAAAAGTACACAACCAAACAATAGAGGTATCAAAAACAATTTTTATTGAAATATCAAATACACAACATTGTAATAAATGCACTTGGACAAAAAAGGTGATTGGAAAAAGGAGTGGCAACAACACCAGCACAAGAGATGTGAACTAAATGCTGGGAAAAGACACAAAAAAATGAGGATGCCTAGATTTTTTGTTACAATGTTGTGTATTTGATACTTCAATAAAAATTGTTTTTGATACCTCTATTGTTTGGTTGTGTACTTTTGGATGTAGTTATACTTTCCATTTCATCTTGCAACCCAGTGTGCTTTTATAGGTTTATATATCTGTAAAACTAAATGCCTGGCTCACAGTCCTCCAGGTTATGTCCATTTTACAATAAATATGTACGACTTGACCCGATAGTGGGGTCCACAGTTTGATTGGGGGTTGCACCCCCTTCTTTTGAGAAAAGCACGGTCCCGTATCTTGGGGCAAAACATATTAAGTTTACAGTCCTTATGGGGAGGCGTCCCCCTTCCTTTGAGAGTGGTACTGCCCATAAACATCATGCGTACTGTCTGTCCTGGGAACAGTCTGTTGCCACAGCACACATAGTCCCTGACACAGTCCTAGGGCAAGTTCCTGCTTTCCAGCAGAAGAGAACATAAACAGTTTAAAGGGGGAAAAACACAGTTCAACCGTGGCCCGTACTGGCCACACTGCACCCGACTTTTTGGTGCTTCAGGGCTCCTTTGCCCACAGGGACGCGGAATAGTCCCAAAAATCAGCATAGTGCAACACTTGCAAAACTTGTGCAAAATAACTTGGCACTCAAATGTATATGCAAAGGGAGAAGTTCAATTTAATACGCATCCAGACAAAAAACAGTTGTTGTTGAACGTTTTCGGCCCAGAGTGGACCTTCCTCAGAACAGTTTTGATTTATCTAGTGCAAAGATTATCATAGAGACAAGAAAAGGAAACATATAAGTAATGTAAGAAATAAAAATAAATTAAAATTAGAATGCTTGTCCGTTGCCGTACAAAGATAAATACGTTTGTGTATATGAAAAGGTTCATACATGTCAAAATTATGCTAATACATCAATGTTTAAAGCAGCGTCCAACATATCCAAGGTGCAGACCCTGACTTCATAAATTTACAATATTTTATATTCTAAACAGTTCAAAAGAAAACCATAGTAGAAAAGGATATAAGTGCTCCTTGATAGAAGAAATGAAGTGTCCTTGTAGACCTAGTTCGGTAACGTGATAGGTTTTCTCCTTTTAATTTTTAATATACCGGTGTAGAATACAGTATAGCATGCCTAGGGAGATAAATGCAATAATTGTGTTCAAAAACGCCATGCTGACCCCTGTGATCAGGCAGAAAAAGTATGGTATTACAGGTGTGGTAGAATGCGTTGTGCTGTCCATTATTAGTGGATTGTACTTTTGCTATTATGGGTTGGATACCCTACTTGAGCACCAACATTCACGCTTCAGCAGAGTGCCGTGTTTCTTCTACTACTTGCAAAACTTGGTCGTTCAGTAACCAGGGAGCCGATTGCGCCTGTTCCGGGCCTGATAACTCCAGGTGATGATGTAACAGGCCAAGAGGCACGGGACTGCTACGCAGGAACTCACAACCTGGGATAGGAGGCTGGGTGACAGGCTGGGCATCTTGGGTGAGGGATCGGGGCATGTACAGGGGTACACTCACCGCCTCCAGCTCCTGCAGCTTGGCCATACCTGTCCTATGAACGTTAGATCCTTCACACTCGCTACTGAGACTGAAGTTCCGGCTCGGCCTTCACATCCGGCGACGGCTCCTCTGACATCCGGGTCGGGCCTTCTCTTCTTGACTCCATTTGATGTGGCCCAGGCCGCCGCAGCTGCCCTCGGAATATTATTCTGGGCCCCACCCAGTCCAAGGTGGGATTGCATCTAGCCACTCCACCCATTTCACTGCATTTGGTGGTAGACAGCGGGGTCCTTACCTTTTCATCCGCACCCACCATGGGCGGACCGGGGAACGATGCCAGCCAGATTTTGGTGACATTACTGCGCCGTCAGGCACACAAAGGAGGGAGTCACATTGGTTGTCTACTTCCTTGGTGCCAAACTCCACCATCTTTTCAGTCGCCATATATGTTACACTTAGGGTGTCATTCCCATGTAAATTCTTAGTCACATCCTGGCTACTTGCCATTTCCAGGGCATCTGTTCCTCCTGGATTCACAGTTTTGGTCTTGTCCATGTTGTCTGCCACTTGCAGAGCATCACTGCTTCTTTCCTTTGCAGTTTCAATCACATCGACTTCACTTGCTGCTTTCAGCACATCATTCTCTTCTCTCACAGCAATCCCATGCTGCAAGATTTTTGCATCCTGCCAACTACGCCAAGTTAGGGTTTGGCCACAGCTGTAGTCATGGCCAAGCACTCTGTTGCATCAGTGCCCTGGCCTCTCCTTGCAGAAACATATTCTCCATTTGTTAACATGCCTGTGTCTTCAGGTCCAACTCTTTCAGACTCCCTTTTCTACTTTGGGAGCTCTTCTCCAGATGAGTCAGGAGAAACTGAGACATAGTCCAAATAAACTTTAATAATAACATCTTTACTGGCTACAGGACACAGCACATCCATTTCTGTTACAGCATTGATTCCATGTTTCAAGCAGTATGTGTCTTCCTCTTTCCCTATACTTCCTTCACTGACACACAGCGTCACTGACACACAGCATGTGCCCGGGTCGAACTATACCGCACGGTTCCACAGCGTCCTCCCTATTCAGCTCTGTCATGGTCAGGCATCCTGTAATCTGTCACCATATTTTTTGTTCTATAAGATATACCTTTTCCCCCCAAAATGTAGGGGATAAATGGGGGGTGCGTATTACAGTCCGATTATAGCTTACTGGGGGTTGTGCCATTGGTGGAGCAGGATCACAGGAGGCAGGGTCCCTTCCTCAGGAAGCTGGCAGCGGCAGAAGCGATGCAATGCTGTGGGCTCGTTGTTGGTGGTGAGGCAGAGCTGAGTGTATTGCTTTCTCGGCATACATTTTCCTGAAGCCTTGAGATGCCAGAGACGACACAAGGGCAGACTGGGTTCTCAACTTGGCCGAGATTTCTATCTGCAGAAGCACCACCTCCGGTGATCATTTCCCTGAAGCCCATGGCTTCAGGAAGATGGCCGCTGGAGGCAGTGCTTTCACAGTAGGCAGGGCGGAAATCCCAGTCTGTGCATGCACCACCTCCGGCCGCCCAAGGCTTCAGGAAAATGGCCGCCAGGAAAGCAATGCATTCCGCTCTGCCTCAGTGCCAACACTAAACCTGCAGGATCACACCGCTGGGGCACCCACTTCTACCACTGAGGACCCGCAGTATCACACCGCTGGGGCACCCACTTCTCCCACCCAGGACTCACAGCATTGTCCCACTTCTGCCGCCGCTGGCTTCCTGACGAAGGGACCATGCCTCCTCTGACCCCATTCCACCACCACCCCAAGGTAAGATACCTTAAATTCTGATTATATGACGATCCCCCATCTTATAGATAACAATTTTTTCCCTATTTTCCTCCCCAAAATTTGGGGTGCGTCTTATGGTCCGGTGCGTCTTATAGTCCGTAAAATATAGTATGTGTGGGGGAATGTACCCTAGAGGAATAATACTGTGCTGGGTGTACAGTGGGGACATCATAATGTGTGGATAAATTAACTGTGGAGACATCATACTGAGTGGGGGAATGAACTGTGGCGTTCCTACCTATGGTAGGGTCTAGCTGGCCACTGTATCTTGAGGCCATTATTTGACTTTGGGGTGCCATGGCAACTATTAGGACTCACAGTTGTGGGATAGTCCTGTTAGAGTTAAAGCTGAACAATCTCTCTCTGATGATATCACAAGTGTGCCACACCCGACTGGGACCTATGGTGCACCTGGGTTCAAAAGATCACAGAGATTAGTTGATCACAGGTGCTCTTTGGAACCTACACTACCATGCACATGAATGGTGCAGGTGTCACGGGGGTACTGGGTAGACTACAGCTGATTACCCGGCCCCTGCAATATCCCTCAAACTAGGGAAACCCTGTCTGTCCCTCTCCCAGAGTTTACACTGAAGTTGTGCATGTCTGGGCCGCCAAGCCTGACCCTGAGTCCTGTTTCAGTACCTAGCTGAAACCTTCACCCGCCACCCAGTGATAAGACCTCTCACCAACCCCTACAGAAAGCACAGACAGGGAAAACTAAAAAATGTAGCACGCCGCAGACACACAGGAAAACACTATAATGTGCACAGGGCAAAACAATACAAATATAGGAAGGAGAAATATAACGAAGGATAATACACCACCAGATACGATATTTCCTCTCCTAGACCACCACTCCAGACCGAGATCACCAGGCACAAGACACAAGCTATAATTGGCGACGCCCAAAGCCCAGCAAAACTATTTAAAGGCAATGGGCGTGACTAAGCCTCCAACCCAAGTACCAGCCAGATTAACCCCGGACAATCTGGATCAATCTAGCCGGCGCCACTGAGCATATAGTGGACGAATGAGGAATTACCGCTGTCTGTCGGACGCCCTAGTGTGAACAGCGTCCGACATGACAGTACCCCGCCTTCTACAAGGGACCCCAGGGCCCTCACGACTTATAGGACCCGGCTTGTCCAGATGGCAGAGGTGAAACATACTGACCAGCCGGTCCACATTAATATCCGAGGCTGGTACCCAAGACCTCTCCTCCGGCCCATAACCATGCCAGTGTACCAGGTACTGTAACGTGCGGCGCACCACTCGAGAGTCAACCACCTTGGAGACTTCAAACTCTAAACTGCCATCCACCAAGACTGGAGGAGGCATCAGCGCAGCGTCCACAGAACCCACCACCTTTTTTAATAACGATCTGTGGAACACGTTGTGAATCTTATATACCGTAGGGAGCTCCAATCGGTAGGCAACCGGGTTAATGATGGTGGCGACCCTAAATGGACCAATAAACCTAGGACCCAATTTAAGGGATGGTATTTTGAGTCTTATGTTTTTTTGTGGACAACCACACCCAGTCACCCACACTCCAGACCTGGCACACGTCTACTGTCAGCCACACGTTTGTACCTTGCACCCACGCTCAACAGGCGCTGTTTCACTTTCCTCCAGACGGAAGACAGTTGTGCTAACAGGTCCTCCTACGGGACGCCGGAAGAGCCCCCCTGACTCAAAGTACAAAATTGAGGATGGTGCCCGTAAACACAAAAGAACGGAGACTCACCAGAAGATTCCTGGCGGTGATTATTTATGGCAAACTCAGCCAAAGGAAGGAACGTCGACCATTCCTCCTGGTTGTCAGAAACAAAACAGCGTAAGTACTGCTCCAAATTTTGGTTCATACGCTTGGTCTGACCATTTGACTGAGGATGAAATGCCGAAGAATGCGACAACTTGATCCCCAGCCGTGAGCAAAATGCTTTCCAAAATTTTGCCACAAACTGAGTACCCCTGTCAGACACGATGTCAGATGGGACCCTGTAAAGTCTGACCACCTCCTGCACAAATACCTGAGCCAGAGTCTTAGCGTTAGGCAACGAAGGCAAAGACACAAAGTGCGACATTTTTGAGAACCGATCAACAATCACCAAGATGACCGTGTTCCCAGCTGAGGAGGGCAAGTCCGTGATAAAATCCATGGAGATCTCCGTCCATGGCCTACTGGGTACCTCGAGAGGAAGTAGTGTGCCAGCAGGATGGGAGTGGGGCGTCTTAGCCCTAGCGCACTTGGTGCATGCTGACACGTATGAGACCACGTCCTGTTGGATTTTGGGCCACCAAAACCGACGCGACACCAACTCCAAAGTACCCCTAACCCCTGGGTGACCAGCCAGGACAGCATGATGATGCTCTGCCAATATCTTTAGGCGAAGATGGAGCGGTACAAACGATTTGTTAACGGGAAGTTCTGGTGGTACTTCCTCCTGAGCCTCAACCTCTGTCATGAGAGCCGATACCACTACACCTTTTTGGAGGATGGGTACCAGTTCTTCCCGAGGTTCTCCCCCCGGAAAACACCTGGACAAAGCATTCACCTTAGTGTTCTTAGACCCAGGTCGGTAAGTAACAAAAAAGTTGAACCGCGTGAAAAACAATGCCCAGCGAGCCTGCCTGGGGGACAGACGCTTGTCTGACTCCAAATGAAGCAAATTCTTATGGTCGGTAATAACAGTAACCTGGTGAACTGACCCCTCCAAAAAGTGTCGCCATTCCTCAAAAGCCAACTTGATAGCCAACAACTCCCTGTTGCCGATATCGTAGTTACGTTCGGTGGGCGACAGTTTCTTGGAGAAATAGGCGCATGGATGCAACTCGCTCAAGGATGAGCCTTGAGACAGCACCGCCCCCACTCCAACCTCAGACGCATCGACTTCCACGGTAAATGGTTTTGATACATCCGGTTGCACCAGAATGGGAGCTGAAGCAAAACTGTTCTTCAGAAACTCGAATGCGCACACAGCAGGCTCAGACCAGGCGGAGAAATTGGTACCTTTTTTTGTCATGTCAGTGAGCGGTTTAGCAATGGTAGAAAAGTTTTTGAAAAACTTTCTATAATAGTTAGAAAACCCAAGGAACTGCTGGAGCGCTTTTAGGTTATCAGGCCGTTCCCAACGCAGCACCGCTTGCACCTTAGCGGCGTTCATTTTAAACCCAGAAGCGGACACAATATAACCCAAGAAAGGCAACTCCTGAACCGAAAATACACATTTCTCCAATTTAGCATAGAGCTTATTCTCTCTGAGTAGCTGTAACACCTGCCTAACATGCTCTAAATGAGTATCACGGTCGCATGAATAGATGAGAATGTCATCAAGGTACACAATAACGAATTTTCCCAGGACATGAGAGAACACATCGTTTATGAAATGTTGAAATACAGCAGGCGCGTTTGTCAAGCCAAATGGCATCACCAGATTTTCAAAATGACCCTCAGGAGTATTAAAAGCCGTTTTCCACTCATCCCCTTGACGGACTCTTATGAGGTTGTACGCCCCCCTGAGGTCAAGCTTAGAGAACCACCTAGCACCAGCCACCTGATTGAACAGATCGGGTATCAGCGGCATTAGGTATGGGTCACGAACCGTAATATGGTTTAACTCCCTGAAATCCAGACACGGGCGTAAACCGCCATCTTTCTTCTTAACGAAGAAGAACACTGCTGCCACAGGCGAGGACGAAGGCCTGATGTGCCCTTTGCTCAGACTCTCAGCGATGTAGTCTTTTAAGGCTTGCCTCTCAGGACCAGAGATGTTAAACATCCTAGCTTTCGTCAATTTGGCCCCTGGTTTTAACCTAATAGTGCAGTCATAGGGACGATGTGGTGGCAATTCTGAACAACCCTTCTCAGAAAACACATCTGCGAAATCCAGCAGAGACTCAGGAATACTAGGAGTCACAGCGGACACACAAGTGGCCAGGCAATTCTCCTGGCAGAATCCGCTCCACTGGATGATGTCCTGGGTTTTCCAGTCAATCACCGGGGTTGTGCATAGCCAACCATGGAAAACCCAGAACCATTTGTGCAGGCAGATTACTGAGCACCCTACATGTAACTTGCTCCGAATGTAGGACCCCAATGTGGAGTTTAACCTCAGCCACAAACTCAGTAATCTCCCCATGTGGGAGAGGAGCAGCATTGATGGTGACCACCCGGATAGGATGAGGCAGTTTTTCGATCCTGAAACCGGCTGTGCGCGCAAACTCCTCATCAATAAGATTAGTGGCAGAACCACTATCCACAAACACAGTGATTGGCAGCTCTCTGCCAGCGACCATAACTTTGGCAGGGAGCATGCATTGAGAAACCACAATGGAGGATATGCATAAGTTCAGATTGGCCTCCTCCACACCCTCTGAGCTTAGTAGTTTTTCCACCGTAGCGCTTTTCTTAGATAGCAGAGGACAAGTATTAACATAATGACCAGTTTTACCACAGCAAAAACAGGCTCTCTGCTTCCTGAGCAAAGGGGCACGATGCTTCACATGTGACACCCCTGCGATTTGCATAGGCTCCGTGGGCTCACCTGCAGCAACCTCGCGTGTACCTACGCTCTCTCCCATAGGCAGCGTCTCTTGCACCCCCTGATGCAGACGGTGATCAATGCGGATAACAAGACTCATAGCGGATTCTAGAGAAGCAGGAGTCTCGTACATCAAAAGGGCTTTTTTAACCTTTCCTGAAACCCCATGAACAAACTGACTCCGCAGCGTGGGATCATTCCACTGTGTATCTACTGCCCAGCGGCGAAATTCAGAACAGTAATCCTCCGCCATACGCTCCCCCTGGCGGATAGCGTGAATTTTAGATTCTGCTAGACCCATTCTGTCAGGATCGTCATAAATGAGTCCAAGAGCAGAAAAAAAACTCTCAACTGTTACATGCAGCAGAATCAGATGGTAAAGAAAACGCCCATGCTTGAGGATCCCCGTTCAGTAATGACAACACCAGGCCCACACGCTGAGCCTCATTACCTGAGGAGATCGGGCGCATACGAAAATATAGTTTACAAGATTCACGAAAAGTAACAAATTTATTGCGTTCCCCAGCAAACCTTTCAGGTAAAGGAAACTTTGGCTCAGCAACTCTACCTGCAGATTCAGCTTGCACATTAGATACTACTAGACCCTGTTGCTGAACTGTCCCCTTCAGCTCAGTGACCTGCAGGGACAGCGCCTCCAACTGGCGGGTTATGGAAGTCATGGGATCCATGGAATACAAAAAATATGGCCAATTATAATGTCACGGGGGTACTGGGTAGACTACAGCTGATTACCCTGGCCCCTGCAATATCCCTCTCCCAGAGTTTACACTGAAGGTGTGCATGTCTGGGCCGCCAGGCCTGACCCTGAGTCCTGTTTCAGTACTAAGCTGAAACCTGCACCCGCCACCCAGTGATAAGACCTCTCACCAACCCCTACAGAAAGCACAGATAGGGAAAACTAAAAAACGCACCACGCCGCAGACACACAGGAAAACACTATAATGTGCACAGGGCAAAACAATACAAATATAGGAAGGAGAAATATAACGAAGGATAATACACCACCAGATATGATATTTCCTCTCCTAGACCACCACTCCAGACCGAGATCACCAGGCACAAGACACAAGCTATAATCGGCGACGTCCAAAGCCCAGCAAAACTATTTAAAGGCAATGGGCGTGACTAAGCCTCCAACCCGAGTACCAGCCAGATTAACCCCGGACAATCTGGATCAATCTAGCCGGCGCCACTGAGCATATAGTGGACGAATGAGGAATTACCGCTGTCTGTCGGACGCCCTAGTGTGAACAGCGTCCGACATGACAGCAGGTTTACTCTTTCTTTTGGTACGGATCAGTATAAAAGACACCTGTCCACAATCTCAAACAGTCACACTCCAAACTCCACTATGGTGAAGACCAAAGAGCTGTAGAAGGACACCGGAAACAAAATTGTAGCCCTGCACCAGGCTGGGAAGACTGAATTTATAATAGGCAAGCAGCTTGGTGTGATGAAATCAACTGTGAGAGCAATAATAAGAAAATGGAAGACATACAGACCACTGATAATCTCCCTTCATCTGGGGCTCCACACAAGATCTCACCCCGTGGGGTCAAAATGATCACAAGAACGGTGAGCAAAAATCCCAGAACCACACCGGGGTACCTAGTGAATGACCTGCATAGAGCTGGTACCACTGTAACAAAGACTACCATCAGTAGAACACTACGCTGCCAGGGACTCAGATCCTGCAGTGCCAGAAATGTCCCCCTGCTTAAGCCAGTACATGTCCAGGCCCGTTGAAGTTTTCTAGAGAGCATTTGGATTATCCAGAAGAGTAGTGGGAGATTGTCATATGGTTTGAAGAAAACAAAGTAGAACTGGTTGGTTGGTAGAAACAAAACTTGTCATGTTTGGAGGAGACAGACTGCTGAGTTGCATCCAAAGAACACCATACCTACTGTGAAGCATGGGGGTGGCAACATCATGCTTTGGGGCTGTTTCTCTGCAAAGGGACCAGGACGACTGATCCGTGTACATGAAAGAATGAATGGGGCCATGCATCGTGAGATTTTGAGTGCTAACCTCCTTCCATCAGCAAGGGCATTCAAGATGAAATGTGGATGGGTCTTTCAGCATGATAATGATCCCAAGCACACTGCCAGGGCAATGAAGGAGTGGCTTTGAAAGAAGCATATGAAGGTCCTGAAGTGGCTTAGCACCATCGACAGGCCCAAAACATCACTGCTCTAGAGGAGATTTGCATAGAGGAATGGGCCAGCATACCACCAACAGTGTGTGCTAACCTTGTGAAAACTTATAGAAAACGTTTGACCTCTGTCATTGCCAACAAACAATATATAACTAGATATTGAGATGAACTTTTGTTAATGACCAAATACTTATTTTCTACCATAATTTGCAAAATAAATATTGCCAAATCAGACAAGGTGATTTTCTGGATTTGTTTTCTCAGTTTGACTCTCATAGTTGTGGTCTACCTATGAGGTCAGTTACAGGCCTCTCTCATCTTTTTAAGTGGGAGAACTTGCACTGGTTTGGCAATTGGTGGCTGACTAAATACTTTTTCCCCACTGTAAATAGCTTTGGTGGTGCTATGATATTGTTGGAATGTACTACTGCCTCCTTGTTGGCTACCGCTACATCTGGAACCCTACAGCTACATTGCGTGACCCCAGATTGGAACCAACAATGCAATTTAAGTATCATATTTTATTAATTTAGGTTTAATTTATTTTTCTTAAAGGTAAGGTACCGCGTTTGTAGATCATTATTAATCAATGTAATGTAGCATAACATGCTGTTATAACCAAGATTTGAATGCATGTAAAACAGATTTTGTGTGTTATACCAGTAGAAAGAAGGAACTGGGGGCTGACATCTTGGTTTCACAGCAGTAGCACGACACTAGCAGTGTCATTTTATGGCACCCCACGGACATAGGAGATAATAGACCGCCGCGGACCCTATCTATAACATTGAAGAGGCATTAGCAGTGAGCTGGGCATGCCTCTGTGGGCTGTTCAACTCACTGCTGTAGGTGTGACTAGCAGCCATTTTACTATAGCCCATTGATCTCTGCCCAGCTTGCTCTCTATCGCTGCAGGACAGAAGCGCTGACTGGAGCCGGAGAGTGGGGAGTGGGGAGTGTGGGTGATTTACCTCCCTGCTCCTCTGTCTGTACTCCAGGCACTGCACGTTCTGGGCAGACATCCCCTGCTCTCACACGCTGCCCTCCCTGGGTGCTTTTCCTGCTATGTCTCCGCCTCCCCACTTGCACACAGTCCCGGAGATCTCCGGTAAGCTGCATTCTCTCCCCCTGTGTCGCTCTTCCTCCTCTCCTCCCTGCATTCTCTCCCCCCCCCCGTGTCCTTCTCCCTCCTCTCCCCCCTGCATTCTCTGACCCCCCCGTGTCGCCCTCCCCCCTGCATTCTCTCCCCCCGTGTCGCTCTTCTTCCTCTCCCCCCTGCATTCTCTCCCCGTGTGGGGGGGTCTCTATGCGTGTGTGCAAGCCCATCGGACGATGCCTGCTGCACTGACAGTGATTGACACATTAGCCAATGATGGGACAGTAGTAGTCCCATCATCCGGCTAATGTGTTGAATGAAAAAAAAAATACTCCATACATGCTACATACATGCTACATACATACTGCATACATACATCCATACATGCTACATACATGCTACATACATCCATACATGCTACATACATACTGCATACATCCATACATGCTACATACATGCTACATACCTACTGCATACATCCATACATGCTACATACATGCTACATACATCCATACATGCTACATACATGCTACATACATACTGCATACATCCATACATGCTACATACATCCATACATGCTACATACATGCTACATACATCCATACATGCTACATACATGCTACATACCTACATACATACATGCTACATACATGCTACATACATGCTACATACATACTGCATACATCCATACATGCTACATACATACATACATACATGCCACATACATGCTACATACATGCTACATACATACGTACATACATGCTACATACATGCTACATACATGCTACATACATACATACATACATGCTACATACATACATACATGCTACATACATGCTACATACATGCTACATACATCCATACATGCTACATACATGCTACATACATACTGCATACATACATCCATACATGCTACATACATGCTACATACATGATACATGCTACATACATGCTACATACATGCTACATACATACATCCATACATGCTACATACATGCTGCATACATTACATACAATACATACATACAGACATACAGTAAATTAAACATAGATTACATACTCACCATTACTTGTCATTTTGTTCCCCGAAGCCAGTGTCATCTGTAAAAAATATGAAAAAAACAAACAACCAATATACTCCCTGTCCGCAGAAATCCACGAGTGTCCCACGACGATCTCCCATGGAGAGCAGCAGCATCAGATAATGCGACTGCTCTCTAGGGGCTCCAGGAACACAATGAGGGCAGGAAGGTATCCTTCCGCCACTGTATTCCTCCGCCACTGTAAAAAAAAAAGACCCTAGTCTCACTTTTTGGCTTTGCTGGGTGAGACATTTTCCCACTCAGCTTTTTGCCATAAAGTGAGACTTTGAACCTTAGTAACCTCAGTGATGCACTGCAGGAGCCATTGTCTGTCAGTGTGTCACTGAGGGTCCTATAGAGCAGTGACATCACCCGATGTCACTGTTCTATAGGGGAGATCGTCATGGGACACTCGTTATTAATTGGACTACGGCGGACAGGTAGTATACGGTTTATTATTTTACATTTTTTTGCAGGCGCTGAAGTATGGTAAGTATGGTGAAATGAAGAATATTAAAATACTTTTTCCTAATGTGTGCGTGTTTTATTAACCCTTTCTTACTATTGGATTAATAACGGATGGGCGACTTATTGACGCCTCACCGTTATTAACCCGGCTTAATGTCACCTTACAATAGCAAGGTGACATTAACCCCTTATTACCCCATATCCCACCGCTACACGGGAGTGGGAAGAGAGGGGGCTAAGTGCCGGAATTTCTGGGGCGGCTGTGGACTGGTATTTGTAGCCGGGGGGGGGCCAATATCCATGGCCCCTCTCTAGGCTATGAATATCAACCCGCAGCTGTCTGCGTAGCCTTTCTGGCTATAAAATATAGGGGGACCCCACGTCATTTTTTGGGGGGTCCCCCTATTTTAATAGCCAGTAAAGGCTACGCAGACAGCTGCGGGCTGATATTCATAGCAGGCGACAGATATTGGCCCCCGGCCGTCGGCTTTCCCCCTCTGGCGCAGAAAATTGCGCGGGAGCCCACGCCATTCTTTTTTTTTTTTTCTTTCTTTTTTTTTAATTCAACGCTCATAAAGGCCTCTTTCACACTTGCGTCGGTACGGGTCCGTCGCTATGCATCGGGCCGATGTACCGATGCACGTTGTGAAATTTGTGCCCGACGTGGGCAGCGGATGCAGTTTTTCAACACATCCGCTGCCCATTCTGAAGTCTGGAAGGAGGGGGCGGAGTTTTGGCCGCGCATGTGCGGTAGAAAATGGCAGACGCGATTGACAAAAAAGCTCACTTGAACGTTTTTTCGTGCCGACGGTCCGCCAAAACACGACGGATCCGTTGCACGCCGGACGCGACGTGTGGCCATCCGTCACGATCCGTCACTAATACAAGTCTATGGGTAAAAAACGCATCCTGCGAGCACATTTGCAGGATCAGTTTTTTTACGCCAGATCCGGGTTTTTCCGCCGGATCCATTTTTTTTCCGCCAGATCCATTTTTTCCTGCAGGATCCGTTTTTTTCCGCCAGATCCGTTTTTTTTCTGCCAGATCCATTTTTTTCCCCTGGATCCATTTTTTCCTGCAGGATCCGTTTTTTTCCGCCAGATCCGTTTTTTTTCCGCCAGATCCATTTTTTTCCCCCGGATCCATTTTTTCCTGCATGATCCGTTTTTTTCCGCCGGATCCGTTTTTTCCGCCGGATCTGGTTTTTTCCACCGGATCCTTTTTTCCACCGGATCCGTTTTTTCCCCGTCGGATCCGTTTTTTTCCGCCGGATCTGTTTTTTCCTGCCGGATCTTTTTTTTTTCCGCCGAATCCGTTTTTTTTTTCGTCGGATCCGTTTTTTCCGCCGGATCCGTTTTTTTATCTGATGCTGCTGCTTTCCACGGGAGATCGTCGTGGGACACTCGTGGATTTCTGCGGACAGGGAGTATATTGGTTGTTTGTTTTTTTCATATTTTTTACAGATGACACTGGCTTTGGGGAACAAAGTGACAAGTAACGGTGAGTATATACTCTGTTATATGTACTGTATGTCTATATGTATGTAATGTATGAATGTACTGTATGTAGCATGTATGTAGCATGTATGGAGTATGTATGGAGTATTTTTTTTATATTCAACACATTAGCCGGATGATGGGACTACTACTGTCCCATCATTGGCTAATGTGTCAATCACTGTCAGTCTAGCAGGCATCGTCCGAAGGGCCTTGTAGTCCCATCGGACGATGCCTGCACAGACACAAAGACCCCCGGCAGGCCGTACATACCCCGGAGATGCCGTACAGATCCCCCGGAGAGGCTGTACAGACCCCCCGGAGAGGCCGTACAGACCCTCCGGCAGGCCGTACAGACCCCCCGGCAGGCACGCTCACACAGGGTTAATGCCGGCGGTAACAGACCGCGTTATGCTATGTTTGACGCACTCCGTAACCGCTGCTATTAACCCTGTGTGTCCCCAACTTTTTACTATTGATGCTGCCTATGCGACATCAGTAGTAAAAAAAAATGTAATGTTAAAAATAATAAAAAAAACCTGCTATGCTCACCCTCCGTCATCGCGTCCTCTCCTCGGCAGTGCAAGCGGCAGGCTCCAGTGCCAAGAATGGTATGCGAGAAGGACCTTCCATGACGTCATGGATTTTCTGGATTGGATTTTCTGAATTCCGCAGAAGTGTATGTCTTTTATCTTCCTCCCATGGTTCTCCACAAAATGTCGCGACAAGGGGTGTCCCATATATTCCTTTTAGATGTTGGTGAGGTGTTCCTTGATCCGTATCCTGAGTTCCCTCTTGGTTCGACCTACATACAATTTTTTGCATGGGCATATGGTGATGTATGTCACATATGCCCATGCAAAAAATTGTATGTACATACATACACTTCTGCGGAATTCAGAAAATCCAACCGAATCCAAGGAAAGGGGACTTCCTCAAGCAGATGTCGAGAATTGAGTCTCAATGGATATTTTTACTGGATAGTCTATCTCCAAGGGGCCTCAACCAGGAGTTGGAATTGCATGCCCTCTGAAGTGGGCATCAAGATTCTAAGTAATTTCAACTTAGTAAAGACATACATGTGTGATTGGTTATATAACCTTTGAGGAAAGGCGGCTAGTACTTCTTCTTATTTGTAACCCTTCCTTGATCCCCCTTGCTCCTCCCCCCAACAGACACATAATCTATACATAATCTATCCGTTTCCTTTAAATGTTTCCTTGCTCTCTCTCTCTTCCCACCCCCCTCCCCCCCATAATAGGGATATACGCACATGAAACAGACTAGGGGGTATGGTTTACCTTCTAGTGCGTATAGGCGCAGACATTACCCTAAGCACGTTAATAGGTAGCTGTATTGGGAGGCAAAGGGATTGGGCTATGCCCCTAATTCAGGTACCCCCACTGATGTAATTTTTAAACAAAAGTTTTAAATATTTTAAGTCTCAAGTAGTTTTTTTATATAGCGTTTCATTTTTTAAGTTTTTAAGTTCTTATGTTTGCCCACGTGCAATATCTATTTAAGATAAGCAGAACAATCCACGCACTATTAGTGACATATAGTTCCATATAGTGACATATAGTTCATAATGTTTAGGTTTTAACCATGTTCTAATAAAGCATTTCATTTTAAATTCATATTCACTTATGAATGTGAAGGCCAATCTGAGAGGTCCAAACCAGTCATGTCCTGGTCATAATAGATATGATATACTGGGTCCACAGCGCTCAGTCTAATATAATTACAAAGATTCCACGCAGTGTAGCCTAATGAGTTATATAGGGAGGCGGGTGGTGGGCGTATTAGCAGCCTATCTGTACCATATAAAGGGAGAAGATGGAATGACACACGGTAACCCTGATGAAGAAGGCCGAGCACCTTCGAAACGCGTTAGTTAGTCATTCCCTTTTTGGCCCCAACGCCGCTCCGTACCTCTTGTGACGTCACAGTACAGGCACTCGCAAGCCGGCGCTAGCAGCCATCTTTTTCCTCGCGGTTACCAGGGAAGCCTTCGGCCGGGGCTCCTAGGTATCGCGCCAGCTGCTACACCTCCTCCTGCTCCCCTTTCTTTCCCCGCCAATGCCGCAACAGCAAGCAACGGTGGCCGGATCGGGCAACTTTTTGGGTCCTGCAGTGGGACTACTACTACTACATAGGGTAAGCACCTTCCTGTAACGCAGTGTTTACGCATATGTACATATATATACATGTTCTAGACATTCCTCCTAACATTTATCCACGCCTTGTGTGAGGTATATATCTATAACTACATCCCGGGTAGTAATCAGGACCTGGATACCGGCTACCTGCCGTCTACTATTACACAGCATTCAACCCCTGAGCGTGGCATCACCCCGTCTTTTTGTGACAAAGTGTATCTTTATTTGGGACAAAAGGTAACTCACAGGTCATTGCAGATGATGATGATGATGATGAACATACAATTTGTCATTCCTCCTACACAGTCACATACCAGGGAGGAAGCCACTCAAGCCAGTGTAATATTGCCCCTTTATTTGGGTCACATGGTAACTCACATGCATTTATTTACAGCCCACAGACTCCACTCTACCTCTCTGCTGTCTGCTCCTCCCACAGGAGTCACAGTCACACTTCACTGGCTGAATCTGAGAAGCTGCCAGGCCCAGACAAGAAAGAAAAAGACTGGGCTCACTCACGCTGCAGGGCCGACTCCTTTCATTCACAGCAGGGAGCCGGCTCTTTGTGTTGGCTCGTTCACAAACGACACATCACTAACACACACACCACTTGTGTGATAGCAGATCACAGAGCAGTCACACACAAAATGGCTCTGCCCTGTGATGCTGCTCTTCATTCTGCCCCAGGGATATTAGACCACCCAAAAGGGGAGGGAAATGGTGATGTCAGCAGGTACTGCCCCAATTTTCCAGCTAACAGTAAAGCTGGTAAGTCTTACTATAGCTGCTTGAGGTCTAAAATGGAAAATGCTCCCCCTAGTGGTCAATATATATATTTGTAAGAAAATATATAATATTTTTCATATAGAAATGTTTGCAAACAGTGCAAACATTGCATTAGTACATTTTATTTACTATTTTAAGCTTAATTTCACAAAAAAACAAACTACAAGAAAACTGGTGGCATCTTCCCTTTAAGGGTGATCTGTTTGCCCTGCTGATATATATATTTTAGTCATTACTACAATTTCCTATAAAATTACCTTCTTCGGTTCTCTGAGTTATCCAGTTCCTCTATTATCGATACTGAAAATGTGTTAATAAATTTACAACTAGAGATTACGATTCCCATTTCTATAGGTTGTGTGCCTGCATGGTCTGACACTGGCAGCACTGATTAGAGACTGTCCCAAATGGGGATATGCCCTTTGTATAAGAAGAATGGTAACACACAGTTGACAGTTGATTAATAGATTTGCAGAAAGAATATCAGAGGAATGTCTCAAAGCTGAGGTCTACGAAACAATGATACAATATTTTGAATGAATAAGAGATGTACGTGTTTACCTAACAGGGCATCTTTTCCTATAGAAACCCATTTACATTCATTTGGTTGTTTTTAACAAGAAAGTTGAATATTTTGGCTGGGTATTGGCAGTATCACAAAATTAATTAACGTCATTAGCCAAATAATCATTTCTGCAAAATTACATGATACTGGATGTTTATTGTCAAATTGATTGTACAGGCAACTCTTAGCGTTTAAGGCTAGCTTTAGACTTATTCACACAGGTATAGGATATTCTGTGCATATTCTGTCCATTTTTTCTAGCATAAAAGTTGTGATCACAGTTGTGATTTTACCAAATCTCACTGATATGATGCAGAAAATTATATGAAAATTGGGGTGCAAAATTTGTCTCCTGCAAGTCAATTTAGGCTGTGGATTTTCACCGTGGATTTCTCTATGGTAAATCCATAGCAGAATCTTGATTTTTTTTTGCATGTAATCCATACAGATATTGCAACACATTTGTAGCACCTTTTTTCTGCTCAGTATATGACCTATGTGGACATTGCCTTAGAATAGGAGTAATTATTACTATATGAAACACTCCACTCTGGTTCATTTTCTTTACTCTCAGCGTTGGATTCCTTGTTACCATTTTAATTACAAGGTTTGCAGCATCAGTCACTTTCAAACAAGCAATGTATTGACTTCTGAAACCCATTAACTGCTCATATAACAAAACCAGATATTGACTTGTTTTGAGATGAAAAGGAAGGGGAAGCCAAGGTCATTATCCTGAATGAAGTAGCAATGAACCTTCATATTTACTCAGAAGGATATACTGTGTCCTTACTCTGATTTGTTCAACAGTATTTTAATTCTCAATTGGAATTAACTAAAAGAGTCCTGCCTGTGGAATGGATGTTAAAATGACAAATATGAAGGAATTAAATATATTTGCAATAAGTCCTGCCATTCTATCCCTAGAGATGCAAATCATAGTGACGTTTATATTTTCACTTGTTGTTGCTGTCTTACTACTATTATTTGTAAACGGGCTGAAAATTGAGACCCCCAAAAAGTTCTTACAAATAAAACTCAGATATAGTATAACTCCACTGTTATGTGCATGGCTACCATATCTGTTTTTAGTGGCTATGGGTTACCATTGACTGTATTTAGAGAAACATACCGCGGGGTTACCTAAGTTGATTTACAGTCATGGCCAAAAATGTTGCTTTTGCAGCATTATTGTGTTTCTAGTTCTGGTGTTTCTGTGGTTACTGAAGTACAATTATAAGCATTTTATAGGTTTTAAACTTTAATTGTCTAATACATCAAGTTTATACAAGAACTAAATATTTACAGCGTTGACTCTTATTTTTCAAGACTTATGCAATTCGCCCTGGAATGCAATATAGCAACTTCTGGGCAAAATCCTGAGCGATGACGACTCATTTTTACTTAAACAGTGCTTAGCGTTTATCACAATTTTTGAGATTTTGAGGACTGACCACAGGTTCTCAATGAGATTGAGATATGACAAATTTACTGGGCATGGACTCAAAATTTCAATGTTTTATTCACCAATACTCTTAGTTAAACTTGTGAGTGAGCGCCCTCCATGAGTGAAAAACTCCCACACATGAATTGTCTCAGTTGGCATGTTGGCACCTTTGCTTCTCTGGACAATTATCCTTCCAGATGTCCCAAACAGTCTGAAGGGGGCTTCATCAGAGAAATAACTTTACCTCATTTCTTTGCTGTCGATTACCAGTAGTTCCTGCAGAATGTCAGTCTGTTCTAAATGGTTTTCTTGGAGAGATGTTGCATCTTTGCTGTCCTTGTTGACACCAGACTATGCTCCAAAAACCTTCAACTCACTGAGTGTGTACGTGTATTGACATCTGTCGGCTGCCTTTCCTGAGTAAACTCTGTCCTTGATTGAAACCGATTCTATAGCTAAATCCTCTTTAGGAGATGGTCCTGGCACTTGCTGAACTTTCTTGGGTGCTGTAAAGTCTTCTTTACAGCCACTGATCCTCTTTCTTTTAAGTTCTTGATGATCTGATGATTGGTTAATTTAGGGGCAGTTTTAAAAGCAGCAATGTCTTTGCCTGTAAATCCCTTTTGGTGCAAAACCAATAATGACTGTATGTTTTTTTCTTGGAGGCAACCTATGAAAACAGAAAAATACAATTATTTCATGCACCACCCACCTTTCGAAGTAACCGGTCTGCTTTTATAATTCAGTCAACATGACACCATTATATGAGATGTTTTGTCCTTGTTAATACTTTCTCCTGAGCTAACGAGATGATCATGGAAATTAAGTAAGCAGGCCATTTTTGTGGCAGGACTGAAAATCAGTAGATATTTTTTTTATGGGGAATTAAAGTTATTTTTCATGGCAAATATTGTCTTTGCAATTTTTAGCAATTCATCTGATCAATCTTCATAATAATCTAAGTTAATACAAATTGCACTAAACAAACTGAGGCAGCAAACCTCATGAAAACCAAAATGTGTGTCAGTCTCAGAACTGTCAGGTTATACTAATAAGAATATAAGTATTACTGATTTTGATTCAGAGGTTTTAGATACCACTGGCAGAAGCAAGATTTTTGCAAAGAGCTCTAAATAGGCAAAGGGTACTAAGTTCCTAGCGACAGCTGGGTCATTGGCCAGCATGTGGTCAGTGCAGCAAATCTCTGCATGGTAGAATATATGTCATACACATTATTTGATGGCATCGACTGGAAGAAAGAAGCTCTCCAGTAATGAGAATCTTTAGCATCATTGCTAGCTAGCAAGTGGGGTTAAGTAGAACTTGCTGTTAAGTTAAAGGGAATCTGTCACCCCGGGACATATATGACCTATGGGCATACAGGTAATAGAAATGTAACACTAATTCTAGCTGTATGCCTCATGTTAATGGTCTTGTTGTGGAGAAATGTATATTGTTTCTTTATGTTAATGCCTGAAAGAAATCCCTGCCCCCTTTCTTTATTGTAATACTTACCTCCCTCCCATCAGCGTCAGTTACGGCCCAGGAATCCCGCACCTGCGCCCCGCACTCCCTCAGAAATACACATGTCATCCTCCCTTTTGTGAGCACTGCATTCAGGGATCTTCTGCGCAGGCGCCGGCGACATCCGATCCAGTGACCACTGCTTCGTGCCGATAAGATGCTCTCCCCACTTCCTCCATGCATATTCATCGTCATGTACACATGGTTCCTAGTGATGACTATGCAGGGAGGAAGAAAGCATCTTGAGGTATGTGTTTCTGAGGGAGTGCAGGGCGCAGGTGCAGGATTCTGGGGTTGTAACTGGCGCTGATGGGAGGAGTTAAGAATACAGTGAAGACAGGAGGCAGGGATATTTTCCAGGCACTGCATGCCCAGGAGCCTGGAAGAATTCATTAGCATAAAGACAGAATATAACATTTCTCAGCTGCAAGACCGCAGTTATGAGGCATACAGGTACTCTTCTCAATCTATACACTTGGCCTGGGACAACTCATAAAGTCCCATGGATTCCAGCACCACCTTTATGCTGATGACACTCAGATCTACCTTTCTGGCCCAGACGTCACCTCTCTGCTGTCCAGAATTCTGGATTGTCTATGAGCCATATCCTCCTTCTTCTCCTCTTGCTTCCTCAAATTCAATGTGGACAAATCTGAACTCATCTTTTTTCCTCTATCTCGTAGATCTTCCTTACTTGACCTATCTATCGCAATTAACGACATCACGCTTTCCCCTGTACCGGAAGCCCGCTGCCTCGGAGTAACCCTTGACTCTGCCCTGACCTTCAAACCGCACATCCAAGCTCTTTCCACCTCCTGTCGCCTCCAGCTCAAAAATATCTCCAGAATCCGTCCTTTCCTCAACCATCAATCTACTAAAATGCTTGTGCATGCCCTCATCATCTCCCGCCTTGACTACTGCAACATCCTTTTCTGTGGCCTCCCTGCTAACACCCTTGCACCTCTCCAGTCCATCCTTAACTCTGCTGCCCGACTAATTCATCTTTCTCCTTGCTACTCCTCCGCTTCCCCCCTCTGCAGATCTCTTCACTGGCTCCTATTCCCTCAGTGTATCCAGTTCAAATTACTAATACTAACCTACAAAGCCATCCATAACCTGTCTCCTCCATATATCTCTGAAATAATCTCCTGATATCTTCCCTCATATAATCTCCGGTCCTCCCAAGACCTCCTTCTCTCCACACTTATTCGCTCCTCACCCAACCGCCTCCAAGACTTCTCCCGAATATCCCCCATCCTCTGGAATTCTTTGCTCCAACACGTCCAACTATCAACCACATTTGGATCCTTCAGACAGAACCTGAAAACCCACCTCTTCAGGAAAGCCTACAGCCTGCACTGACCCCGCTGCCTCCTCACCACTACTGAAGCTACCGCCTCACCAACACCAGAGCTCCTGCAACCCTCAACCTATTGTCTCCTTCCCCATAATCCTGTAGAATGTAAGCCCGCAAGGGCAGGGTGCTCGCCCATCTGTATCAGTCTGTAATTGTTAGTTTGCTTACTGTAAGTGATATCTGTAACTTGTATGTAACCCTTCTCATGGTGTCATATAAATAAATAATAATAATATAGGCAGGACTAGTCTAGCAGTTCTATTTCCTGTATGCCCATATTAATAGGACATATATGTCCAGGGGGTGACAGATTCCCTTGAAGTCACTTTAGGGCTTAGTAAGGACCAGAAAAAAACTTCTAGTCTGAATCACACTCAATTTGTTTTGTCCAAATTGAAGGAAATCGGGCCATTTGAGAAAACCAGTTTAAAAGGAGGTGATGAAGATGGTTCTGGCTAGAGGTGAGCGAACATCGTTGGCTACCTCCTTATTCGGCAAGCTATAGCGCTTACCGAAGAAGCTGCATCGGGAACCTGGATACCTGGAACGCTCCCAATAATCAGCTGTTCGGCACCGCAGCTGCATGTGTCACTGCTGTGTCACAGTCACAACACATGCATGGAGACCAACAAACAGGCTTTCTCCATGCATGTGTTGTGTCAGTCACACAGCCGTGACATATGCAGCACATGCAGCGCCGAACAGCTGATTACCGGGAGCTCTCCAGGTATCTGGGTTCCCGATGCAGCTTCTTCGATAAGCGCTATAGCTTGCCAAATAAGGAAGGAGCCGACGATGTTTGCTCATCTCTAGTTCTGACCAACACTAAGGATGTCTGTGCTAAATTGCTTAGATAAGGGACATAGAGTGTACAGTGTGAAAAAGGTGTTTCTGAGAGGATTTCTGGCAGACCATTGCATGGGTCAGAAAATTGTCACAAGTGTTAATAATTTGTCGCATGTGTAACGCACAGGCATTGGTACCCAACGTCAATTCTCTACCTGTGTTCAAGTAACTTGCTTTTTGTTGCTCTTCTATGAGACTGCGTAAGTAGAAAATGCATTCCCTCTCCGTGAGTAATGCTACGGAACTGACATCTGCTTGATGCTGCTTCTTTCCATCGTCACTGAATAGGCGACTATTCTACTCTGCTCTTTTAAACATCCAAACACATAACAAATAGGTCTATCAGGTGTCTGAGTTTTCTACAAGAAAGGACAATGCAGCAGACTATATTATGTCTTTAAGAGAAAAACTGAAACCTGATGTAGTGATCCCTAAAGATAATGTGAACAGAGTCTTACTTGTATGTCATGTCATATCATGTCAAAATGCATTCACAGTTATGTATCATTATTTTGTAACAACTATTAGCTCCTATTACCAGTGAGTTTAAAAGTTTCTAGTATTTCTTATCATTCATAACTGCATAATGGATAAAGGGCTTTATTCAAGCATTGCAGTTATTTTCAGTACATGCTTACAACGTACTGGAAATATAAAATGGATGCATTGGAAGTATATGCTTCCAATTGTGTTATAAAACCTTAAATGTTGAAAATAAAAACCTGTGGGAATATTTCTAATGTGTAATTCAAGCTCACTTCCACTAGATGGCACAATAACGTCAATATGGTAAAAATGACAGCTCACAAATAACTATATACGTTATAACTTTTATTATTGCTAGATAGAATTCACATTCAAAGTAGTTTCAAGAGAAATTGGCAATTTCAGGCCGTAAACAAAAAATGATTTCGGTTTATAACAAATCAAGTTATGCAATTTAACTAAATTATGGTATAATAAACCTCCACATGTAATATTAAACCTCTTTAGAAAAAGGATTTTCTGAAAAAAAAAAGGACTTTATAAGAATAGCAAAAAAATAAAAATATATTGCAGTGCCAGATAATGCCTGAAAACAAATTATAACTAGATGGGCATTTCCTGAAGGAAATACATGGTGCTTGAACAGCACTGCCAGCTGCCAATGAACCTCAGGAGCAAGTCTGGCATGCAGGGCCCTGCCCCTGGGTATCCAATTTGGCCCCTTGGTAGCCACTTTGATGTGCGGGGCCCCTTGTTAGCAACTTTGGCCCCTTGGTAGAAACTTTGATGTGCGGGGCCCCTTGTTAGCAACTTTGGCCCCTTGGTAGCCATTTTGGCATTTAGGAATCCTTGGTAGCCACTTTAATCGGAGGCCGGGGACCCTCGGCCTCCGATTTGGTGGCCGGGGACCCTCGGCCTCCGATTTGGAGGCCGGGGACCCTCGGCCTCCGATTTGGTGGCCGGGGACCCTCGGCCTCCGATTTGGAGGCCGGGGACCCTCGGCCTCCGATTTGGAGGCCGGGGACCCTCGGCCTTCGATTTGGAGGCCGGGAACCCTCGGCCTTTGATTTGGTGGCCGGGGACCCTCGGCCTCCGATTTGGAGGCCGGGGACCTCAGATTTCGTGGCCGGGGACCCTCGGCCTCCGATTTGGAGGCCGGGGACCTCAGATTTGGTGGCCGGGGACCCTCGGCCTCTGATTTGGAGGCCGGGGACCCTCGGCCTCCGATTTGGAGGCCGGGGACCCTCGGCCTCCGATTTGGAGGCCGGGGACCCTCGGCCTCCGATTTGGTGGCCGGGGACCCTCGGCCTCCGATTTGGAGGCCGGGGACCCTCGGCCTCCGATTTGGAGGCCGGGGACCCTCGGCCTCCGATTTGGTGGCCGGGGACCCTCGGCCTCCGATTTGGAGGCCGGGGACCCTCGGCCTCCGATTTGGAGGCCGGGGACCCTCGGCCTCCGATTTGGTGGCCGGGGACCCTCGGCCTCCGACTTGGAGGCCGGATACTCGGCCTCCGATTTGGAGGCCGAGGACCCTCGGCCTCCGATTTGGAGGCCGGGGACCCTCATCCTCCGATTTGGAGGCCGGGGACCCTCGGCCTCCGATTTGGAGGCCGGGGACCCTCGGCCTCCGATTTAGTGGCCGGGGACCCTCGGCCTCCGATTTGGTGGCCGGGGACCCTCGGCCTCCGATTTGGAGGCCGGGAACCCTCGGCCTCCGATTTGGTGGCCGGGGACCCTCGGCCTCCGATTTGGAGGCCGGGGACCTCAGATTTTGTGGCCGGGGACCCTCGGCCTCTGATTTGGAGGCCGGGGACCTCCGATTTGGTGGCCGGGGACCCTCGGCCTCCGATTTGGAGGCCGGGGACCCTCGGTCTCCGATTTGGAGGCCGGGGACCCTCGGCCTCCGATTTGGAGGCCGGGGACCCTCGGCCTCCGATTTGGAGGCCGGGGACCCTCGGCCTCCGATTTGGAGGCCGGGGACCCTCGGCCTCCGATTTGGAGGCCGGGGACCCTCGGCCTCCGATTTGGTGGCCGGGGACCCTCGGCCTCCGATTTGGAGGCCGGGGACCCTCGGCCTCCGATTTGGTGGCCGGGGACCCTCGGCCTCCGATTTGGAGGCCGGGGACCCTCGGCCTCCGATTTGGAGGCCGGGGACCCTCGGCCTCCGATTTGGTGGCCGGGGACCCTCGGCCTCCGATTTGGAGGCCGGGGACCCTCGGCCTCCGATTTGGAGGCCGGGGACCCTCGGCCTCCGATTTGGTGGCCGGGGACCCTCGGCCTCCGATTTGGAGGCCGGGGACCCTCGGCCTCCGATTTGGAGGCCGGGGACCCTCGGCCTCCGATTTGGTGGCCGGGGACTCTCGGCCTCCGATTTGGAGGCCGGGGACCCTCTGCCTCCGATTTGGAGGCCGGGGACCCTCGGCCTCCGATTTGGTGGCCGGGGACCCTCGGCCTCCGATTTGGAGGCCGGGGACCCTCGGCCTCCGATTTGGTGGCCGGGGACCCTCGGCCTCCGATTTGGAGGCCGGGGACCCTCGGCCTCCGATTTGGTGGCCGGGGACCCTCGGCCTCCGATTTGGTGGCCGGGGACCCTCGGCCTCCGATTTGGAGGCCGGGGACCCTCGGCCTCCGATTTGGTGGCCGGGGACCCTCGGCCTCCGATTTGGAGGCCGGGGACCCTCGGCCTCCGATTTGGAGGCCGGGGACCCTCGGCCTCCGATTTGGAGGCCGGGGACCCTCGGCCTCCGATTTGGTGGCCGGGGACCCTCGGCCTCCGATTTGGAGGCCGGGGTCCCTCGGCCTCCGATTTGGAGGCCGGGGACCCTCGGCCTCCGATTTGGAGGCCGGGGACCCTCGGCCTCCGATTTGGAGGCCGGGGACCCTCGGCCTCCGATTTGGAGGCCGGGGACCCTCGGCCTCCGATTTGGAGGCCGGGGACCCTCGGCCTCCGATTTGGAGGCCGGGGACCCTCGGCCTCCGATTTGGTGGCCGGGGACCCTCGGCCTCCGATTTGGAGGCCGGGGACCCTCTGCCTCCGATTTGGAGGCCGGGGACCCTCGGCCTCCGATTTGGTGGCCGGGGACCCTCGGCCTCCGATTTGGAGGCCGGGGACCCTCGGCCTCCGATTTGGTGGCCGGGGACCCTCGGCCTCCGATTTGGAGGCCGGGGACCCTCGGCCTCCGATTTGGTGGCCGGGGACCCTCGGCCTCCGATTTGGAGGCCGGGGTCCCTCGGCCTCCGATTTGGAGGCCGGGGACCCTCGGCCTCCGATTTGGTGGCCGGGGACCCTCGGCCTCCGATTTGGTGGCCGGGGACCCTCGGCCTCCGATTTGGAGGCCGGGGTCCCTCGGCGTCCGATTTGGAGGCCGGGGACCCTCGGCGTCCGATTTGGAGGCCGGGGACCCTCGGCCTCCGATTTGGAGGCCGGGGACCCTCGGCCTCCGATTTGGAGGCCGGGGACCCTCTGCCTCCGATTTGGAGGCCGGGGACCCTCGGCCTCCGATTTGGTGGCCGGGGACCCTCGGCCTCCGATTTGGAGGCCGGGGACCCTCGGCCTCCGATTTGGTGGCCGGGGACCCTCGGCCTCCGATTTGGAGGCCGGGGACCCTCGGCCTCCGATTTGGTGGCCGGGGACCCTCGGCCTCCGATTTGGAGGCCGGGGTCCCTCGGCCTCCGATTTGGAGGCCGGGGACCCTCGGCCTCCGATTTGGTGGCCGGGGACCCTCGGCCTCCGATTTGGTGGCCGGGGACCCTCGGCCTCCGATTTGGTGGCCGGGGACCCTCGGCCTCCGATTTGGAGGCCGGGGACCCTCGGCGTCCGATTTGGAGGCCGGGGACCCTCGGCGTCCGATTTGGAGGCCGGGGACCCTCGGCCTCCGATTTGGAGGCCGGGGACCCTCGGCCTCCGATTTGGAGGCCGGGGACCCTCGGCCTCCGATTTGGTGGCCGGGGACCCTCGGCCTCCGATTTGGAGGCCGGGGACCCTCGGCCTCCGATTTGGAGGCCGGGGACCCTCGGCCTCCGATTTGGAGGCCGGGGACCCTCGGCCTCCGATTTGGTGGCCGGGGACCCTCGGCCTCCGATTTGGAGGCCGGGGTCCCTCGGCCTCCGATTTGGAGGCCGGGGACCCTCGGCCTCCGATTTGGAGGCCGGGGACCCTCGGCCTCCGATTTGGAGGCCGGGGACCCTCGGCCTCCGATTTGGTGGCCGGGAACCCTCGGCCTCCGATTTGGAGGCCGGGGACCCTCGGCCTCCGATTTGGAGTCCGGGGACCCTCGGCCTCCGATTTGGAGTCCGGGGACCCTCGGCCTCCGATTTGGAGGCCGGGGACCCTCGGCCTCCGATTTGGAGGCCGGGGACCCTCGGCCTCCGATTTGGTGGCCGGGGACCCTCGGCCTCCGATTTGGAGGCCGGGGACCCTCGGCCTCCGATTTGGAGGCCGGGGACCCTCGGCCTCCGATTTGGAGGCCGGGGACCCTCGGCCTCCGATTTGGAGGCCGGGGACCCTCGGCCTCCGATTTGGTGGCCGGGGACCCTCGGCCTCCGATTTGGAGGCCGGGGTCCCTCGGCCTCCGATTTGGAGGCCGGGGACCCTCGGCCTCCGATTTGGAGTCCGGGGACCCTCGGCCTCCGATTTGGAGGCCGGGGACCATCGGCCTCCGATTTGGAGGCCGGGGACCCTCGGCCTCTGATTTGGAGGCCGGGGACCCTCGGCCTCCGATTCGGTGGCCGGGTACCCTCGGCCTCCGATTTGGTGGGCGGGGCCGGGGGGGCACTTACTTTTTACACACGGGGCCGGGGGGCACTTACTTTCCACACCCGGGGCCGGGGGCGCACTTACTTTTGCACACGGGGCCGGGGGCGCACTTACTTTTGCACACGGGGCCGGGGGCGCACTTACTTTTGCACACGGGGCCGGGGGCGCACTTACTTTTGCACACGGGGCCGGGGGCGCACTTACTTTTGCACACGGGGCCGGGGGCGCACTTACTTTTGCACACGGGGCCGGGGGCGCACTTACTTTTGCACACGGGGCCGGGGGCGCACTTACTTTTGCACACGGGGCCGGGGGCGCACTTACTTTTGCACACGGGGCCGGGGGCGCACTTACTTTTGCACACGGGCCCGGGGGCGCACTTACTTTTGCACACGGGGCCGGGGGCGCACTTACTTTTGCACACGGGGCCGGGGGCGCACTTACTTTTGCACACGGGGCCGGGGGCGCACTTACTTTTGCACACGGGGCCGGGGGCGCACTTACTTTTGCACACGGGGCCGGGGGCGCACTTACTTTTGCACACGGGGTCGGGGGCGCACTTACTTTTGCACACGGGGCCGGGGGCGCACTTACTTTTGCACACGGGGCCGGGGGGGCACTTACTTTTGCACACGGGGCCGGGGGCGCACTTACTTTTGCACACGGGGTCGGGGGCGCACTTACTTTTGCACACGGGGCCGGGGGCGCACTTACTTTTGCACACGGGGCCGGGGGCGCCATTACTTTTGCACACGGGGCCGGGGGCGCCATTACTTTTGCACACGGGGCCGGGGGCGCCATTACTTTTGCACACGGGGCCGGGGGCGCCATTACTTTTGCAGACGGGGCCGGGGGCGCACTTACTTTTGCACACGGGGCCGGGGGTGCACTTACTTTTGCACACGGGGCCGGGGGCGCACTTACTTTTGCACACGGGGCCGTGTGATAAATGATCATGTCCTAAAATTGATACCGTACATTTGCATAGCTGCCATCTTTGGAAGGTCAAGTTTGGGGTAATGGAAAGTTCGCCATTATTTCCTATGGGAATTTTTTTTTTTTAAATGCGATTTAAATAAAATCTACATATCGGATCGACTATAAAAGTCATAGCACACCTGTCCCCACCGAGGGCTTCGAAACGCCGCCTGAACGGGGTCTCTGCGCCGAGCGGTTCGGGCCGCATTAATTGCGGAAAACGCGGAGAAGAATAATAATAATAATAAGAAAATATAAGAAATCGGATTACAATATGTTGCTTGAACCTAGGAGGTTCAAGCACCATAATGATGCCTGTAGTATATTTGTAAGCAATGTTTTATTGTTGGACCCTTGTTGTACGCAGAGCGGAGATGGGATGTGCTGTGACTTTGTGAATTTGCTGCAGCTCGTTCCTTTCAACCACCACCAGCTGGACCAAGAGTTTAACCTGAAGCTCCTATGTCAGCATGCACAATTTGCCAAATATACTACTGGTGCCTTCTTATATGGTAAAGCAGCCTTTTATCCCCCTAGCTCCCCATGCCCACCTTGGACACCATAACCACGAACGACTGCATCTTCTCCACACCTTACAGATGTATGTATACATGCCAACTATCCCAAATCTGATGGGACTGTCAATTTTTTGGAAACAGTGCCAGCTAGCAAATATCCAGTTGAAAGATGGAAGGGGGTTACTGTACTGGTTCGTGTGTTGGCCCACCAATTGTTCTTGACTTGTTTTGACATTGATCTATAAGAACATTTTGCCTCAGTGCCATATATAAGAAAATGGAGTCTAAAAGTGTGGCAGACATATATGAAGGAGGGACATTGCACCTACTGAGTGGTCGGGTTCTTTAGAGACTGACCACATTTTCTTATAAATTCAGAAAATCTAGCCTTCTTGCCCATAGAAGCCAATCCTAGCTAAGCATTCATTGTGCAACCTGCCCTGGCTGCTTAGGGCCTTCAGTACAGGAGCATTGTCTGTGCAGCCCCCCAGCTCCATGGCTCCACACAGTCCTGTACCTGATTTCTGCATACAATTCCTCCAATGTCGACATCTTGTACGACATCTCTGGACTATACAGATGAGTGTGGGCCTAATTCTGAGGACATGGGGCACACAAGGCAGACAATAAACCCTTCATTGTTAAAGGAAATCTGTAACCAGGTTCCTTCTGGCGCATCTAACAGCAGCCTAATGTACAGACAGAGACCCTGACTCCAGCGATGTGTCGCTTACTAGGCTGCTTGCTGCAGTTTTTATAAAATCACTGTTTGATTTGCTGCAGATCTTCCAGTTCACTGAATGCTGAGCTCTGTATAACCCCGCCCACTCCACCAGACCTCCCAACCATCCTGGATCCAGCAGGACAGTCCCGATTTTGAGACTTACTTTTCCCGCACTGTACAGCAAGCAGGATGGGATCACTCGGGAGGAAGCGCGGAAGGCTGCACCACGGTGATAGGTAGGCAGCAGCAGTGGTGGCCTGTGCACAGTCTGGGGCTGCACACGGCAGCGGGCACTCTTCAGGAAGCGCAGGACGGGATCACTTGGAAGGAGGAGCGGGGGCTGCACAGCGGCAATAGGTAGGCAGCAGTGGTGGCAGCAGCCTGTGCACAGTCCGGGGATGCACCCGGCAGCGGGCGCTCTGCAGGACGTACAGGACGGGATCGCTCGCACCAGGACGGCGATAGGTAGGTAGTAGCGGCGGCGGCCTGTTCACGGTCCAGGGCTGCACACGACAGCGGGCGCTCTGCAGGACGTGGGCTCGGGGGAGTCTGCACTCTGCGGAAGGAGAGCACCAGGAGTTACAGGCGATATACAGAGATCTTGTCTGCGCTGTGCCGGTAAGCAGGGGCTTGTGTGTGGTGCATGGATTCCCCATGACTAGTGCATTTATACTGTATCCAGCATCATGTGGGCCCATTATACTGTACCCAGCATCATGTGGGGCCATTTTGAGTCACCCACAGGGCAGTGGGGTACTCGGTACCGGGTCCGGTCGCAAGGGGGATGTCATTGTGGCTGCGACCCGGTCTGTGGCCCTGGGTCTCAACATTAAAGGGGAAAATGTTCAAAATTTGTCGTGACGCCACCTGTGGAGTTCGGTCAGTAGTTGGACCGACGCTGCATTAAAGGGGTCCACTTGGGGATGTTGCGGCAGCATAGATGTTACACTTCCCTCAGGTGAAGTGGGGTCCCCAGGGGTCCTAGGTTGTAGGTGTGGATGGTATAGCCAGTAAATAAATGGAGGAGACAAGCTGTAAGTCTTTACCTGGTTTACTACAGATGATAGGCCACAGTCCAGGGCACTGGCAACAGGTACATTAGAGTCCAGGCAGTCCAGAGACAAGTGGAATCCCCTTGGCAAGTCAGGTTGGAGGCCTTCCACTCTGCACTTGCTGTAACTGAGGTCCCTGCTGCCACTAAGGGTTCCCAGCAAAGTCCTAATTCGTTCCCCTGTCCTGGGACTGGTATCTGTATGGTAGGCAGCTTGAGCCGTGCTTACTGGGATCTTTTCACGGAGACTCCAGGCTCCAAGGTGCTGCTGTACCACAGGTGAATATGGGCAAAGTCCTTGTAATCCTATGCCCTCCGGTTCTGCTCTGTGTCATAGTACTCCACAAAAGCCTCTGGCTCACGGTACCCGGATTCTGCGCACTGACTCCGTGGAGATCTTCTCGTAGCCTCCTGGAGTCCTGTATCTTCACTGTGCTCCGTCCCTGTCTGTCCTCGCTCACAGACTTTCTGTACAGACTAACCTGACTCCTCCTCCAAACCAGGATCTTTATCCAGGGAAGCTGCCCTAAAACAAGGTTTTGAGATCCCCCTCCTGGCCTGGATTTGGAAGGTGTTGTGTGTGATAACCTGCCTAAGGGAATCTCACTTGTCTCCAGGCATAGCACTACCCTCCCCGAGAGGAAGGCAGCACTACTGTGGTACCCGGACTCCAGAGGTGCCACATTCCCCCCCCCCCCCCGTTAAATCCAGCACTCCTGGACTGGGAAAGGAAACATAAACAACAGGTTAAAAAGACATTTTTGTAAATACATTTGAAATACATTAGAACAGGTTAAACTTTTCATCCCTTACGGGAGGCACGGTTCTTGAACGTTGCAAAACCAAACAGTTAATAAAAGTACATCTGGCCTTATACCAGGGTGTCCATGTTCATAAATTAAACAGTACCGATGTGAGGGACCCATCATAAACCCCCAACATAGGAGTTGGACGGGCTTCAAGGCATATCCTGAACAGGTGTTCACCACTCCAGATGGTTTTATCTTCGGTCTGCTGAAACAAAGAAGGCTCTAGCCACGCCGGGAAGTGGGCAAAACCAGGGTGCACCTTGAGGGTGCCAAACTATTTGCAATGAAAGTTTTTGGGTAATCACTGTCCATTACCTCAATGTCCATTATAAACCTGTAACGGAATACAAGCAAACATTTTCAAACAGGTAACACCAATTATTGATGGTCCCTATAACGGGTTGGGATTTGACCCTTGGTGCTATGAGAAGACCTACGTACTTCCTGGTCTAAGATGTTTGCTGATGTGTATCCACTGGTGCATGTACTATTTGTAGGCCTGCATTGTGTGGGTAAACTGGGTAATTGTCTGCGACTTCTCAGATTCACCATAGGTCTGACAGTTTCACCAATAGCAGAGGGTGGATTCTCTGGTTCCACTGCTGGGGTGATATTTGCTGCTTTAACCTGCTGGTGTAAGGTTTCTTCTGGTTCAGGATGGCTCTCAGTCACTTCTTCTTGTATTTCCGGCTGGGGAAAAGTTAAGACAGGTATCACTATGGCCTGATGTATCTGAGTCCAAGACTGGGGAAAATCTCCAAGAACGGTGTGAATTTTCTTTTCTTTTTCTTCCATGGGTGGAGATGTTCCTGGGTCTGTTTCTTTGTTCCTCAGTTTGTCAGAGCATACTTTGAGATGGTCTCTGGATACTGCAGTTGAAGTTTCTCCTCCATCTTTTCTGATAAGGCAGACTTTCGTGTTGTGGAAGTTTGAAGGTAGGATAGTATACGGTTCTGCTTCCCACTGGTTGTCAAGTTTGTGCAGACTTCTTTTACGTTTTAGCACTTGGTGACAAGGGAATTGCAGGGGCACGTTGGTTATAGTCTCTTTCTTGCTTTTGCCTCGCTTGCGATAGACTTCTGTTGACGCACTCTTGCACTTGGCAGTACTTTTGTTTTCTCTCAGTATCCCAATCTGCATCAGGTGAGGTATTTTCTGGGGTTAGGACTCCCATGTCTAGATCAACAGGTAGTTTGCTGGATCTTCCTCTCATCAGGTATGCTGGAATGCAGTTGGTGGAATTCACTGGGATATGTGTCATGAATCCCAATGGCTAGGGATAGCAAGGGACAAGCAAAGTAATACAAAATATCGGACGAGCTCTAGGGTGATGGAACCTGGGCTGACCGCTGCCCTACGCCTGACAAACGCAACTAGAGATAGCCAGGGAGCGTGCCTACGTTGGTTCTAGACGCCACGCACCAGCCTAAGAGCTAACTAGTACTGCAGAGAAAATAAAGACCTCACTTGCCTCCAGAGGAATGAACCCCAAAAGGTACAGTTGCCCCCCACATGTATTGACGGTGAAATGAGAGGAAGGCACACACATAGAGATGATATATAGGTTCAGCAAATTGAGGCCCGCTGTAAACTAGAAAGCAGAACGATACAAAAGGGGTCTGAGCGGTCAGCAAAAAACCCTAATCAAAAAAACCATCCTGAGATTACAAGAACCCATGTGCCAACTCATGGCACATGGGGAGAACCTCAGTCCACTAGAGCTACCAGCTAGCATAGAGACATAATAAGCAAGCTGGACAAAAAACCAAACAACTGAAAATCAGCACTTAGCTTATCCTGAAAGATCTGGGAGCAGGTAGGCAGGAACCAAACAGAGCACATCTGAATACATTGATAGCCGGCAAGGGAATGACAGAAAGGCCAGGTAAAATAGGAAACACCCAGCCTCTGATGGACAGGTGGAAACCAAAGGCCGCAACCCACCAAAGTCACCCAGTACCAGCAGTAACCACCAGAGGGAGCCCACAAACAGAATCCACAACAGTACCCCCCCCTTGAGGAGGGGTCACCGAACCCTCACGAGAACCCCCAGGGCGATCAGGGTGAGCTCTATGGAAGGCGCGGACCAAATCAGTCGCATGAACATCGGAGGCGACCACCCAGGAATTATCCTCCTGACCATAACCCTTCCACTTAACCAAATACTGGAGTTTGCGTCTGGAAACACGAGAATCCAAGATCTTCTCAACAACATACTCCAATTCTCCCTCCACCAGCACCGGAGCAGGAGGCTCAACCGAAGGAACAACGGGCACCTCATACCTCCGCAACAACGACCGATGGAACACATTATGAATAGCAAACGATGCTGGGAGATCCAAACGAAAAGATACAGGGTTAAGAATCTCCGAGATCCTATAAGGACCGATGAACCGAGGCTTGAACTTAGGAGAAGAGACCTTCATAGGGACAAAACGAGAAGACAACCACACCAAATCCCCAACAAGAAGTCGGGGACCCACGCGGCGACGGCGATTAGCAAACTGCTGAGTCTTCTCCTGAGATAACTTCAAATTGTCCACCACCTGATTCCAAATCTGATGTAGCCTGTCCACCACCACGTCCACTCCAGGACAATCCAAAGACTCCACCTGACCAGAGGAAAAACGAGGATGAAACCCCGAATTACAAAAAAAGGAGAGACCAACGTGGCAGAACTAGCCCGATTATTAAGAGCAAATTCGGCCAGTGGCAAAAAAGCAACCCAGTCATCCTGATCAGCAGAAACAAAACACCTCAAATAAGTTTCCAAGGTCTGATTAGTTCGCTCTGTCTGGCCATTCGTCTGAGGATGGAATGCAGACGAGAAAGACAAATCAATGCCCATCTTGGCACAAAACGTCCGCCAAAATCTAGACACAAACTGGGATCCCCTGTCAGAAACGATATTCTCCGGAATCCCATGCAAACGAACCACGTTCTGAAAAAATAAAGGGACCAACTCAGAGGAGGAAGGCAACTTAGGCAAGGGCACCAAATGAACCATCTTAGAAAAGCGGTCACACACAACCCAGATAACGGACATTTTCCAGGCAGGAACCAAACAGAGCACATCTGAATACATTGATAGCCGGCAAGGGAATGACAGAAAGGCCAGGTAAAATAGGAAACACCCAGCCTCTGATGGACAGGTGGAAACCAAAGGCCGCAACCCACCAAAGTCACCCAGTACCAGCAGTAACCACCAGAGGGAGCCCACAAACAGAATCCACAACAGATATGGTTATACAAGTCTACCAAGTCTGGCAACATTTCTGGCCATAAGTTCCTTTCATGTAAAGGCAATGTCTTTAGTAAGTCAATCACTACTTGGTTCATCTTTTCCCACATGCCGTTGGTTTGCAGGTGATACGGAGTTGTTTTGATCTTTTTGCATCCATACAGGTTGCAGAATTCATGAAATACTTCCGTTTCAAAGGCTGGTCCTTGGTCAGTAAGTACTTTTTCAGGATATCCATGTGGTCTACAGAAGTGCTGTTGGAAGGCTCTGGCTGCTGTCTTTGCTGTCTGATCCTTGACAGGTATAACTACCAGGAATCTGGAGTAGTGATCCACAATAGTCAAAGCGTAGACATAGCCTGACCGACTTGGAGTTAGCTTCACATGGTCTAAGGCCACCAGTTCAAGTGGCTGTTTAGTGACTATGGGCTGTAGGGGAGCCCTCTGGCTGTCACGGTCCTTTCTACGCAGGTTACATGGGCTACACTCTAGGCACCACTTTTCGATGGCTTTCCTCATGCCAATCCAGTAAAATCTTCCACGTAACAGGATCTCCAACTTCTTCCTTCCGAAGTGTCCTGCTCCATCGTGGTATGCTTCCAGGACCATTGTCAAATCTATCTGCCAGACTAACTCATGAGTGCGTGGATCGATGTTTCTTCGGCACAGCTTACCATCGTAGATGAATAGTTTGCCTTTCTCCTTCCACAGTTGTTGCGTCTCTTGCGGATCATTTGGATCAGGGTGTGAATCTGCTTGCATCAGCAGCTCTTTCAACAGACGGACCGCAGGGTCACTGTCCTGGGTGTCATGATTCTCAATGGCGAGAGAACATAGCCCAGCATATATGAGAACTAGCTCTTGGAAGATGGAAACTATACTGACCATGAACTAAACCTGCCGCACAACTAGAAGTGGCCGGGTAGCATGCCTACGTTTTTTAACCCTAGATGCCCAGCGCCAGCCGGAGAACTACCTAATCCTAGCAGAGGAAAAGACAGTCCTGGCTCACCTCTAGAGAAATTTTCCCAAAAGGCAGACAGAGGCCCCCACATATATTGGCGGTGATTTTAGATGAAATGACAAACGTAGTATGAAAATAGGTTTAGCAAAATCGAGGTCCGCTTTCTAGATAGCAGGAAGACAGAAAGGACACTTTCATGGTCAGCAGAAAACCCTATCAAAACACCATCCAGAAATTCCTTTAAGACTCTAGCATTAACTCATAACACCAGAGTGGCAATTTCCGATCACAAGAGCTTTCCAGACACAGTAACGAAACAGCAGCTGTGAACAGGAACAAAATGCAAAAACACACAAGGACAAAAGTCCAACTTAGCTGGGAGTTGTCTAGTAGCAGGAACAAGCACAGAAGGCTTCTGATTACATTGTTGACCGGCAAGAAACTGACAGAGGAGCAAGGTTATATAGCGACTCCCACATCCTGATAGGAGCAGGTGAACAGAGGGGATGATGCACACAAGTTCAATTCCACAAGTGGCCACCGGGGGAGCCCAGAATCCAATTTCACAACAGTACCCCCCCCTCAAGGAGGGGGCACCGAACCCTCACCAGAACCACCAGGGCGATCAGGATGAGCCCTATGAAAGGCACGGACAAGATCGGAGGCATGAACATCAGAGGCAGTGACCCAAGAATTATCCTCCTGACCGTATCCCTTCCATTTGACCAGATACTGGAGTCTCCGTCTGGAAACACGAGAGTCTAAGATCTTTTCCACAACGTACTCCAACTCACCCTCAACCAACACCGGAGCAGGAGGCTCAACGGAAGGCACAACCGGTACCTCATACCTGCGCAACAATGACCGATGAAAAACATTATGAATCGAAAAGGATGCAGGGAGGTCCAAACGGAAGGACACAGGGTTAAGAATCTCCAATATCTTGTACGGGCCGATGAACCGAGGCTTAAACTTAGGAGAAGAAACCCTCATAGGGACAAAACGAGAAGACAACCACACCAAGTCCCCAACACAAAGCCGAGGACCAACACGACGACGGCGGTTGGCAAAAAGCTGAGTCTTCTCCTGGGACAACTTCAAATTGTCCACCACCTGCCCCCAAATCTGATGCAACCTCTCCACCACAGCATCCACTCCAGGACAATCCGAAGATTCCACTTGACCGGAGGAAAATCGAGGATGAAACCCCAAATTACAGAAAAACGGGGACACCAAGGTGGCAGAGCTGGCCCGATTATTGAGGGCGAACTCCGCCAAAGGCAAAAAAGCAACCCAATCATCCTGATCCGCAGACACAAAACACCTCAAATATGTCTCCAAGGTCTGATTAGTCCGCTCGGTCTGGCCATTAGTCTGAGGATGGAAAGCAGACGAAAAAGACAAATCTATGCCCATCCTAGCACAGAATGCCCGCCAAAATCTAGACACGAATTGGGTCCCTCTGTCAGAAACGATATTCTCAGGAATACCATGCAAACGAACAACATTTTGAAAAAACAGAGGAACCAACTCGGAAGAAGAAGGCAACTTAGGCAAGGGAACCAGATGGACCATCTTAGAGAAACGGTCACACACCACCCAGATGACAGACATCTTCTGAGAAACAGGCAGATCCGAAATAAAATCCATCGAGATGTGCGTCCAAGGCCTCTTCGGGATAGGCAAGGGCAACAACAATCCACTAGCCCGAGAACAACAAGGCTTGGCCAGAGCACAAACGTCACAAGACTGCACAAAGCCTCGCACATCTCGTGACAGGGAAGGCCACCAGAAGGACCTTGCCACCAAATCCCTGGTACCAAAGATTCCAGGATGACCTGCCAACGCAGAAGAATGAACCTCAGAGATGACTCTACTGGTCCAATCATCAGGAACAAACAGTCTACCAGGTGGGCAACGATCAGGTCTATCCGCCTGAAACTCCTGCAAGGCCCGCCGCAGGTCTGGAGAAACGGCAGACAATATCACTCCATCTTTAAGGATACCTGTGGGCTCAGAATTACCAGGGGAGTCAGGCTCAAAACTCCTAGAAAGGGCATCCGCCTTAACATTCTTAGAACCCGGTAGGTACGACACCACAAAATTAAACCGAGAGAAAAACAACGACCAGCGCGCCTGTCTAGGATTCAGGCGCCTGGCAGACTCAAGGTAAATTAAATTTTTGTGGTCAGTCAATACCACCACCTGATGTCTGGCCCCCTCAAGCCAGTGACACCACTCCTCAAAAGCCCACTTCATGGCCAAAAGCTCCCGATTCCCAATATCATAATTCCGCTCGGCGGGCGAAAATTTACGGGAAAAAAAAGCACAAGGTCTCATCACGGAGCAGTCGGAACTTCTCTGCGACAACACCGCCCCAGCTCCGATTTCAGAAGCGTCGACCTCAACCTGAAAAGGAAGAGCAACATCAGGCTGACGCAACACTGGGGCGGAAGAAAAGCGGCGCTTGAGCTCCCGAAAGGCCTCCACAGCATCAGGGGACCAATCAGCAACATCAGCACCCTTCCTAGTCAAATCAGTCAATGGTTTCACAACATCAGAAAAACCAGCAATAAATCGACGATAAAAGTTAGCAAAGCCCAAAAATTTCTGAAGACTCTTAAGAGAAGAGGGTTGCGTCCAATCGCCAATAGCCTGAACCTTGACAGGATCCATCTCGATGGAAGAGGGGGAAAAAATGTATCCCAAGAAAGAAATCTTTTGAACCCCAAAAACACACTTAGAACCCTTCACACACAAGGAATTAGACCGCAAAACCTGAAAAACCCTCCTGACCTGCTGGACATGAGAGTCCCAGTCATCCGAAAAAATCAGAATATCATCCAGATAAACAATCATAAATTTATCCAAATAATCGCGGAAAATGTCATGCATAAAGGACTGGAAGACTGAAGGGGCATTTGAAAGACCAAAAGGCATCACCAAATACTCAAAATGGCCCTCGGGCGTATTAAATGCGGTTTTCCACTCATCCCCCTGCTTGATTCGCACCAAATTATACGCCCCACGGAGATCAATCTTAGAGAACCACTTGGCCCCCTTTATACGAGCAAACAAATCAGTAAGCAGTGGTAACGGATATTGATATTTAACCGTGATTTTATTCAAAAGTCGATAATCAATACACGGCCTCAAAGAGCCGTCTTTCTTAGACACAAAGAAAAAACCGGCTCCTAAGGGAGATGACGAAGGACGAATATGTCCCTTTTCCAAGGACTCCTTTATATATTCTCGCATAGCAGCGTGTTCAGGCACAGACAGATTAAATAAACGACCCTTAGGGTATTTACTACCCGGAATCAAGTCTATGGCACAATCGCACTCCCGGTGCGGAGGTAGTGAACCAACCTTGGGTTCTTCAAAAACGTCACGAAAGTCAGACAAGAATTCAGGAATCTCAGAGGGAATAGATGATGAAATGGAAACCAAAGGTACGTCCCCATGAGTTCCTTTACATCCCCAGCTTAACACAGACATAGCTCTCCAGTCGAGGACTGGGTTATGAGATTGCAGCCATGGCAATCCCAGCACCAAAACATCATGTAGATTATACAGCACCAGAAAGCGAATAACCTCCTGGTGATCCGGATTAACACGCATAGTCACTTGTGTCCAGTATTGTGGTTTATTACTAGCCAATGGGGTGGAGTCAATCCCTTTCAGAGGTATCGGAGCCTCCAGTGGCTCCAAATCATACCCACAGCGTTTGGCAAAGGACCAATCCATAAGACTCAAAGCAGCGCCAGAGTCGACATAGGCGTCCGCGGTAATAGATGACAAAGAACAAATCAGGGTCACAGATAGAATAAACTTAGACTGTAAAGTGCTAATTGAAACAGACTTGTCAGGCTTCTTAGTACGCTTAAAGCATGCTGATATAACATGAGTTGAATCACCACAATAGAAGCATAACCCATTTTTTCGTCTAAAATTCTGCCGCTCGCTTCTGGACAGAATTCTATCACATTGCATATTTTCTGGGGTTTTCTCAGTAGACACCGCCAAATGGTGCACAGGTTTGCGCTCCCGCAGACGCCTATCGATCTGAATAGCCATCGTCATGGACTCATTCAGACTCGCAGGCACAGGGAACCCCACCATAACATCCTTAATGGCATCAGAGAGACCTTCTCTGAAAATCGCCGCCAGGGCGCACTCATTCCACTGAGTAAGCACAGACCATTTGCGGAATTTTTGGCAGTATATTTCAGCTTCATCTTGCCCCTGAGACAAGGACATCAAGGCCTTTTCCGCCTGAAGCTCTAAATGAGGTTCCTCATAAAGCAACCCCAAGGCCAGAAAAAACGCATCCACATTGAGCAACGCAGGATCCCCTGGTGCCAATGCAAAAGCCCAGTCTTGAGGGTCGCCCCGGAGCAAGGAAATTACAATCCTGACCTGCTGTGCAGGGTCTCCGGCAGAGCGAGACTTCAGGGACAAAAACAATTTGCAATTATTTTTAAAATTTTGAAAGTGAGATCTATTCCCCGAGAAGAATTCAGGCAAAGGAATTCTAGGCTCAGACATAGGTGCATGAACAACAAAATCTTGCAAATTTTGTACCTTTGTGGCGAGATTATTCAAACCTGTAGCTACACTCTGAAGATCCATTTGAAACAGGTGAACACAGAGCCATTCAAGGATTAGAAGGAGAGAAAGAGAGGAAGGCTGCAGTATAGGCAGACTAGCAAGTGATTCAATTAAGAGCACACTCAGAACTAGAGGGAAAAAAAAAAAAAAAAAAAAAATTGTAGCAGACTTCTTTTTTCTCTCCTTTCTCAGCCAGTAATTTAACCCTTTTTTGGGCCGGTCAAACTGTCATGATTCTCAATGGCGAGAGAACATAGCCCAGCATATATGAGAACTAGCTCTTGGAAGATGGAAACTATACTGACCATGAACTAAACCTGCCGCACAACTAGAAGTGGCCGGGTAGCATGCCTACGTTTTTTAACCCTAGATGCCCAGCGCCAGCCGGAGAACTACCTAATCCTAGCAGAGGAAAAGACAGTCCTGGCTCACCTCTAGAGAAATTTTCCCAAAAGGCAGACAGAGGCCCCCACATATATTGGCGGTGATTTTAGATGAAATGACAAACGTAGTATGAAAATAGGTTTAGCAAAATCGAGGTCCGCTTTCTAGATAGCAGGAAGACAGAAAGGACACTTTCATGGTCAGCAGAAAACCCTATCAAAACACCATCCAGAAATTCCTTTAAGACTCTAGCATTAACTCATAACACCAGAGTGGCAATTTCCGATCACAAGAGCTTTCCAGACACAGTAACGAAACAGCAGCTGTGAACAGGAACAAAATGCAAAAACACACAAGGACAAAAGTCCAACTTAGCTGGGAGTTGTCTAGTAGCAGGAACAAGCACAGAAGGCTTCTGATTACATTGTTGACCGGCAAGAAACTGACAGAGGAGCAAGGTTATATAGCGACTCCCACATCCTGATAGGAGCAGGTGAACAGAGGGGATGATGCACACAAGTTCAATTCCACAAGTGGCCACCGGGGGAGCCCAGAATCCAATTTCACAACACCTGGGTCTCTGCCCATCCATGGTGGGGCAACGGGTTCATCGTGGCTTCTTATTTGTGCCCTTTCCACGCATAATGAGAGTACTGAGTTGCTCCAGGGCGATGGAAAGCTGGCAGCTCTACCTCTTCAAGTTCCTCGGAATCCTCTTCCACATCTGGTAGGTTGGGCATTCTGGATAGCGCATCAGTGTTGGCATTCTTGTGCCCTGCACGGCACTTGATAGTGAAGTCGTAATTGGACAACCGGGCCATCCATCGCTGCTCCAAAGCACCTATTTTTGCCGTCTCCAGGTGAGTCAGCGGATGGATGTTTGTGTAGACTGTGAATCTTGCTGAGGCCAGGTAGTGCTTGAACCTCTCTGTTACTGCCCAGACAATGGCGATGAACTCCAGCTTAAAGGAACTATAATTTTCAGAGTTCCTTTCTGTGGGGCGAAGCTTCCTGCTGCCATACGCAATTACCCTTTCCTTGCCTTTTTGCACCTGGGACAGGACTACTCCCAATCCCACGTTCCTGGCATCCGTGTACAGCACAAACGGTTGATCATATTTTGGGCAGGCCAGTACCTCATCTCCTGTGAGGGTCAACTTCAACAGGGTGAATGATCCTTCCAGCCTGTCGTTCCAGTCAAACGGGGTATTCTTACCCATGGTTTTCTTAGATTGGCCCACCAACAGGTCTTGCAGTGGTGCAGCTATCTTGGTAAAGTCTTTAATAAATCTTCTGTAATAGCCTACCAACCCTAGTAACTGTTGGACTTCATGGAGGTTACTGGGTTTCAGCCAGTTCTTGATCACGGTGACTTTGTCCGGGTCTGGGGCCACTCCTTCAGAGCTCACCACATGGCCCAGGTACTGTACTTTGGGTTTCAACAGGTGACATTTAGATGGTTTTACCTTGAAGCCAAAGTTGGACAGGGCTTCAAACACTTTGGCCAGGTGCTTCAGGTGATCTTCATACGTCTTGGAGAAGACAATGACGTCGTCCAGGTATAACAAGACAGTTTTGAGGTTCTCGTGCCCAAGACAGCACTCCATCATTCTCTGAAATGTTCCTGGGGTGTTGCACAGTCCTAACGGCATGTAATTAAATTCAGCAAAACCCATTGGTGTTGTGAAGGCTGTCTTCTCCTTGTCCGCCTCTGCTACGGGAACCTGCCAGTACCCACTGTGAGATCCAAGGTAGAAAAGTAATTAGCAGATTTTAACGCAGCCAATGATTCTTCTATTCTAGGCAACGGGTATGCATCCTTGTGTGTGATGCGGTTAATCTGCCTATAATCTACATACTGTACATTCTCATGGTGCCTTCTTTCTTCCTGACGAGGACTAATGGTGCTGCCCAGGTACTACAACAATCTCTGATTACCCCAGCCTCCTTCATCTCTCGCAACATACTTTTGGCACACTGGTAAAGAGCTGGATGTACAGGCCAGTATCTCTCCTTGATAGGTGGATGACTTCCCGTGGGGATGTGATGTTGTACCCCTTTTACCTGCCCAAAATCTAGTGGGTGTTTGCTGAATACCTGTTCATACTCATGGACCACCCGGTAAGCCCCTTGTTTCTGGTGTGAAGGTGTAGAGTCAGTGCCCACATGTAATTTCTGACACCAATCTTCCATTTGTCCTGCAGAGCCATTGTCCTCCGCCTGGTTGGACGGGACCAAGGGTTCTGTCACCTGTATCACATTGTTATCAACAGTAAACAGTTTGGCAAGTGTGGCATATCTGGTTAAGTGAACCTCCTTCTCCCCACAGTTGAGAACACGTACTGGTACCCTCCCCTTGCGGACTTCAACCACCCTTCTGGCTGTCAGGATTGTAGGCCTACTGTCTGAATACACAGGTTCTACCAGTGCCTGGTAGTCTTTACCTCGGTTACCTATTGCTGCCCGACACCGAATTAACATTTCACTCCTGGGGGTATTGCAATGGGGATTGGATCACTCACTGTGACTCTACCATTTTCTCCACCAGACAGTTCTACCTACTGTCTCTGTACCAGGGCTCTGATTTCCTTTTGCAGGACTCTCTGTTCACTGGAACCAGCAGTTTCTGCCACCTGTTGTAATAAGACAATAACCTCGGCAAGACAATTTTCAATAACATTAGTACCAATGGTCATCATAGGGTTACATTCACGTCGATCAATATCAACAATCACCATGCCTTGGGCTTTTAATTCTACCCACCCCACTTTAATTGTGACCTCCTTGTATCCCACCTGCGGCAAAGGCTGACCCTTACTGGCTACTATCGTTAAGTCACTATCTGGACCACGGGTAAAGTCTGTATCAGCCCAATCACGCTTATAAAGGATGTAAGGCATAGTTGTAACCTGTGAACCGGTGTCCAACAAAGTGTTCATCGGGATGCCGTCGATCACAGTGGGGAGAACAGGTCGTCCTCCGACGTATTTGGCTCGCTAGTTGTGTGGGCCTGGTCTTTCTACTCCTGGGGGTTGGCCCTCTGCCCCAGGGGTTGCTCGTTTAAATGACAATACCTTGCAATGTGTCCTGCCTGGTTACAGCGGCAGCAGATGGGTCACCCATCCTGGTGATATCGTCGTCTCTCCCTCTGATCAGCGGGATCCTCTTCTGTCGTTGCCAGGGGACGTCCTCCGGTCTGGAAGCCAGCTTGATCTCCTTAGGGGATTCCTGTAGAGACTGTACAGTCCGGGCTAATGCAGCAAAACTCTTGGTCAGCTCCTGCACCTGGAGGCGTAGTCCTGAAGAAGAATCCTCATCTAGGACCTGTGCATCAGCTTCAACGGGGACCTGCGGATATGATGCCACCTCCTGGTAGCACGTGAGGGCTGGATGCTTAGGAGGCACTGCACGGCTGGGTGCCGTAGCTGTGGCTGTGTCTGGCTGGCTAACTGGAGGTGTGGGCTCTGCAGGGTCTGGTAGCGGTACAGGGCCTGCGGCTGTGTCCACCGCAGGGCAGGTTGGGGGCCTTCCACTCTGTGCTTGCTGTAACTGAGGTACCTGCTGCCACTAAGTGTTATCAGCAAAGTCCTAATTCATTCCCCTGTCCTGGGAGAGGTACCTGTATGGTAGGTAGCTTGAGCTGTGCTTACTGGGATCTTTTCACTGAGACTCCAGGCTCCAAGGTGCTGCTGTACCACAGGTGAATATGGGCAAAGTCCTTGTAATCCTATGCCCTCCAGTTCTGCTCTGTGTCTTAGTACTCCACAAAAGCCTCTGGCTCACAGTACCCGGATTCTGCGCCCTGACTCCGTGGAGGCCTTCTAGTAGCCTCCTGGAGTCCTGTATCTCCACTGTGCTCTGTCCCTGTCTGTCCTCGCTCACAGACTTTCTGTACAGACTAACCTGACTCCTCCGCCAAACCAGGATCTTTATCCAGGGAAGCTGCCCTAAAACAGGGTTTTGAGCTCCCCCTCTTGGCCTGGATTTGGAAGGTGTTGTGTGTGTGATAACCTGCCAAAGGGAATCTCACTTGTCTCCAGGCATAGCACTACCCTCCTCGAGAGGAAGGCAGCACTACTATGGTACCTGGACTCCTGTGATGCCACAATTAAACTGTATGCAGCATTATGTGGGGCCATTATACTGTACCCAGCATTGTGTGGGGCCATTATACAGTATGGAGCATCATGTGTGACCATTATACTGTACCCAGCATCATGTGGGCCCATTATACTGTACCCAGCATCATGTGGGCCCATTATACTGTACCTAGCATCATATGGGGCCATTGTACTGTACACAGCATCATGTGGGGCCATTATACAGTATGGAGCATTGTGTGGCCGTATTTTTTTCTGTTTATATTTATTGCTTATGAAGCAGTGTGCTCAGCATTGCTAAATTGGTGTGGTTGGAGTATGGATATGGGTGTGACTGGTTGTGAAATGGGTGTGGTCAGGGGCGTGGCCTTAATTTTGCTGCGTCGCGATGCGTTCTCCACAACTTTTGTCCCTCGTTGCCTTCTTCAAAAGTTGGGAGGTATGCCTATGTGTACACTGTGCATAGGCAGAAAGCTGCCAACCAGTGGTACAGGACGGGTTATAAAAAGCTCATGGATATGAATGACTACATGGCAGCAGGTTTACCGTTCCTTTAGTGATAATATCCTGCTGACAAAACTCTGACAAAACTCTGATTCCAATCCAGTGATTGACCGCAGCGGTCAGGTGTTGTAGACTTGATATCACCCGGTAGGTATGAACAAAGACCACGGGGTGCAGCAGAGAGGCAGCTCTGTAGTGGCAGGGGCTTTAGAAGGTGATTATAGCTTGCTTTATTTTACACTATAAGCTATATATATATATATATATATATATATATATATATTTTTTTTTTTTTTTGGAAAGCTTACTCCACACAAATATCATGGGAATTGCGAGCAGCCAGTGTGTCCATTCACAGTCAGGAGTCAGGAAATGCTTACTTGTGCTCGCATGTTCACTTCTGGGTCAGGTATTTCCTGTGCGCTGTTTACTTTAAATTCCAGGAAATACTTCCCCTTCAGTCACATTTGCTTATATTTTAATTAAAGCATCCTCCACTTGTTAAATTACCGGAAATGATCGACAGAATATAAGTCGTACACGGCTGCGAACTAGAAAACTGAGGTGTCACTCTGTAATGTACAGCGCATAATGACGGCTTCATACAACATTTACTCAGCTGGAAAAGCAAAACCCGAATGGTGAAAACCCAAACAGTCAAGTCAGGAATACCGGAAGAGATTAAAAGATTAAAGACTGACATGTAACAATATTGTTGTGTTAGGAGCTGATGACTAAGTGCGGGAAACTGTGACTGATGCCACAACGAGTTTCCTTATGATAGGCACAAAAATGGCCCTTTAACTGAACCAAATACCTTTTCAAGCAAATTTTGCGGGTAGTGTAATTACACCTAAACAATCATTGACATTAGACAGAAAGCAAATGAAAGTAGGCATTAAGCCTTGTTAAAAAAAAAGTCCATGTAGTAACCAACATTTTTTTCAAACCAAAACTAGAAAACTTTGTGTGACTCATCGGTGTGATAAACTTGTTTCATCATTCCCAAGAAGACTCATGGCTGTTCTAGCTCAAAAGGGTGCTTCTACTCAATACTGAGCAAAGGGTCTGAATACTTATATTTATGACCATGGGATATTTAAGTTTTTCTTTTTTAATAAATGTGCAAAAAATTCTACATTTCTGTTTTTTTTCCAGTCAAGATGGGGTGCAGAGTGTACATTAATGAGAAAAATGAAATTTTTTAAATTCATCAAATGGCTGCAATGAAACAAAGAGTGAAAAATTTTAAGGGGTCTGAATACTTTCCGTATCCACTGTAGGTTTGACTAGATTCAAGTCACGACATCTAGGATTGACACATATGGATGTGATCATTTTAAATACTGAATTGCTATTGAAATGTCCATAATTTAATTTCTAGAATAACAAACTACACCTGGTTGTTCAGGGTCTTAAAATGGAAAATTTGTAATACAGTTTAAAGAAGTTGTAATACAACATCCCTATAAAAGAATTATCCCTAATTTATAACTACATAAATTGTCATAAATTGTATCGCTTGTCTCATTATAATAAATTATACAAATTACACCCTTGAATAATTGCATCATTTTAGCTTTCAATATGACTTTCTAATAATGATTATTACAGACAAAGATAATTAAAAAAACAAACAAAATGGAACAAATATTAGAAACTTTGGAAAATGTAAACTAAACTACTAATATACTGTATATATATATATACCGAAAGTCATTACATTTGTCATTGCATGGAAGCCAAAATGATTCCAAAACATAGATCAATTTGATGAAAAATGACCTTATTTAACTTTCCAGAATAACTCTCATTGCCTTTTACTGTTTGCCAATCTGATATTACAGTCATTTCCATTGAAAACATATTCCCACATATGTTTATATTATTCACATAAAGCAATCACCCGCTTATTTATGGAAATGTTACATTTATGTCTCATAGCTTCATCGTCCCATTTTCTTCCTTAGAAATATTTACACCAGTCATCAATTAAACTGCTGATGACATTCTGATACTGTACAGGTTGGCTGAATGGATGGCAGAGTGCCTTGTATATGAAGACACATCAGAGAGAATATTTTGGAACACGTGTAATGGAGAGATTGTCCAGTGCCAAGAAAAAATGATTTATTCATATAGTCATAATTTAGACAAATTTTGTGTTATGTCCAGAGAGAATTTTCAAGGTGTAACATAATTATGCCATTTAGTAGCAAAGTTAAGGTGATATTTACTGGGAATCTGGATAGCCAAATCTTGGTTATTTACAGTGGGGAAAAAAGTATTTAGTCAGAAACCAATTGTGCAAGTTCTCCCATATAAAAAAGTGAGAGAGACCTGTAATTGACATCATTGGTAGACCACAACTCTGAGAGTCAAAATGAGAAAACAAATCGAGAAAATCACCTTGTCTGATTTGGCAAGATTTATTTTGCAAATTATGGTGGAAAATAAGTATTTGGTCACCTAAAAACATGCAAGATTTCTGGCTCTCACAAACTTGTAACTTCTTCTTTAAGAGGCTCCTCTGTCCTCCACTCAATACCTGTAGTAATGGCACCTGTTTGAACTTGTTATCAATGTAAAAGACACCTGACAACAATTTCAAACAGTCACACTCCAAACTCCACTATGGTGAAGACCAAAGAGCTGTAGAAGGACACCAGAAACAAACTACCAAAAACCAGGCTGGGAAGACTGAATCTACAATAGGCAATCAGCTTGGTGTGATGAAATCAACTGTGGAGGCAATAATAAGAAAATGGAAGACATACAAGACCACTTATAATCTCCCTCATTCTGGGGCTCCACGCAAGATCTCACCCCGTGAGGTCAAAATGATCACAAGAACGGTCAGCAAAAATCCCAGAACCACATGGGGGGACCTTGTGAATGTAGCATACAGCTTGGACCACTGTAACAAAGGATACCATTAGTAACACACTATGCCACCAGGGACTCAGATCCTACAGTGCCAGACGTGTCCCCCTGCATAAGCAAGTACATGTCCAGGTCCGTCTGAAGTTTGCTAGAGAGCATTTGTATTATCCAGAAGAGTATTGGGAGAATGTCATATGGTCTGATGAAACCAAAGTAGAACTGTTTGGTAAAGACAAAACTCGCCATGTTTGGAGGAGACAGAATGCAGAGTTGGATCCAAAGAACACCATACCTACGGTGAAGCATGGGGGTGGCAACATCATGCTTTGGGGCTGTTTCTCTGCAAAGGGACCAGGACGACTGGTCCGTGTACATGAAATAATGAATGGGGCCATGTATCGTGAGATTTTGAGTGCAAACCTCCAAGGTCCTGGAGTGGCCTAGCCAGTCTCCAGATCTCAACCCCATAGAAAACCTTTGGAGGGAGCTGAAAGTCCGTGTTGCCCAGCGACAGGCCCAAAACATCACTGCTCCAGAGGAGATCTGCATGGAGGAATGGGCCAACATACAACCAACAGTGTGTGCTAACCTTGTGAAGACTTACAGAAAACGCTTGACCACTGTCATTGCCATCAAAGGATACATAACAAAATATGACCAAATACTTATTTTCCATCATAATTTGCAAAATAAATCTTGCCAAATCAGAAAAGGTGATTTTCTTGATTTGTTTTCTCATTTTGACTCTCATAGTTGTGATCTACAAATGATGTCAATTACAGACCTCTCTCATCTTTTTAAGTGGGAGAACTTGCACAATTGGTCGCCGACTACATACTTTTTCCCCCACTGTATGTCATCTGTACATATTTTTAATTTTAATCTAATTAATAAATCAATTCAACCTGATAATACAACACTTTTTTAAGTACAAGCAATTTAAAAACTGTTCCCAGTGAATATTGTTAAAATTGCATGCAGATATGGGTTTTACATCTATAAATATTGAAATAAGCCCATTCTTCCCTGTTGTTGGGTATAGCCTTTTTTACTGTTGTTTAGTGTTGAGCATTCCGATACCGCAAGTATCGGGTATCGGCCGATACTTGCGGTATCGGAATTCCGATACCGAGATCCGATACTTTTGTGGTATCGGGAATCGGAAGTTTCCAGTGTATGGTTCCCAGGGTCTGAAGGAGAGGAAACTCTCCTTCAGGCCCTGGGATCCATATGAATGTGTAAAATAAAGAATTAAAATAAAAAATATTGATATACTCACCTGTCCGGAGGCCCCTGGACATCACCGCTGGTAACCGGCAGCCTTCTTTGTTTAAAATGAGCGCGTTCAGCACCTTCCATGACGTCACGGCTTCTGATTGGTCGCGTGCCGCTCATGTGACCGCCACGCGACCAATCAGAAGCCGTGACGTCATGGAAGGTGCTGAACGCGCTCATTTTAAGCAAAGAAGGCTGCCGGTTCACAGCGGTAAGGTCCAGGCTGCGTCGGAGAGGTGAGTATATCAATATTTTTTATGTTAATTCTATATTTTACACATTAATATGGATCCCAGGGCCTGAAGGAGAGTTTCCTCTCCTTCAGACCCTGGGAACCATCAGGATACCTTCCGATACTTGAGTCCCATTGACTTGTATTGGTATCGGGTATCGGTATCGGATCAGATCCGATACTTTGCCGGTATCGGCCGATACTTTCCGATACCGATACTTTCAAGTACCGGACGGTATCGCTCCACACTATTGTTGTTACATTTATTTCACTCACAGATATAGGGTGTCATCCTAGACACCAGAATGTTGGCCTGTCAGGTTGTGTTCACTCAGGTTGTGTTTTTATTCATTCAATGTGCATGTAGTGTAGTGTGAGTGTGTTAATCTACTCACCTACCGCCGCTTTCTCCGGTGTCCAGCACTGTTCTTTTTCTCTTTTCAGTGACGTCACCTCAATTGAGACTAGCCAGCTCCATCTATGCTCTATGTGTGAGCCGGAAGTCTCTTTAAGAATGAAAGCCTATGAAGCCTTGTTCTGATGCTACAGGAGCTTACAATGTAAAAGCCACTTTTGGGTCATGCAGTGCTCAGTGTGACCCGGAGAGTCTGCAGATGGGTAATGTCACCTAAGAGAGGAGTAGAATGGCGCTCGATCCCAGACAGAACAGGGGTAAGTATCTAATTACTGTTACTTTACATTACGTGCATATATACACACATTAAATAAAAAAATATATACTTGGGAGTGCAACAGTAATGCCGGCATGCCTGCATGGTTCCTCTTCCCCCTTTCATGCAGGGATGCCAAAATACTCACCGCCATGGCCACGAGGTCACCTCACTGTCTCTGGCACATATCCCTTCTTTCTGCACACTGTTCCTGTTCCTGTTCTTAAAAGGGCATTGTGCGCACATTATAAATGCCCCCAGCCAATAGCTCAGCACCCGCAGTACCAGGGGCTGTCTAGGAATGTTACCTGGCAGCCACCTGCAGCTCAAGCCTGACTCCACCATCAGGAGCTCCTGTGAAAACCAGGTAGCTGTTTAACTCAGTCCCTCCTAGGTAAGTCTGGCCCTGTGGCACAGTGGGTCCACGAACCACGTGCGCCGCTTGCGGGCGTAACATTTTTCCAGCTATATTTTTGTAGACATTACTGTAATATTTATACAGTCCGTACTATTAATTCTCTATGCTTTTTTGTAACTGACCCATTCTCATCATACATTGATATTAGTTCTTAACTCACATCAAATATCTGGCTCACACCTCAAATCTCTCCCATTATTTTATATCAACAAATAAACTATAGTTTACATTTTAAGTGAATCTCTCACCAGGTTACCTAATCTGAGAGCAGCATAATGGGGACAGAGATCCTGATACCAGAGATGTGTCATTTACTGGCTACTTGCTGTAGTTTTGATGAAATCACTGCTGATTCATCAGCAGGAGATTATTGCTACAGGACTACTTGGCCTACTGACATGTAGTCCAACCCTGCCCCCATCACTGATTTCCAGTTTTCTACCTATGCACAGTTTACATAGGAATCTGCCAATCAGTGATGAGGGAGTGGTTATAAAGAGCCGAGCATTCAGATGTTACAGCATAGTGGAGAGGATTTTATGAAATCCCATCTCCACTATCTGCGCAGGGCTGCATCTGGCGGCCCTGCATATCTGGACATGCAGCGTGTCTTTATAGACCGCAGCATGTCTGTTTATCTTGCGGAGATGCTCAGTCTCCGCAAGATAAATACCACAGTCTATGAATACGATGCAGTGATTCCGCATGTGCTCAATGAACACATCACCGTGTGTGCAATAGGGGCGGCACTTTGGGCGGAGTGGGGTATCCGCTGTGTCCAAAACGCTGGGTTTCCTAAACGTGGAAACATACCCTAACAGTGATTTTATCAAAACTGCAGCATGCAGCCCAGTATGCGATATGTTGCTGAAATCAGGGGTTCTGCCCCTACAGAATGCTACTGTCAAATGGGTTAGCAAAAATCTTATAAAGATTCCTTTTAAATGGAATTTTAGAACTTGGTTTAGAAAGTTTGACAAATAATTAAATGTATGTAACTGTTTTATTGACTTTCTAAGAAAGCTAATAGCTATATGGATCTTTGTCACAGCCAACCTAGTGACTGTGATGAGCACAATAATATCTTTTGATTGATATAGATTAACAGAAGAATGTGCAAAGTGAGCAAGAAGTGGACCACCAAGAGCAGAAGCTGTATTTGAAAAATGTCCCTCGCAAAGATAACAAGCTATATAGCAGATTTAACACTTTGTGAGGTCTGAATTCTTTTTCTTGTTTTGGAAAGCAATCCATGCATTTTAGAGATTTCTACCTGTTTTATAATAATCCAATGTCACATAGCTAAAGGGAACCTGTTATCAGGTTTGTCCCATATCAGACAAGACCAGTAACTTTACAGCCTTGCTATACAGCATTCTACTATTCTGTATACATGCCCCCAATCCAGCCTGCAAGACACGAAAAAGACCTCTTATAATAGTCATATACGGGGTGGTTGGGTCTGATGGGGGTTGCTGTCTTGGTCCCTTACCTCCTTTCTTCTTGCAATCGTCATCCTCCATCTTACTTCATGTGGATGATGCGTTCTTCTTCATCCACACAGTGTCCTCAGCACCACGCTCCTGCGGAGGTGTACTTCTCTCTGTCCTGTCAAGGGCAGAGCAAAGCACTGCAGTGTGCATTCACCAGGAAAGGTCAAAGAGCCCCTGTGCATCCTCACTGCAGTAGTTTACTCTGCCCTGGTCAGGCCAAAGAGAAGTACCCTTGCGCAGGAGCATTATGCCAGGGACATTGTGTGAATGACGTGGGACACGTCACCCATGCAAAGCAAGAAGGGGATCAGAGACCACAAGAAGAAGTGAGGCACTGGACCTAGACAGCATCAGCCATCAGTCCCCACTGCCCCGTAGATGAATATCATGAAAGGTCTTTTTATTGTCTTGCAGGCCAGATTGTGGGCATATAACGTGACATGTAAAAGTTTGTGCACCCCTCGTCCAAATTACTGTTAATGTGAACATTTAAGCAAGTTGAAGATGAAATTATCTATATAAGGCCTAAAGTTAAAGATAACACATTTCCTTTGTATTTTAAGAAAATCAAATTTATATTTTGTCAACTTTTACATTTTAATAATTATAAAAAGGAAAATGGGCTGATGCAAAAATTTGGGCACCCATGGAGATTTTTGTGCTCAGATAACTTTGACCAAGCTTTCAGGCCTTAATTAGCCTGTTAGGGTTATGGCTTGTTCATTATCATCGTTAGTAAAGGCCATGTGATGCAAGCTTTATAAAAACCCAGTCTCCTCAAACTTGTGCCAAAAAAGAACAGCCATAGGTTCTCCTAAGCAACTGCCTAGCACTTTTTATAGCCTAGAAGGCTATAAAAAGATAGAATCCATTTTCAAGTTGACCTTTCCTCAGCTCAAAATGTAACTAAGAAATGGCAATTAACAGGAACAGTGAAGGTCAAGATAAGGTCTGGAAGACCAAGCAAAATTTCAGGGAGAGCTGCTTGTAGAATTCCTAGAGAGACAAAACAGAACACCCATTTGACTGCAAAAGACCTTCAGAAAGATTTTGCAGACCCTAGAGTTGTGGTACATTGTTCTACTGTTTAGAGACACCTGTACAAATATGGTCTTCACGGAAGAGTCATCAGAAGAAACCTCTCCTGCATCCTCGCCATAAAATTCAGTGTCAGAAGTATGCAAAAGAAAATTTAAATAAGCCTGATGCATTTTGGAAACAACTCCTGTGGACCATTGAGGTTAAAACAGAACACTTTGGCTACAATGATTAAAGGTATTTATGGAGAAAAAAATGGCACAGAATTTCAGGAAAAGAACATCTTGCCAACCATTAAGGATTGGGGTGGATCAATCATGCTTTGGGGTTATGTTACAGCCAATAGCACAGGGAACATTTCACAGATAGAGAGAATGGGAGACATAGAAAAACCCCAGCTGCTATAGCCACCTATCACCATACCATGGTTGCATTGCATGAAGGGCCAATTGGCAGCAGAGTGAAAGACACCATGTTGGAGGACATGAAGTGTGCTGTGGTCACACTTAGCAGCTGTTACTATCGGAGCTAGCTATGATCACAGCTTTTACTCTCATATGTCGGCTATGGAACACAGTCTGCATCTGCACTGTGTGGATTGGACTTAGCTGGAAAAAAAAAATCAGACAACCCCTTTAATACTATTAAGTTTAGTGTTCTATTTACTACTGTTTTATATTGATGGTGATGATACAGTTGTTTCACATTATAAGAAGTATGTATTTTTTCTGAATTGGCAAGAGAACTGCTGTTTTCTTCATGTACATACAAATATTGTAGAAAAAGCAGCATTATCATTTACTACAATCTATGCTTTGAAGACAATGGGGGTCTTGAGAACAATGGGTCATTAGATATATGGGGTAATGGAATATCTCTAGTTTTGGCTGACATTGACACGGTGATTGGCTGAGACGTGAGGAAGCACAGATGCAGCCTGATATTAACATTCACCCTAGGTTGTCTATTTTTTTTACAGGAAAATATTAACATTGGGATGAATCACTCAATATAAGCATAATGTAGCTTGAAAAAATTAGAATATGAACTGTTATAATTGTGGGTGTTGTATCCTGGTTTCATAGAAAAAAATATTAAATGTAAAATAAAGCTTGTAATACCTGACTGCCTCATGAACACCTACAAACACTAGACATGCTATCCATGAAAGACATATGAAGTATCATATGCAATTATGGCATGTCTGTAAAGTTACAGTAGTATTTCACATGCCCATATACATACTGTAGATACATCTAAATTTATAGGATAGGGGAAAACTTACTGGACCCCCAAAGATCCAGAGAATAGGGTTCTGGAAATATGAGAATGGGACTCTGTAGAGCCCTGTCTTGAATGAAGAGGAGATGTTTGAGCATGACATCCACTCCATTCATTAGGACTGATGGAGAGCCAAGCACTGTGTTGTAAAAATGAAAAATAAAAAGCTATGGCTCTTATTATGTGCCAATAAAACAAAATGTAAAAAAGTTTCTTCTTGGAGGTCCAAAGTAAGCCGGCCTTTAAGGGGTAATTCAAATGAGTGCTGCCACTGTAAACTTTCTGTGGTCCACCGCTGCATCTCTTCCCAACTGCTTAGGGGATCCTGAAAGACCAGGCTGGAGCGAGCCGCCCCACCCCCTCCCACAGGCGGCGTATGTGGAAGCCGCCATGACAGGGGGTTTGGAGCAGGAATAAGGGGGGTGTGGGGTTCGCTCTAAGGGGAGGGCAATTTGTGGCCGGAGAGGGTTATGGGGTGAGTGTGGGGGAGGAGCTGGTCACTTCCCGCTCAGAGGACTTGTGAGCAGGACACCAGCGCTTACCTGATGGCCTCCAGAGACCACGTGCTGGCGCAGCTGCGGGCAGCGTCAGCGTCAGCGTCACAGCCTCCCGGCTGGTTAGAGGCTCGGGTGTCCAGCATCCTCGGCGGCAGCGGTGCGGATCCCCCCGTGGCCGGGCCCGGTGAGCGGCGGTCCAGGCGAGTGCGGCCCCCGAAGCGCCTATCCCCCCATCTCACCCCGGTGTCCCAGCGCGGCGCAGGAACCCCTTCGGGGACCCTCCAGGCCGCGCGCCTGCTCATAAGCGCCCTAGCAGGCCACGGTCTGGGAGAAATCCTTCAGCCGCACTGGGGCCTGCGGCGGGAGTCGGGCCTTCTCCCCCATCACTTCGGGGGGTAGGGCCTACGCGCACCAAAGCCACCAACGGCCGGAGCAACGTCGCGGCGGGCTGCCGCAGTGATAACCGGGCGGCCTGCTTCCTGCAGCAGCACGAGACGGCGGGGGAGCATCCCAGCGGGAGCGGCTGGCAGTGCCCCAGATCCGGCGGGGCTGCTGGACACGACCAGGGAGCACCATTCACCTCCCACACATGCGACCGGGGCTGCATCCTTTCGTGTGGCGGGGACAGACTGCAGCGTTTTGGATGGTGGGTCCGGGTCAGGGGCTATAGGACACCAGGCTGCCCCCTCAGCTGATGGAGTCATCTCGGTCCCCTCTGCAGGGGTCAGGTCGGCTGGAGCTGCATTGTGGAGTGAAGTTCACGTACAGTAGGGCCCAAGGACGGCTTCGGGATCGAGAGATGGCTGGACAACGACAGCATCTGCGGCTGGCGGGATCACAGCTCCCCTGCAGCCTGGTGAGAACCCATCTATGTATCGTTTGTCCCCGGCGTTTTCGACGCCTACTTCGATTTCTGTGGATCGGGTTGGGGGTATGTAGAGCGGGGTGATGGAGTTGGTATGGGGGCAGATGGGAGTTGTGAAGGGGTGGGGGAGTTGTTGTCGGGTGTACGGGAGCTGTTGTCACGGTTGGGCAGTGGTAGGCCAGGGCCGTCCCCGTTGTCAGCTTGGGGGGGATCGTCCGATGTGGGGTTGGCGTTGTCTGGCAGCGGTTCTACGGAGTGGGGCAGGTCGGCTGAGCCAGTTTCTGTATCCGTGCAGACAGAAAAAGAGAAAGAAGGGGGCATTCGGCTGGATGATAAGGCGCGTGGAGAGGTATATGTTTGTTTTGAGGGGCCGTTGGAGGCGCATTTGAAGAAGGAGGTGAGGGAAAAGATTTGGAAAGACGAGTACGTGGAGATATTTTTGCTTTTGCCGTAGGAAAAATTTAACCTAGATAAGAGTAAGAAGGAGGATAGTATAAGGAGGATGAGGAAAACGGAGATGGCACCTTATTCCTCAGACTTTTGTGAATTGGCTTCAGGCATTCGCGATTTTGGTGAGTGTTATTGGCTAAAAGGCTCCCGATAATTGCTCTGCTTTGTTTTGCTACATGGATTCTATAGGTGAGGCCCATAGGGCCTATGGAGGTCAAGCATGGTTATGGTATGACGATCAGTTTCGGCAGCGGAAGGCGGTTCGTCCTGCGATCAGGTGGGATCAGAAGAACATTGGTTTGTGGTTGCGCGTGATGGCACCAACGAAGTTTGGTCACTCCTTTCAAAGCGGGGCCGGAACTTCCAGCCAAGGCACTAGGTAGCTCTTCAGGAACCGGGGGTCAATCGGGACAATCCGGCGGTCAGAAGCACGGTGTGTGCTGGCAGTTCAATGAGGGCCAGTGTAAGTTCGGAGCATCTTGTAAGTTGTAAGTTCAAGCATTTGTGCTCGCACTGCAATGGTGCTTCCCACGGAGCTTCCAGATGTTGTAAGAAAAAAGGGAAGCCTGAGAGTAATTCAAAAGGGGTGACGCCGGTGAGGTTGGACGCGATGGCCCCCTATCTAAATAGGTTCCCTGACAGGGAGAGGGCGGAGTTGCTCTGGGCCGGTTTTAGTGTTGGTTTTTGCATACCCGCTCCGACTTTCGCGGTACCACCGAGTTTGAAGAACCTTAGATCAGCCGAGTTGCATGCATCGGTCGTGTCAGAAAAGTTAAGCAAAGAGGTTGCTTTAGGTAGGATGTCTGGACTCCTCCTTTGGATGACTTGGTTGTGTCGCCTTTGGGCGTGGTCCCCAAGAAGGAGCCTAATAAGTTTTGGCTCATGCAGCATCTGTCCTACCCAAAAGGGAGGTCTGTGAATGATGGGATTTATCCAGAGCTTTGTTCAGTGGTTTATACGTCATTTGATGAGGCAGCTAGGTGGGTGCGCAGTTGTGGTAAGGGGGCATTGTTGGCTAAGACCGATATTGAGTCGGCCTTCCGTTTATTGCCGGTTCACCCCGATAGCGTGAGGTTGTTAGGCTGTTATTGGGATGGCGGGTTTTACATTGACCGATGTTTGCTGATGGGCTGTTCGCTGTCGTGCGCTTATTTTGAGGCCTTTAGTTCCTTTTTGGAATGAGCGGTTCATGATGTGTCCGGTTTGGATTCGGTGATTCATTATCTGGATGACTTCTTGTGCATAGGTCCGGATCAGTCTCAATGTTGCGAGGTCCTGTTGAGGATGGTTGTTTGGGTTGCTGAGCGTTTTGGGGTCCCGCTGGCACCGGGCAAGACTGAGGGTCCGTGCACGAATTTGTCCTTCTTAAGCATCGATTTGTCATCGATTCAGTGAAGTGGGAGTTTAGGTTGCCGGTTGACAAGGTGCTTGGCTTGAGAAATGAGGTGGCCCGCGCTAGACGTTTGAAGAAATTGCCGCTGCGTGAAGTCCAGTCGCTCCTGGGAAAATTGAATTTCACATGCAGAATTATCCCAATAGGGAGGGTTTTTTTCACACAGAGTGGCTAGCGCTACGGCCGGGATCACCGCCCCACATCATTTTGTTCTTTGTCGGCTGAACACAAGGCCGACTTGGAGGTTTGGGACCGTTTTTTGTCCTGTTACAACGGGCGTTCATTGTTGATGGAGGAAGCAGTGGGTAACGCTGACTTAGGTTTATTTACAGACACGTCAGGCGGTATTGGCTTTGGGGCCTTTTTCGGGGGCTGTTGGTGTGCTGCTAGATGGCCGGAGGAATGGTTTTTGGTGGCGGCGCATCTATGGGGCGACGATTTCCGAAATAAAAGAGTTCGTTTTAATTGTGATAATATGGCGTTTGTGTGTGCCATTAATAGTTTGATGACAGCTTCGCCCCCTGTGATCAGAGTTCTTCGGCAGTTGGTTTTGTCTTGTTTATCCATGAATGCCTATTTTACGGCATCACATGTGCCCGGTGTTAATAATGGCATTGCCGACTCTTTGTCTTGCTTCCAGTGGGAGCGTTTCTAGTCGCTGGCTCCGGATGCCGAGGAGACGGGGCTGGAATGCCCGGCGGAGCTTTGGAGCGTGGTGTCCAGGCTGCAGAACCTTTAATTCAAGCGTCCTTGGCGACTAGTACGTGGGCGGTTTATCGGTCGGTATGGAGCACTTGGGAGAGTTGGCTGGCGTCATGTGGAGTTGCGGATACGGGTCAGGATCGAGTGGGGGCGTTGCTGTTATGGTTGAGACATGGGGCGGATCAGGGATGGTCGGCAGCGAAGGTCGACAGGACAATAGCAGCTTTGGCTTTTGGTTTCAGACTCCGGGGTCTACAGGATTTGACAAAGTCATTTTTGGTAAAACAAGCTGCCAAGGGGTTGAGAAGAGCAGGTAGCTGAGGTGATCGCAGGCACCCGGTGTCTTTTGAAATGTTGGAGCAGTTGGGGGTACGGCTGGGTGATATATGTGTTTCTAGTTTTGAGGCTGTGTTATTTCGCCTAGCTTTTTCGTTGGCATTTTTTTGAGCTTTGAGGATTGGGGAGCTGGTGTCACCTACTACTGTTCGTCAAGGGGGACTTTGGGCTAGGGATGTTTTTGTTACTGGGGGGTCGCTGCAATTTTGGATTCGGAAGTCTAAGACAGATCAGGCGGGATGGGGTAAAAAGGTGGTTTTGGGCGCCGTTCCGGGTTCCGTTATGTGTCCGGTCCGTTGTTGGCAGAATTTTGATAGGCTTCAACCGCATTGTGACGGGCCTTTGTTGCATCATGAGGATGGGTCATTTCTTTCTAAATACCAGTTTGTAGCGGTTTTTCGGCAGTCTTTGGAGGCCATCAGTGTGGATTCTTCCAGGTTTGCCTCTCATTCTTTTCGGATTGGGGCTGCTACAGAGGCAGTGCTGAGTGGTTTGGCTCCTGTGGTGGTATAGAGGATAGGTCGGTGGGTGTCCGGCCGTTATCTCAGTTATGTGAGGCCTTGAGAGGCGTGGGCTTACCAGTTAATTTATTTGTTGTTTGCACTTGTCTAAGTTGTTTATATTTTCCAGGTTCATCCTCGCTGTTGGTTTGGATTGTCGGCCACTCCTACGTGAACTGGGGCGCAAAGCGGGCAGACGTCCGACAGGATGGAAGACAGCTCGGCTCTTTCAGGGACGTGGCCGTCGTCAGGTGGCTGGGGTTTCGGGGCTTGGGTTGGAACAGAGTCCTGCAGGAAGTACACAATGGTGTTCGCTTGGACAGGCCCCCCGATATTTTGGTGTTGCACGTTGGGGGAAACGACTTGGGTGTTTGCCCTTGTCGTGAGTTGATTCGGGACATTAAACATGATTTACTCAGGTTGTGGGTTTCCTTTCGGGAAATGTCTGTTGTGTGGTCAGAGATTGTTCCCCGGAAATCCTGGAGGCATGCTAGGTTGGTGGACAAGATTAATAAAGCCAGCATCAAGGTGAATCGGGCCGTGTCTGGTTTTTGTTGTGCGGAATGGGGGCTTGGCCGTGCGCCATTTTGAGTTGGAACGTGGGAGCGACGAATTTCTTTTAGGTGATGGCGTTCATCTGAACGCAGTGGGCATTGATTTGTGGGCCCTGGGGCTGCAGTCTGGAATTGAACGAGCCATAGCAGTTAAGGTTGGTGGGGTCTCGGGTACTTGAGGGGGTCAAGTATCCTCGTTGTGGCGGGGGAGGGGTCATTGGAGTTGGTGCTAAATTGGCCTGGGGGATCCGTCGGGATATGGATTCTCCAGTTGGTATAAGTTTTGGTTGCGGGTATGGTGATTTGGGGGAATCTTGGTAATGGTGGGCCAGATTCCTAAGTTGGAAGTGGACAATGGTAACCCTTCGGGGTATTTTGGTGCTCTCGAGCCTGTGGGGTAACGGCTGAGAGTAATCTACGGTTGGTTTTCCTGTCCACTAGTTTACATTATGGTTAACACCAGACTTTTAACTTCAAGGACCCCTTCCCAGTACATGTTATGTTTATATGTTTTCTTTGTTATAATAAAAGCCGCTGTGGCCAATTATATCCAACTTGGGACTCATGTCGTTATTCAGGGTTGGGAAAAAGGGGGGTCAGAGACCCCATGGGGAGGCACTTATTCACGGTGGTCGACAATACCAATGTCAAGACAAATGCACAGCGCACGTGGCATATCTGACCAATCAGGGTGAACTGTAAAAATGAGCCCCGTACTGACCTCAATGTCATTAACGTGCGTTCTAGCCTGTTTTGGCTTGGGCTTGTTGTTTTTCTTGAACTTAACATTTTGTGACTCAGTTTCTCTGATGATAGCCACTTTCAAGTAGTTGAAGTGTTGTGAGCACTGCCTGGAGCTGCTTATTTGCTAACAATGGCAGACGGAGGCCCACTGTTTATTCCAAATACAACACACCCCTTTACTGTTGTAGCTATATTTTTAATTCACTCTCATTGCCACAGATGTATAAAATCCAGATCCTAGCCACACAGTCTTCCTTTATTAACATTTGTGATAAAATGGATGGTTCTAAAAAGTTCACTGAATTCCAATGTGGTACGTTTATAGGATACCACCGTTGTAACACAACAGCTCATTAAATTTCTATTCTCTTAAACATTCCGTGATCAAGGAACCACACAAAGGCAGACCATGTACAGTTTGAGTGTCAAGGCACCTGCATAAAGTCACCAATGCTCTGTTGATTCAATAACTGCAATAACCGCAGAGTTCCCATCCACCTAACATCAGCACAAAACCTCTGTGACTGGGGTTTCATGGCATGGGTTACCGTGGCTGAGCAGGGGCATGCAAGCCTTACAACATCAAGATCAATGCTAAACATCAGATGTAAAGGTGTAGATGACAGAGCCACTGGACTTGAGTAGTGGAACTGTGTGGTGTGGAGTGATAAATCACTTTTCCTCTTGCAGCCTTATGATGAGTCTAGGTTTTGAAAAAGCCAAAACATGACATGCTTGATTCGATTGTGCCAACTGTAACATTTGATGTTAAAAGGATAATGATATGGGTTTGTGGAGCGCCCCACTAGGACCCTAGGGTACTCGGGCCGGGTCCGGTGGTCATTAAAGGGGTAGCCATGGCGGCAGCGACCCAGTCCTTGGCCCTGGGCATCCAAGTAAAAGGGAAGGTCTTTAAAGGGATTATTTGGAACAAAGAATGTTTGTGACACCACCTGTGGTATTTGGTCAGGGACGACTGATGCTGCTTAAAGGGGTCCACTGGGAATTATGGTACTGCAGCAGGGAAGGTATGGCTTCCCACTGGTGAATCTGAATCCCCAGGGCTCCCGGTGTAATAGGCAGAGATAGTGTAGTGCCAGAAAGAATCAGAGGACACAAGGTTGCAGTCTCTTTACATTTTACTGGTGGTTTTCGGCCACAGTCCAGGGTACCGGTAACAGGTGATGGTGAGGTCCGGTCAGCCCGGAAGTGATTATGGATCCCCCTTTCAGGTGAGGTTGGAAGCCTTCCTTCCTGTGCTGTAAGGTGAGTCCCTTGCTGCCTATGGCTCCACACAAGGTCTTCTCTCTCTCTGTCCTAAGACAATACCCACATGGCAGGCAACATGAGCCTTTTTACAGGTGTCTCTAATTATGACTCTGGGCTCTATATGTTGCTGTGCCTTCGGGTGTGGGTGCAGACTGACGACCTGAAATCTTCTGCCCTCTGGTTTCTGACGTGGGGCATACAGTCCCACACAGCCTCGGATTCCCGTTGTCTGGTTCCTGTGCTTCAGTGTGGAGGGAGCTCAGTCGCAGCTCACCTCCAGCTTCTTTACTTCTCTTATGTTTCTTCTCTTCTCGCACGTCCTACAGACACAACTCTATCTGACTTCTCCACTCTGGTCAGGAGCTGCAGCACCATGTGCCTGCATGGCTCCAGCTCTCCTGCTCTCTCTCTACTCTCCTCCACTGTCTGCTACAGACTACTCTAACTCCTCCTCCAAGCCAGAACATATATCTAGGGCAGCTCCTCTGAAACCAGGTTCAGAGCTCTCCCTTCTGGCCTGGAACCAGAACATGTTGCATGTATTGTGCTACCTGTTAAAGATATCCTCCTCACTTCCAGGCATAGCATCACCCTCCCCGAAAGGAAGGCAACACCACTGTAAGAACCGGCTTCCTGGGGTGTTACATTTGTTCTTAGAGACACCTCCAACATCTTGCAGAAAGTCTTCCCCAAAGAGTGGAGGCTGGTGTAGTGTAGCTGCAAAGTGGAGATAACTTCCATATTAATGCCTATGGATTTGGAATGTGATGACTTAAAAACTACCGAAGGTATAATGTGTAGGTGTCTCCTTACTTTTGTCCACATAGAGTATATCCATTAACCTGTTTATTAGCTGTTTGAAAAATAATTACTCCTGAGCCTCTCTGACTTTACTCCTGAGCTTCTCCACTAGAAAATGTATTAATCTACAAAGGTGCTATATATTTGGCTACAGAGGAATGACAATGGAAACAAGCAATGACACAGATAAATACAAGCTAGACAAGAAATGCAAACCATTTCACTTTTACTAGAAGGTTTATCACATACGATCTATGACTTTTAGCATCACAGTGTCCAAATAAGCTTCCTGTTTCATTTGACTACAAAAGTGACTAGATTATGCCAAATATTTTTTTTATTCTAATCTTCTAAGGAAACATAAAGGAAGTAAATGCTAGGGCGTAACATGAACTGTACCCATAGATGATTTAATGACCTGACATCTTGTTGTCAGAGGTTAGGACAAATGGTCACTTTTACTCTTCAGCACTTTTATAATGTATTCATTTATTCCTACTATACAAATTCAAAGGAACACAGTATGTAGTAAATATACAAAAATTGCAAATCTCAGCAACTTCTTTGTAATGGAACTGTCTATTCAAAATAGGCTTTCACAAACAAACTTTTCACAAGTGCCTTGTTTTACACCCTTCCTCCACTAGACAGGCATTTAGCCTTTGCTGCAGGGGCTCCTGGGTTGTGTCCATGAAGTAGTTGAGACCATTGGAGGCAGCTGTTGGAAAATCTTCAGCTTAGTTTAAATCTATGCCATTGTTCATCCTAAGCTTACAAATCGAGATTTCACCTCTTGACAGGTCCTGAGGAGTAGGGTCAGTTTAGCAAAACAATATAGTAGAGCTGACAGTGTCATGAGAGGAGAGCAGATAAAAGGGTTTGAAGTGATACCTGTCCCCCACATCAACCTTATCTGAAAGATGCGAGTCATCTGTGCTCTATAGTCAGCATTGACAAATCATGCAGGAAGAGACACCAGGAGATCAGCTCTGTATCCTTACACCTTGCAGGCTGAGAAACTTACGCTATGGTGGGGGTTAGGGTGGGCAATACTTTTGAAAGTGTGTTTTCTTCAGTAGGCACTGCTTGATACTGTTTCTGTATGTAAACTAAAAATGCAGAAAATAATTCAGCCAGATACACAGAGATTTTGGAGTCCCTACCTACCTTCCATCAGGATTTTTGCCATGGCCGAGTCCTATTTGAACCTCATCTATAAGATCTGGTTGTTGCAGGATGGTGCAAATTTTACTGAATATAGCCTTCTCCAGCTTGCTCAACCAATCAGTCCTGATGCTGCTCCTCCCCCCTCAGGTTGCCACAGGAATATGGCTCTGAGAGGATTGAGAAGCATTGTCTGTTTATGTTTGCATCAGTCCCTGTACACCATACTCCCTTTACAGGGGTTACAAAAATAAAACATCATAAAACATAGCAGCTAGCACTGCAGTATGTCAAAGCCAACAATCAGAAGCGAAACAAACTTGAGGCTTATTGGACAAATGTCTGATAGTTGTTTATCGTCATATAATGTAAAGCACTGTGGAATATGTTGGCGCTATATAAATAAAATAATAATAATAATTATTATTATTAACTAAACTGCCATCTGAGAATCTGAGAGAGAGGTTATGTCAGTGTTCTACTACTACAAGAAAATGACTAAATAGACAGTTCATGATGCTGCTCGCTTAACAGCTAACCATGTTCTTGATGTCTGAGCAAAGGCAAGCAGCACCACAAGACTGAAAAAACATGTGGTTGAAAAAGAGGAAGGTCTCTTCAAAGAAAATGAAAATCTAAAGAAAAACAAAGAAAACAAAACATGTTCTGATAATCTGAAGAAGGAGGAAGAATGGAATGCAGGTTTTGTTATCGCACATGCTAAGGCTATGGATATGACAAGAATACCGGAAGACAGATAGTTTTTGCTAGCTCGGAGATAGAGATTGGTGGACACCTGGATGTTCGGGCAGAGGTGTATCTAGTCTTTCCAGCACCCGGGGCAAAGGATCAGGTTGGCACCCCCCCCCCCAAACCCTCCCCCATTTGAACCTTAACTCTATTGAAACTGTATGACCAAGCCAAGGTACATTCCTGAATCTCCATAATGTTAAAATAGATACCAATACAAGTAAAACTAATTGAGACATCAGTAGGTTAAGTGTTTTTGAATATCCATATTGAATCAGGAGCCCCATATAATCCTGCATAAAGGTTAATAATGGCTCCATAAGATGCTCCATAGAGACATTTGCCCCATATAGTGCTGCACAAACGTTATGGCCCCATAAGATGCTCCATACAGATACTTGCCCCATATAGTGCTGCACAAACGTTATGGCCCCATAAGATGCTCTATACAGATACTTGCCCCATATAGTGCTGCACAAACGTTATGGCCCCATAAGATGCTCTATAGAGACACACCTGCCCCATTATAGTGCTGCACAAATGTTATGGCCCCATAAGATGCTCTATACAGACACTTGCCCCATTATAGTGCTGCACAAACATTATGGCCCCATAAGATGCTCCATACAGATAATTGCCCCATATAGTGCTGCACAAACGTTATGGCCCCATAAGATGCTCTATACAGACACTTGCCCCATTATAGTGCTGCACAAACATTATGGCCCCATAAGATGCTCCATACAGATAATTGCCCCATATAGTGCTGCACAAACGTTATGGCCCCATAAGATGCTTCATACAGACACTTGCCCCATTATAGTGCTGCACAAAGATTATGGCCCCAATATAGTGCTGCACAAACATTATGGCCCCATATAGTGCTGCACAAGGCATTAAATAAATACAGAAAATTAAATAAATTCTGTAAAAAGCAAATCAAGGCAGCAAAGATTGAGACAGAGAGACTCATTGCCAGAGAGAGTAAAAATAATCCCAAAATATTCTTTAACTACATAAATAGTAAGAAACTAAAAAGTGATAGTGTTGGCCCCCTTAAAAGTAGTCTGTGTGAAATGGTGGATGAGGATGAGGAAAAAGCCAATATGCTAAATGACTTTTTTTCATGAGTATTTACAAAAGAAAATCCCATGGCAGCTAATATGACTAGTGATAAAAATTTCCAATTAAAGGTTACCTGCTTAACCCAGCAGGAAGTACGGCGGCGTCTAAAAATCACTAAAATTGACAAATCTCTGGGCCCGGATGGGATACACCCCTGAGTACTGCAGGAATTAAGTACAGTCATTGATAGACCATTATTTTTAATCTTTAAAGAGTCCATAATAACAGGGTCTGTACCACAGGACTGGCGTATAGCAAATGTGGTGCCAATATTCAAAAAGGGGACAAAAACTGAACTCGGAAATTATAGGCCAGTAAGTTTAACCTCTACTGTGAGTAAAATCCTGGAGGGCATTCTAAGGGATGCTATACTGGAGTATCTGAAGAGGAATAACCTCATGACCCAGTATCAGCACGGGTTTACTAGGGACCGTTCATGTCAGACTAATTTGATCAGCTTCTATGAAGAGGTAAGTTCCGGACTGGACCAAGGGAGCCCAGTGGATGTAGTGTATATGGACTTTTCAAAAGCTTTTGATACGGTGCCACACAAAAGGTTGTTACATAAAATGAGAATAATGGGGATAGGGGAAAATATGTGTAAGTGGGTTGAGAGCTGGCTCAGGGATAGGAAACAAAGGGTGGTTATTAATGGAGCACACTCGGACTGGGTCGCGGTTAGCAGTGGGGTACCACAGGGGTCAGTATTGGGCCCTCTTCTTTTTAACATATTTATTAATGACCTTGTAGGGGGCATTCAGAGTAGAATTTCAATATTTGCAGATGATACTAAACTCTGCAGGGTAATCAATACAGAGGAGGACAATTTTATATTACAGGATGATTTATGTAAACTAGAAGCTTGGGCTGATAAATGGCAAATGAGCTTTAATGGGGATAAATGTAAGGTCATGCACTTGGGTAGAAGTAATAAGATGTATAACTATGTGCTTAATTCTAAAACTCTGGGCAAAACCGTCAATGAAAAAGACCTGGGTGTATGGGTGGATGACAAACTCACATTCAGTGGCCAGTGTCAGGCAGCTGCTACAAAGGCAAATAAAATAATGGGATGCATTAAAAGAGGAATAGATGCTCATGAGGAGAACATAATTTTACCTCTATACAAGTCACTAGTTCGACCACACTTAGAATACTGTGGACAGTTCTGGTCTCCGGTGTATAAGAAAGACGTAGCTGAACTGGAGCGGGTGCAGAGAAGAGCGACCAAGGTTATTAGAGGACTGGGGGGTCTGCAATACCAAGATAGGTTATTACACTTGGGGCTATTTAGTTTGGAAAAACGAAGGCTAAGGGGTGATCTTATGTTAATGTATAAATATATGAGGGGACAGTACAAAGACCTTTCTGATGATCTTTTTAATCATAGACCGGTGACAGGGACAAGGGGGCATTCTCTACGTCTGGAGGAAAAAAGGTTTAAGCATAATAACAGACGCGGATTCTTTACTGTAAGAGCAGTGAGACTATGGAACTCTCTGCCGTATGATGTTGTAATGAGTGAGTCATTACTTAAATTTAAGAGGGGACTGGATACCTTCCTGGAAAAGTATAATGTTACAGGGTATATATATTAGATTCTTTGATAGGGCGTTGATCCAGGGAATTAGTCTGATTGCCGTATGTGGGGTCGGGAAGGAATTTTTTTCCCCATGGTGGAGATTACTCTTACCACATGGGGTTTTTTTGCCTTCCCCTGGATCAACATGTTAGGGCATGTTAGGCTATGGGTTGAACTAGATGGACTTAAAGTCTTCCTTCAACCTTAATAACTATGTTACTATGTTACTATGTTACAAACATTATGGCCCACATATAGTGCTGCACAAACATTATGGCCCCATATAGTGCTGCACAAAGGTTATGGCCCCCATATAGTGCTGCACAAACATTATGGCCCCCATATAGTGCTGCACAAACAATATGGCCCCATATAGTGCTGCACAAAGGTTATGGCCCCCATACAGTGCTGCACAAACATTATGGCCCCCATACAGTGCTGCACAAACATTATGGCCCCCATATAGTGATGCACAAACATTATGGCCCCCATATAGTGCTGCACAAACATTATGGCCCCCATATAGTGCTGCAAAAAAATTATGGCCCCATATAGTGCTGCACAAATGTTATGGCCCCATAAGATGCCCCATACAGATATTTGCCCCATTTGCTGTTACTGCGATAAAAAAAAAAATCACATACTCATCTCTCCTTCGCTCAGGCACTTTCAATATTCACCGCTCCTCGTTCCATTCGCCGCTCCATCTTCCGCCTCCTCTGCACTGACGTTTAGGCAGAGGGCACGCACTAACTACATCATCGCGCCCTCTGACCTCAGCGTCACTGCAGAAGATGGACCGGCGGCTGGAACGAGGAGAGGTGACTATCGCGCAGCGCTCCCCTCCCCGTTATACTCACCTACTCCTGGCGCGGTGCAGTCCCTGCTTCCCCGGCGCTGCTGCTTCTTCCTGTACTGAGCGGTCACCGTTACCGGTCATTACAGTAATGAATATGCGGCTCCACCCCTATAGGAGGTGGAGCCGCATATTCATTACTGTAATGAGCGATACCATGTGACCGCTCAGTACAGGAAGAAGCCGGGGCGGGCAGCCAGGGACCTGCGGGGACCTCGCCAGGAGTAGGTGAGTATAATTAGACAGCCCCGCTTCCTGGCCCTGCCAACCCCCTCCTTGTACCACCGCATCATCAGGCGGGCCCGCTGGCACCCCTTGTCGGCTGCGCCCGGGGCACATGCCCCGGCTGCCCCCCTGGATACGCCACTGTGTTCGGGTCCGGTGGGTTCGGCCAAACAGTTACAAAAAGTTCAGATTTGGGTACCAGAACAGTACCCGGATCCAAACCCCATTCACTTGAATGAGGGCCCGAACATCCTGTGTTTGCCGGGGCTGGGGGCTGGTATTCTCAGGCTGATAAGAGGCGCTTTGCTCGGCTCTTCCTACTTGCCCTGTAGTGGTGGCAAGTGGGGTTCATATTTGTGGGGTTGATGTCACCTTTGTATTGTCAGACATGAATGCCTAGCTCCAACCATTCAGAAACTCATCATGCAGCAAACCTCAGCTCCTGCACCCTCCCCTTAGTCCATGCAGGTAGAACAGGTGAAGATGACCAAGCATCGTCAGGAGATCCGCCGCTCGGATGGAAGGTGCTTCTATTGAGGCAGCCCTCTGCTGGAGAGACCGTGAGACATTTGGACCTAGGGTTTATTGGAGAGGTCACCCTGGGCAAGAATCAATCATCTCCATTGCTGATTCTGTCAGTGTCCTTGTCTTGTGGCAGCATCCGCTTTGTCTAGTCAGCCTACCTGGACTGTTATTCCGCAGGTGATTTCATTCAACAGGCCATTGTGGAACGATATCAGATTCCAATCCAACATCTTCCCAAGTCATTGGTGGTGTCTTCAGTGGATGGAAACCCCCTTTGCAAAACCATCCTATTCATTACTGAGACTGTAGACCTTTGGGTAGGAATGCTACACTCGGAGAAGGTTAATCTCTATGTGCTGTCGGGTGTCACACCCTCTGCTACTAGGTCTCCCCTGACTGCGTCAACATGTACTAGTCTTGGATTGGAAATGGTCAGGAGTGCCACGAGAGATGTTTAGTTCCTGTTCATCCCTCTCGACCTCCAGCTTCTCCATCTAATTTATCTGGCTTGCCTGCTGCATACTGGACCTACACTGACCTCTTTGATAAAAAGGAAGCTTAGACTCTATCATCTCATAGGCCTTATGACTGTCCCATCAACCTTAAACCAGGCACATCTGCCCCACAAGGCCAAATCTACCCCATATCACAGGCTGAGACTCGTGTCACCTCCGCTCCGGGCATATTAAAGAGAATCTTGCCAGGGGATTTATGAGCAAATCTACCTCCCCGGCTGCAGCAGGTTTCTTTTTTGTGAAGAAAAAGGATGGCTCTCTGACACTCTGTATTGATTACAGGGATCTCAAACAAATTATGATCAAGAATAAATTACCCTCTGATAGCCATTATGAGTATCAGGTAATGTTTTTGTGTTTTTGGGGCTCTGTAATGCAACTGTCATCTTTCAAGAACAGGTGAATGGCCTCTTCTGGGACCTTCTCTACATGTTTGTGGTGGTATACTTAGACAACATCTTGGTGTCCTCTCCCAATCTGCCTTCACACTAGAGGGATGTTCGCCAGGTTCTGCAGAGATCGAGTAAGAACTGTCTGTACACCAAATATGAGAAGTGTGTCTTCACACAGACCTCTCTTCTATTTCTTGCATACATCATCTCAGAGACCAGCCTGAAAAGGGATCCTGATAAGGTATCCACTGTTTTAAAGTGGTCCCGTCCAGACGGGTTAAAAGCCATCCAACGGTTTCTCGAATTCACAAACTATTACCTCTTTTTTATGCCACACTTCTCCTCTCGGACTTCTCCTATTTCCACCCTGACTGGCAAGGAGGCTAATCTAAGATATGAACTCCAAAGGCAGAGAACGACTTTGTGCATTTAAAACAGGCATTCTCCTCAGCTCCTGTGCTGTGATTCTCTGGAAAATAACAAGCAGTTCTTTCTGGAGGTGGATGCTTTTTCTTCAGGGGCCAGAGCCATTTTTACTCAGAAGTCTTCTTCTGATCACATGGTAACCTGCAGCTTCTTTTCCAAGACCTTCTCTGCTCCAGAACGCAATTACTCTATAGGCGATTGAGAACTATTGGCGATTAAACTGGCTATGGAGGAGTGGCACTTCTTGCTAGTGGGAGCTATGCATCTGGTGGTTATTTCCACTGACCCCAAGAATCTAGGATATCTGCAGTCTGCACAGCGACTTAACACATGACAAGCCAGGTGGTCTCTGTTCTTCACCCGCTTCGACTTCACTCTGTATTTTTGGTCGGCAGATAGGAGCATCAAGGCGGATGCGCTTTCTAGATCCTTCCACTCTTTCGAGCAGGAGGAGGAACGATTAAAGAATATTGAAATTTTTATCTTGCAAAAAAGAAGGCCAAGAGGAGACTTAATAGCTGTCTACAAATATCTGAAGGGATGTCACAGTGTAGAGGGATCATCATTATTCTCATTTGCACATGGAAACACGAGAAGCAATGGAATGAAACTGAAAAGGAGAATATACAGATTAGATATAAAAAAAAAACTTTTAACAGTGTGGGTGATAAATGAGTTGGACAGGCTGCCATGTGAGGTGGTGAGTTCTCCTTCAATTGAAGTCTTCAAAAAGAGGCTGAACAGTTATCTGTCTGAGATCGTTTACTGAATCCTGCATTGAGCAGGGGGTTGGACACAATGATGCTGGAGGCCCCTTCCAACTGTAACATTCTATGATTCTATGATTTTATGAGGACACCCAACACATCATTGAGCAATCCAAAATTTTTACGGTTTCTGTGTTAGATTTAAGTTAGATTGTTTGAAAAAGATCATGTAGATTGAAACGTCGCCACAGAGGGAAGAATAAAGAAACTGCAATTTTTCACCAACGTATGAGGCGCTGTCTTCATTTTCTAATTGAATACTGTGTTAGATTTGTCTCAGCTCCCTTTTGGATAGACTTACGTGGCTGAACCAGATAGGAAGCGGGTTCTTCTGTGGTGTCACTCGTCTAAGGTGTCCGGTCATGCCGGTCAGAAGAAAATGACTCTCCTCATCTCCCAACATTATTGGTGACTGAGCTTGTGCAAGGATATTCATATTGAAGAGATCTGTACTCACACAGCTACTCTGGAGGTAGGCACAGGAGACGGTTTTCATGCAATAGTCCAGGCAAGTTTATTTCACTTCATAAACTGCTCCAGAGGCAAAACAAACCAGAACCTTTTCTGGCACAAAGCGAAATCAAAACTGAAAACAAATAGTCCATGTGGTAGCGCAAGTCTGCCCACTCAGGTCAGTGCCTTTAGCAACACACACTGAAGGTAAACACGAACTGCAGGAAAATAGTCCATATAGCCCTGCGAGTCCACCCGCTCAGGTCAGTGTCCTTCACAACAGACACTGGAGGTCTCCTCTTCTCCACAAACCCTGAATGAAAGACTCAGCCTCCATTTTATCCGCCAAACCACGCCCCCGGGGTTGGGATATGTGAGCAGTCATTCCCACAAATCTTTTATGGCTGCTTGTAAAACCCGGCCCTGGAATGGCCCCAAAACAACTCTCTCAGCACTATAGATGCTGGAGCATACATCTGAGCTTACATCACCACAGCTAACAGCCGCGATAACACATATCTCCCTACCAGGACTTGTCCAGCGGTCATCTTACATCCCCCTCTGCCCAAAGCCGGGGGCTTGGCACCTTCTCCCAAAACAATTGTGGACTCTCAACAGAGCCTCCACATTGCCATGCAGTTTCCCTGACATTGCTCTACATGAAAATTAAAATCCTGAAGTTCTAGGATCTACCTGGTCACTCAGGCATTGTTCCCTTTTTTCTCTCTCATCCACTTCAGTGGGAAATGGTCTGACACATGTCAGCCTGCCCAAAAGGTAGTACCTTAGAGAGTCCAAAGCTCATTTGATGGCTAAACATTCCTTCTCCACAATTGGAATAGTTTTCTTGTAGGATGACAACTTCCGGCTAAGATACATGATGGGGTGCTCATTCCCACTCAGCTCTTGAGATAAGACAGCTCCCAGCCCAATATCCGAAGTGTCCATCTGGACCACAAACTCCTTGGAGAAATTGGGTGCTACCAGCACCGGCTGTTTGCACAGGGCCAGGTTTAGTTCCTGGAAGGCAGTCTCAGCTTCTAGAGACCACTTAGCTATAGCCGACTTTGTCCCTTTGAGGAGGTCTCAGCTACCATGGCGAAGTTTGGGATAAACCGGCGGTAATAGCCCACAATGCCCAGGAACGCCCTGACCTGCTTCTTTGAGAGAGGTTGTGGCCAGCCCTGGATCGCCTCAACTTTATTTATCTGGGGCTTTATTTCGTCCCTACCTACAGCATAGCCCAAGTATCTCACTTCCTCTATTCCCAAGGCACATTTTTTCAGGTTTATAGAAAACCTTCCGCCTTCCGTAGAGCATCCAGTACCATGTGGACTTTGCTCAGATGGCTCCCCCAATCTTGGCTGAAGATTATAATGTCGTCCAGGTAGGCCGCCTTGTACCTTTTGTGGGTGGGCAGGATCTGGTCCATGGCTCTCTGTTAGCTCGAGTGCCTTGTAACCCAAAACAACTCTCTCAGCACTATAGGTGCTGGAGCATACATCTCAGCTCATATCACCACAGCAAACAGCCGCGATGACACACATCTCCCCTCCAGGACTTTTCCAGCGGCTTTTTTACAATAGAATTTTAAAGTTGGAAGGGACCTCCAGGGTCATCATGTCCAACCCCCTGCTCAAGACAGCACAGAATTCTGTAAACATCTCAGACAAAATTCTGTTCAGCCTCTCTTTGAAGACTTGCATTGAAGGAAACCTCACCTCCTCTTGTGGCAGCCTGTTCCACTCATTGGTCACTTTCACTGTCAAATTTTTTTTTTACACTGTGACATCCCTTCAAATATTTTTAGACAGCTATTAAGTCTAATCTTAGCTTTAGCATCTTCTTTTTTGCAAACTAAACATTCCCCGATCCTTTAACCGTCAATCGTAGGACATATAGCAGTTAGAACGATTACCATCCTGGTAGCTATTCTCTGAACTTGCTCCAGTTTTTCAATCTCTTTTTTAAAATGTGGTGCAAACAACTGAACACAGTATTCCAGATGAGGCCTGACCAAGGAGGAGTAGAGGGATAATTTATTCATGTGATCTAGACTCTATGCCTCTCTTAATACATCCTAGAACTGTGTTTGCCTTTTTTGCTACTGCATCACACTGTTGACTCATGTGCAGTCTGTGATCTACTATTATTTCACCCAAATCTTTTTCACACATGCTGTTGCTTAGTTGTATTCCTCCCATTCTGAAGATGTAATGTTTGTTTTTCTTGTATAGATGTAGAATCTTGCATTTCTCCCTGCTAAATACCATTGTCATGGGGCTACCGCGACAGAGAGGTTCCAGAGAACCGCAGCGCTCTGGGCCTCGTTCACACACGGTGAACAGAAGCTCTTCTCCTGAATTCTGACCTGGCTGTCTTGTACCAGCAGGGCAGGAGTTAACCTTGTTGCTGAAGTTGCTGAGAGCTTGGTCTCTCAGCTGAATTGGTTTTTGTAATCTTCTCTCCTATATAGACTCAGCTTTGACTACAACTGTTGTCAGTGATCAGTTCTGCTGCCTGGCTTGAAGTGGGAAGGAGTGTGCTGTTAGAAGCTTGGAGGTTTATCTACAGAGATTGTTGTCTGCTGTTTTGGTTGCATGTTAAACCTGTTTTCCTTCCTAGTTTCCCCCCCTCTTCCCTTCTCTGTGTTTCCTCTGTGGCTGTGTGAGCATTTGGTGAGTTTGAGATTTTAGTTACCTTGTCTGCATACCATATTTACTTGTCATATTAATACACTGGTGCAGTCCTCCTCCCTGGCGGGAAGAGGGGGCCACTGATAGGGCCTGCACAGGTGGCAGGGATACGCTGGCGGCTCAGGCCTCCTAACCATTATAGGTACCCCTGAGATAAGGGTAAGCCAGGGCCCCTTTATAGTGGCAGGGACAGGTGCGGGTCCCAGTACGCCGTCCTGCCCCTTTATCGCCGTTAACGGTGTGACAACCATTCTATAAATTGCTGCTCATTGTTCAAGCTTATCTAGATCCTTCTGAATACTTTCTCTAGTGTTAGCTATCCCTCATAGCTTTGCATCGTCTGCAAAATTGATTAGTTTACCTTCAGTTCTCTCATCTAGATCATTTGTTAAAATGTAGAACAACACTGGGGCCAGGACAGAGCCTTGTGGTACCCAACTTGAAACACTCTTCCATTTGGATGTGCAACCATTATTACCACTCTTTGAGTACGATCACTGAGCCAGTTATGAATTCACCTAACCATAGCCTTGTCAATCCCATACTTGATAATTTTTTCAATAAGGATAGTATATGATACTTTATCAAATGCTTTGCTGAAGTCAAGATATATAATACCTAGCACTTTTCCCACATCCACCCAGTCAGTGATTGAATCATAGAAGGAAATTAGATTAGTATGGCTTGACTTGTTTGCTACAATCCCATGCTGGCTCTAGTTAATTACTGTATTCTTATCCAAGTACTTACATACATTTGGTTTAATAATTTGTTCAAACATATTTCCTGGTATAGAAGTAAGGCTCACTGGCCTATAATTTCCTGGCTGCATCTTCTTTCCTTTTTTGAAAATAGGGACATTTGCCCTTTTCCAATCTTTTGGGACTTCTCCTATTCTACAGGATTTTTCAATGATTCTGGCAAGTGGTTCTGCAGTTTTCTCTGCTAACTCTTTCAGTATCCAAGGTTGTAATTCTCCTGGAACAGGAGATTTAAATTAAGCTAAATTAGCTAAGTGTTCCCTCACCATTAGTGTTGAGCATTCCGATACTGCAAATATCGGGTATCAGACGATATTCGCTGTATCGGAATTCCGATACCGAGTTCCGGTATTTTTGTGATATTGGAAATCGGAATCGGAAGTACCTATAAGTTCCCTGGCGTGTGCGGTGCGTATGGTTCCCAGGGTCTGGAGGAGAGGAGACTCTCCTTCAGGCCCTGGGATCCATATTCATGTAAAAAATAAAGAATAAAAATAAAAAATATGGATATACTCACCCTCGGACGAGCCCTGGCTGTCACCGCTGCAAGCGTCTGCCTCCGTTCCTAAGAATGCAGTGAGTGTAGGATCTGCGATAACGTCACGGCTTGTGATTGGTCACGTGAGCGGTCCCATGAGCGGTCACGCGACCAATCACAAGCCGCAACGTCATCGAAGGTCCTTCACTCTGCATTCTTAGGAATGGAGGCTGCCGGTTGCACCGCTAAGGTCCAGGGCCCTCTCCTTCAGACCCTGGGAACCATCCAGGATCACTTCCGATATTTGTGTCCCATTGACTTGTATTGGTATCGGGTATCAGTATCGGCGATATCCGATATTTTTCGGATATCGGCCGATCCAATCCGATACCGATACTTTCAAATATAGGAAGGTATCGCTCAACACTACTCACCATCTCTGTGTTTATATATGATAGTGTGGATTCTTTTATTCCTTTGACAGCATCATGAAGATCAGTTGATGTTACAATTGCTTTCTTAGAGAACACAGATGCAAAATAGAAATTTAAAAGTTCGACCTTCTCAACATAATTTTTGACCACTTCATCCCCTTCATCCTATACCATTGACCATTGGATTGACTTTTTTTTTGCTTTTGCTTTTTTTTGCAGACATTGTCTCTGCCTGTCCCTCTTGTGCCCAGAACAAAACCCCGAAACAGCTTCCTATTGATCGGCTACTTCCTTTGCCAGTACCATCTGCTACCTGGCAGCATATTGCAATGGATTTCTTCGCCATTCTTCCAGTGTCGGATGTGTCTACAGTAATCTGGGTGGTTGTGGATCGCTTCTCCAAGATGTCGAATATAACTCCACTGTCCGGTCTCCCATCTGCTTCAGTGTTTGCAGAGAAATTCATTCTACATATTTTCCACCTCTATGTCTCTGATAGAGGAGTCCAGTTTACTTTTTGCTTCTGGAGGACCACCTGCAAATTTCTTAATGTCACTCTGGATTTCTCTTCAGCCTATCACACCCTCAATCCAATGACCATGGTAGAGAGGGTCAATCAGGTCCTGACCAACTTCTCTACAAAAACCATGTGAATGAATCTTCTGCCAAATCTCTACGGTCAACATCTCAGTATTCCATTCCCTTTCTCTACTACCTCCGATATTCTGGCTGCTGAGTTCCTCATCAAGGATTTTTCTAAAATCTGGGAGGACATCAGGTCCACATTATTAAAATCCTCGGAATGGATGAAAAAATGCACAGGTAAGAGATGTCTGGATCCGCCTCTGTTTCATCCTGGGGACAAGGTCTGACTGTCCTCTAAGTATGTCAGACTCAACGTACCATCCTGTAAACTGGGTCCTTGCTTCTTCGGACCATTCAAAGTTCTAAGAAAGATCAATCCAGTAGCCTGCAAGCTCAGAATTCCGGCATCTTTACAGATCCCCAATTCTTTTTATGTGTCTCTCCTCAAGCCTGCTGTACTCAGCTCTTTTAGATCTTGGTACCACTCTTGGTCCAGTTAGCACTGAAGACGTTTTGAGGTAGAGAACATTTCGGTCACCAAGATGATAAGAGGAAAGACCTTTTTTCTTGTGGATTGAAAGAGGTTTGGTTCTGAGGAGATGTTTTTGGAGCCTAGGGAGACCATCGATGCTCATCTCCTCCTGGAGAGATTCCTTGCAGGCTTGTGAAAGAGGAGACGTAAAGGGGGATACTGTAGCACCAACGTCTCTGCATTCTACCTCCCTTCTCTGGCAGAAACACCAACTCACTGCTGCTGTCCCGCACTCCATCTCTCCTCTCCTGATGCTAATGTCTGGGTTATGCACAAAGCACGCAGATCCCATGGCACTGTGCTTGGTGCGCATGCTCCCTCCTTAAAGGGGCTGTGTGCCTTCCTAAAGTGTCCACATCCAATGGCTGAGAGACAAGTACTATTTAAGGCACCTCCACCTGCATGGAGGTGCCTATGCAACTTTGTAGTTTGTTTCTAACATGCTTGCTAGTTCTCAGGTCCCAGTGCTCGAATCCCAGTATACTGTACATGTCCTGTATATTAGCCATGCCTGCCTGTCTGTCAGCTGTACCTCCCTGCCTATCATCCGTGCCTGCCTATCAGCTGTGCCCGCCTGTTGGTATATCAGTTGTGTCCTTCCTGGCCATTCCTGCCTCCTGTCCCTAGGGGTTCAGGTGCCATCAACCCGAGGTAGGTCCTGGTGTAGCACCTGATTCCATTGTCCTCATCACTCCTCAGATTGTGGTATTGCCACCCGCTATACATCTGAGGTCGGACTTGGTAAGGCACTTAGTCACGCCCCTCCAGGTCCCTCCTCTGATCATGACTCAGTGGTTCCACTACCCACTTTTTCATTGCCCTGGCAGTGTGCTTGTGATTATTATCATGCTGAAAGAGCCATTCACATTTCATCTTCAATTCCCTTGCTGATGGAAGGAGGTTTGCACTAAAAATCTCACTATACAGTCATGGCTAGTGTTGAGCGATACCGTTCGATACTTGAAAGTATCGGTATCGGAAAGTATCGGCCGATACCAGCAAAGTATCGGATCCAATCCGATACCGATACCCGATACCAATACAAGTCAATGGGACTCAAGTATCGGACGGTATCCCTGATGGTTCCCAGGGTCTGAAGGAGAGGAAACTCTCCTTCAGGCTCTGGGATCCATATTAATGTGTAAAAGAAAGAATTAAAATAAAAAATATTGCTATACTCACCTCTCCGACGCAGCCTGGACCTCAGCGAGGGAACCGGCAGCGTTGTTTGCTTAAAATTCGCGCGTTTACTTCCTTACTTGAAGTCCCGGCTTGTGATTGGTCGCGTGCCGCCCATGTGGCCGCGACGCGACCAATCACAGCAAGCCGTGACGTAATTTTAGGTCCTTCAGGATTTTAAAATTACGTTCTGGCTTGTGATTGGTCGTGTCGCGGTCACATGGGCGACGCGACCAATCACAAGCCGTGACGTCACGGGAGGCTGGACACGCGCGCATTTTAAAATGCGCGCTTGTCCTGCCTCCCGTGACGTCCCGGCTTGTGATTGGTCGCGTCGCCCATGTGGCCGCGACGCGACCAATCACAGCAAGCCGTGACGTAATTTTAGGTCCTTCAGGATTTTAAAATTACGTTCTGGCTTGTGATTGGTCGCGTCGCGGTCACATGGGCGACGCGACCAATCACAAGCCGTGACGTCACGGGAGGCAGGACAAGCGCGCATTTTAAAATGCACGCGTGTCCAGCCTCCCGTGACGTCACGGCTTGTGATTGGTCGCGTCGCCCATGTGACCGCGACGCGACCAATCACAAGCCAGAACGTAATTTTAAAATCCTGAAGGACCTAAAATTACGTCACGGCTTGCTGTGATTGGTCGCGTCGCGGCCACATGGGCGACGCGACCAATCACAAGCCGGGACGTCACGGGAGGCAGGACAAGCGCGCATTTTAAAATGCGCGCGTGTCCAGCCTCCCGTGACATCACGGCTTGTGATTGGTCGCGTCGCCCATGTGACCGCGACGCGACCAATCACAAGCCAGAACGTAATTTTAAAATCCTGAAGGACCTAAAATTACGTCACGGCTTGCTGTGATTGGTCGCGTCGCGGCCACATGGGCGGCACGCGACCAATCACAAGCCGGGACTTCAAGTAAGGAAGTAAATGCGCGAATTTTAAGCAAACAACGCTGCCGGTTCCCTCGCTGAGGTCCAGGCTGCGTCGGAGAGGTGAGTATAGCAATATTTTTTATTTTAATTCTCTCTTTTACACATTATTACATTAATGTTGTTTCGATACCGATACCCGATACCACAAAAGTATCGGATCTCGGTATCGGAATTCCGATACCCGCAAGTATCGGCCGATACCCGATACTTGCGGTATCGGAATGCTCAACACTAGTCATGGCCAAAATTTTTGAGAATGACACCAAAATTATATTTTCACATGATCTGCTGCCCTCTGGTTTTTATTAGTGTTTGTCTGATGTTTATATCACATACAGAAATATAATTGCAATCATATTTTGAGTACCAATAGGTTATATTGACAGTTAGAATGAGTTAATGCAGCAAGTCAATATTTGCAGTGTTGACCCTTTTTCTTCAAGACCTCTGCAATTCTCCCTGGCATGCTCTCAATCAACTTCTGGACCAAATCCTGACTGATAGCAGTCCATTCTTGCATAATCAATGCTTGCATTTTGCCTGAATTTGTTGGTTTTTGTTTGTCCACCCGTCTCTTGATGATTGACCACAAGTTCTCAATGGCATTAAGATCTGGGGAGTTTCCAGGCCATGGACCCAAAATCTCTATGTTTTGTTCCATGAGCCATTTAGTTATCACCTTTGCTTTATGGCAAGGTGCTCCATCATGCTGGAAAAGGCATTGTTGGGTGCCAAACTGCTCTTGGACGGTTGGGAGAAGTTGCTCTTGGAGGACATTCTGCATTCTTTATTCATGGCTGTGTTTTTAGGCAAGACTGTGAGTGAGCCGATTCCTTTGGCTGAGAAGCAACCCCACACATGAATGGTTTCAGGATGCTTTACAGTTGGCATGAGACAAGACTGGTGGTAGCGCTCACCTCTTCTTCTCCGAATAAGCTGTTTTCCAGATGTCCCAAACAATCGAAAAGGGGATTCATCAGAGAAAATGACTTTGCCCCAGTCCTCAGCAGTCCACTCCCTGTACCTTTTGCAGAATATAAGTCGGTCCCTGATTTTTTTTCTGGAGAGAAGTGGCTTCTTTGCTGCCCTCCTTGAAACCAGGCCTTGCTCAAAGAGTCTCCGCCTCACAGTGCGCGCAGAAGCACTCACACCAGCCTGCTGCCATTCCTGAGCAAGCTCGGCACTGCTGGTAGTCCGATCCCGCAGCTGAAACAGTTTTAAGATACGGTCCTGGCGTTTGCTGGTCTTTCTTGGGCGCCCTGGAGCCTTTTTGACAACAATGGAAGCTCTCTCCTTGAAGTTCTTGATGATGCGATAGATTGTTGACTGAGGTGCAATCTTTGTAGCTGCGATACTCTTCCCTGTTAGGCCATTTTTGTGCAGTGCAATGATGGCTGCACGTGTTTCTTTAAAGATAACCATGGTTAACTGAAGAGAAACAATGATACCAAGCACCAGCCTCCTTTTAAAGTGTCCAGTGATGTCATTCTTACTTAATCATGACTGATTGATCGCCAGCCCTGTCCTCATCAACACCCACACCTGTGTTAATGGATCAATCACTAAAACGATGTTAGCTGCTCCTTTTAAGGCAGGACTGCAATGATGCAATGATGTTGAAATGTGTTTTGGGGGTTAAAGTTCATTTTCTGGGCAAATATTGACTTTGCAAGTACAGTAATTGCTGTTAAGCTGATCACTCTGACATTCAGGAGTATATGCAAATTGCCATTAGAAAAAATGAAGCAGTAGACTTTGGAAAAATTAATATTTGTCTCATTCTCAAAATTTTTGGCCATGACTGTACATGGAGCCATTCATTCTTTCAAGTACACAGATCAGTCGTCTTGGTCCCTTTGCAGAAAAACAACCCCAAAGCGTGATGTTGCCACTCCCATGCTTCACAATAGTTATGGTGTTCTTTGTATGCAACTCAGCGACGAGTTTTGTTTCTACCAAACAGTTCTACTTTGGTTTCATCAGACCATATAACATTCTCCCAGTACTCTTCTGGATAATCCAAATGCTCTTTACCAAACTTCAGATGGGCCCGGACATGTACTGGCTTAAGCAGGGGGACACGTTTGGCACTGCAGGATCTGAGTCCCTGGTGGCGTAGTGCGTTGATGGTAGCATTTGCTACGGTGGTCCCAACTCTATGCAGGTTATTCACTAGGTCCCCCCATTTGGTTCTGGGATTTTTGCTCACAGTTCTTGTGATCATTTAGACCCCATGGGGTAAGATCTTGCATGGAGCCCCAGATCGAGGGAGATTATCAGTGGTTTTGTATGTCTTCCATTTTCTTATTATTCTCCCACAGTTGATTTCATCACACCAAGATGCTTGCCTATTGCAGATTCATCTTCCCAACCTGGTGCAGGGCTACAATTTTGTTTCTGGTGTCCTTCGACAGCTCTTTGGTCTTCACCATAGTGGAGTTTGGAGTGTGACTGTTTGAGATTGTGGATAGGTGTCTTTTATACTGAGATTGTGGATAGGTGTCTTTTATACTGATAACAAGTTCAAACAGGTGCCATTACTACAGATAATGAGCGGAGGACAGAGTAGTCTCTTAAAGAAGTTACAGATCTTTGAGAGCCAGAAATCTTGCATGTTTTTAGGTGACCAAATACTTATTTTCCACCATAATTTGCAAAATAAATATTGCCAAATCAGACAAGGTGATTTTCTGGATTTGTTTTCTCATTTTGACTCTCATAGTTGTGGTCTACCTATGATGTCAATTACAGGCCTCTCTCATGTTTTAAAGTTGGAGAACTTGCACAATTGGTGGATGACTAAATACTTGTTTTCCCCACTGTAGCTGTCAGGCAACAAAAGTAACTGTTTTTGTTGAGAAACAAACATGACTTTTGATTGCCGATCATAATGGTTAATTATTACCATAATACATTCAAACGACTACATATCTTGATTGGTAGGGACCTGTTAAATTGAAAATATTTTTGAAATGTTTGTAGTTTATTTTGTTTTCTACACAAATTAATCATTTCAAATGGTGCCCCATCAAACCATTGAAAATAGTATTTTTTGGTTGCATTAAGGACCACCAGCGTGTTCTCTCTCTAGCATGTTGCTACTTTCTTATGGGCAACTCATCCAGGCAGAAATAGGAAATACCCCAAGTTAAAACCACCTAATAACACCCATTTGGATTTATCTAATTGTGGGTCAGTACTTTGACTGCTGGTAGCTTCGTGGTGAAATGTAAAAAAACTAAACAAAAAAACAGAAAAAAAACTATTCCATTCTGCAGCAACTATTACATTGTGTGTCCATACATTTGGCGAAGGGTCCTATTTAATAGGAGACTTTATATTGTGCTTTTCTAATATAGCTAGAAGTAACATTTCTGAATGACTATTTTACAAAGTACTGAATGTTCTGGTATGAGAACCATGTGGGTGTTATTCTCACAGCATTCATAGGTAGAAAAGAGAACAGAAAATATGTTGTTTCATAGAATGTGAATTAAAAAGTGTTATGTAAGAAATTGTCAATAACTCCAAATGGAAAGGATATGGGCAGCATATGCAATATTAGCATTTTGAGAGCTGCATTCAATAAGACACCCTGTTCTCTTCTGTCAGTAAGCATTGTGCTTTTTTGTTTCATAATGCCTTCTGACAAGTATGCCAAGAATAATATTGCAGCTGATCACATTGTTTCCCCTAAAGATTATGCTGACACCTTGTCATTTCCCATACAGCCTTTCTCACTTAAAGGGTTATTCTCAATTTATGTATTCAGCAGCTGATACTCTGCAGTCTCCTTAATTCCATGTTGCTGGGATTGGGCACTCCTCTTTGAGGAGGAAAAGGAGTAATGCCGGCGTTCCTGCATGCTGCTTCCTTCTCCTCTGTCAGCAACACTGACATACTCACCGCCGTGGCCACCCAGCCGTGACCTCTGTTCCTGGTCTCGGTGCTCCTCCTGTGTCCCATGGCCTGCGTATGTCCTACAAATCCATTGTCAGGTCCATGTTATAGCACCCGTTCTGGGATTGTGTTGCAGGGCCTGAGTATGTCCTACAAATCCATTGTCAGGTCCCTGTTACAGCACCCATTCTGTGTACCACTACCTGTGCCAGTCCTGTCTATTCCTGAACCTATCTAGTCTGAACTAGTTCCTAAACCTGTTACCTGTCGTGTCAATACCAGTACTTGGACTCTGAGTCCACTCTGTCTGAACTAGCATCAGCATCCAGTCCAGCCTTAGAATACAAGTCCGTTCCTGCATCTCTATTCTCTGCGGTCAGCTGCTACGGTTCTGGGGTCTATCTATCTTTGGCTCAAGTCTAACCACACCATTACTGGCTCTATAATAATAATAAAATAGTGGAGAAAAAGGTTGTCACTTAGATACGCCCCCCCAGACTCTCTCTGGTCCGTAGTTCAGTGGGTCCACATCCAGCGTGACAACAGGGAACTTTAATCCCCATTAGAATGAAGTTGAAGTGTGCATGCTCAACAATTACTCCATTCATTTCCTATGACAATGAATGAGTGGAACAGTAGTGAGGCTTTTGCACAGCTGCTCCATTCTAACAAGGATAAAAGTACTCTGTCAGGGATAAAATTTCCCCATTCTGCTGATGGGTTGATGTCCTAGTGGTTAGAAACTCACTTACCAATACACTGGTGATCTTCACACTAGTCTTGATGAGGGGGCAGGGCAGATTTTGAATCTGTTGATTCATTAAGAGGAGCATGCCTCTTAAAGAATTAGGCCAGGTGCGAAGTAGCATGAACAATCTGGAGTAGCTAGCACCGATACTCATCACAAATTTGATGAGCAAGGGTCGAAATGTCTCTGTCCTGCAACAGCTCCACCCACTTTCTCGGAGTTGAGAGAAAAAGGTTTCGAGTTGTGCCCAAATTTTGCAACTTTTCAAAGAATTCTGGTGTAAAAGCTTTGAGGAATCAGGCACTGTGTGCCCAATTATTAGGCAATTTGTATTTTTGATGAGAAATGTTATTATTGAACTACAGTTCTGTCGGTCAATCCAAAATGATAATAAACCTGAATCAGAATATTTAAGAAAGCAAAAGTGAGGTTTTGTCTTTATTAGGATAATATCTATATGTGCGAATATAAAAAGTAACCTCGTGCACACATTTGGGTGAGATTATTTCATTTCCTTACCTGAGCCTCCATATTTCATGCAATCCCTGCTTGCTTCTACAGATAAAAAGATATACTTTTTCTGTTGGGTGAGAGCTTTGTAGGGACTGTGAGTATATTGTACCTCTTTTAGGACTTTTATTGGCATTTGTTGGTGTTATTGCTGTTGATTTAAGGCTACTTTCACATTTGCGGTTTAATCTGCAGCGTTTAATCCGCAAACGCAAGGACAAGAAAAATGCAGGAAAACGCGTGTAAACGCAGCGGTTCTAAAGCACATGCGGTTAACGCATGCGGCTTTAAAACGCTGCGTTTACATGCTTTTTTATGCGTTTTTCATGCGTTTGCGTTTTTTGTGCGCATGTTGAAAAAATTTACAGGAGAAAAATCTAGATTACCAGAAACAGCCAATGGGACTACAAAGGGCGTGTATTATGGGATATCTATATATAGACCCTCAGATTTTGCTCCTGTATCCTGTGACATGATGGATCTTCACATGGATAGCTTTTACTTCAACCTGGATCTAAGCATCAAGATTTTTCTTGCGTGTGCGTTTGCTTGGGAGCAACACCGAATCCGTGAAAGACAGAGAAGGACACGGCATAGGCGTTTTTGGCAACACCCAATTATAGAACTGCGGGAGAGCCGTGGTGCATATCACACCCTGTATGTCGAGCTCAATGAGAACCCGGAAAAATTCCCGGAATATACCAGGATGTCACACGACTCTTTCCAGGATTTGCTTGCTCGTGTCCAAGGAGCCATCTGGAGACAGGACACACAGCTCCTTAGAGCGATTCCACCTGAGGAACGTCTCCTGGTTACCTTAAGGTACGTAATAATTCTAAACAAATGCTAGTCATAATTATTGCTGGTCTGACATGTATTCTTTGCATTTTTGTAAATTATTTTTTCTTTATTACAGATTTCTTGCAACTGGAGAGAGCTTGTCATCCCTCCATTTCCAGTACCGCCTTGGAATTTCCACCCTGTCCGGAATAGTTTTTGACACCTGCCGAGCTTTGTGGAATGTTCTCCGCGAAGAATTTATACCCATACCCACCGAGGACATGTGGATGTAAATTGCTGATAAATTTTGGACTGTGTGTGTGGAGCGCCCCCACTGCCGCAGAGCCAAGGGGTACCCGGTACCGGGCCTCTGCGTCTCAGTCCTGGGGTTGTCACGGTGGCTAGGCCCGGTCCGTGACCCTGCTGAGGGGCGTCCAGTGAAAGTTGAGAATGAGATGATGTTGAGGTGCGGCGTAGGTCGCGGTAAATAACGAGGACACCAGGTTGCAGTCTCTTTACCTCTTTACTGAAGGCTTCAGGATCCTCAGTCCGGAATGCGGTTAACCAGGCTACCTGAGTCCAGCCGGTCCGATGGCACCTCCAGAATTCCCTTTGCAGGTGGAAATCGGTGCCTACCTTCTAGCGCTTGTGTGTTGTAGTCCTTCCCTGCTGTGCTTACGGGATAGTCCTCACAACTGTTGTGTCTGTTTCTGAAGTTCCCTCACAACTCGATTATGATGTTCTTCTTCGTCCCCCCAGATGATATGGCTAGGACGCACCCGTATGACGGGTAGGCTCGGAGGTCTTCCGGGACCCTAGAGTCGCCCCTCTCCAAATGTTGCCCCCTGTGTCTGCTTAGGTGATTTTGGGTGAGACAGCCCGCCTAGAACTGACTGTCCTGCCGTAGGTTTGAAGTAAGGCCTGGAGCTCAATACTTCCTCAGCGTTTCCGGCCACCGGCTGCGCGCCTCAGTAGGATGTTGCCTCGTCTTACAGCACGACTCCTACTGGTGTTTCTCCTTGTTGCGTTGACCTCGTTTCTCACTCAGCACTAGTGTTGAGCATTCCGATACCGCAAGTATCGGGTATCGGCCGATACTTGCGGGTATCGGAATTCCGATACCGAGATCCGATACTTTTGTGGTATCGGGTATCGGTATCGAAACAACATTAATGTGTAAAATAAAGAATTAAAATTTAAAAAAATTGCTATACTCACCTCTCCGACGCAGCCTGGACCTCACCGAGGGAACCGGCAGCGTTCTTTGCTTAAAATGCACGCGTTTACTTCCTTCTGTGACGTCACGGCTTGTGATTGGTCGCGTGCCGCCCATGTGGCCGCGACGCGACCAATCACAGCAAGCCGTGACGTAATTTTCAGGTCCTCAATGCCTAATTCTAGGCATTCAGGATTTTAAAATTACGATCCGGCTTGTGATTGGTCGCGTCGCGGTCACATGGGCGACGCGACCAATCACAAGCCGTGACGTCACGGGAGGCAGGAAACGCGCGCATTTTAAAATTACGTCACGGCTTGTGATTGGTTGCGTGCCACCCATGTGACCGCGACACGACCAATCACAGCAAGCCGTGATGTAATTTCAGGTCCTGAATGCAGAATTAGGCATACAGGACCTGAAATTACGTCACGGCTGGCTGTGATTGGTCGCGTCGCGGTCACATGGGCGGCACGTAACCAATCACAAGCCTTGACATAATTTAAAAATGCGCGCGTTTCCTGCTTCCCGTGATGTCACGGCTTGTGATTGGTCGCGTCGCCCATGTGACCGCGACGCGACCAATCACAAGCCGGATCGTAATTTTAAAATCCTGAATGCCTAGAATTAGGCATTGAGGACCTGAAAATTACGTCACGGCTTGCTGTGATTGGTCGCGTCGCGGCCACATGGGCGGCACGCGACCAATCACAAGCCGTGACGTCACGGAAGGAAGTAAACGCGCGCATTTTAAGCAAAGAACGCTGCCGGTTCCCTCGGTGAGGTCCAGGCTGCGTCGGAGAGGTGAGTATAGCAATATTTTTTATTTTAATTCTTTCTTTTACACATTAATATGGATCCCAGGGCCTGAAGGAGAGTTTCCTCTCCTTCAGACCCTGGGAACCATCAGGGATACCGTCCGATACTTGAGTCCCATTGACTTGTATTGGTATCGGGTATCGGTATCGGATTAGATCCGATACTTTGCCGGTATCGGCCGATACTTTCCGATACCGATACTTTCAAGTATCGGACGGTATCGCTCAACACTACTCAGCACAATAAACCTCGCTTCTTGTCCTTTCTTGGGGTACCGCCACAATGAAGTGCAGGCGCGGTCCCGTAACGTTCTTTCTGTTCGCTAGGCCTCTGTCAGGATCCCACCACTGACAGGGACCCCCCTGAATCTTCCCCTGCAACACCCTCTGCCACAGGATGTTGCCTGGTTCCAACCCAGTCAGCTTCTGACTAACTTCCTATCTAACCCCCAGTTTTACCAGATTGTGAGGAGTGGCCTAATACATAGCACCCTTAGCTCCCCCTGGAGGCCAGACTGTGAAGTGTATTGGTGTCTGTGATACCTGGTCAGGTGAACTCCTTCAGTGCCATCAGACGTACCATAGCCCCCCTTAGCGGCGGAGCATCAGTACTGCAACGACCAGGACTCTGGGGCGCTGCATGTGATTTCCCCAACTGTTTGGGTGCGGTGGATGGGAAGCACATCCGGATTATCAAACCAGCCAGAACGGGATCACAGTTCTTCAACTACAAGAAATATTTTTCAGTAGTTCTCATGGCAATAGCCTATGCGAACTGTCGCTTCATTGCCATGGACATTGGTGCTTTTGGCCGTGGCAATGATTCACAGACTTTTAAAAACTCGGATATGGGCCGACGTGTTTATGGCAAAAATTTTAATTTTCCACAGCCACGACCTCTCCCCAACACTCAAGGCCCACTGATGCCATTTGTAATGGTTGGGGATGAGGCCTTTCAGATGAGTGAAAATCTCCTGAAGCCCTATTCAAGTCGGGACTTGAACCGCACAAAACGGATCTATAACTACAGACTAACCAGGGCCCGCAGAACAGTAGAGTGTGCCTTTGGGATTATGGTGTCCAAATGGCGCATTCTAGCAACTGCCATAAATCTAAAAATGGAGACAGTGGATGAGGTGGTAAAAGCCTGTGTGGTTCTCCACAATTTCATTCTGGCTAAGGAGCGACCCACCATCAAACTTGATGAACCTGTTGCAAACCCTTTGCCTGATTACCGTCATCACCCGCTGTGGTCAACAGTTGAAGTAGGCCACATGCGTGACCAATTTGCTGCCTTTTTTGATTCTGACATTGGACGTGTGTCATGGCAGGACAATATGGTGTAAAATGTCCTGTTGGCTTCGGCTCTGTAAAGTTATGTTTTAAATGTTAATAATGTTTTTTCTAATAAAATAATTGTGTTTTATTTTCTTCACCATGTCTCCTATCTATTTCCTTTACCAACCACTTTGGGTTTTTGGGCTTAGGTTGTTGACGTCATTGCGTCCTGTCTCGGTTCACCAGTATCTATTTGCCGCAGACTGTAGAGACGATGGCTGTTTGGTGTCGTCACATTCGCAGTATTTGTTCAGTTCTTAAAAAAGAGGTAAAAAAAATTAATACCAAACATTTACAAAACGATAACTCCTGTGGAATATAAACATTGAGATTAAAGCTGAGGTCACACTAGCACTATTTGGACTGAGTTTTACATCAGAGTTTGCAAGCCTAAATCAGGAGTACAACAGTACGCAGAAAAGTGTAATAAAACCATATGCTCCACTTCTGCATGCATCAACCACTCCTTGTTTTGGATTCAAAATACTGATGTAAAATATGAAGGGACGATGGAGGCGATACAAGCCATATCTATATACAAGCCATATCTATACTCACCAGGACAGGTGTCAGAAAAAATGAATTCAGGAACCATTTATTTGTGCATCATGAATTCTTTATTTCTGACACCTGACTTGATGACTATAGATCTGTTGTGTAGGCTGCCGTCACACTGTCAGTATTTGCTTAGTATTTTACATCACTATTTGTAAGCCAAAAGCTGGAGTGGAACTATGTGAGGAAAAGTTCAATAAACACATATGCACCACTTCAGCATTTAACAACCACTCCTGGTTTTGGCTTACAAATACTGATGGAAAATATGAATGGACGATGGAGGTCATACAAGGCACATCTATACTCACCAGGACAAGTGTCAGGAAAAATGAATTCAGGAGCCATTTATTTGTGCATCATGAATTCATTATTTCTGACACCTGACTTGATGACTATAGATCTGTTGTGTAGGCTGCCGTCACACTGTCAGTATTTGCTCAGTATTTCACATCACTATTGGTAAGCCAAAACCTGGAATGGAACTATGTGAGGAAAAGTATTCAAAAAACACATGCCCCACTTCTGCATGTATCAATCACTCCTGGTTTTGTATTCCAAATACTGATTCAAAATAGTGACCAAAAAATGCTAGCATTACAAAACATTTCTTTTTTTTTAACCAATATACTTACGTTCTCCGGGCAAGGACCGGTCTCAAAAACGCAAGGATGCGGTGGTACTTGTATTTTCAGATCCTTGCTCCAGAACCACTTGGAAGCCGGCTCTCTTGGCGCAGGTCCTTGTTGAAGTGGTCCTTCATCGATCGCCAACGTGTTTTGACTTTTGACACTGTTGACAAAACAAAACATAATAGTTAGGACAATGGTCTTTTGACCGTGGTCACACAACTGTGTGTGCTGACAAAAAGTAATGATTTTCTATCATCATACACAGTTGTGTGAGCATGGCCAAGGTCTTGGCTGCATCACACTGCATTGCGATACTTACCAAATGCAGAACGGACCAGAGTCAGGGCATTGGCCCAGCCATCCCACAACGCTGTAACCACCTCATTGCAAAGCCGCCGGATCGTCACGTTGTTGGCGTGCAGTGGATCCCGGGTGTCCCACAACGGGACTCGCTCATGGACCAGGGAGATCATTAATATTGGAGACATTAACATAAGGAAGACAGAAAACAGAAGCAGAGGAATGGCATGAATATTGAAAGTAAAAAAAAAATAGTGCTGAAGCAAAAGGGAAAGAAAGAGAGAAGTAAAAAGAAATGAAGATTCAAGAATTGTAAAGTGAGGATACAATAAACAGTTAGCCAGGTATACTTACACGCTGCCGCCGTGCCACCCGACCGTGACTCCGCTGCTCCTGCCCAGTCTCCTGCCCAGTCTCTTCCGCTGTAGAAGAAGTGCTCTGAAAAAAGGAAAATATACATTGTCATATGTGTAGATGTGACAGTGAATACTTACCAATCTGAGGAGGTGAATACTCACTTCGCTGACATTTTCCCCTTGTGCAGGCCCAGGCGTTTGCTCATCATCAGAAGAAGAAGACATTCTGATGCGTGCAGAAAGAAAGAAATGGCAGAAATTAGGGCATGTAGAGACAGAAAATTGAAAAGAAAGGCATTTGGATAGGATATACTCACATTGTTCAGAGGCTTGTTTGCTGCTCCAAGGGGCTGTGGGGCGTCTCGTCTGCAAGGCAGTCTGCTGACTAGTGACCTGCAAATGTCCACTACCTCCCTTTATCACCTTGTATGTGGGGGGTGGCTTATCAGTGTCTAGACATGTTTTTCTCAATTGAAACGCATGCGTTCAAAAACGCAGCCAAACGCATGGGCTAAAAACGCATGCGTTTACATAGACAGCAATGCGTTTTTTTGTCGCAATCCTTGCGCAATCGACCGCATACGTTTCCAGGCAGCAAATTGATGGCTCTAAAAATTACTACATGTTGCATTTCCGCGCCAATCCGCAGACGATGAGACGACGCATGCGTTCCTAATGTTAAATATAGGAATACACAACGCATGCGGATATTTGCGGCAGAAACTCTGCGGACACAACCGCAAATGTGAAACCAGCCTTATTGACTGGATTGCTCTTTTACATGATTTACTAAAGGTTATGTGTTATATTCCCACATTTTGCCTTCCTTATTATCATATTAGTGGGTTGCATACAGAAACAATTGCTGCTACATCTATATGTTCAGAATTATTATGCAACTAAATGTAAAACATAAATTCGTCGATCTCAATTGTTTATTTTAATCTGTTAAAGTGAGAATAATAACCAAACAACTCAAAATGTACAAAAATACATACAGAAAATATCAGCGACCAACATAGCCTCCTTCTTTTCAATAACATCCATATGCCTTCCATCCATGGAGTCTGTCGGTTTCTTAAACTGTTGCTGATCAACTTTTTGGGCAGCACCAACCACAACATCCAAGTGATCGTTCAGATAGGTGTTTCTTTCACCATTATTCTCCGATTTAGGAAGGGCCCACAAGTTCTGAGTAAGGATGAGGTCAGGTGAGGAAGGGGCCATGTTTTTATTCTTTCATCTTTTAAAAGTAATCGCCGTTTTAATTTTTATTTCATAAATCAATAGTACACATGGTAATAAACATATCTTATCTATTTATTTCTCCTATAGGACTGATCATTAGTTTTCAAAATTTTCAATTGACAGATGAAATCTGTCTTTTGGGAAGACAAATTGACACATTACTGAGATAGGAGATTAAAGCTACTACCAATAAAATTCTATAGAAAGGGGAGAAGGAGGGTAGAGTTCTGACTAAATTCTCCAACCCCACAGAGAATCTTTGCAGAAGCATCTGTCATCTTCTATTTCTGTAAAAATATGTACAGTATGTGTTCACTGAATACAGATTTTATCAATGAATTGAGAATGATCATTTCTGGAAGATAAATAAGCAGATTTCTCTTATAAGATATATTACACAGTTTCTTATTTTCATGTGTACTATTGATTTCTGAAATAAAAATGATGGTTACTCTTTAACCCCTTCCCAACATGCGCCGTACTAGTACGGCTCTGCGGTAATTGTGTTCACGTTGCATTTGCAGTAAAATAATAATATTAGAATGTGTAAAAATATATTTTTAAAAATTCCTAAATAAAGAAAGAAATTTTTTTTTTCCAATAAATACATTTATTTATGTAAATAATAAAAAAATAAAAAGTACACATATTTGGGATCGCCACGTCCCTAACTACACGCTCTGTAAAACTATCCCACTAGTTAACCCCTTCAGTGAACAATATAAATAATTAAAAAACTAGGCAAAAAAACAATGCTTTAACATCATACAGCCGAACAAAAAGTGCAGGGGGACACATCTGGCACTGCAGGATCTGAGTCCCTGGTGGCGTAGTGTGTTACTGCTGGTAGCATTTGTTAGGGTACCGTCTCACAGTGGCACTTTGGTCGCTACGACGGCACGATCCGTGACGTTCCAGCGATATCCATACGATATCGCTGTGTCTGACACGCTACTGCGATCAGGGACCCCGCTGAGAATCGTACGTCGTAGCAGATCGTTTGAAACTTTCTTTCGTCGCTGGATCACCCGCTGTCATTGCTGGATCGGTGTGTGTGACACCGATCCAGCGATGTGTTCACTTGTAACCAGGGTAAACATCCTTTGTTTACCCTGGTTACCATTGTAAGTGTAAAAAAAACCAAAACACTACATACTTACATTCTGGTGCCTGTCACGTCCCTCGCCGGCGGCTTCCCGCACTGACTGTGAGCGCCGGCCGTAAAGTAAAAGCAGAGCACAGCGGTGACGTCACCGCTGTGCTGTGCTTTACGGCCGGCACTGATACAGTCAGTGCGGGAAGCAGACGGCGAGGAACCTGACGGACATCGGAATGTAAGTATGTAGTGTTTTTTTTTTTTTACATTTACAATGGTAACCAGGGTAAACATCAGGTTAATAAGCGCGGCCCTGCGCTAAGTAACCTGATGTTTACCCTGGTTACCCGGGGACTTCGGCATCGTTGGTCGCTGGAGAGCTGTCTGTGTGACAGCTCTCCAGTGACCACACAACGACTTACCAACGATCACGGCCAGGTCGTATCGCTGGTCGTGATCGTTGGTAAATCGTTTAGTGTAACGGTACCCTTACTCTTGTCCCAGCTCTATGCAGGTCATTCACTAGGTTCCCTCATGTGGTTCTGGGATTTTTGCTCACCGTTCTTGTTATCATTTAGACCCCACGGGATAATAAAAAACGAGGCAAAAAACAATGCTTTATCATCATACAGCCGAACAAAAAGTGCAATAAAACACGATCAAAAATACAGATGTAAATAAAAATGGTACCACTGAAAACATTATCTTGTCCCGCAAAAAACAAGCTGCCATACAGCTCTGTCAGCAGAAAAATATAAAAATAATTGCTCTCAGAATAAAACGATGCAAAAATAATTATTTTTTCTATAAAAAATAGTTTTTATTGTGTAAAAGCACCAAAACATAAAAAAGATATAACTGGTATCGCTGTAATTGTACTGACCCAAAGAATAAAGGTGCTTTGTCAATTTTACCCCACACGGAACGGTATAAAAAACAAAAACAAAAAGGAATTCCTAAATTGCTGTTTTTTGTTAATTCTGTCTCCCAAAAATTGGAATAGAAAGCAATCAAAAATGTCATGTACCTGAAAATGATACCAATAAAAACGTGAGCTCGTCCCGCAAAAATCAAGCCATAACATGACTCTGTAGGCTGAAATATGAAAAGATTATAGCTCTCAAAATATAGTGATGCAAAAACTAGCTTTCGCAATAAAATGCATCTTTTAGTGTGTGACAGCTGTCAAACATAAAAAACCCTATATAAATGTGGTATCACTGTAATTGCACCGACCCGAAGAATAAAGTTGCCTAATCACTTATACCGCATGAGGAATGGTGTCAAAAATCAATAAAAACAATTTGAAAAAAAATAAATATAACATCAACATGCTGTTGATTTTTTCATTCTGCCTTCCAAAGATCGCAGTAAGGTTCGGCACACATTTATCCTGCGCTCTGCGCTGAGCGCTTACAATGGGATTCCCATGTAAATGTCTTAAATACGTGATTCAGATAGGTTGAAGATTCCCTATAATGAAGCAGATGGAGGCACTGTGGATGCCATCTGACCTGTGATCCGGGGGTGTCCGTCTTTTTAGGATTGCATAAAAAGGCCACAGTTTTGTGCACATCTGAAAAGGACACCGCTGAACAGAGGCCAGACGGAGTCCATAGTAAATCTGCTGCCTCATTATAGTGAATGCATCCCTCAGGGGTTTCATCTGTCACATCACTCAGAGATTTAGATGGAAACACCAAAGTAAGTGCTCAGCGTAGAGCGCCGGATATATGTGATCCTTAACATTATGTAAAATGTTCCCAATAAAAGCTTCAACTAAATCCACAAAAAAACAAGCCCTCACTCAGATCCATCATCTGCTAATGGAAATATAGAAGGCTTTCATGTTACCAGTAGCACAAAGGCTCTGGAAAAGCTAAATGGCTTCACGCTCCCCAAAAGAAATTCAGCAAATTCTCTGCTCCCAAATCCAAATGCCCCATCCCTTCTGAGCCCCAGTGTGCCTAAACAACATTTAGCGCCCACATGTTTGGCATTTCTGTAGTGATGACAGCCCGCCTAATTTACAGGTGTGTGTGGAGCGCCCCCAGACGCAGGGCCGTGGGGTACTCGGTACCGGGCCTCTCTGTCTCGGTCCTGGGGTTGTCACGGTGGCTAGACCCAGTCCGTGACCCTGCTAAGGGGCGTCCAATGAAAGGTGTGATGGTGGTGCGGGGTGCAAGACGCGATGAATAACGAGGACACAGGGTTGCAGTCTCTTTACCTTCTTACTGAAGGTTTTCGGGATCCACAATCCAGAGCACTGCTAACAGGGCTGGCTGAGACCGGCCAGTCCGAAGGCACATCCAGAGTTTCCTTTGCAGGTGGAAATCAGTGCCTACCTTCTAGCGCCTGTGTGTTGTAGTACCTCCCTGCTGAGCACCACGGGATAGTCCTCACAACTATTGCGTCTGTTTCTGATGTTCTTTCTCTCTCCGTCCCCCAGATGATATGGCTAGGATGCACTTGTATGACGGGGTAGGCCTGGAGTTATTCTGGGACCCTAGAGACGCCCCTCTCCCGCAATTGCCTCCTTTGTCTTCGTTAGGTGATTTAGGTGAGACAGCCAACCTATAGTTAACTGTCCTGCCGCTGTTTGAAGTAGTACGTAGAGTCTCTTACTTCCTCGGTGCTCCGGCCACCGGCTACACGCCTCAGAAGGATGTTGCCACGGTCTTAAGGGCACGACTCCTTCTGGTTCTATCTCCTCCGCGCTGTGATCTCGCTTCTCACTTCTCCGCAATATACTCCGCTTTTGTATCCTCTCTAAGGAGCCTGCCGCTATACCTTACAGGCACAGCTCCGTAACGATCTGTCCTTTTCGCTAGGCCGCTGTCAGGATCCCACCCCTGACAGGTCCTCTCCCAAACTCTCCCGGGCTCTTTCTCTCTAACTTCCTGTCCAACCCCCAGTTTTACCAGAGTGTGAGGAGTGGCCTAATAGATAGAACCACCCCCCCTGGTGGCCGGAGTGTGGAGTGTAGTGTGTGTCGGTGATACCTGGTCAGGTGAACTCCTTTAGTGCAATCAGACATAACGTCACCCCCCTTAGTGGCAGAGTGACATTACTGCAACGACCAGGACTCTGGGGCGCTGCATTCCCCCCCGGTTAAATCCAGTACTCCCGGACTGGGAAAAGAAGAACAACATTACATGTTATTAGAAAACGCAAAACTTTGAAACACTATAAACAAGTAAATGCTATGAACAAGTAAATATATAACAGTGCTTCCCTTTATGGGAGGTGAGGACGCTTGAACGTTGCAAAAGTTCGGTCATGCACAGTTCATGACTCCCAGTTCAGTAGGCACAACCTTGAACAGCAGGGACCCCGGGTAAACAAAGGGGTCCCTGTGAAAGTTTTGGAGCAATTCACTGTCCATCACTCCATTGTCCATTTTTAAACCTGTAACAAAGAAGCTAACATAACATTTTCAACCAAATAGCAGCTATTGTTAGTATCTCCAAGCTTTGTAGCGAAGTGGAGTTTGATTCTTGGTGCTACATGTAGACCTCCGCAGTGCAGGGGTGGCTGTTGACCTAACAGGGTCCGCTAGGCTAGCTACCGCTAGTGTAGTGCACTGTCTCCTAGCTACACTTCTAGTGAGTCTGGGTAGCACTGGCAGGCTGGAGCTCTCAGGACTGCTGCTACGACCGATGGGCATGGCAGATTCACTGATAGCAGAGGGAGAACTGACGAGTTCAACGGTTGGCATGGCATCCTCCAGTGGGGTCCGCTGCGGTTGCGGGTCCGGATGACCTGGCTCCACGTTTAGTTCTGGTGGTGTCAGTTGATGAAACGTTAGGACAGGTACCACAATTGCCTAGTTTATTTGAGTCCAACACTGGGGAAAATCGCCAAGAACAGTGTGTATCATCTTCTCCTCTTCCATGGGCGGAGAAGTCCCTGGGTCTGTTTCCCCATCTCTCAGCTTATCAGGGCATATCTTAAGGTGGTCTCTGGATATTGCCGTTGAGGTTTCCCCTCCATCCTTGCTGATGAGACAGACCTTGGTATTATCGAAATCAGATGGCAGGATGGTATATGGTTCCGCTTCCCATTGGTCATCAAGCCCGGGTGACAAGGGATTCGCAGGAGCATGCTGGTTGTAATCCCTTTCTTGTTTTTGTTGGGCTTGGGCGAGACTTCTTTCCACACATTCTTGTACTTTGCGGTACCTTTGCTGCCTCTCGGTATCCCAGTCTGCATCTGGCGAGATATCCTCGGGGGTCAGGACTCCCATGTCCAGATCAACAGGTAACTTGCTAGACCTCCATCGCATCAGGTACGCTGGGGTGCAGTTGGTGGCATTCACAGGGATGTGGTTGTACATATCCACCAAGTCGGGTAACTTGGTGGGCCACAAGTTCCGTTCCTCCACAGGTAAGGTCTTCAGTAAGTCGTTCACCACCTTGTTCATCTTCTCACACATCCCATTGGTTTGTGGATGGTATGGCGTGGTTCTGATCTTCTTACATCCATACAGATTGCAGAACTCCTGGAACACTTCTGCTTCAAATGCTGGCCCCTGATCGGTCAGTACCTTCTCCGGGTACCCATGAGGTCGACAGAAATACTGCTTGAAGGTTTTGGCGGCCATTCTAGCCGTTAGATCTTTGACTGGCACGACTACCAGGAATCTGGAGTAGTGATCCACGATGGTGAAAGCATAGGTATAGCCTGACCGGCTAGGTGTTAGCTTCACATGATCCAGCGTGACCAGCTCGAGTGGCCGTTTGGTGATGATGGGCTGCAAGGGAGCCCGCTGGCTGTCACGATCCTTCTGGCGTAGGCTGCATGGGCCACACTCTCGGCACCACTTCTCGATGGCTTTCTTCATACCAACCCAGTAGAACCTCCCTCGGAGCAGCCTCTCCAGCTTCCTCCATCCGAAGTGTCCTGCCCCGTCGTGGTACGATCCCAGGACCATTGGCACATCTTGTCTTGGGACCACAATCTGCCATACCAATTCGTGGGTGCGTGGGTCATCGCTCCTCCGGCACAGCTTGCCATCGTGAATAAACAGTCTGCCCCTCTCCTTCCACAACTGTAATGCCTCCGGTGGATCTTCCGGGCCGGGATGCAAACCTGCCTGCGTCAGGAGCTCTTTCACCCAACGGACCGCAGGGTCGCCATCCTGGTTCTCTGCCCACCCATGGTGGGGCAGGGGATTCAATGGGGCGCCTTGTTTATTCCTGCACCTGGCCTCCACCTGATGTGAACACTGGGTGGCCTTGGGACGATGGAAAGTGGGCAGCTCTGCCTCTTCAAATGCTTCTGCATCTTACTCCGTCTTGGGCAAGTGAGGCATTCGGGACAATGCATCGGCATTCGCATTCTTGTGCCCCGCCCGGTACTTGATGGTGAAATCGTAATTGGATAACCAGGCCATCCACCGCTGTTCCAAGGCGCCGAGTTTTGCTGTGTCCATGTGCATTAGTGGATTATTATCCATGAAGATGGTGAATTTTGCTGAGGCCAGGTAGTGCTTGAACCTCTCCATCACAGCCCAAACGACGGCGAGGAACTCCAGCTTAAAGGAACTATAGTTGTCAGGGTTCCTTTCAGTGGGGAGAAGTTTCCTGCTGGCGTAAGCGATTACCCTTTCCTTGCCTTTCTGGACCTGGGACAGCACAGCTCCCAGCCCCACGTTGCTGGCATCCGTATACAATACAAACGGTTGGTCATATTCGGGGTAAGCCAGTACCTCTTCTCCCGTCAGCGCCGATTTTAAGCAGGTGAACGGCCATTCTGGTCCGTCGTTCCAATCGAATGGGGTATTCTTGCCCTTGGGTTTCTTGGGTTGGCCCACCAACAGGTCTTGCAATGGCATGGCCTTCTTGGTGAAGTCTTTGATGAACCTCCGGTAGTAGCCCACCAACCCAAGGAATTGCCGGACTTCATGGAGGTTACCAGGCTTTGTCCAGTCCTTGATCACCGTGACCTTGTCGGGGTCTGGGGCCACTCCTTCGGCACTCACCACATGGCCCAGGTACTGCACTTTGGGTTTTAGTAGGTGGCATTTGGACGGTTTCACCTTTAAGCCAAAGTTGGACAGAGCTTCAAACACCTCGACCAGGTGCTTCAAATGGTCTTCATAGGTCTTAGAGAAGACAATAACATCGTCCAGATAGAGCAGCACAGTTTCAAAGTTCTTGTGTCCCAGACAGCACTCATCATCCTCTGAAACGTCCCCAGGCGTTACACAATCCGAAGGGCATGTAGTTGAACTCGCAGAGACCCATCGGCGTCATGAAGGCCGTCTTCTCCTTGTCCGCCTCTGCCACGGGAACCTGCCAGTACCCACTGGTGAGATCCAAGGTAGAGAAGTAGTTAGAAGACTTTAAAGCAGCCAAGGACTCCTCTATCCTGGGCATGGGGTATGCATCCTTATGTGTAATGCGATTTAGTTGCCTATAATTCACACACATCCTCATGGTGCCATCTTTCTTCCTAACGAGGACTAATGGAGCTGACCAGGGACTACAACTGTCTCTCACTACCCCATCCTCCTTCATCTCTTGTAACATGTCCTTGGCACACTGATAATGAGCTGGGGGTACAGGAAGGTATCTCTCTTTGATGGGTGGGTGATCTCCCGAGGGGATATGATGCTGAATCCCTTTTACCTACCCGAAATCTAGGGCGTGTTTGCTGAATACCCGCTCATATTCATGAACCACACTGTAAGCCCCCTGTGTCTGGTGAGATGGGGTAGAATCAGTGCCCACATGTAATTCTCGACACCAATCTTTCATTTGCCCTGCAGAGCCATTGTCCTCCGCCGGGCTGGACGGAACCAAGGGCTCAGTTGCCTGTATCACACTATTATTAACAGTAAACAGCTTGGCAAGTGTGACATATTTGGTTAGGTGGACTTCTTCCTCCCCATAGTAAAGAACATGTACTGGCACCCTCCCCTTACGGACATCAACCACCCCTCTGGCTGTCAGGAGGGTAGGCCTATTATCTGAATACACAGGTTCTACCAGGGCCTGATAGTCTTTACCCCTAAGGCCTATGGCTGCCCGACACCATATTAACATTTCGCTCCTGGGGGGTATCGCAATGGGGTTCGAATCAATCACTGTGACCCGGCCAATCTCACCACCAGTCAACTCCACTTGCTGTCTCTGCATTAGAGCTCTGATTTCTTTCTGCAAAGCATGTTGTTCACTGTAACCCGCTGTTTCGGCGACCTGCTGCAACAAGACAATAACTTCTGCAAGACAATTTTCTATGACATTAGTACCGATGGTCATCATGGGGTTACATTCACGTCGGTCAATATCAACAATAACAATTCCCTGGGCCTCCAATTCTACCAGCCCCACCTTAATGGTGACCTCTTTATACCCCACCTGGGGCAGTGGCTGACCATTACTAGCTATTAAGGAGAAATCATCATCAGGGACACGGGTAATGTTGGTGTCCTCCCAATAACGTCTACACTATGTTCCAAATTATTATGCAAATTACATTATCGGATTTTCCTAAATGGTTGGTGCAAATGACAGTCAGTCTAATAAAAGTCATCACCCGTTAGCGTATACATCGAATTTTATTGAAGAAACTTCCCAATGATAACAGTATATTCTCCAAAATGAATAAAAACTCAAAATGCACTGTTCCAAATTAGGCACAGTAGAATTTCTAAACATTTGATATGTTTTAAAGAACTGAAAATGCTCATTTGTGGAATTTGCAGCATTAGGAGGTCACATTCACTGAACAGAAAAGCTATTTAACGCCAAAACATCCTAACAGACCAAGTTACATGTTAACATAGGACCCATTCTTTGATATCACCTTCACAATTCTTGCATCTATTGAACTTGAGTTTTTGGAGAGTTTCTGCTTGTATTTTTTCCCTCCCAGAGCTGCTATTTTGATGTGAACTGCCTCCCACCCTCATAGATCTATTGCTTTATGATACTCCAAAGGTTCTCTATAGGGTTGAGGTCAGGGGAAGATGGTGGTCACACCATGAGTTTATCTCCTTTTATGCCCATAGCAGTTAATGACTCAGAGGTATTCTTTGCAGCATGAGATGGTGCATTGTCATGCATAAAGATGATTTTGCTCCTGAAGGCACATTTCTGCTTTTTATACCATGGAGGAAAGTTGTCAGTCAGAAACTCTATATACTTTGCAGAGGTCATTTTCACACCTTCAGGAACCATAAAGGGCCCCACTAGCTGTTTCTCAATGATTCCGGCCCAAAACATGACTCCTCCACCTCCTTGCTGACGTTGCAGCCTTGTTGGGACATGGTGGCTATCCACCTACCATCCACTACTCCATCCATCTGGACCATCCAGGGTTGCTCAACACTTATCAGTAAACAAGACTGTTTGGAAATTAGTCTTCATGTATGTGTGGGCCCAATACAACCATTTCTGCTTGCGAACACTGTTTAAGGGTGGCCGAATAGTAGGTTTATGCACCACAGAAAGCCTTTGAAGGAGCCTACACCTTGAGGTTTGAGGGACTCCAGATGCACCAGCAGCTTCAAATATCTGTTTGCTGCTTTGTAATGGCTTTTTAGCAGCTACCCTCTTAATCCGATGAACTTGCCTGGCAGAAATCTTCCTCATTATGCCTTTATCAGCACAAAAACATCTGTGCTCAGATACAGCCACAAATCTCTTAACAGTACGATGATCATGCTTAAGTTTCAGGAAATTTCTAATGTTTTCATCCCTTCACCAAGGCATTGCACTATTTGATGCTTTTCAGCAGCAGAGAGATCCTTTTTCTTTCCCATGTTACTTGAAAACTGTGACCTGCTTAATAATGTGGAACATCATTTTTAAGTAGTTTTCCTTTAATTAGAATCACCTGGAAAACCAATTATCCCATGTGTTTAAGATTGATTTCAATGATCCATTGAGCCCTGAGACACAATACCATCCACGAGTTTATTTGAAAAACAAAACAATTAAATCTTTGACACTTAAATCCAATTTGCATAATAATTTGGAACACAGTGTATAAAGGATGTAAGGCATAGTTGTCACCTGGGAACCCGTGTCCAGCAAAGCGTTCATGGGGTTACCGTCGATCACGATGGGGAGAACCGGCCGCCCTCCGATGTACTTGGCTCTCCAATTCTGCGGGCCTGACCGTCCTACTCCTGGGGATTGGCCCTTTTCCCCAGGGGTTGCTCGTTTAAAGGACAGTACCTTGCAAGATGGTGGCAGTGGCGGCAGATAGGTCGTCCATCCCGATGAAAGCGATCGTCGTCTCTGCCTCTGGTCGACGGAACCCTCCATTGTCGCGGCCAGGGGACATCTTCCGGTCCGGAAGCCAGCTGGATCTTCTCCTTGGAGGCCTCCTGGAGGGACTGGACGGTCCGGGCTAGGGCAGCAACGCTCTTGGTCAGCTCGTGCATCTGGAGGCGTAGTCCTGCAGGGGAGTCGTCTTCCAGGATCTGGACATCGGCCTCGGCGGAGACGGGTACTTCCGGCGCCACCTCCTGGTGGTACGTGAGGGCTTGACGCCTGGGAAGTACAGCACGGCTGGGCTGTCGCTCTGGTAGTGCTTGGATGGCTTTATCCTTGAATTGCGCAAAAGTCAGGTCGGTATTCTGCATTGCCAGGAAGTGTAGCTGGGCCCTTTGGTGACTGCACAGGAGCCCCTCGATGAACCGCTCTTTCAGGAGTTTATCCTTATCTTGCATACCGCTTGGATCACTCTGCTTATTGGCCCTCAGTGCCTCCTGCAGATTAAGGGTATAGTCCCGTAAGCTATCCTGCGGCCTTTGCTTGCATCCATAAAATGTCAATTTAATTTCCGTAGTGGTGCGGGTGTCAAAGGTGGTTTTAAGCTTCTTATCTGTGGCGGGCCAGGACTTCACTTCTCTCAAGGCCGCTCCAAAGAGTTGGTTCGTTATCATATGAACTTTCTGAGGCTCTGTCAAGGGATAAAACTTGAGCAAGCTGCAGATCCCCTCTTTAAAGTCAGTTAACGTATGGGACTCCCCAGAGTATAGCGGGTGCCAAGCGGCTCCGGGTAGGTACGGCATGGAAAAGGGCATTATGGCTGTCGTAGCTGCGGCAGTGTCCGGCTGGCCGGTGGGAGCGGCAAGCCCCGCGGCATCTGGCGGTGGTACAAGGCCCATGGCTGCGTCTACTACGGGGCCTGGAGGTGCTCCCGCATCTGTGGCTGCGACCGCCGCCTCCGCCCCTCCGGGGTCCGGCATGGCCGTTCCTTCCCCCTGCTAACCTGCTGGGGCAAGGGTTCCTCTTCCGGAGTCGGCACCTCCCCACGGTTTCTCGTTCCGCGCTCTTTTTGGCTGGCTCCGCCCACCAAACTATGGCTCCTCCCTCCGTGCTCCACTCAGCGTAGCAATGGCGGATTTTGGGCGGCAAATAGCAATACACAGTCTTTGCAATAAGTCACTGTTCAAGCACAATTCTAACACAATTCCAAGGCACACATGACCTGATTCTTCAGGCTTAAGTAGATCCTGTTCGTGACGCCAAGTTGGAGCGCCCCCAGATGCAGGGCCGCGGGGTACTTGGTACCGGGCCTCTCTGTCTCGGTCCTGGGGTTGTCACGGTGGCTAGACCCGGTCCATGACCCTGCTAAGGGGCGTCCAATGAAAGGTGTGATGGTGGTGCGGGGTGCAAGATGCGATGAATAACGAGGACACAGGGTTGCAGTCTCTCTACCTTTTTTCTGAAGGTTTTCGGGATCCACAATCCAGAGCACTGCTAACAGGGCTGGCTGAGACCGGCTGGTCTGAAGGCACATCCAGAGTTTCCTTTGCAGGTGGAAATCAGTGCCTACTTTCTAGCGCCTGTGTGTTGTAGTACCTCCCTGCTGAGCACCACGGGATAGTCCTCACAACTATTGTGTCTGTTTCTGATGTTCTTTCTCTCTCTGTCCCCCAGATGATATGGCTAGGACGCACCCGTATGACGGGGTAGGCCTGGAGTTATTCTGGGACCCTAGAGATGCCCCTCTCCCGCAATTGCCTCCTTTGTCTTCGTTAGGTGATTTAGGTGAGACAGCCAACCTATAGTTAACTGTCCTGCCGCTGTTTGAAGTAGTACGTAGAGTCTCTTACTTCCTCGGTGCTCTGGCCACCGGCTACACGCCTCAGAAGGATGTTGCCACGGTCTTAAGGGCACGACTCCTTCTGGTTCTATCTCCTCCGCGCTGTGATCTCGCTTCTCACTTCTCCGCAATATACTCCGCTTTCGTATCCTCTCTAAGGAGCCTGCCGCTATACCTTACAGGCACAGCTCCGTAACGATCTGTCCTTTTCGCTAGGCCACTGTCAGGATCCCACCCCTGACAGGTCCTCTCCCAAACTCTCCCGGGCTCTTTCTCTCTAACTTCCTGTCCAACCCCCAGTTTTACCAGAGTGTGAGGAGTGGCCTAATAGATAGAACCACCCCCCCTGGTGGCCGGAGTGTGGAGTGTAGTGTGTGTCGGTGATACCTGGTCAGGTGAACTCCTTTAGTGCAATCAGACGTAACGTCACCCCCCTTAGTGGCAGAGTGACATTACTGCAATGACCAGGACTCTGGGGCGCTGCACGTGTCTCCAGAAGCATGAGCTGGGCTTAATGTACTAGTCACTACAATGGCAGTTTGCAACTTTCACTCAGCATCATCCACTGCTGCCTGTTTCTGGAAAACACCCATAGAGTCAAAATCGTCATGACATCTGTAGATAAATTCCCAAAGGGTTATAATTTCCAAAATGTGGTCACTTGAGGGGGGTTTCCACTGTTTAGGCACATTAGGGGCTCTCCAAACGTAACATGGCGTCCGCTAATTATTCCAACATATTTTACATTCAAAAAGTCAAATGGCGCTCCTTCCCTTCCAAGCCCTGCTGTGCCCCCAAACAGTTGTTTTCCTCCACATATTGGGCATCTCCACATTCAGGAGAAATTGCACAACAAATTTTCTGGATCAATTTCTCTTGTTAATCTTATGAAAATGGAGCTAAAAGGATTATTTTGGGAAAAATGTATTTTTTTTATATTTTCACGGCTTAACATTATAAACTTCTGTGAATCACCTGGGGGTTCAAGGTGCTCAATACACATCTAGATAAGCTCCCTAAGGGGTCTAGTTTCCAAAATGGTGTCACTTGTGGGAGGTTTCCACTGTTTAGGCACATCAGGGTGCTCACATCAGTTGCTGGTCAACTTTTAACCCTTATAACTTCCTAACTAAAAAAAATTATGTTTCCAAAATTGTGCTGTTGTAAAGTAGACATGTGGGAAATGTTATTTATTAACTATTTTGTGCAATATAACTCTGATTTATGGCATAAAAAATAAAATTTTGAAAATTGCGAAAATTTCTGTTTTTTTACAATTAAACGCAAATCATATCAAAATGTTTTTACAACAATCATGAAGTACAATATGTCACGAGAAAACAGTCTCAGAATCATCAGGATCCATCGAAGCGTTCTAGAGTTATGACCTCATAAAGTATCAAATATCAGCATGGGTTTATGAGAAATCGCTCCTGTCAAACCAATCTAATCAGTTTTTATGAAGAAGTAAGCTATAGGCTGGAACACGGTGAGTCATTGGACGTGGTATATCTCGATTTTTCCAAAGCGTTTGATACCATGCCGCACAAGAGGTTGGTACACAAAATGAGAATGCTTGGTCTGGGGGAAAATGTGTGTAAATGGGTTAGTAACTGGCTTAGTGATAGAAAGCAGAGGGTGGTTATAAATGGTATAATCTCTAACTGGGTCGCTGTGACCAGTGGGGTACCGCAGGGGTCGGTATTGGGACCTGTTCTCTTCAACATATTCATTAATGATCTGGTAGAAGGTTTACACAGTAAAATATTGATATTTGCAGATGATACAAAACTATGTAAGGCAGTTAATACAAGAGAAGATAGTATTCTGCTACAGATGGATCTGGATAAGTTGGAAACTTGGGCTGAAAGGTGGCAGGTGAGGTTTAACAATGATAAATGTAAGGTTATACACATGGGAAGAAGGAATCAATATCACCATTACACACTGAAAGGGAAACCACTGGGTAAATCTGACAGGGAGAAGGACTTGGGGATCCTAGTTAATGATAAACTTACCTGGAGCAGTCAGTGCCAGGCAGCAGCTGCCAAGGCAAACAGGATCATGGGGTGCATTAAAAGAGGTCTGGATACACATGATGAGAGCATTATACTGCCTCTGTACAAATCCCTAGTTAGACCGCACATGGAGTACTGTGTCCAGTTTTGGGCACCGGTGCTCAAGAAGGATATAATGGAACTAGAGAGAGTACAAAGGAGGGCAACAAAATTAATAAAGGGGATGGGAGAACTACAATACCCAGATAGATTAGCGAAATTAGGATTATTTAGTCTAGAAAAAAGACGACTGAGGGGCGATCTAATAACCATGTATAAGTATATAAGGGGACAATACAAATATCTCGCTGAGGATCTGTTTATACCAAGGAAGGTGACGGGCACAAGGGGGCATTCTTTGCGTCTGGAGGAGAGAAGGTTTTTCCACCAAAATAGAAGAGGATTCTTTACTGTTAGGGCAGTGAGAATCTGGAATTGCTTGCCTGAGGAGGTGGTGATGGCGAACTCAGTCGAGGGGTTCAAGAGAGGCCTGGATGTCTTCCTGGAGCAGAACAATATTGTATCATACAATTATTAGGTTCTGTAGAAGGACGTAGATCTGGGGATTTATTATGATGGAATGTAGGCTGAACTGGATGGACAAATGTCTTTTTTCGGCCTTACTAACTATGTAACTATGTAAAGTGACAGTGGTCAGAATTGTAAAAATTGGCCTGATCAGGAAGGTGAAAACCGGCTTCAGGGTGAAGAGGTTAAGGTCTTTAATGACTAGCCAAGTAGTGGAGTACTTTGATGCATGTGATGGAACAATGTCCTGCATAAAAATCATGTTTTTTTTTAAAGATGCAGACTTTTTCCTGTACCACTGCTTGAAGAAAGTGTCTTCCAAGAACTGCCGATACGAATTAAAACGGCGCTCATTAAGGAGCCTTATTGTATTGTTGCTGTTATTATTGCAATTCTATTATTGCAATCAGGAATAAGACTGTAGTGCCCCCCAGATTTGGAAAATCTCCAGGTTTTTAGCTGCCGGGGGTAGCTGAGACCCTGGAGAACATGATCAGGGCCGGAATTTCTAGTCCCCGATCACGGTCATAAAAAAAATATCTGTGCATGCTGTTACAATGATCTCTCTCACTTCTGATATGATATACATGCCAAAGAGCTAGAGAAATGATGTCACCTGAGTCCCTCCAGTACCTAAGTTATCCCCCGGCCCTTCGCGTAATCTTCCTGGAAAACAAATGATGGGCGCATGTGCAATGTGCCTGCCGTGCTCTGCCCCCTGTATCTAGCAACAAAAGGGAATTTCTATTGGTTCCTTTTGATCACTGGGATAGACCCTATCCCAGTGATCAAAATAAAAAATAGTAAATCAAATTCCCCTTTGTTACTACCTTAGTTAAAAATTATGAAAAAGATATATCTTTTTTTCATTCTTTGCTGTTGGGGTTAGGGTTAGGTTGGGTTAGGGTTGTATTAGGGTTAGGATTGTGTTAGGGTTAGGGTTAAGGTTATGGTTGGGGTTGTGGTTAGGATTGGAGCTAGGATTGTTTTTTTTTTTTAAAGTAGAAAATAAAATGATGGCTAGTGTTGAGCACAGGTGCTTGCTACTTGTGTATACATAGAGTATCACAAATTTGAGCATGGTTTTTTTGGTGTATCTAACAGCCGCAAAACATTCGGGGCAGGGACTTTAGCATGTCACTTGAGCACCCGCGTTACTTGGTGCATACCCAAGCACCCTAGGTAAACTGGAGTAGTGAGCACTTGTGCTCCACACTAATGATGACGTATTCAATATGACAACCTAATGTTTACAAATTCTTTGTTGCACCTGTGGGTTCAAAATGCTCACTATACCCACGGAAAAATCCCTGAGGGGTGTAGTTTCCAAAGTGAAGTCACTTTTGGGGGCGTTTCCACTATTTAGGCACATCAGGGGCTCTCCAAACGTGACATGAGGTCTGTTCTCGATTCCAGCAAATTTTGCATTAAAAAAGTCAAATGGCTTTCTTTCCCTTCTGAGCGCCCAAACAGTGGTTTTCCCCCACATACTGTATGGGGTATCAGCGTGCTCAGGAGAAATTGAACAATACATTTTGGGGTCCACTTTCTCTTGTTACCCTTGTGAAAATAAAAAAATGGGTTTAAAGTAAATTTTTTGTGAAAAAAAGGTAAATGTTCATTTTTTATTTCCACATTGCTGTGAAGCACCTGAACGGCTAATAAACTTCTTGAATGTGGTTTTGAGCACCTTGAGGGTTGCAGTTTTTAAAATAGTGTCAATGCCCCTCAAAGTCACTTCAAATGAGATGTGGTCCCTAGAAAAATGGTTTTGTAAATTTTGTTGGAAAAATGAGAAATCACTGATCAACTTTTAACCCATTAAAAAATTGTTCTGATGTAAAGTAGACATGTGGGAAATGTTATTTATTAACAATTTTGTGTGACATAACTGTCTGGTTTAAGGGTATGAAAATTAAAATGTGAAAATTACTAAATTGTCTAAACTTGACAAATTTCAATTTTTTTCACAAATAAACGCAAGTCATATCTATCTGTGCATGCCCTCATCATCTCCCGCCTTGACTACTGCAACATCCTTTTCTGTGGCCTCCCTGCTAACACCCTTGCACCTCTCCAGTCCATCCTTAACTCTGCTGCCCGACTAATTCATCTCTCTCCTCGCAACTCCTCCGCTTCCCCCCTGCAAATCTATTCACTGGCTCCCATTCCCTCAGTGTATCCAGTTCAAATTACTTATACTAACCTACAAAGTCATCCATAACCTGTCTCCTCCATATATCTCTGAACTAATCTCCCGATATCTTCCCTCACGTAATCTCTGGTCCTCCCAAGACCTCCTTCTCTCCTCCACACTTATCTGCTCCTCACCAAGACCCCTCCAAGACTTCTCTAGAATATCCCCATCCTCTGGAATTCTTTTCCCCAACACATCCGACTATCAACCACATTCGGATCCTTCAGACGGAACCTGAAAACCCACCTCTTCAGGAAAGTCTACAGCCAGCACTGACCCTGCTGCCTCCTCACCACTACCGGAGTTACCGCCTCACCAACACCGGAGCTCCTACAACCCTCAACCTATTGTCTCGATCCCTACCATCCTGTAGAATGTAAGCCCGCAAGGGCAGGGTCCTCGCCCCTCTGTATCAGTCTGTGATTGTTAGTTTGCTTACTGTAAGTGATATCTGTAATTTGTATGAAACCCCTTCTCATGTACAACACCATGGAATCAATGGTGCTATATAAATAAATAATAATAATCTAACAAATTTTACCAAGAAGAACAATATGTTGCAAAAAACAGTTTCAGAATCACTGGGATCCAATAAAGAGTTATAACCTCTCAAAATTACACTGGTCAGAATTGTAAAATTTGGCTTGGTCACTAAGGTAAAAAATGGCTCGGTCATTAAGAGGTTAATAATACCAACCCATAACAGCATTCCACCTTCACCTTGCTGGCATCTGAGTGGAGTGAGTGGCCGCACACCTCAAATTGCTGCATGCGGACACATCAGCATACAACGCATGTCCCTTCGTACCCAATGTTAAAGATAGGTATGCAGGGAAATGCTGGACGCAGCCAGCAGTAGGCGGAGCCTGGGCGGAGCTTCACGGAGGAAGCAGGGAAGAAGTACGCTGCCATCTGCAGTGCTCAGGAACGCAAGTCTGAAACCAGCCTTAGGGTATGTGTCCACGTTCAGGATTGCATCAGGATTTGGTCAGGATTTTATGCAGGTAAAATCCTGACCAAATCTGCACCTGAGGTCACTGGCAGGTCACCTGCGTTGTCCTTGCGTTTTTTCTGCAATGTAAGGACATGCTGCATTCTTAAAAGACGCGCCGCATGTGCGTTTTCGCGGGTATGCCGCATGCATTTTTTACTGCATAGTGGAGACAGGATTTCATTAAATCCCCTCCATTATGCTGTAGCATCTGGATGCTGCATTTTTGACGCTGCGGCTCAACGCTGCGTCAAAAACGCAGCATTTCCTGAACGTGGAAACATACTCTAAAGCAGTCAATACAAGAGGAGAGAGTATTCTGCTACAGATGGATCTGGATAAGTTGGAACTTGGGCCTAAAGGTGGCAGATGCTGTTTAACAATGATAAATGTAAGGTTATACACATGGGAAGAAGGAATCAATATCACCATTACACACTGAACGGGAAACCACTGGGTAACTTTGACATGGAGAAGGACTTGGGGATCCTAGTTAATGATAAACTTACCTGGAGCAGACAGGGCCAGGCAGCAGCTGCCAAGGCAAACAGGATCATAGGGTGCATTAAAAGAGGCCTGGATACACATGATGAGAGCATTATACCGCCTCTGTACAAATCCCTGGTTAGACCGCACATGGAGTACTGTGTACAGTTTTGGGCACCGGTGCTCAGGAAGGATATGATAGAACAAGAGCAAGTACAAAGGAGGGTAACAAAATTAATAAAGGGGATACCTTTATACCCAGATAGATTAGCAAAATTAGGACTATTTAGTCTAGAAAAAAGAAGACTGAGGGGCGATCTAATAACCAAGAATAAGTATATAAGGGGACAATACAAATATCTCACTGAGGATCTGTTTATACCAAGGAAGGTGACGGTCACAAGGGGGCATTCTCTGCGTCTGGAGGAGAGAAGGTTTTTCCACCAACATCGAAGAGGATTCTTTACTGTTAGGGTATGTGCACACGTCAGGATTTCTTGCAGAAATTTTCCTGACAAAAACTGGACATTTCTGCCAGAAAACCGCATGCGTTTTTTTTGCGTTTTTTCATGCGTTTTTTGTGCGTTTTTTTCCAAATGCATAGAATTGCGGGAAAAACATGGAAAATCCGCAAAATTAATGAACATGCTGCTTTTTTTACCGCGATGCATTTTTTTCGCGGGAAAAAACGCACCATGTGCACAAAACATGCAGAATGCATTCTAAATGATAGGATGCATAATGTATGCGTATTTAATGAGTTTTTATAGCATTTTTATCGCGAATAAACGCGAAAAAAACGCGAAAAAAACCTGAACGTGTGCACATAGCCTAAGGGTGAGAATCTGGAATTCCTTGCCTGAGGAGGTAGTGATGTAGAACTCAGTCGAGGGGTTCAAGAGAGGCCTGGATGTCTTCCTGGAGAGGAACAATATTGTATCTTACAGTTATTAGGTTCTTTAGAAGGACGTAGATCTGGGGATTATCCTGACGGAATATAGGCTGAACTGGATGGACAATGTCTTTTTTTAGCCTTGCTAACTATGTTACTACAAAGATGCTCTGTTTGTTAGGCACCTTTCTACCATCAGTTCATAAAACCTTTGAAAAATCTGTGTTCAGATGTTTCTAGCCCAAATTTTGATGTTTTCAACTTATGTGTCCAGTGGTAATTGGGTTCCAGCCTTCCTTACCTCGACTGTGCCTCTGTGCACTTATTGCTTTGTACTTCTCTACACCCCAGTGAGGTTACAGTTCTGGAATATGACAGCCATGGAGGATAATGGCTTCCTGGTTGCTTCACGTTTGAGTCTTCTCAAAACTATGATAGTTAATGTGCGTGTAATGACCAGAGGTCCTAAGAAGATCCAGTGGGTCACAAACCAAGACTGAGGCAGAAATATCAATATTGTCTTTACTAAAATGACAGTAGGGGTGAGATTTAGTATTTGAAAGAAACAAACTAAAATCCCCTTATTGAATACACTCACTCAGCCGGAGCTGAAATTAATGTGCCAATCCCAAGGTTCCCTTTTTTAGTGTGTTACACTGAGATATAGAATAAATTTACCTGTACAAAAGATCAAATCAGGTACTAAGAAAATAGGTGTAAATTGGCTGAGATGGTATTATGGGACCCCCTGGGATGACACACTGAGTATAAATAAATCAAAACCCACAATACAATATCTATAGCTATAACAGGAGCTCTAGAACACTTAATCTAAATTAAAGAACCTCACAAAATGCAGTCCAAAAATCTCATAAAATGTGAAAATTTATTAAATATTCATTAAAATGAGATAATACAATAAAGAACAGGTAACCGGAAAACAGAGGGAAACAGATGAAGCACCATATGGTGGTACAATAAACAAAAGTACTCATGTCCACATCACTGCAACACTTATACTGCCATTATTGTAAAGGGCCCATGGCCGTGTACAAACTAGGATCAGTGTCCCCATAATCATCAATAACAGTATCAAACATCATGGCCAGAAACACCCATGTAAGCATGTAACTACCTGGTGATGATGCAGTGAGCGGTCCCTCTGTTTTCCGGTTACCTGTTCTTTATTGTATTATCTCATTTTACTGAATATTTAATAAATTTTCACTTTTTATGGGATTTTTGGACTGCATTTTGTGAGGTTCTTTAATTTGCATTGTTGGCAGTTTCCCGAACTGATGTCCTGATATATATTCATGCGAGACATTTTTGTACAAAGATTGTGGTATTTTCATTGGTGCATGGAGAATGTGTTTAACAACTCTGTCAACACTTAATCTAAGGATACCTGTGTATCTATTATTATGGTACGGTTAACCTGAGGGAAGCCTCTACTCAGGCATATAACTTGCATCAGCTGCAGCCAGTCCCAAGATCTTAGGCCCAAAACAGCTATTGAAGAACAAAGCTTCACATCTTGTCAGCCGATGCCGAGCCCACACGCCGGGGACTCACAGTTCTGTAGCCTCAGGATACGGTATGGGATTGCACTTCAACGGAGCTTTTCTGTGTCCCTCTCAGCACGAAGGTACAGGATACCGTCTCTCTTCCAGCAGACACTCACGAATTCTCCTGAGAGCAAACCACCTGAATCTGCACAGGGTGTTTTCTATTGCTTCTCAGCTCACCACAAAAGGGACTCCATAGAGCTCCACAGTCACTCAGCTCTCAAGAATGCTCTGTCCTTGTTCCACAGTAGAACCACAGGTTCCCATGTTGAAGGGGTTAACACCTTCACAAACACGCTGACAGCAAACAGCCTTTACAGAGTCCAGTGTCCTTGCTTTTCTCAGCTGCCTCACACACAGTGTCTATTATAGCAGTCTTTCCTTCACAGTGTCCTATACAGCAGACAATAGACCCCACCCCCCTGCACACACAATTTCATGGGCTCTCTCTCTTAGCTCAGACGTGCTCTCCTGATATTATCACAGTTCATCCTCTTCTCTGTTGTGAAATTGGATTTTGGGCTCCCCCGGTGGCCACTGGTGGAATTGAACTGGTGTGCATCATCCTCTCTGTTCACCTGTTTCCATCAGGATGTGGGAGTCGCTATTTAGCCTTGCTCCTCTGTCACTTCCATGCCGGTCAACATTGTAATCAGAAGCCTTTCTGTGCATGTTCCTGCTGCTAGACAACTCCCAGCTAAGTTGGACTTTAGTCCTTGTTTGTTTTTGCATTTTGTTCCAGTTCACAGCTGTAGTTTCGTTTCTGTGTCTGGAAAGCTCTTGTGATCTGAAATTGCCACTCTGATGTTATGAGTTAATACTAGAGTCTTAAAGTAATTTCAGGATGGTGTTTTGATAGGGTTTTCAGCTGACCATGAAAGTGCCCTTTCTGTCTTCCTGCTATCTAGTAAGCGGACCTCAATTTTGCTAAACCTATTTTCATACTACGTTTGTCATTTCATCTAAAATCACCGCCAATATTTGTGGGGGCCTCTGTCTGCCTTTCGGGGAAATTTCTCTAGAGGTGAGCCAGGACTATATTTTCCTCTGCCAGGATTAGTTAGTCCTCCGGCCGGCGCTGGGCGTCTAGGGATAAAACGCAGGCTACGCTACCCGGCTACTGTTAGTTGTGCGGCAGGTTTAGTTCATGGTCAGTTTAGTTTCCATCCTTCCAAGAGCTAGTTCTTATGTTTGCTGGGCTATGTTCTCTTGCCATTGAGAACCATAACAGTTTGACCGGCCAAAAAGGGTTAAATTAATTGACAAAGAAAGGAGAGAAAAGAGAAGTCTGCTGAAGATTTTTTTTTTTTTTTCAGTTCTGAGTGTGCTTGTAATTGAATCTCTTGCAAGTCTGCCTATATTGCAGCCTTTCTCTCTCTCTCTCCTTCTAATCCTGGAATGGCTCTGTGTTCACCTGTTTAAAATGGATATTCAGAGTTTAGCTGCAGGTTTGAATAATCTCACCACGAAAGTTCAAAATTTACAAGATTTTGTTGTTCATGTTCCTATATCTGAACCTAGAATTCCTTTGCCTGAATTTTTCTCGGGGAATAGATCTTGCTTTCAAAATTTCAAAAATAATTGCAAGTTGTTTTTGTCCCTGAAATCTCGCTCTGCTGGAGATCCTGCTCAGCAGGTCAGGATTGTGATTTCCTTGCTCCGGGGCGACCCTCAGGATTGGGCTTTTGCATTGGCTCCAGGGGATCCTGCGTTGCTCAATGTGGATGCGTTTTTTCTGGCCTTGGGGTTGCTTTATGAGGAACCTCAGTTAGAACTTCAGGCGGAAAAGGCCTTGATGTCCCTATCTCAGGGGCAAGACGAAGCTGAAATATACTGCCAGAAATTCCGTAAATGGGCTGTGCTTACTCAGTGGAATGAGTGCGCCCTGGCGGCGAATTTCAGAGAGGGTCTCTCTGATGCCATTAAGGATGTTATGGTGGGGTTCCCTGTGCCTGCGGGTCTGAATGAGTCCATGACAATGGCTATCCAGATCGATAGGCGTCTGCGGGAGCGCAAACCTGTGCACCATTTGGCGGTGTCTACTGAGAAGACGCCAGAGAATATGCAATGTGATAGAATTCTGTCCAGAAGTGAACGGCAGAATTTTAGACGAAAAAAAGGGTTGTGCTTCTATTGCGGTGATTCAACTCATGTTATATCAGCATGCTCTAAGCGTACTAAGAAGCTTGATAAGTCTGTTTCAATTGGCACTTTGCAGTCTAAGTTTATTCTATCTGTGACCCTGATTTGTTCTTTATCATCTATTACTGCGGATGCCTATGTCGACTGTGGCGCCGCTTTGAGTCTTATGGATTGGTCCTTTGCCAAACGCTGTGGGTATGATTTGGAGCCTCTTGAAACTCCTATACCCCTGAAGGGGATTGACTCCACCCCATTGGCTAGCAATAAACCACAATACTGGACACAAGTAACTATGCGGATTAATCCGGATCACCAGGAGATTATTCGCTTTCTTGTGCTGTATAACCTACATGATGTGTTGGTGCTTGGATTGCCATGGCTGCAATCTCATAACCCAGTCCTTGACTGGAAAGCTATGTCTGTGATAAGCTGGGGATGTAAGGGGACGCATGGGGACGTACCTGTGGTTTCCATTTCATCATCTATTCCCTCTGAGATTCCTGAATTCTTGACTGAATATCGTGACGTTTTTGAAGAACCTAAGCTTGGTTCATTACCTCCGCACCGGGAGTGCGATTGTGCCATAGATTTGATTCCGGGTAGTAAATACCCTAAGGGTCGTTTATTTAATCTGTCTGTGCCTGAACATGCTGCTATGCGAGAATATATAAAGGAGTCCTTGGAAAAGGGACATATTCGTCCTTCGTCATCTCCCTTAGGAGCCGGTTTTTTCTTTGTGGCTAAGAAAGATGGCTCTTTGAGGCCGTGCATTGATTATCGGCTTTTGAATAAAATCACGGTTAAATATCAATATCCGTTGCCACTGCTGACTGATTTGTTTGCTCGCATAAAGGGGGCCAAGTGGTTCTCTAAGATAGATCTCCGTGGGGCGTATAATTTGGTGCGAATTAAGCAGGGGGATGAGTGGAAAACCGCATTTAATACGCCCGAGGGCCACTTTGAGTATTTGGTGATGCCTTTTGGTCTTTCAAATGCCCCTTCAGTCTTTCAGTCCTTTATGCATGACATTTTCCGTGATTATTTGGATAAATTTATGATTGTGTATCTGGATGATATTTTGATTTTTTCGGATGACTGGGACTCTCATGTCCAGCAGGTCAGGAGGGTTTTTCAGGTTTTGCGGTCTAATTCCTTGTGTGTGAAGGGTTCTAAGTGCGTTTTTGGGGTTCAAAAGATTTCCTTTTTGGGATATATTTTTTCTCCCTCTTCCATCGAGATGGATCCTGTCAAGGTTCAGGCTATTTGTGATTGGACGCAGCCCTCTTCTCTTAAGAGTCTTCAGAAATTTTTGGGCTTTGCTAACTTTTATCGTCGATTTATTGCTGGTTTTTCTGATGTTGTTAAACCATTGACTGATTTGACTAAGAAGGGTGCTGATGTTGCTGATTGGTCCCCTGCTGCTGTGGAGGCCTTTCGGGAGCTTAAGCGCCGCTTTTCTTCCGCCCCTGTGTTGCGTCAGCCTGATGTTGCTCTTCCTTTTCAGGTTGAGGTCGACGCTTCTGAAATCGGAGCTGGGGCGGTTTTGTCGCAGAGAAGTTCCGATTGCTCCGTGATGAGACCTTGTGCTTTTTTTTCGCGTAAATTTTCGCCCGCCGAGCGGAATTATGATGTTGGGAATCGGGAGCTTTTGGCCATGAAGTGGGCTTTTGAGGAGTGGCGTCATTGGCTTGAGGGGGCTAGACATCAGGTGGTGGTATTGACTGACCACAAAAATCTAATTTATCTTGAGTCCGCCAGACGCCTGAATCCTAGACAGGCGCGCTGGTCGTTGTTTTTCTCTCGGTTTAATTTTGTGGTGTCCTACCTGCCGGGTTCTAAGAATGTTAAGGCGGATGCCCTTTCTAGGAGTTTTGAGCCTGACTCCCCTGGTAGTTCTGAACCTACAGGTATCCTTAAGGATGGAGTGATATTGTCTGCCGTTTCTCCAGACCTGCGGCGGGCCTTGCAGGAGTTTCAGGCGGATAGACCTGATCGTTGCCCACCTGGTAGACTGTTTGTTCCTGATGATTGGACCAGTAAAGTCATTTCTGAGGTTCATTCTTCTGCGTTGGCAGGTCATCCTGGAATCTTTGGTACCAGGGATTTGGTGGCAAGGTCCTTCTGGTGGCCTTCCCTGTCTCGAGATGTGCGAGGCTTCGTGCAGTCTTGTGACGTTTGTGCTCGGGCCAAGCCTTGTTGTTCTCGGGCTAGTGGATTGTTGTTGCCCTTGCCTATTCCGAAGAGGCCCTGGACGCACATCTCGATGGATTTTATTTCGGATCTTCCTGTTTCTCAGAAGATGTCTGTCATCTGGGTGGTGTGTGATCGTTTCTCTAAGATGGTCCATTTGGTTCCCCTGCCTAAGTTGCCTTCTTCTTCCGAGTTGGTTCCTCTGTTTTTTCAAAATGTTGTTCGTTTGCATGGTATTCCGGAGAATATCGTTTCTGACAGAGGTACCCAATTCGTGTCTAGATTTTGGTGAGCATTCTGTGCTAGGATGGGCATAGATTTGTCTTTCTCGTCTGCTTTCCATCCTCAGACTAATGGCCAGACCGAGCGGACGAATCAGACCTTGGAGACAAATTTGAGGTGTTTTGTGTCTGCAGATCAGGATGATTGGGTTGCTTTTTTGCCTTTAGCGGAGTTTGCCCTCAATAATCGGGCCAGCTCTGCCACCTTGGTGTCTCCCTTTTTCTGTAATTCGGGGTTTCATCCTCGATTTTCTTCTGGTCAGGTGGAATCTTCGGATTGTCCTGGAGTGGATGCTGTGGTGGAGAGGTTGCATCAGATTTGGGGGCAGGTAGTGGACAATTTGAAGTTGTCCCAGGAGAAGACTCAGCTTTTTGCCAACCGCCGGCGTCGGGTTGGTCCTCGGCTTTGTGTTGGGGACTTGGTGTGGTTGTCTTCTCGTTTTGTCCCTATGAGGGTTTCTTCTCCCAAGTTTAAGCCTCGGTTCATCGGCCCGTACAAGATATTGGAGATTCTTAACCCTGTGTCCTTCCGTTTGGACCTCCCTGCATCTTTTTCTATTCATAATGTTTTTCATCGGTCATTATTGCGCAGGTATGAGGTACCGGTTGTGCCTTCCGTTGAGCCTCCTGCTCCGGTGTTGGTTGAGGGCGAGTTGGAGTACGTTGTGGAAAAAATCTTGGACTCCCGTGTTTCCAGACGGAAACTCCAGTATCTGGTCAAATGGAAGGGATACGGTCAGGAGGATAATTCTTGGGTGACTGCCTCTGATGTTCATGCCTCCGATTTGGTCCGTGCCTTTCATAGGGCTCATCCTGATCGCCCTGGTGGTTCTGGTGAGGGTTCGGTGCCCCCTCCTTGAGGGGGGGTACTGTTGTGAAATTGGATTTTGGGCTCCCCCGGTGGCCACTGGTGGAATTGAACTGGTGTGCATCATCCTCTCTGTTCACCTGTTTCCATCAGGATGTGGGAGTCGCTATTTAGCCTTGCTCCTCTGTCACTTCCATGCCGGTCAACATTGTAATCAGAAGCCTTTCTGTGCATGTTCCTGCTGCTAGACAACTCCCAGCTAAGTTGGACTTTAGTCCTTGTTTGTTTTTGCATTTTGTTCCAGTTCACAGCTGTAGTTTCGTTTCTGTGTCTGGAAAGCTCTTGTGATCTGAAATTGCCACTCTGATGTTATGAGTTAATACTAGAGTCTTAAAGTAATTTCAGGATGGTGTTTTGATAGGGTTTTCAGCTGACCATGAAAGTGCCCTTTCTGTCTTCCTGCTATCTAGTAAGCGGACCTCAATTTTGCTAAACCTATTTTCATACTACGTTTGTCATTTCATCTAAAATCACCGCCAATATTTGTGGGGGCCTCTGTCTGCCTTTCGGGGAAATTTCTCTAGAGGTGAGCCAGGACTATATTTTCCTCTGCCAGGATTAGTTAGTCCTCCGGCCGGCGCTGGGCGTCTAGGGATAAAACGCAGGCTACGCTACCCGGCTACTGTTAGTTGTGCGGCAGGTTTAGTTCATGGTCAGTTTAGTTTCCATCCTTCCAAGAGCTAGTTCTTATGTTTGCTGGGCTATGTTCTCTTGCCATTGAGAACCATAACACTTCTCTTTCAACACTTTTTTTGTGACCATGTGAACTATTTGCAACAAAACTTTTGATTGTTCTGTGATCACATATCAGCATCAATTTCAAGAGTGTTGCATCCTTCTTATAACAATTTTGGACCTTGCAGAGTCAATTAAATCTCTTTTTAGGCTCTTTTTGCCTAAGGGAAAACTAGCTGCCTAATAATTCTGCACACCTTTTATAACGGTTGTTGATATCCCACAAACTCCCTTGTTACACAAATACACATCACTCAACATGCTTCAAACCAATAAGTATTCAAGTTTATACATGTGGGAGTTGGAAAATTGGCATAAAAATGATGATATGATAAAAATATTCACTTGCCTTATATTGGTCCTCACTTGCCTAATAATTATTTACTCACCTATCCTTGATTTTGCAACACATATATTGTGCTGGAATGGTTAGTTGGTAGCCATGTCACACTTGCAGAGCCACAGTGATTTTTATATACCTCTCTACAAATTCATCTAGAAGTTGTAGCATAGCGCCTACTACGTGTCTTGGGGAACACTCGCTTGGCAGCAGAATCAAAGCACTCGGGCACGGTTTTCTATAAAAAAAACTGTCTTTTCGGTTTATTTCACATAATGTAAACCACATCCACAGGAACTTGGTAACAGTTTGAACACAGTCTGCATATATTCATCTTTACCACAGTTCGTCTCTTACCCCGGTCAGCATTATACACGGTTTTCAGACCGTTACCCGTTGGCAACCTTTACGGGTTCCTGGACACCCCTTGGCCTCCGAGGTGCCCATACACAATGTCTCTCACTCTGACCCCGGTCAGTGTCACACGGTTCCTTCCCGTTACCTGCTGGTGCCGCACAGGTTTCCCGGATCCCTCTTCTCCACAGAGGTATCCATCAGACGTTTCTCACTCACACTGACTTCTGGTCAGTCCCAGGTCCTCAACACAGACCTCCCAGGTCTACGGTCTCCAGGTGCTTCCAGGACGACTCCACTCGCCGGAGCCTCCAACACCAACCGTCCGTGCTATGTCCAGCACGCAAGCTCTCCAGCCTGGAATGGTCACTGTGTGCTTCCAGGACATCTGTCCCCACCTGGGACTGTCCAGCACACAGGCCACTTTGCAGTGTCCTGCCAGGACACACGGAAGTGTGTCCACCCTGACAGACACTTACCCACTAACACTCACATTCCACCATGTGCTCCACACACCTCCTTTACATAGGTGTAACCACACCCAGGTACCTGTCACATGGCTAGTCAGGTGAGCGTGACATCACCACAGGTCCTTGCACACCATATACATGCCTCAATGCATATCTCAAGGAGCACACACAGTGCCCCCTATCTGCCACAGGGGTCGCTATACCACAAAGTATATTGAGCAATTTGACCCCACATGTGTTATTCATAAATTATTGCACAGATTTTTTTTTTGCCAGAATTGTAGAAAAGAATCGTAGGCAGCACTTTTCTAAACACTTTTCAAAAAAAGGTATGTCTTTCATAATTTTTTATAATTATTTATACTTCACTGCTATAGTTTGTCACCATATTCAGAGAGCCACTTTTTTATATTTCTGTTGACAGAGTTGCTTGAGGATATTGCTTTTGTTGGTACCATTTTAGGGTACATATAGCTTTTACACAATTGCTATTTATTCTGCTTTTTGAGAATCCAGATGAAGAAAAAACAGCTGTTTTAGTGGTGTATTTTTTACATTGTCTGCCATGCAATAAACATAATTTGATTATAATGTGAACTTATTTTTTGGGGGTCAGTACAATTACATATTTTTTTGTGATGAGTTTGCAGCTATTCTATGTGATGGCAGACTTCTGAATTTTCATAGTGCGCACTACACGTTGTCAGGATTTTCTGGTGCTGGCAGTGAGAGTGGGAAGTCATGAAACCGCGGTCATGTGCTGACTAGACATGAATGGCCTCATTGAAAATGAATTGAGCGAGGCCGGACACGTTTAGTCGGAATGTGGCTAGAAGAATACAAATAGCATAGTTGTGCTCACATGACTGTCCACTCTTGCTACCGGCAAGGGAGAATGCTAAAAGTGTGCAGGGCATGCACTGTGAGAATGCAGAAGCCTGCAGTCACATAGAGTGATTGCAGACTTTTATCTTAAACCTGGACAAGCCCTTTAATAATAAAATGAAGCACTGTAGCATGCCAATCCTAACAGAGTGTAATATCCTCACTGTCAGAATTCAGCTCTGCAGATTCCAGCAGTCATCACATGACCACTTCACTCATATGCGATTTTCATACTTACGGTCATGTGACAATGAGCCTTTCTTCCTGCTTTTCTGAGTTTTTCACTGAACATTGTGAGAATTAGGGAGAGCAGCTAGTCGGCAAGTGACAAAGTGTGCAAAGCGCATATGTGCTTGGAGGGGGGGATACCAAACTGAATTCTTGCCCCAGGTGCCGCAAAAACAAGATATACCTGGATAGCCAAAGGTAAAGTAACCACGATCAAGCACAGTGGTATGTCCTATCACTTATGGTAGTTCAGGAGGGCAGTCAGACAAGTCAAAGTATTCTGTAATTGAGGTGAAGCAGAGCTGAATATGCAGTACAGTGGGGAATAATGGTGTTGAGGACTCTACAAGTTAGGTGAGATAAAGAGCTCAATAGTAAAGTAAAGTAATAGTTTTGATGCACAAGTCTACGCGGGCAAATGAAAACTATAACTGGCATAGAGGCCACTCTATTGCTGATATGAAAACAATGCTTAGTTCTCTGGTTATTAACATGTATTCTTATGAATAAGATTATACCACTGATTCTGTTCTTTAAATTGTACCATTAAAGGGAACCTGTCTGCAGATTTTGCCGCTATAAGATGCGGCCACTGCCTTTCAAGGCTTATCTACATCATTCTATAATGCTGTAGATAAGCCCCGGTCCGACCTGCAGTGAAGAAAAATAAGTTATATTATACTCACCCGGGGGGAGCGGAACAGTGCGGTCAGGTCCGATGGGTGTCGCAAGGTCCAGGTCCGGCACCTCCCATCTTCTTGTGACACCACCCTCCTGCTTCTTCATTGCTCCCTGGAATTGCGCTCCTGCGCAGGCGTACTTCTCTGTCCTGTTGAGGGCAAAGCAAAGTATTGCAGTGCTCAGGCGCCGGGAAAGGTCAGAGAGGCCCAGCACCTGCGCACTGCAGTATTTTACTCTGCCCTCAACAGGAGAGAGAAGTATGCCTGCGCAGGAGCGTGATGCCGGGGAGCAATGAAGAAGCAGGAGGGTGGTGTCACAAGAAGATGGGAGGCGCCGGACCTGCGACACCCATCCGACCGGCCTGGCCCCGGGTGAGTATAATATAACTTATTTTTCTTCACTTGCAGGTCGGACCAGGGGCTTATCTACAGCATTATAGAATGCTGTAGATACGCCCTGAAAGGCAGTGGCCGCACCTTATAGCGGCAAAATCTGCTGACTGGTTCCCTTTAGATAACATTTATTTTACACACTTATATGTCACCATTAATTACACAGATGTTATCACTGTCCCCATTGGAGCTCACAATCTAAATCAGTATGTCTTTGGAGTGTGGGAGGAAACCAGAGCACCTGGAGAAACCCACACAAACATGGGGAGAACATACAAACTCCTTGCAGATGTTGTCCTTGGTCGGATTTAAACCCAGAACCTCAGCGCTACTGCAGTCCTAACCACTTAGTAACTATAATTAATACTTTTCTACAATATCTACAGCTAAAATCTAAAAAGCATTAGATAAAGGATTTGCTTTCTTAAGAACATATGGCATCAGCTTTTTATAACATTTAGTCAGATGTACAGCATAACCTAGAACAGCAAAAAGGACACATTAGTCATTACAGCACACTAAGTACACTGATATTTTTATAGTGTTAACATGCTGTAGGCTGTGCAATGTTTGTCTCTCAAATAGCACTGCCAGAAACCTGTTCTTAGCATAAGTCATAGTCAAATTATAATGAAATCACAACCTGTGCATGGCTCATAATCTATTTTATTTCAATATTAGTAACTTTTATTAGCATATAAATATTCAACATATTTGTTTAATATCGTAGCCTTTAGAATTGTAATATTTGCATTTAAATCTTGTGTGATTAGCATTATTATTTGTCTTCTACGCAGCAATAAGTTCTATGTCTACACCGAAATAGCGATCGATAACAACAACAATTAGGAAATACATAGAGGTCAATATCAGGAATACCTTCCAACAACACAGACTATTTCAAGAAGCGGTCTTAGGCATAGTTAACCCCTTCCCGACCTGTGACACAGCGTATGCGTCATGAAAGTCGGTGCCAATCCGACCTGTGACGCATATGCTGTGTCACAGAATGATTGCGTTCCTGCAGGCCGGGTGAAAGGGTTAACTCCAATTTCACCCGACCTACAGGAACAGGGGGAGTGGTACTTCAGCCCAGGGGGGGGGGGGGGGTGGCTTTGCCCCCCCGTGGCTACGATCGCTCTGATTGGCTGTTGAAAGTGAAACAGCCAATCAGAGCAATCGTAATATTTCAGCAATGAAAATTGATGAAATATTACAATCCAGTCATGGCCGATGCTGCAATAGCATCGGCCATGGCTGGAGACCCCAATCTGCCCCCCCACACACACTGACAGCGGCGATCTGAAGCCGCTGTCAGCCTTTCCTACCCCTCCATTCTGTCCCCGCTGCCCTCCTCTCCCCTCTGCCGCCCCGTCCTGTTGTGAATTCGGTTTGTGGGCTCCCCCGGTGGTCTGTTATGGTAGTGTCTCTTATGTGCCTTCCTCCATCTCTGATTACCTGTCGCCACCCTCTTGGGGAGTTTCCTATTTAAGGCTTCTTGGCTGTTAGTCACATGCCGGCCAACAATGTGCTAGTAGCATTCTGTTGCATTCACCTGCCTCAAGTTCCAGTTCAGCTAAGTTGAATTTTGTTTCTTGTTTTGCTATTTTTGTCCAGCTATCTGCAATGTGACTCTTCAGTGCTGGAAGCTCTTGTGGACAGAAAATTACTACTCCAGTGGCATGAGTTGTCACTGGAGTTTAAAGTAATTTCTGGATGGTGTTTTTGAATAGTGATTTTTAGGTCGACCGTGAAGTAACTCTTTCCTGTCCTTCTGCTATCTAGTAAGCGGACCTCACTGTGCTAAATCTGCTGTTCATCCTACGTATGTCATTTCCTCTGAACTCACCGTCAATATCTGTGGGGGCCTACTATCATCTTTTGGGGTTCCTCACTGGAGGTAAGGCAGGCCTGTATGTTCCTCTTATAGGGGTAGTTAGATCTCCGGCTGGTGCGTGGTGTCTAGGGCATCGTAGGTACATCCCCCGGCTACTGTAAGTGTTGAGTCAGGTTCAGGTCACGGTCGACCTTAGTTTCCATCACCCGAGAGCTAGTCCGTTTTGTATTTTTTTTCCATGGTCATTGGGGTAACCATAACAGTTTGGCCGGCCACCAAAAAATCTATGTGTTAAAATATGCACTAAAGTAGGAAGGAGAAGAAAAGGTTTTTTTTTTTTTTTTTTTTCTGTGTTTGAAAGTGCACCTTAGTTTGATCATTTGTATTCCTTGCTTAAACTGCAGTCTTCAGCCTTTTTTTTTTTTCTCCTCTCCTCTTAACCTCTGAATGCTTGGGTTACACCCATTTGAAACATGGATCCACAGAGTTTAGTTGCGGGTTTGAATAACCTTGCGACAAAAGTACAGAACCTACAAGATTTTGTTATACGTGCTCCAATGTCTGAACCTAAGATTCCTCTGCCTGAATACTTTACCGGAGACAGATCCCGGTTTTTGAGTTTCAGAGAAAATTGCAAATTGTTTTTGTCTCTGAGATCTCACTCTGCTGGTGATCAGACTCAACAAGTTAAAATTGTTATCTCTCTACTGCGCGGCGACCCACAAAGTTGGGCATTTGCATTATCGCCAGGGGATCCTGCGTTGTTAAATGTAGATGCGTTTTTTCAGGCTTTGGGGTTGCTTTATGAAGAACCTAATTTGGAGATTTTGGCTGAGAAAGCCTTGATAGCTCTTTCCCAAGGGCAAGATGAAGCTGAGATATACTGCCAGAAATTCCGTAAATGGTCGGTGCTTACTAAATGGAATGAGTGCGCTTTAGCAGCTAATTTCAGAGAAGGTCTCTCTGATGCCGTGAAGGATGTCATGGTGGGGTTCCCTGTGCCTACAGGTCTGAATGATGCCATGAAATTGGCTATCCAGATTGATCGGCGTTTGCGGGAGCGCAAATCTGTGCACCATATGGCGGGGTCTTCTGAGGAAGAATCTGTGCACCATATGGCGGTATCTTCTGAGCAAAAACCTGTGCACCATATGGCGGTGTCTTCTGAGCAAAGACCTGTGCACCATTTGGCGGTGACCTCTGAAAAGGCATTAGAGCATATGCAATGCGATCGTGTTTTGTCTAGAGGCGAACGTCAAAATTACAGGCGCAAAAATGGATTGTGCTTCTACTGTGGAGATCCAGCTCATGTTATATCAGCATGCTCTAAACGTATAAATAAGGTTGATAAAAAGGTTGATAAATCTTTTTCTACAGGTACCTTGCAGTCAAAATTTCTTTTGTCCGTGACATTGATTTGTACCTTATCATCTGTGACTGTGAATGCTTATGTGGATTCTGGCGCCGCTCTGAGTCTCATGGATTGGTCCTTTGCCAAGCGTTGTGGGTTTGATTTGGAGCCGTTGGAAGTTTCTATTCCCCTGAAGGGTATTGATTCTACACCTTTAGCTAGCAATAAACCACAATATTGGACACAAGTGACTATGCGTCTTACCCCAGACCATCAGGAGATTATTCGTTTCCTTGTATTATATAACCTACATGATGTCTTAGTGCTTGGATTACCATGGTTACAGATTCATAATCCCGTCTTGGACTGGAAATCTATGTCTGTGTTGAGCTGGGGATGTCGGGGTATTCATGGGGATGCACCTTTGGTTCCTATTTCTTCATCTACTCCCTCTGAGATCCCAGCATTTCTGTCAGATTTTTATGATGTCTTTCAAGAGCCTAAAGTTGATTCTCTCCCTCCCCACAGAGAGTGTGACTGCGCTATTGAATTGATCCCCGGTAGTAAATTTCCTAAGGGTCGCTTGTTTAATTTGTCTGTACCTGAACATACTGCTATGCGGGAGTATATCAGAGAATCCTTGGAAAAGGGTCATATTCGCCCCTCGTTGTCTCCACTAGGGGCAGGATTTTTCTTTGTAGGTAAAAAGGATGGTTCATTGAGACCTTGTATCGACTATCGACTTTTGAATAAGATTACAGTTAAATACCAGTACCCGTTACCTTTACTGACTGATCTGTTTGCTCGTATAAAGGGGGCTAGGTGGTTCACTAAGATCGATCTACGTGGTGCGTATAATTTGGTGCGGATTAAGCAGGGGGATGAGTGGAAGACCGCATTTAATACGCCTGAAGGCCATTTTGAGTATTTGGTAATGCCTTTCGGTCTCGCAAATGCCCCTTCCGTTTTTCAGTCCTTTATGCACGATATTTTCCGTGAATATCTGGATAAGTTTATGATTGTGTATTTGGATGATATTCTTGTTTTTTCGGAGGACTGGGAATCTCACGTTCAACAGGTCAGGAGAGTTTTTCAGGTTTTGCGAGCTAATTCTCTTTTTGTAAAGGGCTCAAAGTGTAGTTTTGGAGTTCAGAGAATTTCCTTTTTGGGATATATTTTTTCCCCTTCATCTATGGAGATGGACCCTGTCAAGGTCCAGGCTATTTGTGATTGGATGCAACCTACTTCTTTGAAGAGTCTGCAAAAGTTCTTGGGTTTTGCTAATTTCTATCGCCGATTTATAGCGGGTTTTTCTGCCATTGCTAAACCTTTGACTGATTTGACCAAAAAGGGTGCTGATGTTGCTAATTGGTCCTCTGCGGCTGTGGAGGCCTTTCAAGAGCTTAAGCGCCGCTTTTCTTCCGCTCCTGTGTTGCGCCAACCTGATGTGTTACTTCCGTTCCAGGTTGAGGTGGATGCTTCGGAGATCGGAGCAGGTGCAGTTTTGTCGCAGAAAGATCCTGACTGCTCAGTAATGAGACCATGTGCGTTTTTCTCCCGAAAATTTTCGCCCGCTGAGCGAAATTATGATGTGGGAAATCGGGAACTTCTGGCCATGAAGTGGGCGTTTGAGGAGTGGCGTCATTGGCTTGAGGGTGCTAGACACCAGGTGGTGGTCCTCACTGACCACAAGAATCTAATTTATCTTGAGTCGGCCAGGCGTCTGAATCCTAGACAGGCGCGCTGGTCGTTGTTTTTCTCCCGATTTAACTTTGTGGTGTCATATCTGCCTGGGTCCAAGAATGTGAAGGCGGATGCCCTCTCTAGGAGTTTTGAGCCTGACTCGCCTGGTGATTCCGAACCTACCGGCATCCTGAAGGATGGGGTGATATTGTCAGCTGTCTCCCCAGACCTGCGGCGTTCTTTGCAGGAGTTTCAGGTGGATAGGCCTGATCGCTGTCCGCCTGGTAGACTGTTTGTCCCTGATGATTGGACCAGTAGAGTTATCTCGGAGGTTCATTCTTCCGCGTTGACAGGTCATCCTGGAATTTTTGGCACCAGGGATTTGGTGTCTAGGTCCTTCTGGTGGCCTTCTTTGTCTCGAGATGTGCGCATGTTTGTGCAGTCTTGTGATGTTTGTGCTCGGGCCAAGCCCTGCTGTTCTAGGGCCAGTGGGTTGTTGTTGCCCTTGCCTATTCCTAAGAGGCCTTGGACGCACATCTCTATGGACTTTATTTCTGACCTTCCGGTTTCTCGTAGGATGTCTGTCATCTGGGTGATTTGTGACCGTTTTTCCAAGATGGTTCATTTGGTACCTTTACCCAAATTGCCCTCCTCCTCTGAGTTGGTTCCTCTATTTTTTCAGAATGTGGTGCGTTTGCATGGTATTCCTGAGAATATAGTGTCTGACAGGGGTACTCAGTTTGTGTCTAGATTTTGGCGGACGTTCTGTGCCAGGATGGGTATCGATTTGTCTTTTTCGTCTGCATTCCATCCTCAGACTAATGGCCAGACTGAGCGTACTAATCAGACCTTGGAGACTTACTTGAGGTGTTTTGTGTCCGCTGATCAGGATGATTGGCTTGACTTTTTGCCATTGGCAGAGTTTGCCCTTAACAATCGGGCTAGTTCTGCCACTTTGGTTTCTCCATTTTTTTGTAATTCAGGGTTTCACCCTCGGTTTTCGTCCGGTCAATTGGAGTCTTCGGATTGTCCTGGAGTGGATGCTGTGGTTGATAGGATGCATCAGATTTGGGGACAGGTTGTGGACAATCTGAAGTTGTCCCAGGAGAAGACTCAACAGTTCACTAATCGTCATCGGCGTATTGGTCCTCGTCTTTGTGTTGGGGACCTGGTGTGGCTGTCTTCTCGATTTGTTCCTATGAAGGTCTCGTCTCCTAAGTTTAAGCCTCGGTTTATCGGCCCTTATAGGATTCTGGAGGTTCTTAATCCTGTGTCCTTTCGTTTGGACCTCCCAGCATCTTTTAATATCCATAATGTTTTCCATCGGTCATTATTGCGGAGGTATGAGGTACCGGTTGTTCCTTCTGCTGATCCACCTGCTCCTGTGTTGGTTGAGGGTGAATTGGAGTATGTGGTGGAAAAGATCTTGGACTCCCGTGTTTCCAGACGGAAACTTCAGTATCTGGTTAAGTGGAAAGGTTATGGCCAGGAGGATAATTCTTGGGTGACAGCATCCGATGTTCATGCTCCCGATTTGGTTCGTGCATTTCATAGTGCTCATCCAGGTCGCCCTGGTGGTTCTGGTGAGGGTTCGGTGCCCCCTCCTTAAGGGGGGGGTACTGTTGTGAATTCGGTTTGTGGGCTCCCCCGGTGGTCTGTTATGGTAGTGTCTCTTATGTGCCTTCCTCCATCTCTGATTACCTGTCGCCACCCTCTTGGGGAGTTTCCTATTTAAGGCTTCTTGGCTGTTAGTCACATGCCGGCCAACAATGTGCTAGTAGCATTCTGTTGCATTCACCTGCCTCAAGTTCCAGTTCAGCTAAGTTGAATTTTGTTTCTTGTTTTGCTATTTTTGTCCAGCTATCTGCAATGTGACTCTTCAGTGCTGGAAGCTCTTGTGGACAGAAAATTACTACTCCAGTGGCATGAGTTGTCACTGGAGTTTAAAGTAATTTCTGGATGGTGTTTTTGAATAGTGATTTTTAGGTCGACCGTGAAGTAACTCTTTCCTGTCCTTCTGCTATCTAGTAAGCGGACCTCACTGTGCTAAATCTGCTGTTCATCCTACGTATGTCATTTCCTCTGAACTCACCGTCAATATCTGTGGGGGCCTACTATCATCTTTTGGGGTTCCTCACTGGAGGTAAGGCAGGCCTGTATGTTCCTCTTATAGGGGTAGTTAGATCTCCGGCTGGCGCGTGGTGTCTAGGGCATCGTAGGTACATCCCCCGGCTACTGTAAGTGTTGAGTCAGGTTCAGGTCACGGTCGACCTTAGTTTCCATCACCCGAGAGCTAGTCCGTTTTGTATTTTTTTTCCATGGTCATTGGGGTAACCATAACACCGTCCTGTCCGGCGCCCCCCGCTGTCCGATCCCACCCCCCATACTTACCAAGTCCTGGAGTCCCTCCGGGTGTCCGTCCGGCTTCCAGGATGGGCGCCGCCATCTTGCAAAATGGTGGGCGCATGCGCAGTGCGCCCGCCGAATCTGCCAGCAGGCAGATTCGTTCATTCATTTTGATCACTGTAATACATCCAATCACAGTGGTCAAAATAAAAAAATAGTAAATAGCCCCCCCTTTATCACCCCCATAGGTAGGGACATCATAAAATAAAGAAATTATATTTATTTTTATTTTTCCACTAGGGTTAGGGTTATAACTAGGGTTAGGGTTAGGGTTAGGGCTAGGGTTAGGGTTTGGGTTAGGGTTAGAACTAGGGTTAGAGATAGGGCTAGGGTTAGAACTAGGGTTAGGGTTAGGGCTAGGGTTAGAGTTAGGGCTAGGGATAGGGATAGAACTAGGGTTAGGGCTAGGGTTAGGGTTGCAATTAGGGTTAGAATTAGGGTTAGGGTTAGAATTAGGGTTAGGGTTAGAACTAGCATTAGGGTTAGAATTAGGGTTAGAATTAGGGTTAGGGTTAGAATTAGGGTTAGGGTTAGAATCAGGTTTGGAATTAGGGTATGTGCACACAGTGCGGATTTGGCTGCGGATTCGCAGCAGTTTTCCATGCGGTGAACAGTACCATGTAAATCTATGGAAAAGCAAATCTGCTGTGCTCATGGTGCGGAAAATACCATGCGGAAACGCTGAGTTGTATTTTCCGCAGCATGTCAATTCTTTGTGTGGATTCAGCAGCGTTTTACACCTGCGCCTCAATAGGAATCCGCAGCTGTAAAGCCGCATGTGAAATCCGTACAAAAAATGCAGGAAATCCACAGTAAATTTTTCACAAACGGTGTGGAAAAATCCGCACACGAATCCGCAACATGGGCACATAGCCTTAGGGTTAGGGTTGGAATTAGAGTTATGGTTGGGATTAGGGTTGGGGTTGGAATTAGGGATAAGATTAAGGTTAGCGGTGTGTTGGGGTTAGGGTTAGGCTTGTGGTTAGGGTTATGGTTAGGGATAAGATTAGGGTTAGTGGTGTGTTGGGGATAGGGTTAGGCTTGTGGTTAGGGTTATGGTTAGGGATGGGATTAGGGCTAGGGGTGTGTTGGGGTTAGAGTTGTGGTTAGGGTTATGGTTAAGGTTGGGATTAGGGCTAGGGGTGTGTTGGGGTTAGAGTTGTGGTTAGGGTTATGGTTAGGGTTGGGATTAGGGATAGGGGTGTGTTGGGGTTAGAGTTGTGGTTAGGGTTATGGTTAGGGTTGAGATTAGGGTTAGGGGTGTGTTGGGGTTAGTGTTTGAGTCAGAATTGAGGGGTTTCCACTGTTTAGGCACATCAGGGGGTCCCAAACCCTACATGGCGCCACCATTGATTCCAGCCAATTTCACGTTCAAAAAGTCAAATGGTGCTCCCTCCCTTCTGAGCTCTATCGGTGGTTTACCCCCACATATGGGGCATCAGCGTACTCAGGACAAATTGGATAACAACTTTTGGGAAAATAAAAAATAGCGGACTAAAAAAATCATTTTTGAGGAAAAAAAAGATTTGTTATTTTCAAGGCTCTACGTTATAAACTTCTGTGAAGCACTTAGGTTTTCAAAGTGCTCACCACACATCTAGATAAGTTCCTTGGGGGGTCTAGTTTCCAAAATGGGGTCACTTGGGGGGGTTTCTTCTGTTTAGGCACATCAGGGGCTCTGCAAACGCAACGTGACGCCTGCAGAACTTTCCATCAAAGTCTGCATTTCAAAACGACACTACTTCCCTTCCGAGCCTCGACGTGTGCCCAAACAGTGGTTTAACCCCACATATAGGGTATCAGCATACTCAGGACAAACTGGACAACAACTTTTGGGGTCAAATTTCTCCTGTTACCCTTGTGAAAATAAAAAATAGAGGACTTAGGCCATGTTCACACAGTGCGTTTTTTACTGCAGAACCGCAGCGGTTTTGCCGCTGCGGTTCCGCAGCTGTTTTCCATGCAGGGTACATTACAATGTACCCCTATGGAAAACAGGAACCGCTGTGCACACGGTCCTGAATTTCCCTTAAAAAGCCGCGGTGAATCGGTGCGGGAAAAAAGAAGGAGCATGTCACTTCTTTCCCCGAAACTGCAGCGGTTCTGCACCCATAGACCTCCATTGTGAGGTCAAAATCGCAGTAAAACCCGCAGATCAAAAATATATCTGCGGGTTTTACTGCGGTTTGTTGTGCAGAACCGCTGCAGCCGGAAGTGCGGGGAAGCCGGCGGAAGTGCGGGGCCGGAAGTGCGTGGGCGGAGAGACATGGAGGCATACCGGCGCATGGGGATCGTGTCGGCCGTTTGATTGATTTGGTATGTGTGTCTGTGTGTGTGTATGTGTCTGTGTGTGTGTGTGTGTATGTGTGTGTGTATGCGTGTGTGTGTGTCTGTCCCCATGCGACGCTAGTGCCACCATTGTGCTAAGTCGCCGTATGGGACTACTACTCCCATCCGGTATTAGGATGGGAGAGTTGTCCCTGTGTCCGGCGACTTAGCACAATGGTAAAGTTACACCAAACACCTACACACAATACACATACATGACACACAGTACAGTACATACAACACATAACACAGAGTATATACTCACCAACAGCACACTTGTAGGCGAAGCCCTCGATCCTCCAGGAAAAAAATCACAAAATAATAAACCAAATCCATACTCCCTGTCCGCAGAATCCATAAAACGAGTGTCCCACGCCGATCGGCTGCTCTCCGGCGATACACTGCCAGGAGCGAAGCTCCTAGCAGTGTATCGCGTACTGTCCCGGAGCTCAATGGCTCCGGCGTCTCGGTTAACAGCAGTACAGCTGCGTTGAACTTTCCCACGCAGCACTGCCGTTAAGCGAGAGTGCCGGGGTCAATGACCGCCGGTAAACTCGCTCGCGCATGCGCAGTGACACACCGACAGGAACTATGGCTCCTGTCAGTGTGTTGCTGCATCCGTGGAGAGCAGACATATCTCTGGATGTGTCTGTTCTCCATGGAAAATCTTCGTGGGATACGTGGCACTTAAATACGTGGCACGTGGCACTTAAATACGTGATACGTGGCACTGAAATACGTGGCACTGAAATACGTGGCACTTAAATACGTGGCACGTGGCACTGAAATACGTGGCACGTGGCATTGAAATACGTGGCACGTGGCACTTAAATACGTGGCACGTGGCACTGAAATACGTGGCACGTGGCACTTAGGCTATGTTCACATTTGCGTTGTGCGCCGCAGCGTCGGCGCCGCAACACACAACGCAAAGTAAAACGCAGCAAAACGCATGCACAACGCTGCGTTTTGTGCCGCATGCGTCCTTTTTTTGATTGATTTTGGACGCAGCAAAAATGCAACTTGCTGCGTCCTCTGCGCCCGGATGCGTGCGCTGCAGTGACGCATGCGGCGCAAAACGCGGAGCGCTGTCATTCAAAACACGTCCACTCATTTTGGTGTTTAGTCCCAAAATGGAGGATGGAAGAAGAAAAGGGTTGGACAAGGAAATTACATCATTTCTTTTTTTTTTTCCCCCACTGCAGTTAAAGCTTTATTTGTGTCAAACACAGACAATTTGCAGAGAAAACTGCATAAAAAACCGCACTAAAAACCGCACTAAAAACCGCACCAAAAACGCACCAAAAACGCACCAAAAACGCACCTGCATTTTCTGCCAAGAGCTGCGGTTTTTGTCCTGAAAAAAAAAGGATTGAAATCAGGATCGTGTGAACATACCCTAAAAAATCATTTTTGAGAAAAAAAAAGGATTTTTTATTTTCACGGCTCTACGTTATAAACTTTTGTGAAGCACTTGGGGGTTCAAAGTGCTCACCACACATCTAGATAAGTTCCATGGGGGTCTAGTTTCCAAAATGGGGTCACTTGTGTGGTGTTTCTTCTGTTTAGGCACATCAGGGGCTCTGCAAACGCAACATGACGCCTGCAGACCTTTCCATCAAAGTCTGCATTTCAAAACGACACTACTTCCCTTCCGAGCCTCGACGTGTGCCCAAACAGTGGTTTAACCCCACATATAGGGTATCAGCATACTCAGGACAAACTGGACAACAACTTTTGGGGTCCAATTTCTCCTGTTACTCTTGTGAAAATAATAAATAGCGGACTAAAAAATCATTTTTGAGGAAAAAAAATATTTTTTATTTTCACGGCTCTGTGTTATAAACTTCTGTGAAGCACTTGGGGGTTCAAAGTGCTCACCACACATCTAGATAAGTATCTTGGGGGGGTCTAGTTTCCAAAATGGGGTCACTTGTGGGGGAGCTCTCCGAAACGCGACATGGTATCCGCTAAAGTTTGGAGCCAATTTTTCATTCAAAAAGTCAAATGGCACTCCTTCCCTTCCGAGCCCTGTTGTGCTCCCAAACATTGGTCCCCCCCACATATGGGGTATCAGCATACCCAGGACAAATTGGACAACAACGTTTGGGGTCCACTTTCTCTTTTTACCCTTGGGAAAATAAAAAAAATGTTGCTAAAAGATCATTTTTGTCACTAAAAAGTTAAATGTTCATTTTTTCCTTCCATGTTGCTTCTGCTGCTGTGAAACACCTGAAGGGTTAATAAACGTCTTGAATGTGGTTTTGAGCACCTTGAGCGGAGCAGTTTTTAGAGTGGTGTAAATTTTGGGTATTTTCAGCCATATAGACCCCTCAAACTGACTTCAAATGTGAGGTGGTCCCTAAAAAAAATGGTTTTGTAAATTTTGTTGTACAATTGAGAAATCGCTTGTCAAATTTTAACCCTTATAACTTCCTATAAAAAAAAAAATGTGTTTCCAAAATTGTGCTGATGTAAAGTAGACATGTGGGAAATGTTATTTATTAACTATTTTGTGTCACATAACTCTCTGGTTTAACAGAATAAAAATTCAAAATTTGAAAATTGCGAAATTTTGAAAATTTTCTCCAAATTTCACATCTTTATGTATATTTTTCTCTGAAGCACTTGGGGTTTTAAGGTGGTCAGCACACATCTAGATAAGTTCCCTGAGGAGTGTAGTTTCCAAAATGTTGTCACTTGTGGGGGGGTTTCCACTGTTTAGGCATAGCAGGGGCTCTCCAAAAGACACACGGCATCCGCTAACTAGTCCAGCAAATTTTGCATTCAAAAGGCCAAATGGTGCTCCTTCAATACCCAGTCCTGCTATGCACCCAAACAGTGGCTTTCCCCCATATATGGTGTATTGGCATGCTCAATTGCACAACAAATTTTGGGGTCCATTTTTTCCTGTTACTCTTGGGTCTATTTGGGTCTATGGTAAATTTTTTGTGAAAAAAAGCTAAATGTTCATTTTTCCAACCACGTTCTAAAAATTCCCGTGGAGCACCTGAATGGTTAATAAACTTCTTGAATGTGGTTTTGAGAACTATGAGGGGAGCAATTTTTAGAATGGTGTCACTTTTGGGTATTTTCTGTCATATAGACAACTCAAAGTCACTGCAAATATAATATGGTCCCTAAAAAAATGGTTTTGTAAATTTTGTTGGAAAAATTAGAAATCGCTATTCAAATTTTAAGCCTTTTAACTTCCTATAAAAAAATAGTTTCAAAAATTGTGCTGATGTAAAGTAGACATGTGGGAAATGTTATTTATTAACTAGTTTGTGCGACAGACCATAAACTGATTTAAGGGCATAAAAATTAAAAGTTTGAAAATTGCAAAATGTTCCACATTTTCATTAAACTTCCATTTTTGTCACAAATAAACGCAATTTATATCAAATAATTTTTACAACCATCATGAAGTACAATATGTCATGAAAAAAGACATTCTCAGAATCAGTGGGATCTGTTGGAGCGTTCCAGAGTTATCACATCATAAATTGACAGTGGTCAGAGTTGTAAAATTTGGCCTGGTCATTAAGGTGAACCCGTCAGAAGGAGTGTGCTGAGTAAACTACCGACAGTGTCAGTTTGGCACCATTATACTAATTAGGGCTCATACTCACTTGTGAGCAAAACAGACAAGAACAATCCGATAAAAAATTGGATTGCACTCGGACCAAAGATAGTCAATAGGTGACATCTCATTTGTGATTTTTTTCTCAGCCGAAATCGGACTGAGAAAAAAATTGCAGCATGCTGGGATTTGCTGCGAGTCTTGGACGAGACTCACCAATGCAAGTCAATGGGTGTGAGAAAAAAATTGCACAGCACTCGCACCAAGCGAGTGCTGTCCAATTTTTACGCATCGGTGTTCTTTGAAAAGCCGGTAATTCAGCACGGTGTACAGTAAAATCAAACTGACAGGTTAGAATAGAATAGATATATACGCATAGAATAGGTATATACAGTATATATATATATGTCAGTGAGGCACATATATATATATTTATATTTCGTACAGCGCTAGATAGCAGAAAAGTCAATAATTCAATTGCCGGCTTTTGCTATCTCCTTCCCAAACCCGACAGGATATGAGACATGGTTTACATACATTAAACCATTTCATATCCCTTATTTTGTTACCTATTCCTCACTAATAATGTTACAAGTGTCTGTGTGTAAAATTTGGGAGCTGTAGCTCTTAAAATAAAGGGTCAACTCAGGGAAAAAACTAGCGTGGGCTCCCGTGCAATATTCTCCGCCATTGAAGGAAAGCCAGTGACTGAGGGCAGATATTAATAGCCTAGAGAGGGAACATGGTTATTGGCCCCCCCTGGCTAGAAACATCTGCCCCCAGCCACCCCAGAAAAGAAAGAAAATCTGTAAGATGCGCCTTTTCTGGCACTTAGCCCCTCTCTTCCCACTCCCGAGTAGCGGTGGGATATGGGGTAATAAAGGGTTAACCTCTTATGAACTCAAGCATGAGAAAATATTCTCAAAAATTCCCACGCTCGAGTTCATATGAGGTTATGCCAGCACCTGTTTAGATATTGCTCTGTATGGCTTATGACAGGTCACTGATCTCTCAGTCATCTGCCCCGATTTTACATACTTAACCCCTTACTGATATCGGACATATTAGTACGCCTATGTCAGTATCCTCTGCTTTGATGTGGGCTCTGGCGGTGAGCCACATCAAAGCCAGGACATGTCAGCTGTTTTGTGCTACAGTGCACTGCTGGCCCCTGCCTGATGAATGTGATTTTTTTAAAAACCATATTATATTTAGTATGTTATATAGGGGGCAAGTGTCATAAACCATACAAATTAATATTTAAACAAATAAGCCACAATAATCTCAATAAAATAAAGATTAAACAACAACAACAACCACAAGACGGATTTCATCAACCCAGGTATCATTTTAACCCCTTCACCCAGAAGCCTGTTTTCAACTTCCTGACCAGGCCATTTTTTTCAATTCTGACCACTGTCACTTTATGAGGCCATAACTCTGAAACCCTGCAACGGATCCTGGTGATTCTGAGAATGTTTTCTTGGGACATATTGTACTTTATGATAGTGATAAAATTTCTTCGATATGAATTGTGTTTATTTGTGAAAAAAACGGAAATTTTTAAAACTTTTAGTTTTTATGCCCCTAAATTAGAGAGTCATATCATACAAAAATAGTTAATAAATAACAATACCCACATGTGTGCTTTACATTAGCACAATTTTGGAAACTTAATTTTTTTGTTAGGAAGTTATAAGGGTTAAAAGTTGACCAGCGATTTCTCATTTTTACAACACAATTTGCAAAACCATTTTTTTAGGGACCACCTCATACTTGAAGTGACTTTAAGGAGCCTATATGACAGAAAATGCCCAAACGTGACACCATTCTAAAAACTGCACCCCTTAAGATACTCAAAACCACATTCAAGAAGTTTATTAACCCTTCAGGTGCTTCACAGGAATTTTTGGAATGTTTTAAAAAAATTGAACATTTAACTTTTTTTCTCAAAATTTTTACTTCAGATCCAATTTGTTTTATTTTACCAAGGGTAACAGGAGCAATTGGACCACAAAAGTCATTGTACAATTTGTCTTGAGTATGCTGATACCCCATATGTGGGGGTAAACTGCTGTTTGGGCACATGGCAGAGCTCGGAAGGGAAGAAGCACCATTTGACTTTTCAATGCAAAATTGGCTGGAATTGAGATCGGACACCATGTCGCGTTTGGAGAGCCTCTGATATGTCTAAACAGTGGAAACGCCCCACAAATGACACCATTTTGGAAAGTAGACCCCCTAAGGAACTTATCTAGATGTGTGGTGAGCACTTTGAATCCCCAATTGTTTCACTAAAGTTTAGAATGTAGAGCAGTGAAAATTAAAAAATCATTTTTTTTTCCACAAAATGATCTTCTAGCCCGCAATTCTTTATTTTCCCAAGGGTATCTGGAGAAATTGGACCCCAAAAGTTGTTGTCCAATTTGTCCTAAGTACGCAGATACCCCATATGGGGGGGAACTGGAGCGCCCCCAGACGCAGGGCCGCGGGGTACTAGGTACCAGGCCTCTCTGTCTCGGTTCTGGGGTTGTCACGGTGGCTAGACCCGGTCCGTGACCCTGCTAAGGGGCATCCAATGAAAGGGGTGATGATGGTGCGTGGTGCAAGGCGCGATGAATAATGAGGACACAGGGTTGCAGTCTCTTTACCTCTTTACAGAAGGCTTCGGAATCTGCAATCCAGAGCACTGCTAACAGGGCTGGCTGAGACTGTCCTGCCGTTGGTTTGAAGTAATGCTTGGAGCCCAATACTTCCTCGGCGTTCCGGCCACCGGCTACGCGCCTCAGTAGGATGCTGCCACGATCTTAGGGCACGACTCCTACTGGTTCTATTCTCCTCGTTTCTCACTTCTCCACAATAAACCTCGCTTCGTGTCCTTTCTTAGGATGCCGCCGCAACGGGTGCAGGCGCGGCTCCGTAACGATCTGTCCTTTTCGCTAGGCCACTGTCAGGATCCCACCCCTGACAGAGACCCCCCTGGATCTTCCCAGTAACTCCCTCTCTCACAGTATGTTGCCTGGGCAAAACCCAGTCAGCTTCTCCCTAACTTCCTATCCAACCCCCAGTTTTACCAGAGTGTGAGGAGTGGCCTAATACATAGAACCCTTTGCTCCCCCTGGTGGCCAGAGTGTGAAGTGTAATGTGTGACTGTGATACCTGGTCAGGTGAACTCCTTTAGTGCAATCAGACGTAACATCACTCCCCTTAGTGGCAGAGCAACATTACTGCAACGACCAGGACTCTGGGGCGCTGCATTCCCCCCAGTTAAATCCAGTACTCCCGGACTGGGAAGAAGAACAACAATACATGTTAGCAAAAGACATACAAAATTTGGAAATGCAATGAACAAGTAAATTTAACAGTGCTTCCCTTTATGGGAGGTGAGGACACTTGAACGTTACAAACGAAAACATATTTACATTTTTACTCATGGTTATAAATAACACTTATGACTAACTCGACTATAAATAACCATCATTACCCAGCCGGGTATTCTATCTACTAAGTGCAAATTTTGAACAATAATTTAACTGTTCCTTTAAGGGCGTATAAGCTGAACCCACTAAAGGCTTACTATAAAACTCTAAAATATAAATTAACTTTGTCTTTATTTCTCTGACTTAGAACATGCAGGACCGCCTGGCTACTCGTGCTGCCTCTTTTCTTCTATAAGCTCAATTTTTATTCAGAGTATAAGATCAATCAACCATCTCTCTATGGTTTCCAGGAGGACTCACTAACCCCTACGGGTTCACTTCACTGAAACTCGGCTTTCAACTCTTTCCTGTCCTCAACCTCTAGTAACATCATCGAACATTTCCTATTATTTCTTAAATAACTACACACTATTCACTACTATTCAACGTTCTTAAAGTAACATTATACTTAAGTGCAACACATGAACATTCCCTTTAAGAGGGAACCAAGTCTCTTTGAAGTAGTGCAGACTCTCTATCTGCAAGTCCGTTTAAGGCAAGAACTTCTGCGCTGTATTCAAGAACAGTCTCTTCAAAAAGTTCTCCTTTTTGTAAAACCAGTAGGGGGCACCTTTAAGAAGGTGCGAACTATTTACAACACAGTTTGTGAACCATTCACCGCCCATGATTCGGCAGTCTTTGTAAACAATGATGAACAACAGCAAAAACAAAAAGCAAAAACAATAGGGATCCCAGGTAAACGAAGGGATCCCTTTAAGGACAACCCTGGTCGGGTACTAGCAGCAAAACAGTAGAAGACAAACAAATAACTATTTACAGTTCCATGACTTTGAGGCTTACTCTGGTTCTGGCGACAGCGGCTTCACCTCACCGACCACCCTTCTCAGCCGAGACCGGGTGGGACCCAAAGTCACATGATGGGCCTGGGAAGCCTGGTGGTCCATAGCGGAGGCTTCTGTCATCTTTCCCGCAACGGGTACGGTCCCCTGAGTCTCAGTAGCGGCCTGAAGAGTTGCGCATCGCTGGACGCCCCGGGCCGTCCAACCGGTCCCTCTTTGCCACCGGGTGTAGGTCACGGCATCCCCGGGTTCCAGGTCACGATCCGCATCGATCTCTCCATAGCAAGGCTCCACCACGCTCCGGGTGACATGGACCTTTAGTGGCTCCCCAATCTCCTGGATGACTCCCCTTCCTTCCTGGGAGTTACAGATTACCACTACACCCCACTTCAATGGTGGGACCTCCACATCACCCGTAAGGTCGATCATGGCCACAGGTCGGGGCTGTTTCCTCCACACCGCCACCAGGTGTCGTCAGCGTTCCGTCACTGGCAGGATCCTCAGGTCCAGCTCCCGTGACTCACGATCCACTGGTGGGGTTCGTGGGTCTGCCGCGGTCGGAGCGGGTAGAGTGGGGGACACGGGGGACAGGCAGATCTCCGTAGGATGGCCCAACCAGGAACTCACACGAGCGTGGGCCTCTCGGCAGTGCGCCAGCTGCCAGGCTTCAGCTGCAGCTTCCCAGTCATCAGGCGACTGTCTGCTGGGCCTCCCCATCGGCAGCTCCGTGATGGTCAGTCCCCGCAGCAACGGTGAATCTGGGACTGCTGCGGGTGATGCAGCCCTGCGCCGGGCCGGGACGTCCCCATGCGGTGTCCTGGAAGTCGCCATCTTTGTCCCCTCCTCTGGATCTTCTTCCCGCGCTCTTTTTCGGGGGCGGCCCCTTCTCCATGGTCTCCACCCTCCATAGAGAATGAGAAGGCGGACCCCAGTGGCTGACGGACACGTCCTCAGGATACAGCAATACTTAGACTGGGCAGCCATTGTCTTTCACGCTCTTCAGCTTGCGTACGCCCACTCCACGCCCTTCTTCTTCTCCTGTGCTCCTCTTAGCGGGGTAATTACAGCGGTTTTGGCGGGAAGTGGCAATGCACAGTCTTTGCAATAAGTCACAGTTCAAGCACAATTCAGACACAGTTCCAAGGCACACATGACCTGATTCTTCAGGCTTAAGTAGATCCTGTTCGTGATGCCAAGTTGGAGCGCCCCCAGACCCAGGACCGTGGGGTACTCGGTACCGGGCCTCTCTGTCTCGGTTCTGGGGTTGTCACGGTGGCTAGACCCGGTCCGTGATTCTGCTAAGGAATCGTCCAATGAAAGGGGTGATGATGGTGCGTGGTGCAAGGCGCGATGAATAATGAGGACACAGGGTTGCAGTCTCTTTACCTCTTTACTGAAGGCTTCAGAATCTGCAATCCAGAGCACTGCTAACAGGGCTGGCTGAGACCGGCCGGTCTGAAGGCACATCCAGAGTTCCCTTTGCAGGTGGAAATCAGTGCCTACCTACTAGCACCTGTGTGTTGTAGTACTTCCCTGCTGAGCACCACGGGATAGTCCTCACAACTGTTGTGTCTGTTTCTGATGTTCTTTCTCTCTCCGTCCCCCAGATGATATGGCTAGGATGCACCTGTATTACGGGGTAGGCCTGGAGTTATTTTATAGGGACCCTAGAGACGCCCCTCTCCCACAATTGCCTCCGTTGTCTGCTTAGGTGAATTAGGTGAGACAGCCAACCTAAAGTTAACTGTCCTGCCGTTGGTTTGAAGTAATGCTTGGAGCCCAATACTTCCTCGGCGTTCCGGCCACCGGCTACGCGCCTCAGTAGGATGTTGCCACGATCTTAGCGCACGACTCGTACTGGTTCTATTCTCCTTCGTGCTGTGATCTCGTTTCTCACTTCTCCACAATAAACCTCGCTTCGTGTCCTTTCTTAGGATGCCGCCGCAACGGGTGCAGGCGCGGCTCCATAACGATCTGTCCTTTTCGCTAGGCCACTGTCAGGATCCCACCCCTGACAGAGACCCCCCTGGATCTTCCCAGTAACTCCCTCTCTCACAGGATGTTGCCTGGGCAAAACCCAGTCAGCTTCTCCCTACCTTCCTATCCAACCCCCAGTTTTACCAGAGTGTGAAGAGTGGCCTAATACATAGATCCTTTGCTCCCCCTGGTGGCCAGAGTGTGAAGCGTAATGTGTGACTGTGATACCTGGTCAGGTGAACTCCTTTAGTGCAATCAGACGTAACATCACTCCCCTTAGTGGCAGAGCAACATTACTGCAACGACCAGGACTCTGGGGCGCTGCAGAACCACCATTTGGACCAGAGGTGTCAAACTGCATTCCTCGAGGGCCGCCAACAGGTCATGTTTTCAGGATTTCCTTGTATTGCACAGGTGATAATTTAATCACCTGCCCAGAATGATTCCAGCACCTTGTGGAATGCTAAGGAAATCCTGAAAACATGACCTGTTGGCGGCCCTCAAGGAATGCAGTTTGACACCTCTGATTTGGACGCATTGCAGAGTTCGGAAGGGAAGGAGTGCTGTTTTGGAATGCAGACTTTGATGGAATGGTCTGCGGGCATCATGTTGCCTTTGCAGAGCCCCTGATGTACCTAAACAGTAGAAACCCCCACAAGTGACCCCATATTGTAAACTAGACCCCCAAGGAACTTTTCTAGATGTGTTGTGAGAACTTTGAACCCTCAAGTGTTTCGCTAAAGTTTATAACGCAGAGCCGTGAAAGTAAAAAATATATTTTTTTCTGCGAAAATGATATTTTAGCCCCCAAATTTTTATTTTCACAATGGTAACAGGAGAAATTGGACTGCAAAAGTTGTTGTCCAATTAGTCCTGAGTACGCTGATACCCCACATGTGGGGGGAACCACTATTTGGGCGCACAGCGGAGCTCGGAAGGGAAGGAGCACCATTTTACTTTTTCAACGCAGAATTGGCTGGAATTGAGATCAGATGCCATGTCGCGTTTGGAGAGGCCCTGATGTGCCTAAACAGTGGAAACCCCCCAATTCTAACTCCAACCCTTACCCCAACGCACCCCTAAGCCTAATTCCAACCATAACCCTAACTACACCCCTAACCCGAACACACCCCCAACCCTAATCCCAACCCTAACCATAACCCTGACCACACCCCTAACCCCAACACACCCTAACCCTAATACCAGCCCTAATCTCAACCCTAACCATAACCCTAACAACACCCCTAACCCTGACACAACCCTACCCAATCATAAACATAATCCAAACCCTAACTTTAGCCCCAACCCTAACCCTAACGTTAGCCCCAACCCTAACCCTAACACTAATGGGAAAATGGAAATAAATACATTTTTTTATTTTATTTTTCCCTAACTAAGAGGGTGATAAAGGGGGGTTTGATTTACTATTTTTAGAGGGTTTTTGTTAGGCAGCTGTCACACGCTAAGAGACGCTTTTTATTGCAAAAAATAGTTTCTGCATCACCATATTTTGAGAGCTATAATTTATCCATATTTTGGCCCACAGAGTCATGTGAGGTCTTGTTTTTTGCTGGACGAGTTAATGTTTTTTTTGTTCCATTTTCGGGCACATGACTTTTTTGATCGTTTTTTATTCCGATTTTTGGGAGGCAGAATGAACAAAAGCCAGCAATTCCTGAATTTCTTTTAGGGGGGCGTTTGTACCGTTCCGCGTGTGGTAAAATTGATAAAGCAGCTTTAATCTTCGGGTTAGTGCGATTACAGCGATACCTCATTTATATCTTTTTTTATGTTTTGGCGCTTTTACACAATAAAAAGTAGTTTATATAAAAAATAATTGTTTTTGCATCGCTTTATTCTGAGAGCTATAACTTTGTTATTTTTCAGCTGATGATGCTGTATGGCAGCTTTTCTTTTGCGGGACAAGATTATGTTTTCAACAGTACCATGTTTATTTATATCCATCTTTTTGATCACATTTTATTACACTTTTTGCTCGGCAGTATGAGGATAAAGCATTGTTTTTTGCCTCATTTTTTTTTTTTGCTGTGTTCACTGAAGGGGTTAACTAGTGGGATAGTTTTATAGAGTGGGTCGTTACGGACATGGCGATAAGAAATATGTGTACTTTTATTGTTTTTTTATTTACATGAATAAATGGATTTATTGGAAAATATTTATTTATTTTTTTTTTTCTTTATTTGGGGATTTTTTTTTTTATACATTCTATCTTTTTTTTACTTTCTAACATTGTCCCAGGGTGGGACATCACTATATTACATCAGATTGCTGATCTGACACTTTGCATAGTACTGTGTCAGATCAGCGATCTGACAGGCAGTGCAGGAGGCTTTCCGGTGCCTGTTCTCAGCAGGTGCTGGGAACCCACCTCACTTCAGGACCCGGAAGGAGCCCCACGGCCATTTTGGATCCGGGGACTCCTTGGAGAACACCGGAACAACGCGATCGCTAGCGCCGATCGTGGGCATTGCTGCGGGGTGTCAGCTGTGACATACAGCTGACACCCACTTGCGCTCACGTGAGACCGCGCGATCGTGCTGCCGTACTAGTACTGCTGTTTGCGGGAACTCAGTTCCCACAGAGCAGTACTAGTATGGCGCATGTCGGGAAGGGGTTAATCAGTATAACGGTGCCAAACTGACTCTGTCTGTAGGTTACTGTGCACAATCCTGCTGAAAGGTTCACTTTAAGGTGAAAACAAACCTGGGTGCTGAAGTGGTTAATTGTTTACATAGGTTACATGTGGTGACAGAGTCCCTTTAAAAGATTATTCTCAATATCAATATTTATGCTTGCCCTGCTCCTGCTTCTTCTCTGCCTCCTAGCTTCCTAATTTCAAGCGCATGCTCCTTTGTTAGGAAACCAGCTGCAACAAGGGCAGTGCCTGATAGCTTAACTACGGAAACTGGCTGGCAAAGAGTAGTCAGGGATCTTTGTCAAAAACTATGATGTCCACAACAGAAGCAAAATACTGTAGTAAGGCAGTTGGAGGGTCAAAAAACAAGCTGAGGTCAACAATAGGAGATTACAAGCAAATTGAAGCAGATATATGAGTGTGAACCAGAGAGCAAAACTATAACTCTCAATAGGAACAGGCTTTCACCATATGCAGCGCCCCAGAGTCCTGGTCGTTGCAGTACTGTGGCTCCGCCACTATGGGGAGCTATGGTACGTCTGATTGCACTAAAGGAGTTTCTCTGATCAGGTAACACCTCACTACACTTCACACTCCGGCCACCAGGGGGGGTGGTCCTATCTAGTAGGCCACTCCTCACACTCTGGTAAAACTGGGGGTTGGACAGGAAGACAGAGAGAAGTAACTGGGAAGAGCTGGTGAGAGGACCTGTCAGGGATGGGATCCTGGCAGACTCCTAAGAGCAGAACTAACCAGTGAACAACGGGAATACAGTAAAGAGGAATTAGGACCAGAAGGAGTCGTGCTGTTAGACCGAGGCAACATCCTTTTGAGGCGCAAACAGTCGGTGCCTTGAACGCCGAGCAAGTAAGAGACTCTAAGTACTACTGCAAACCACGGCAGGGCAGCCAATTATAGGTTGGCTGTCTCACACAAATCACCTAAGCAGACAACGGAGGCAGCTGTGGGAGAGGGGCGACTCTAGGGTCCCGGAAGAACTCCAGGCCTACCCCGTCATACGGGTGCATCCTACCATATCACCTGGGGGGGACGGAGAAAACGAACATCAGAGACAGACAGATTCAGTTGTGAGGACTATCCCGGGAGCTCAGCAGGGAAGGACTACAACACCCAGCGCTAGAAGATAGACACTGATTCCCACCTGTAAAGAGAACTCCTGATATGCCTTTGGACCGGCCGGTCTCTGACAGCCCGGTGGACAGCGCTCTGGACTGAGGTCTCTAAAACCTTCAGTAAAGAGGTAAAGAGACTGCAACCTGGTGTCCTCGTTATTTACTGCACGGCACCATCTACATCCGTCACATCATTCACTGTGCGCCCCTCGGCAGGGTCACGGACCGGGGCCTAGCCATCGTGACAACCCCAGAGCAGAGACTCAGAGGCCCGGTACCGGGTACCCCTCGGCCCTGCAGCAGTGGGGGCGCTACAATTTGGCGTCACGAACAGGATCTACTTAAGCCTGAAGAATCAGGTCATGTGTGTCTTGGAACTGTGATTTATTGTGCTTGGACTGTGTATTGCCATTTACCGCCAAAATTCGCCATTGCCGCGCACGGAGGGAGGAGCCTTAGCTTCGTGGGCGGAACCAGCCAAAAGAAGCGCGGAACGGAAAGCGCAGTAAGGCGCCAATCCCGGAAGAGGAACTCCGACCTCCAGCAGGTTAGTGGGAGGAAGGGACAGCCATGTCCGAGTCGGGAGGAGAGGAGGTGGCGGCCGCAGCCGTGGACGCAGGGGCAGCTCCGGTCCCCGCAGCGAGTGAAGCCGCGGCCCTAATACCACCACCAGTTGCCGCAGAACCCGCTGCCCCCCTCAGCCGGTCGGACACTGCCGCTAACACAAAAGCCATAATGCCCTTCTCCATGCCGTACCTGCCCGGAGCGGCCTGGCTCCCACGATACTCTGGGGAGTCGCATACATTCACTGACTTTAAAGAAGGGCTCTGCAGCCTGCTCGAGTTCTATCCCCTGACAGAGCCTCAGAAGGTTCATATGATAACCGGCCAACTCTTTGGGGCAGCTCTGAGAGAATTGAAGTCCTGGCCCGCCGAGGATAAGGGAACTGCACAACAGATTTTTGCAAAGCTTAAAGCCACCTTCGATACTCGCACTGCTACAGAAATTAAACTGACTTTCTATGGATGCAAACAAAGGCCGCAGGATAGCTTACGGGACTATGCCCTTAATCTCCAAGAGGCGATGCGGGCCATTAAGCAGAGTGACCCCGGCAGCATGCAAGATGAGGATAAACTTTTGAAGGAGCGGTTCATTGAGGGGCTCCTGTGCAGTCACCAGCGGGGCCAATTGCACTTCCTGGCCATGCAAAATCCAGACTTGACTTTTGCGCAATTCAAAGATAAGGCTATCCAGGCATTGCAGGAGCAACAGCCCAGCCGCGCAATACCACCCAGGCGCCCCGCTCTCACATACCACCAGGAGGTGGCATCGGATACCCCAGTTGCCGCGGAGGCCGACGCCCAGAGCTTCGAGGACGACTCCCCTGCAGGACTTCGCCTCCAGATGCAAGAGCTAACCAAGAGCGTTGCTGCCCTAGCCCGGACGGTGCAGTCCCTACAGGAGGCCCCCAAGGAAAAGATCCAGCTAGCCTCCGGACCAGAAGATGTCCCCTGGACGCGACAGAAGAGGACCCCACCGACCAGAGGCCGGGACAGCGATCGCTTCCATCAGGACGGACGACCCATCTGCCGCCGATGTCACCAGGTGGGCCACCTTGCAAGGTACTGTCCTTTAAACGAGCAACCCCTGGGGCAAAGGGCCAACCCCCAGGAGTAGGACGGTCAGGCCCGCAGCATTGGAGAACCAAGTATATTGGAGGACGACCAGTTCTCCCTGTAGTGGTTGATGGAATCCCCTTGAACGCTTTGCTGGACACCGGTTCTCAGGTGACGACTATACCTTACGTGCTTTATAAACGGTACTGGGAGGACGCTGATATTACTCGTGGCCCTGACGATGATTTCACCATAATAGCCAGTAATGGTCAGCCGTTGCCACAAGTGGGGGTATAAGGAGGTCACCATCAAGGTGGGGCGGGTGGAATTGAAAGCCCAAGGGATTGTGATTGTTGATATTGATCGTCGAGAATGTAATCCCATGATGACTCTTGGTACTAATGTTATAGAAAATTGTCTTGCATAAGTTATTGTTTTGTTGCAACAGGTGGCAGAAACCGCTGGCCACAGCGAGCAACGGGCCCTGCAGAAGGAAATCAGAGCTCTGATGCAGAGACAGCAGGTAGAGCTGACTGGTGGTGAGATTGGTCGTGTCACTGTGAGTGATTCAAACCCCATCGCGATACCCCCCAGGAGTGAGATGTTAATATGGTGTCGGGCAGCCATAGGCCTCAGGGGTAAGGACTACCAGGCCTTGGTAGAACCCGTATATTCAGACAATAGGCCTACTGTTCTGACAGCCCGGGGGGTGGTCGACGTCCGCCAGGGGAGAGTGCCCGTACGTGTCCTCAATTGTGGGGAGGAAGAGGTTCACCTCACCAAGTATACCACGCTCGCCAAACTGTTCACTGTCAATAATAGTGTGATACAGACACCTGAACCCTTGGTCCCGTCAAACGTGGCGGAGAACAAAGGTTCTGCAGAGCACTCGAAAGACTGGTGTCGGGAATTGCATGTGGGCACTGACTCTACCCCATCCCATCAAAAACAGGGGGCCTACAGGGTGGTACACGAGTACGAGCAGGTATTCAGCAAACACCCCTTAGATTTTGGGCAGGCGAAAGGGATCCAACATCACATCCCCACGGGAGATCACCGACCCATAAAAGAGAGATATCGCCCTGTACCCCCAGCTCATTACCAGTGTGCCAAGGACATGCTGCGGGAAATGAAGGAGGCTGGGGTGGTGAGAGACAGCTGTAGCCCCTGGGCAGCTCCGTTAGTCCTTGTTAAAAAGAAAGATGGTACCATGAGGATGTGTGTTGATTACAGGCAGTTGAATCGCATTACACATAAGGACGCATACCCACTGCCCAGGATAGAGGAGTCTCTGGCTGCCTTAAAATCTGCTAACTACTTCTCTACCTTAGATCTCACCAGTGGGTACTGGCAGGTTCCTGTAGCGGAGGCGGACAAAGAGAAGACGGCCTTCACGACACCAATGGGTCTCTGCGAGTTCAACTACATGCCCTTCGGATTGTGCAATGCTCCCGGGACGTTCCAGAGGATGATGGAGTGCTGCCTAGGACACATGAACTTTGAAACTGTGCTGCTGTATTTGGATGATGTCATTGTCTTCTCTAAGACCTACGAAGACCATCTGAAGCACCTGGCCGAGGTGTTTGAAGCCCTGTCCAACTTCGGCTTAAAGGTGAAACCGTCCAAGTGTCATCTGCTGAAACCTAAAGTGCAGTACCTGGGACATGTGGTGAGCGCTGAAGGAGTGGCCCCAGACCCCGACAAGGTCACAGTGATCAAGGACTGGCCAAAGCCCAGTGACCTCCACGAAGTCCGGCAGTTCCTCGGGCTGGTAGGCTATTACCGAAGGTTCATTAAGGACTTCACCAAGAAGGCCGCACCCTTGCAAAACCTGTTGGTGGGCCAACCAAAGAAGACCAAGGGGAGGAACACCCCCTTTGATTGGAACAAGGAGCTGGAGGAATCCTTCACCTGTTTGAAGTCGGCACTGACGGGAGAAGAGGTACTGGCTTACCCCGAATACGACCAACCGTTTGTGCTGTACACAGATGCCAGCAATGTGGGATTAGGAGCCGTGCTGTCTCAGGTCCAGAAAGGCAAAGAAAGGGTGATCGCTTACGCCAGCAGGAAACTCCGTCCCACGGAAAGGAACCCTGACAACTACAGTTCCTTTAAGCTGGAATTCCTTGCCATTGTCTGGGCAGTGACAGAGAGGTTCAAACACTACCTGGCCTCCGCGAAATTCACCATCTTCACGGACAACAATCCGTTAACGCATTTGGATACTGCCAAACTCGGGGCTTTGGAACAGCGATGGATGGCCCGGCTGTCCAACTACGATTACACCATCAAGTACCGGGCAGGACACGAGAATGCCAATGCCGATGCCTTGTCCCGAATGCCCAATTTGCCAGAAGCGGGAGAAGACCCGGAGGCACTTGAAGAGGTGGAGCTGCCTGCATTCCATCGCCCCAAAGCCACTCAGAGCTCTCATCATGTGAAGAACAGGCACAAGAACCAACCGGATGACACGCTGAATCCCCTGCCCCATCACGGGTGGGCGGAAACCCAGGATGGTGACCCCGCGGTCCGTCGGGTGAAAGAGCTCTTGACGCAGGCAGGGTCGCACCCTGGCCCAGATGACCCACAAGAGACCCAACAGCTGTGGAAGGGGAGAAGCAAACTGTTTATCCATGATGGCAAGTTGTGCAGGAGGAGCATCGACCCACGTACTCATGAATTGGTGTGGCAGATAGTGGTGCCAAGGCGAGATGCGCCCATGGTTCTGGGAGCCTACCATGATGGAGCCGGACACTTCGGATGGAGGAAGCTGGAAAGGCTCCTCCAAGGGAGGTTCTATTGGATTGGCATGAAGAGAACTATTGAGAAGTGGTGTCGGGAGTGTGGTCCATGTAGTCTGCGCAGGAAGGACCGTGACAGTCAACGGGCTCCCCTGCGGCCTATTATCACCAAACGGCCGCTCGAACTGGTCGCGCTGGATCATGTGAAGCTGACACCTAGCCGGTCGGGCTATATCTACGCCCTTACCATCGTGGACCACTACTCCAGGTTTTTGGTGGTTGTACCTGTCAAGGATCTAACGGCCAGGACTGCCGCCAGGGCCTTCCAGCAGCACTTTTGTAGGCCCCATGGCTACCCAGAGAAGGTACTGACTGATCAGGGACCTGCATTCGAAGCGGAAGTGTTCCAAGAATTCTGTCAACTGTACGGGTGCAAGAAGATCAGAACCACACCGTACCATCCTCAAACCAACGGGATGTGTGAGAAGATGAACCAGGTGGTAATCGATTTATTGAAGACTTTGCCTGTGGAGGAACGGAACCTGTGGCCAATAAAGTTGCCTGACTTGGTGGATATGTACAATCACATCCCAGTAAGTTCCACCAACTGTACTCCAGCGTACCTGATGCGAGGAAGATCTAGTCGGTTACCCGTTGATTTGGACATGGGGGTCCTAGTACCCGAAGATACCTCGCCGGATGCCAATTGGGATGCAGAAAGGCAGCGAAGGTACCGCGAGGTACAGGAGTGTGTAGAAAGAAGTCTCGCCCAGGCTAGGCAAAAACAAGAAAGGGACTACAACCAACACGCTCCTGCGATTCCCCTGTCCCCTGGTGAACAAGTACTTAAACGAAAGAGGAGATTACACAAGCTCGATGACCAATGGGAAGCGGAACCATATACCATCCTGCTATCCGACTTCGATAACACGAAGGTCTGTCTCATCAGCAAGGACAGAGGGGAGACTTCGACAGCGGTATCCAGGGATCACCTTAAGGTCTGCCCCGATAAGTTGAGAGAGAGGGACATGGCCCCGGAAATCTCCCCGCCAGTGGAAAAGGAGAAGATGATCCATACCGTCCTTGGTGATTTTCCCCAGTCCTGGACTCAGATAAATCAAGCCATCGTGGTACCTGTTCTAATGTTTCAACAGCCGGACCCACCAGAAACAATGGTGGTACCAGATCATCCGGTCCCGCTACCTCAACAAGCCCTACCTGAAGATGCCATGCCAACCGTTGAACCGGCAAATCCTCCCTCTGCTATCGGTGAATCTGCTGTACCCACTGTTGATAGCAGCAGCTCAGAGAGCCCCAACCTGCCAGTGCTACCCAGACTCACTAGAAGTGTAGCTAGAAGACAGTGCACTACACCAGCGGTAGCAAGCATAGCGGGCGCTGTTAGGCCAATAGCAACCCCTGCGCTGCGAAGGTCCACACGCAGCACTCAGAACCAAACTCCCCTCCGCTACAAAACTTGGAGGTATTGATAGGGCTGCTATCTAGTTGAAAATGTTTGTGTACATATTTTTGTTACAGGTTGTAAAATGGACAATAGAGTAATGGACGGTGAATTGCTCAAAAACTTTCCAAAGGTGGGACCCCTTTGTTTACCCGGGGTGCCGACCGTTTCGACCACTGGACTGGGAGTCATAAACTGTGCATGACCTAACTTTCGCAACGTTCAAGAGTTCTCACCTCCCATAAAGGGAAGCACTGTTATGTTTACTTGTTTATGCTATTTCAAAATTTTGTGTGTTTCCTGCTAACATGTATTGTTGTTCTTGTTTTCCCAGTCCCGGAGTACTGGATTTAACCGGGGGGGAGTGCAGCGCCCCAGAGTCCTGGTCGTTGCAGTACTGTGGCTCCGCCACTATGGGGAGCTATGGTACGTCTGATTGCACTAAAGGAGTTTCTCTGATCAGGTAACACCTCACTACACTTCACACTCCGGCCACCAGGGGGGGTGGTCCTATCTAGTAGGCCACTCCTCACACTCTGGTAAAACTGGGGGTTGGACAGGAAGACAGAGAGAAGTAACTGGGAAGAGCTGGTGAGAGGACCTGTCAGGGATGGGATCCTGGCAGACTCCTAAGAGCAGAACTAACCAGTGAACAACGGGAATACAGTAAAGAGGAATTAGGACCAGAAGGAGTCGTGCTGTTAGACCGAGGCAACATCCTTTTGAGGCGCAAACAGTCGGTGGCCGGAACGCCGAGCAAGTAAGAGACTCTAAGTACTACTGCAAACCACGGCAGGGCAGCCAATTATAGGTTGGCTGTCTCACACAAATCACCTAAGCAGACAACGGAGGCAGCTGTGGGAGAGGGGCGACTCTAGGGTCCCGGAAGAACTCCAGGCCTACCCCGTCATACGGGTGCGTCCTACCATATCACCTGGGGGGGACGGAGAAAACGAACATCAGAGACAGACAGATTCAGTTGTGAGGACTATCCCGGGAGCTCAGCAGGGAAGGACTACAACACCCAGCGCTAGAAGGTAGACACTGATTCCCACCTGTAAAGAGAACTCCTGATATGCCTTTGGACCGGCCGGTCTCTGACAGCCCGGTGGACAGCGCTCTGGACTGAGGTCTCTAAAACCTTCAGTAAAGAGGTAAAGAGACTGCAACCTGGTGTCCTCGTTATTTACTGCACCGCACCATCTACATCCGTTGTGATAGAAATATATATATCATGTAGATCTCACTTGCATGTATACTCCTCTATAATCAAATATATACTTATATGCTCACAGCTAATATATACATTATACTAAATGGTTTAAAATGGCTGACACAAACTGAACTAATATAAACCAGACAGATCATATGGGGTTTTCCATCCCTAAAAGCAGAATGATGTCAGATGTCTGATGACTGCTGATCAGATGTCTCAGCTTAATCAGCAGTCATATGAGCATTAATCACAATATTCTATATATGTTTAGATAACCAATGACAGAGGAGCTAGACAATATGATAATTAACTAACCACCCCTGACAACCCCTAACCACTCCTTTCTATGTGAAAATATAAAACTATGTATGTACAATAAAATTCAGTATTGATGGAATGTTGTTCTGACACAATGGTGTTGCAGTCTCATTCCTTTGAGCGCTCAAAATACTCAGTCTAATTGGGAGCGGCCACAGCACACACAGGGATATATTTATCCAACCCTAATATTTCCATAACATTAATGGCCCCCAACAGCGAGGCCCGGATGAAAAGCACGTGATCCTTCTTACCGGAGATACGGAAGTTGTAGCGTGGCCTGGCACAGGGGCAGGAGACTGCGCAGCTCCATAAGTAAGGTAAGAAAATGTTATCATCTTACCTGAAAGTCCCCTGTGCCCAGTCCTTGTCTATGCTTCTTGCCGGTAAGATGTGGTCACAAATTCCCAGGTAGTGTAAAAAATCCGGAGCCACGAATCCACCCTGGGAGGTGTCTGCTGTGAGCCGTGTATATGTATTTGTGTAAAATCCGAGAGAAGAAGGAAAAAGTGAAAAAGTGACTTTTGTTTGTGGTTGCTGAGAAACAGACCGCAGGATGTCAAATCGCTCGATAAGTTATTGCAGGATTCCCGTGCATAGGAGGAACACGCAGAGTTCCGGGGCAGGTGGTCCCATGATCCAGGCACGGGTAGTGATAACTTAAGAGGGCTACTGCAGATTCCCGTAGTGCCGGCGATCCAGTCAGGACGTCCGGACCGGGGTGGTAGAACCCGGGCGCAGGTGCGTCCAGTGCGATTGGCAGTAGTCTGTTCCCAGCTCAACCTGCATGTGTCACAGAATTTAAAAGGGCATCTCTCGGATTGTCTATCTGTCTGTTTGTGTCATGTACTATTGCCGCTTTAAGAAGCAGAAATAGTTCTCTTAAACTTCCTCTTTTTTCAGCTGAAGCGGAGATATGCATTGTAAATCACACTGTCATATCTGTTTTTTTCTTTTTCTTTTGCAATGCTGGCTATGTGTAGTTTTTTTTGTGAAGAAGTGAAATTTAAATTGTATCTATCATTTTTTGATGTGACCTAAAGAGATTCTAAAAAAAAAAAAAAAAAAAAAAAAAAAGAGAAAAGCCGTTTTCATTTTTAATTTTTTTTACTCTCTTAAAGGGTCTTTCTTTTTGCGGCATTTTAAAGTTTTTTAATTAAGTTTTCCTCAATCTTCAATCTCTTTACCTTTTTATTTTTTATTTATTTATTTTTGAAAAAAGTTTTTTTTACTCTTGTATCAAAGTTTTGAGTTTTTGGTTGTGAACTAAGTTTTTGACGGTTTTTCTTATCGTTTTGGGTTTTTCTTAGAGTTTTATATACTCATTTTTAGAAGTTTTTTTTAGTACTGTTTTCTTTTTTTCATTTTTATGTGTTTTTCATTTTCATTTTTTGCTTTTGCCATGGGGAATAGAGTGGCCGAGCAACAGGAAAGTCTTTTTACTTCCTGATGAGAAAACAGCCCCTAGATAGTGGCAGAATACGAAGGTGTTAAGTATGTGAAGATTTTTGGAAGGTATAAAGTACGTGAAATTCATTAGAATGGCAGATTTCAAGCTGCGGAGTGGCATGACGTAGAAAGGAAAATAAGGGAAGTTAGCTGATGTTAGATTGCTGAATACTAATACATGGTATGAAGTAGCAGCAGAGCTTACATCGTTTAGGTGGTACAGAAAGTTATGTGAGCAAATCAGGAAGTGATTTTTGTGGGTATGAGACGGGAGAATCTGCGCAGTCTGCTTTTAGCAGAATCCATGGTATAGGTAGTTATTTTTGCACAGTATGTGGTGCGCCCCGTCTCTCCCTACAGGGAGAAGGCATAATTGCTCCTCTCTATTATTCTTGTTGTTCTAATCTATCCTCTTTTTCCTCTGTCAGTCTTTTCTCTCTCTCTCTCTCTCTCTCTCCTTTCCTCTTCCTCCACATTTTTTCTCTTCTCTTTCTTCCCCTCTTTCTCCACTCCTCTCTTCTCCTCCCTCTCTCCTCCCTCCACCCTCCATCTTCTCCTCCCTCCTTATCCACTCCCCCACCACACCTTTCTTCTCTCTCTCTCCACATTCTCTCTCCCCTCCTACTATTCCTTTGTCTCACTCCTCAACCCCTCCTCCTTCTTCTTCCTCTTTTTTTTTCTCTCCTTGTTGCCGGCTGGGCCAACGCCCAATTCAAACAATATGGTGCTTACAGCACAAGGTGTCCCTGGCACAGTCCAGCCATTGCCAGTTGTGATATCGGGGAAAGAAGGTGAAAGCCCCCCCTACAGTGGGCAGCCCCAGACATATCAGGCAGCAGTCAGCTCAGCCCTGGGTGCAGAGGGGGGAGGAGTGATATCAGAACGAGCTCACTGACAGATCCTCCGTTACCTCATTTCACAGTCAACAATATTGTAACCCTTAAGATTTTACATGAACTTTGATATCACTATGTATTGATAATGTACAGCTTCAGCACCGGTCAGAGCTGCCTACATCCACATTCACACCAGCATGAAACTATGATCCTAATCCATCATAGCTTCAGCAAGGGGGGAGACATCCTCACATAAAAAAGCAACTTCTAAGTCCAAAATCAGTCAGTGTATGACCCCAGTACAAGCTGTCACAACTATTCTTCTGATGAAGATGAAGAGGGAACATCATACATGCTGTCTAGTACTAGAAAAGAAACCCACAGGCACCAAGAATGCAAGGGCAGATAGAGGCACCACCATTACACTATGTGCACTGCACTTCAAGTCAGGTGACAATCTTCCAGACCCAGGGATGCATCCCATGCCATTTTACCGAAGAATGTAGCAGAAGCAGTAAACATATGCAGCCAGCTGGAATGATCTCTGGGCCATGAATGAAAATAGAAGCAGGTGATGCACTCTGGCCAATCATGAAGGAACAATTCAAACTTCCAGCAGAATCAGACATACACGCTTGGAAGTCAGGGCCACAGCTAATTGAACAGCTCAGAGAGTGAGCCATGACATGAGCCAAGAAAAGACAGAGTCTGTAAAGAAGTTTCATTGCAGAGTAATGCAAGTATTCCAAGACTTGGGCTTCACCATTCATGACCAGATACACAGGCCTTTGGGCATGGACTGAGACAGCCAATCAGGAAACCACTGATAGTGGCTAGGCCTAGGAACAGGTCAATAGCAGTGGACTGACCCAGAAAAAAAATGTTTTATGTGCGCCTAGGAGACTGTTTATTGCCGATTGTCACCAAAACTGCCGCCATTATAGCACCACAAAGAGCGCGAAGAAGGGAGCAGGTGCCGTGCTGCTGAGAACACCAGAAGGGGAGCCAGAGGTGAAGACGCTACAAAGTGCCGATCGACACACCGGAAGAACCGCTGCAAACTCCAGAGAGGAGACACCGACCTCAATAAGGTTAGCAAAGGGGAGAAGCTATGTCAGACCAGGGGTAAGAAGTGACGGCAGATGCAGCCGCAGCCCCTGTAACGCATGGTGACCACTGACCTGGAAGCCCAACCACCCTACAAAGACAGAAGAAGTGTCAAGTGTTACATCTGTGGCAAGTTTGGCCATTTCCAGAACCAGTGCAGGGCACCCACGCCCCCGAAGAGACTGGACCCATGCAATCCAAGAGTTGGTCCAGAGAAACAGGTCAAGGAGGAAGTGCAGAAAGCAGTGAAGTACCCCGTCCATAGGACAGAGGCAAGCAAGCCAGGTCTGCAAGACACTACGCTCCTGACATGTAAAACTTCATCTGCAAGCCCAGTACCTCAAATTACCCTTAAAATGGATGGCGTTGTCAGATCCAAAGTGGTGCAGCCAGAAGTGTGATGACACCTGTGGAACTCGCTGATCCCACCTGCCTATCAGAATCCTCTGTGTCTCGCATGGGCATTGATGGTCAAGTCAGACATTCTCAGCTTACAAAGCCACTGAGCGTGTGCACTCAGCCAGGACACTCTATCCTGTCCCAGTTTGTGGTGTAAAGTACCTGCCACTCAACCTGCTGGGAGCGAACCTACTGCAGAAGCTGAAGGCAACCACAGTGTTCCAGGAAGATGGGACAGTGACACTTTCTTCATCCCTGACCCAAGAAGAGTCATGCTGGCGGCCCTACAAGAACATTAACCAACCAATGAGGCCTACCCAAGGAGGTACTGGACGTAGTACCAGAAAGTCTATGGTCTAAGGGACCCCAGCACGTGAGAAAACCTCAAGTTGCCCCAGTACGGGTGTCACTCAAGACAGATACCCCGTACCCTCGTAAGGCCCAGGCCAGGCCTAGAGTCAAGCTGCCTCTTACCGACTGAAGGTCTACCTGGAAATAGGAATCATTGTTCCTCGCAAATCGCCTTGCAATACCCCGCTTTTCCCCGTCAAGAAAAAGACTGTAAAAGGAGCGCCAGCCAAGTTCAGAATGGTATATAACCTGAGAGCTGTGAATGACGCCACAGTGTTTGAAACTGCAATTATGCCGAATCCGCACACTCTGCTCTCGAATGTGCCTGCCACAGCAAAAGTGTTCACAGTGACCGACCTGGCGAAGGTTTTCTTCAGTGTTCCCCCTCATCCGGAAGACCAGTTCCTGTTTGCCTTAATGCACCAGGGGGGACACCACACATGGACAGTGATGCCACAGTGGGCCCAGAACAGCCCTTCACAGTTCACCAAAGCAATGTCCACAGTTCTCACCAACTGAGTCACAGAACAAGCAGAAGTAACCCTGCTACAATACATGGACAATCTACTCCTTTGTGCAGTTGACTTTGACACGTGTAAAGCCCATTCCTTGTATCTCCTACTCTACCTGGCGGAGCAGCATTGCAAGATCTCAAAGAACAAAGTCCAGTGGTGTCTGAAGCAAGTTACGTTCCAGAGACACTGTATTGCTCACCAGGCGAAACACCTGACAGATGACCGGAAGACCACAGTGGAGAAGATGGTCCCTCCGACAACTCCAAAGGTGCTACAGGCCCTCCTTGGTCTAGTTTCATATTGCAGAGCCTGGACCCCTGATGCTTCCGTCCTAATGCAGCCTCTGTGTGAATACGTCAGTGTGACCCCGTTCCTCCAGACAGATGTGGCCTTCAGTTCGTTCAAGAAGTTAAAAGGCTCTGTAGTCTCAGCGCCAGCACTAGGCCTATCTGACTACAAGAAGCCATTCCGTCTCTACTTGATGAGAAGAGAAGGCCTTGCTACTGGAGTCCTGACACAGCCTCAGGGGGGAAAGCAGAGACTTTCGGACTACTTTTCAGCTTGCCTGGATCCAGTTGCAAGGGAAGCCTCTTCCTCCCGCATGAGAGCAGCAGTTGCAGCACACGCCCTCCTGGACAGGACTACTGACATCAGTGGAAAAACCATTGGAAATCCTGGCTCTGCATGACATCTCAGCAATCCTCAACCAAACCCAGCTAAAACATCTCTCCACCGCCAGGCATCTTCGCCTCCAGTGCTCTCTACTCCTGCCCAACAATGTCACCATCTCCAAATGCACAGTCCTCAATCCGCCCACTCTACTCCCACTCCCAAGGGGGGATACAGATACGGATCCTCAGATAAAAAGTCTGATCAAAATCTGCATGATACCTTCTGCAGGGATCTGAATTTGCTCCGGACGGATGTCCATGATTGCTTCAGCATCATGCAACAGGAAACAGCAGGACTACCCAAGGTGGCAGAAGAGCCACTGACCAACCCAGAGTTGATCCTCTATGTGGATGGCTCCAGATTTGCAGATGATAAAGGAAGATTCCACACGGGATGTGCAGCGACCAGCAATCAAGAGATCCTGTGGTCCAGAAGTCTGCCGCCCAGTCTGTCAGCCCAGGAAGCAGAACTGATAGCGCTGATGAAGGCCTACCAGATGGCAGAAGACAAGACTGAGAAAATGTATACCGATTCAAGGTACTTGCATGGCATAGCACACGACTTCGGACCCATCTGGGCTGCAAGGGACTTCATCACAGCAAGCGGAACAACCGTGAAGCATCAATGGAGCCATTAAGGACCTGCTGAACACACTTCAACTTCCAAAAGTGGTGACAATGCTAAAAGTCAAAGCGCATGGAAAACTGAACACAGTAGGGGCACGAGGCAACAACATGGCGGATATGGCAGCCAAAGAAACAGTCAAGGAAAGACAATATGGACAAGTGGAAGAGGTCGTAGAGCCGGACGGCTACTACAGGACGGCTGAAGACAGGAAACCTGACAAGATGACATCCTGGGATCTGCTCAAAAAAGTTGCAAGAGCAAGCCCCAAAGGACAAGATGGAATGTTGGATGCAGAAGAGAGCAACACATGAAGAAGGAAGGGTATACTCAATGGACTACAAACCCTGTTTACCCCGAAGCATGTACCCTATGGTGGTCCAGTGGGCACATGGGCCCACACACAGATTAAAGACACAGATGAATGATCCGATTGGTGCTTACTGGTTCGCTCCAGAAATCTCCAATCTAACAGCCAAGTTCATAAACAGCTGTCTGACCTGTGGCAAATGCAACCCTGGAAGAATGAAGAAAGTTCCCACACATCGTCTTGCCAGACCACTGTACCCCTTCCAGAGGATCCAGATAGACCACATCCAGATGCCGCCAAGTGGAGGATTCGAATATGTCCTTGTGGTCGTGGACGTGTTCTCAGGATGGCCAGAAGCTTTCCCAGTGAGGAACCAGTCAGCAAAGACTACTGCAAAAAAGCTACTCTCAGAGATGAGATATGCAGCCATGGGGTCCCAGAAGTGATAGAGAGTGACCAGGGACCTGCATTCACAGCAAACCTCACATGAGAGATCTAGTCAGCAGTAGGGTCAGACTTAGGCCTACACACACCCAATCACACTACTCAGTGTTCAGGCACACTCCCAGAGGCCCAGGAAAGCTGTCACCATATGAAATTTTGTTTGTGTCTAGTCCCAGGTTAGGGGTATCCTTTCCCTTAGCAGCTGATTATGTAATATGATACTTTGTCTGCTTATGTAATTGAAATCACCAAGAAACTTGCTAACATCCATTCTCGAGTTTTTTCTTCATTGCCAGATCCAGATTCAGTGTCCGGTATGCACTCCTAGAAGCCAGGAGATTGGGTGTTGGTGAAAAAGCTTGTAAGGAGAACACCACTCGATCCCAGATTTGATGGTCCTGCCCAAGTGCTGCTGATGACACCAAACTCTGTGAAACTGGAGGGAAGACTCGCTTGGATCCACTCATCGCATGGCAAGAAAGCTCCCCTACCAGAAGATGACACCCAAGCCAGAATGATGTCGTGGATGCCCTGCCTGACCGAACAGATGACCTCCCTGATAAAGACTACACATCGCTCACTACACATGCTATTGACTAAGAGACTGATTGCAACGAACCCCCGTTAGGGACAGATCTCCTGACCGCCCATTTGCGAAAAGTCTGTATGGAGTGGGGCACAGGCGTTAGGCTTGTGTCAGTTCGCCAACAGCACAAAAGAGTTGCAGCGCTTTGGGACAGGAGGCTAGGATTAGGGCAAGTGATATCTAAGGGGGGCTTGTGATAGAAATATATATATCATGTAGATCTCACTTGCATGTATACTCCTCTATAATCAAATATATACTTATATGCTCACAGCTAATATATACATTATACTAAATGGTTTAAAATGGCTGACACAAACTGAACTAATATAAACCAGACAGATCATATGGGGTTTTCCATCCCTAAAAGCAGAATGATGTCAGATGTCTGATGACTGCTGATCAGATGTCTCAGCTTAATCAGCAGTCATATGAGCATTAATCACAATATTCTATATATGTTTAGATAACCAATGACAGAGGAGCTAGACAATATGATAATTAACTAACCACCCCTGACAACCCCTAACCACTCCTTTCTATGTGAAAATATAAAACTATGTATGTACAATAAAATTCAGTATTGATGGAATGTTGTTCTGACACAATGGTGTTGCAGTCTCATTCCTTTGAGCGCTCAAAATACTCAGTCTAATTGGGAGCGGCCACAGCACACACAGGGATATATTTATCCAACCCTAATATTTCCATAACACCGTCACATCATTCACTGTGCGCCCCTCGGCAGGGTCACGGACCGGGGCCTAGCCACCGTGACAACCCCAGAGCAGAGACTCAGAGGCCCGGTACCGGGTACCCCTCGGCCCTGCGGCAGTGGGGGCGCTACACATACATAGAGAGTGACGCCATCCATTAATTAACAGCAGGATCCTTATTACAAAATGCCCTCCAGATTTTGGAAACAAACTGTCCTCCAGTCTAATACTACATTTTATGGAATTCTTAGCAACAGGATCCACAGACTTACAGGATTAGGAAAGGTTTCCCAAGCAATGACATATTACTAATAGTGTTGAGCGATACCTTCCGATATCGGAAAGTATCGGTATCGGAAAGTATCGGCCGATACCGTCAAAGTATCGGATCTAATCCGATACCGATACCCGATCCCAATGCAAGTCAATGGGACGAAAATATCGGAATTAAAATAAAACCTTTATAAACTTGTAGGTTCATTCTACATGAAGGAAAACAACTAAAGGTACCGTCACATTAAGCGACGCTGCAGCGATAGCGACAGCGATGCCGATCGCTGCAGCGTCGCTGTTTGATCGCTGGGGAGCTGTCACACAGACCGCTCTCCAGCGACCAACGATGCCGAGGTCCCCGGGTAACCAGGGTAAGCATCGGGTTGCTAAGCGCAGGGCCGCGCTTAGTAACCCGATGTTTACCCTGGTTACCAGCGTAAAAGTTAAAAAAACAAACAGCACATACTCACCAGCGCGTCCCCCAGCCTCTGCTTCCTGACACTGACTGAGCTCCGGCCCTAACAGCACAGCGGTGACGTCACCGCTGTGCTTTCACTTTCAGTTTAGGGCCGGCGCTCAGTCAGTGTCAGGAAGCAGAGGCTGGGGGACGCGCAGGTGAGCATGTACTGTTTGTTTTTTTAACTTTTACGCTGGTAACCAGGGTAAACATCGGGTTACTAAGCGCGGCCCTGCGCTTAGTAACCCGATGTTTACCCTGGTTACCAGTGTAAAATATCGCTGGTATCCTTGCTTTTGCTGTCAAACACGGCGATACACGGCGACCTAGCGACCAAATAAAGTGCAGACCTTCTAGTAGCGACCAGCAATTTCACAGCGGGATCCAGATCGCTGCTGCGTGTCAAATACAGCGATATCGCTATCCAGGTCGCTGCAACGTCACGGATCGCTGGCGATATCGCCTAGTGTGACGGTACCTTAAGAATAATGTAGGATGTATTGGGGGAGGTGGCGGAGACATTAAAGGCACAGAGGTTTAGCCCAATCAAATAGAATAGCAGGATTTTTATTTTTTTTTATGACGTTCGGCGTTAGAAAGATTTTGACTGTTATTTTTTTTTATTTTATTTTGTCAGATATTGATGTTTCACTACTTCCACGCCCTTCACCTTCTTTTTTACTTCTCCCACACTTTCTTCTTCATTATCCTCATCATCAGCTTCTTTGACATCAACTTCTTCACCTTATTCATCTTCTTCTTCATCTTCTACCTATTATTTTTTTTGTTACATTGTTCATATTCTTTTTATTTTACTATTATCTTCTTCATATTCAACTTCTTCATCATATTCTTATTTGTGACAGGCATTCCCGTAGTTGTTATCTATAAAAGTTTGAAGATTACACCTTCCGTTCTGCCTGTCACAAAACAGTTACATTTGTCCGCGTTCAGTTTGGCCTGCAGCATCAGGCTTTATCCAGGGGCACCACGAGGAGGAACGGACTCACCCCCATACACTGCTTAGTCTTCTTCTGCTTATAATTTAGATAATATATTTTGCTCTGATATTTAGTCTTATGCTTAATGTTCTTCTGCTCTTTGTTCTGCAGCCTCTTGTTCTTCTGCTTCTCGGTCTTCCAGGTCGTCGTCGTCTCCAGGGTCGTCGTCTCCGGGGTCGTCGTCATCGGGGTGGTCTTCAGGGTCATCGTCTCCAGGGTCGTTGTCATCACGGTGGTTGTCGTCTCCGGGGTCGTCGTCATCGGGGTGGTCTTCAGGGTCATCGTCTCCAGGGTCGTCGTCATCACGGTGGTTGTCGTCTCTGGTGTCGTCGTCATCTTAGGGGTGGTCTTCCGGGTTATCGTGTTTAGTCTCTTGAACTTGGAAATGTAGCAGAAGGTACAAGAAGGCTGAGGAAATGCCGAGAAACAGCTGATGGAACTGGAACTCGGATGGCTACCCGAAGGTCCAAGAGCCAATGGAACTACCGAGGACCAGCTGACGTTACTGGAACCCGGTTACTAAGCAGGAGGTACCCGTGCCTGAAAGCACTACCAAGGACCACCTGACGTTGGTGGAACTCGGATACCCAGAGGGAGGCACCTAAGCCAAAGGCTCTGCCCGGAGCCAGCTGACGGTACTGGAACCAGGATGGGGAGCAGAAGGTATAAGAGCAAAAGACACTGCCGAGAACCAGCTGACGGTGCTGGAACCCGGATGGGTAGCCGAAGGTCCAAGAGCCAATGGAACTACCGAGGACCAGCTGACGTTACTGGAACCCGGTTACTAAGCAGGAGGTACCCGTGCCTGAAAGCACTACCAAGGACCACCTGACGTTGGTGGAACTCGGATACCCAGAGGGAGGCACCTAAGCCAAAGGCTCTGCCCGGAACCAGCTGACGGTGCTGGAACCAGGATGGGGACCTATTCAAGCTTGTCTTCCTAGAGCCCCAACTGGCGGTGTTAGAGCCCAGGGTCAGCAGGAGGAGGAGATGGAGCAGAGTGTAGGCCGAAGCCTGCACTGGCGGCAGCTTTGGGTCTGTTGTGCCTGCGTGGCTGTTGCAGGACACGTTGCCGGCTGCACAGCAGGGGAACAGCTGGCGGTGCTGAACCCCACTAACACATTGGCTGGTGTTTGGCTCTGTGCAGCTAGCAGTACCGGGCCCCAACTGGCGGTGTTGGAGCCCGGGTTCTGCAGGGGGAGCAGAGTGTAGGCCGAAGCCTAATAGAACCAATTTCAAAGGTAACCTTTAACCCCCCCTCAGGTGTTACAAAGTAGAAGAGCCACAGCTTGTGCTGCACAAGTCAAAGGTTGCTCTTTTAATTTTTCTCCTTGCACATGCTGAATGAAACACGTATAACATTTAGCCCTTTATACAGTCAAACTGTGTTGGAGGCGCGAGTTCACTTCGTAATGAGACGCAGCACAGATGTCAAGAATCCCACCTTGGTGCTGGGTGCAGCCTCCTGAGCGTTGTTATTTGCTGTACAGGAGTCTGCGCTGTCGTGTTATCCCCTGGCCTAGCGCTGTTAGCGCTGCCCATCTTCTGACATCATTTAATGTCGGCCGGTGCGGTTCACGATGACCATGAATCCCAGCCCCGCAGTGTCTTAACATTGTTAAAACACTGCGGGTCTGGGATTCATGGCCTGGCGCAGCACATATGTTCGCCTCTCACACTCGGGTCCTTACACCCGCTTCAGACTGTGCGGCGTCAGCTGATCCCTTATCGCATGCCACGGCCATGAAGCCGCACAGTCTGAAGAAGGCGGAAGGAGATGAGGGACAGGCGAACTGATGCACTGCTCATGCCCATCAATCACACCCTCCCAGTCCCAATAAATAAGACACCGAGGGGCGTTGTGTGGGTCAGGGCGGCCGCAGAGGCGCAGGCAGCCAAACAATGATGCCAGAAGACGGGCAGCGCTACCAAGGGGGTTGCAGCGTGTCATTACAAAGGAAAGTCACACCACCGGGACGGTTAAATGGTCACACAGAGGACACATTTTAGACGTGTTTTCAGTTCCACATGGGCGAGGAGAATACGTTTATGAGCCACCTTGCACACATGCAGCATTACTGCTGTACAAGGTGGCTGTAAAACGTACAAACGCCTGGGGGAGGGGGGACAGGTTCCCTTCAATTTCAGTTCTTGTGTCTGCGTGGCTTTTGCAGGACACGATGCTGGCTACACAGCAGGGGAACAGCTGGCGGTGCTGAACCCCACTGACACATTGCCTGGTGTTTTTCTCTGTGCAGCTAGCAGTACCGGGCCCCAACTGGCGGTGTTAGAGCCCAGGGTCAGCAGGAGGAGGAGATGGAGCAGAGTGTAGGCCAAAGCCTGCACTGGCGGCAGCTTTGGGTCTGTTGTGCCTGCGTGGCTGTTGCAGGACACGTTGCCGGCTGCACAGCAGGGGAACAGCTGGCGGTGCTGAACCCCACTGACACATTGGCTGGTGTTTGGCTCTGTGCAGCTAGCAGTACCGGGCCCCAACTGGTGGTGTTGGAGCCCGGGCTCTGCAGGGGGAGCAGAGTGTAGGCCGAAGCCTAATAGAACCAATTTCAAAGGTAACCTTTAACCCCCCCTCAGGTGTTACAAAGTAGAAGAGCCACAGCTTATGCAGCAGTAGTGCTGCACAAGTCAAAGGTTGCTCTTTTAATTTTTCTCCTTGCACATGCTGAATGAAACACGTATAACATTTAGCCCTTTATACAGTCAAACTGTGTTGGAGGCGCGAGTTCACTTCGTAATGAGACGCAGCACAGATGTCAAGAATCCCACCTTGGTGCTGGGTGCAGCCTCCTGAGCGTTGTTATTTGCTGTACAGGAGTCTGCGCTGTCGTGTTATCCCCTGGCCTAGCGCTGTTAGCGCTGCCCATCTTCTGACATCATTTAATGTCGGCCGGTGCGGTTCACGATGACCATGAATCCCAGCCCCGCAGTGTCTTAACATTGTTAAAACACTGCGGGTCTGGGATTCATGGCCTGGCGCAGCACATATGTTCGCCTCTCACACTCGGGTCCTTACACCCGCTTCAGACTGTGCGGCGTCAGCTGATCCCTTATCGCATGCCACGGCCATGAAGCCGCACAGTCTGAAGAAGGCGGAAGGAGATGAGGGACAGGCGAACTGATGCACTGCTCATGCCCATCAATCACACCCTCCCAGTCCCAATAAATAAGACACCGAGGGGCGTTGTGTGGGTCAGGGCGGCCGCAGAGGCGCAGGCAGCCAAACAATGATGCCAGAAGACGGGCAGCGCTACCAAGGGGGTTGCAGCGTGTCATTACAAAGGAAAGTCACACCACCGGGACGGTTAAATGGTCACACAGAGGACACATTTTAGACGTGTTTTCAGTTCCACATGGGCGAGGAGAATACGTTTATGAGCCACCTTGCACACATGCAGCATTACCGCTGTACAAGGTGGCTGTAAAACGTACAAACGCCTGGGGGAGGGGGGACAGGTTCCCTTCAATTTCAGTTCTTGTGTCTGCGTGGCTTTTGCAGGACACGATGCTGGCTACACAGCAGGGGAACAGCTGGCGGTGCTGAACCCCACTGACACATTGCCTGGTGTTTTTCTCTGTGCAGCTAGCAGTACCGGGCCCCAACTGGCGGTGTTAGAGCCCAGGGTCAGCAGGAGGAGGAGATGGAGCAGAGTGTAGGCCGAAGCCTGCACTGGCGGCAGCTTTGGGTCTGTTGTGCCTGCGTGGCTGTTGCAGGACACGTTGCCGGCTGCACAGCAGGGGAACAGCTGGCGGTGCTGAACCCCACTGACACATTGGCTGGTGTTTGGCTCTGTGCAGCTAGCAGTACCGGGCTCCAACTGGCGGTGTTGGAGCCCGGGCTCTGCAGGGGGAGCAGAGTGTAGGCCGAAGCCTAATAGAACCAATTTCAAAGGTAACCTTTAACCCCCCCTCAGGTGTTACAAAGTAGAAGAGCCACAGCTTATGCAGCAGTAGTGCTGCACAAGTCAAAGGTTGCTCTTTTAATTTTTCTCCTTGCACACGCTGAATGAAACACGTATAACATCTAGGCTGGTTTCACACTTGCGTTTTTGTCTGCAGCGTTTTTTGCACAAAAAACGCATGCGTTTTTTTCCCCTATATTTAACATTGAAAACGCATGCGTTTTTTTGCACATGCGTTTGGTCGCGTTTTCAAATGCATGCGTTTTTTGTCTGCATGCGTTCATTTTCAAAAATGCTACCTGCAGTATTTTCTTGCGCGTTTTTTTGCCGCGAAAAAACGCATGCGTTTTTTCGCGGCAAAAAAATGCATTGCTGTCTATGTAAACGCATGCGTTTTTAAGCACATGCGTTTGTTTGCGCTAAAAACGCATGCGTTTTTATAGAAAAAAAACAGAAAACACACTGAAAAGCCACCCACCACCATCAAGGTGATAAAGGGATCCAAACCCTAACCCTAACTCTACCCCTAACCTCACCCCTAACCGTTTAATGAACATTTTCTGACAGTCATATTGCCACGTATTTAAGTGCCACGTATCACGTATTTCAGTGCCACGTATGCCACGTGCCACGTATTTAAGTGCCACGTGCCACATATTTAAGTGCCACGTGCCACGTATTAAAGTGCCACGTGCCACGTGCCACGTATTTAAGTGCCACGTGGCACATATTTAAGTGCCACGTGCCACGTATTAAAGTGCCACGTGCCACGTATTTAAGTGCCACGTATTTAAGTACCACATATTTAAGTGCCACGTGCCACATATTTAAGTGCCACGTGCCACGTATTTAAGTGCCACATGCCACGTATTTAAGTGCCACGTGCCACGTATTTAAGTGCCACATGCCATGTATTTAAGTGCCACGTGCCACGTATTTAAGTGCCACGTGCCACGTATTTAAGTGCCACGTATTTAAGTACCACGTATTTCAGTTGCACGTATTTCAGTGCCACGTATTTCAGTCACGTTTAGGGTTAGGGTTAGGGGTAGGGGTAGGGTTAGGGTTTTCTTGTTTTTTCTTGTGTTTTCTTGTGCTTTCTTGTGTTTTTCTATAAAAACGCATGCGTCTAAAAAACGCATGCGTTTTACCGCGTTTACATGCGTTTTTCACACATGCGTTTTTTTAAAAAAACGCATGCAGATAAAAACGCAAGTGTGAAACCAGCCTTAGCCCTTTATACAGTCAAACTGTGTTGGAGGCGCGAGTTCCCTTCGTAATGAGACGCAGCACAGATGTCAAGAATCCCTCCTTGGTGCTGGGTGCAGCCTCCTGAGCGTTGTTATTTGCTGTACAGGAGTCTGCGCTGTCGTGTTATCCCCTGGGCTAGCGCTGTTAGCGCTGCCCATCTTCTGACATCATTTAATGTCGGCCGTTGCGGTTCGCGATGACCATGAATCTCAGCTGCGCAGTGTCTTAACATTGTTAAAACACTGCGGGTCTGGGATTCATGGCCTGGCGCAGCACATATGTTCGCCTCTCACACTCGGGTCCTTACACCCGCTTCAGACTGTGCGGCGTCAGCTGATCCCTTATCGCATGCCACGGCCATGAAGCCGCACAGTCTGAAGAAGGCGGAAGGAGATGAGGGACAGGCGAACTGATGCACTGCTCATGCCCATCAATCACACCCTCGCAGTCCCAATAAATAAGACACCGAGGGGCGTTGTGTGGGTCAGGGCGGCCGCAGAGGCGCAGGCAGCCAAACAATGATGCCAGAAGACGGGCAGCGCTAACAAGGGGGTTGCAGCGTGTCATTACAAAGGAAAGTCACACCACCGGGACGGTTAAATGGTCACACAGAGGACACATTTTAGACGTGTTTTCAGTTCCACATGGGCGAGGAGAATACGTTTATGAGCCACCTTGCACACATGCAGCATTACCGCTGTACAAGGTGGCTGTAAAACGTACAAACGCCTGGGGGAGGGGGGACAGGTTCCCTTCAATTTCAGTTCTTGTGTCTGCGTGGCTTTTGCAGGACACGATGCCGGCTACACAGCAGGGGAACAGCTGGCGGTGCTGAACCCCACTGACACATTGGCTGGTGTTTTTCTCTGTGCAGCTAGCAGTACCGGGCCCCAACTGGCGGTGTTAGAGCCCAGGGTCAGCAGGAGGAGGAGACGGAGCAGAGTGTAGGCCGAAGCCTGCACTGGCGGCAGCTTTGGGTCTGTTGTGCCTGCGTGGCTGTTGCAGGACACGTTGCCGGCTGCACAGCAGGGGAACAGCTGGCAGTGCTGAACCCCACTGACACATTGGCTGGTGTTTGGCTCTGTGCAGCTAGCAGTACCGGGCCCCAACTGGCGGTGTTGGAGCCCGGGCTCTGCAGGGGGAGCAGAGTGTAGGCCGAAGCCTAATAGAACCAATTTCAAAGGTAACCTTTAACCCCCCTCAGGTGTTACAAAGTAGAAGAGCCACAGGTTATGCAGCAGTAGTGCTGCACAAGTCAAAGGTTGCTCTTTTAATTTTTCTCCTTGCACACGCTGAATGAAACACGTATAACATTTAGCCCTTTATACAGTCAAACTGTGTTGGAGGCGCGAGTTCCCTTCGTAATGAGACGCAGCACAGATGTCAAGAATCCCACCTTGGTGCTGGGTGCAGCCTCCTGAGCGTTGTTATTTGCTGTACAGGAGTCTGCGCTGTCGTGTTATCCCCTGGCCTAGCGCTGTTAGCGCTGCCCATCTTCTGACATCATTTAATGTCGGCTGGTGCGGTTCGCGATGACCATGAATCCCAGCCCCGCAGTGTCTTAACATTGTTAAAACACTGCGGGTCTGGGATTCATGGCCTGGCGCAGCACATATGTTCGCCTCTCACACTCGGGTCCTTACACCCGCTTCAGACTGTGCGGCGTCAGCTGATCCCTTATCGCATGCCACGGCCATGAAGCCGCACAGTCTGAAGAAGGCGGAAGGAGATGAGGGACAGGCGAACTGATGCACTGCTCATGCCCATCAATCACACCCTCGCAGTCCCAATAAATAAGACACCGAGGGGCGTTGTGTGGGTCAGGGCGGCCGCAGAGGCGCAGGCAGCCAAACAATGATGCCAGAAGATGGGCAGCGCTACCAAGGGGGTTGCAGCGTGTCATTACAAAGGAAAGTCACACCACCGGGACGGTTAAATGGTCACACAGAGGACACATTTTAGACGTGTTTTCAGTTCCACATGGGCGAGGAGAATACGTTTATGAGCCACCTTGCACACATGCAGCATTACCGCTGTACAAGGTGGCTGTAAAACGTACAAACGCCTGGGGGAGGGGGGACAGGTTCCCTTCAATTTCAGTTCTTGTGTCTGCGTGGCTTTTGCAGGACACAATGCCGGCTACACAGCAGGGGAACAGCTGGCGGTGCTGAACCCCACTGACACATTGGCTGGTGTTTTTCTCTGTGCAGCTAGCAGTACCGGGCCCCAACTGGCGGTGTTAGAGCCCAGGGTCAGCAGGAGGAGGAGATGGAGCAGAGTGTAGGCCGAAGCCTGCACTGGAGCAAGTTGAAAGGGAAACTTTAACCCCCCCCAGGCGTTTGTAGCTGAAAGAGCCATCGTGTACAGCACAAATGCTGGAAAAGGTAAACTTAGTTCTTTTAATTATGGTCCTTGCACATGCTGAACCTAACACTTATGAAAAGTGTCCCCTCCTACCGTGATACCGTCCGGTAGGTGGAACTTTCCTTTGTGATGTGACGCAGCACAGCCGTCATTCTTACCCCCTTGGCGCCGTGCGCCGCCTCCTCAGCGTTGTTTGAATCAGTCCCAGAGCCTGCGCTGTTAGGTTAGCCCTTGGCCATGCACACATTTTGCGCTGCCCGTCTTCTGACATCATTTGGTGTCAGGCTGGCTGTGCCTGTGCGGCCGCGCTGGCCGAGATCCCGCCTCGTACTGTCTTCTGATTTAATCCCACTGGGGGCCTGAGATCCGTGGCCATGCGCAGTGCATATCCTCGCCTCTCACTCCCCTCCCTACGGCTTCTTCAGACTGTGCGGTGTCACGGCCGTGGCATGCTATTAGGGACCAGCTGACACCGCACAGTTTGAAGAAGCCGTAGGGAGATGAGTGAGAGGTGGAGGTTCAGATATGCACTGCGCATGTCCATGGATCTCAGGCCCCCAGTGGGATTAAATCAGAAGACAGTACGAGGCGGGATCTCGGCCAGCGCGGCCGCACAGGCGCAGCCAGCCTGACCCCAAATGATGTCAGAAGACGGGCAGCGCAAAATGTGTGCATGGCCAAGGGCTAACCTAACAGCGCAGGCTCCGGGACTGATTCAAACAACGCTGAGGAGGCGGCGCACGGCGCCAAGGGGGTAAGAATGACGGCTGCGCTGCGTCACATCACAAAGGAAAGTTCCACCAACCGGACGGTATCACGGTAGGAGGGGACACTTTTCATAAGTGTTAGGTTCAGCATGTGCAAGGAGCACCACGAAAAGAGGCACTTTTTCCCTTTGCATCATTACTGCTGCACAAGGTGGCTCCTTCAGTAACAAACGCCTGGGGGGGGGGACAGGTTCCCTTACATTTAACTTGTTGTGCCTGCGTGGCGGTCGCAGTACACGTTGCCGTATACACAGCAGGGGAACAGCTGGCGGTGCTGAACCCCACTAACACATTGGCGAGGTGTTTGGCTCTGGGCGGACAGCACTTCTGGATGGCAACTAGCGGTGTTGGAGCCCAGGGACAGGTGGAGGAGGAGGAGGAGGTGGAGGAGGTAGGAGGAGGTAGGAGGGATTGCCACACACACAGCAGGGGAACAGCTGACGTTACTGAACCCCAATAACAGAGGAGGGACTGTTGGGACTGTGCAGACAGCACTTCTGGACGGCAACTAGCGGTGTTGGAGCCCAGGAACAGGTGGAGGAGGAGGAGGTGGAGGAGGTAGGAGGAGGTAGGAGGGATTGCCACACACACAGCAGGGGAACAGCTGACGTTACTGAACCCCAATAACAGAGGAGGGACTGTTGGGACTGTGCGGACAGCACTTCTGGACGGCAACTAGCGGTGTTGGAGCCCAGGGACAGGTGGAGGAGGAGGAGGTGGAGGAGGTAGGAGGAGGTAGGAGGGATTGCCACACACACAGCAGGGGAACAGCTGACGTTACTGAACCCCAATAACAGAGGAGGGACTGTTGGGACTGTGCGGACAGCACTTCTGGACGGCAACTAGCGGTGTTGGAGCCCAGGGACAGGTGGAGGAGGAGGAGGTGGAGGAGGTAGGAGGAGGTAGGAGGGATTGCCACACACACAGCAGGGGAACAGCTGACGTTACTGAACCCCAATAACAGAGGAGGGACTGTTGGGACTGTGCGGACAGCACTTCTGGACGGCAACTAGCGGTGTTGGAGCCCAGGGACAGGTGGAGGAGGAGGAGGTGGAGGAGGTAGGAGGAGGTAGGAGGGATTGCCACACACACAGCAGGGGAACAGCTGACGTTACTGAACCCCAATAACAGAGGAGGGACTGTTGGGACTGTGCGGACAGCACTTCTGGACGGCAACTAGCGGTGTTGGAGCCCAGGGACAGGTGGAGGAGGAGGAGGTGGAGGAGGTAGGAGGAGGTAGGAGGGATTGCCACACACACAGCAGGGGAACAGCTGACGTTACTGAACCCCAATAACAGAGGAGGGACTGTTGGGACTGTGCGGACAGCACTTCTGGACAGCAACTAGCGGTGTTGGAGCCCAGGGACAGGTGGAGGAGGAGGAGGTGGAGGAGGTAGGAGGAGGTAGGAGGGATTGCCACACACACAGCAGGGGAACAGCTGACGTTACTGAACCCCAATAACAGAGGAGGGACTGTTGGGACTGTGCGGACAGCACTTCTGGACGGCAACTAGCGGTGTTGGAGCCCAGGGACAGGTGGAGGAGGAGGAGGTGGAGGAGGTAGGAGGAGGTAGGAGGGATTGCCACACACACAGCAGGGGAACAGCTCACGTTACTGAACCCCAATAACAGAGGAGGGACTGTTGACTGTGCGGACAGCACTACTGGACGGCAACTAGCGGTGTTGGAGCCCAGGGACAGGAGGGGGAGGTGGAGGTGGAGGAGATAGGAGGGATTGCCACACACACAGCAGGGGAACAGCTGACGTTACTGAACCCCAATAACAGAGGAGGGACTGTTGACTGTGCGTACAGCACTACCAGGCAACAACTAGCGGTGTTGGAGCCCAGGGACAGGAGGAGAAGCAGAGGAACACAATGTAGGCCGAAGCCTGATTGGAGAAAGTCGAAAGGGAACCTTTAACCCCCCCCCAAGGCGTTTGTAGCTGAAAGAGCCAGCTTGTGCAGCAAAAAAGATGCAAAAGGAAAAGGTGGCTCTTTTCATGATGCTCCTTGCAAACACAGAACTAAACACTTATAAAATGTGTCCCCTGATACCGTGTGACCGTCCCGGAGGTGGGACTTTCCTTCGTAATATGACGCAGCACAGCCGTCATTCCTACCTCCTTGGCGCCGTTCCCCGGCTCCTCAGCGTTGTTTGATTCCGTCCCGGAGCCTGCGCTGTTATGTTATCCCTTGGCCAGGCACACTTAGCGCTGCCCATCTTCTGACATCATTTGGTGTCAGGCTGGCTGCGCCTGTGCGGCCGCGCTGGCCGAGAGCCCGCCTCGCAGTGTCGTCTAATGTAATCCCACCGCGGGCCTGGGATCCGTGGCCATGCGCAGTGCATACCCTCGCCTCTCACTCCCCTCCCTACGGCTTCTTAAGACTGTGCGGTGTCACGGCCGTGGCATGCTATTAGGGACCAGCTGACACCGCACAGTCTGAAGAAGCCGTAGGGAGATGAGTGAGAGGTGGAGGTTCAGATATGCACTGCGCATGTCCATGGATCTCAGGCCCCCAGTGGGATTAAATCAGAAGACACTGCGAGGCGGGCTCTCGGCCAGCGCGGACGCAAAGGCGCAGCCATCCTGACACCAAATGATGTCAGAAGACGGGCAGCGCTAAGTGTGCCTGGCCAAGGGATAACATAACAGCGCAGGCTCCGGGACGGAATCAAACAACGCTGAGGAGCCGGGGCACGGCGCCAAGGGGGTAGGAATGACGGCTGTGCTGCGTCATATTACGAAGGAAAGTCCCACCTCCGGGACGGTTTTACGGTATCAGTGGACACATTTTATAAGTGTTCAGTTCTGCGTGTGCAAGGAGCTAAACAAAAATAGCTACCTTTTCCTTGTGCAGCATTACTGCTGTACAAGGTGGCTCTTTCAGTAACAAACGCCTTGGGGGGGGGGACAGGTTCCCTTACATTTCAGTTGTTGTGTCAGCATGGCGGTCGCAGGACACATTGCCGGCTACACAGCTGGGGATCAGCTGACGTTACTGAAACCCAATAACACTGGGTCATATGTTTTGACTGTGCAGACGGCACTTCTGAGCCTCAACTGGCGGTGTTGGAGCCCAGGAATTTAAGTTCAGGTGGTAGAAAGATGAACACAACAGGAGACCTGGATACTGTAGACAGTCACCTAATTATTTAATCAGGAAGAGGAGTGGCAAATTCCTGTGAGATCCAGGCCTTGTTCATTTTCAGGAAAGTAAGCCGGTCAACGTTATCGGAGGATAGTCGCATGCGACGGTCAGTTAGTACACCACCTGCAGCACTAAAGACACGTTCCGATAATACACTGGCCACAGGGCAAGACAGCACCTCCAATGCATACTGGCTTAGCTCTGACCATGTATCCAGCTTTGAGACCCAAAACTTGAAAGGGGAAGAGCCGTCTGGGAGTACAGCAAGAGGGCAAGACATGTAGTCTGTCACCATCTGACGGAACCGTTGCCTCCTGCTGACTGGAGCCGTCTGTGATGGTGTAGACTTTTGTGGCGGGCACAGAAAACTGTGCCACAGTTGGGCCATACTGGTCTTGCCTTGGGCAGAGGCACTGCTTCTGCTCCCTCTTTGTGCAGAGCCTCCACCACTGCCTGGACGCACTGAACTGCTTTGGAATGCACTAGCAGCACTTCTCTCAGTTGGAATGGAGAAGATGATGGAATTCACCAGTGTGTCTTGGTGCTCCCGCATTTTTCGCTCCCGGTTCAACGGTGTGATGAGGCTTTCTACGTTGTCCCGGTAGCGAGGATCGAGGAGGGTGAACACCCAATAATCAGACATGTTGAGAATGTGGGCGATGCGGCGGTCGTTTCTCAGGCACTGCAGCATGTAATCCACCATGTGCTGCAGACTGCCAACTGCCCAAGAAACGCTGTCCCCTGCTGGAGGCGTGATCTCTGCCCGCTCGTCATCACCCCACCCTCGCTGTACACACTGAGTACTGGACAATTGTGTAACTCCCTCCTCTGGACGGATGTCTTCCTCCTCCATTGACTCCTCCTCATCCTCCTCACAAACTGTCCCCTGCCTACGCGTTTGTGAGGAACCACGTGGCGCTGACTGTCCAGAAGATGATGGAAATGCTGAATCCTCATCCTCCACCTCTTCCACAACATCATCCCTTAGCGCTTGCAGTGATTTTTCAAGCAGGCAGATAAGGGGGACAGTCATGCTGACTAGTGCATCATCTGCACTCGCCATCCGCGTGGAATAATCAAAGGGACGCAAAACCTGGCAGACGTCATTCATAGTGGCCCACTCTGTGGTTGTGAAGTCTGTACGGCGCTGACTGCGACTTCTTTGTGCCTGAAGCAGCTGGTACTCCATTACAGCTTGCTGCTGCTCACACAACCGCTCCAACATATGTAACGTGGAATTCCACCTGGTAGGTAGGTCACATATGATGCGATGTTCCGGCAGGCGGTGTCGGCGCTGCAGAGCCGCAATGCGCGCTTTTGCCGTGCTGGAACGCCGCAAGTGAGCACACTCTAGGCGGACCTTGTGCAGCAGTGCATCAAGATCCGGATAGTCCCTCAGAAAACTCTGCACGACCAAATTGAGCACATGTGCCAGACATGGGATGTGAGTGAGGTTGCCGAGGCCCAGAGCTGCCACCAGATTTCGGCCATTATCACACACTACCATGCCTGGCTGGAGATTCGCTGGCACAAACCACACATCGCTCTCCTGCTTGATGGCATTCCAGAGCTCCTGCGCTGTGTGGCTTCGATTCCCCAAATAAATTAATTTCAAGACGGCCTGTTGACGTTTGGCCATGGCTGTGCTCATGTCGGTCGTAACAGGTACACGTTCATCACGGGTCCATGTGGAGGTGGACTGTGACGGCTCCTGCAGCGATGATTCTGAGGAACTGGTGTAGGAGGAGGAGTCAATGCGTACAGAATGGATTCCTGCAATCCTTGGAGTGGGCAGGACACGTCCTGCGCCACTCGCACGGTCTGTACCCGGCTCAACGACATTAACCCAATGGGCAGTGAGGGAAAGGTATCGCCCCTGTCCATGTTGACTGGTCCACGCATCGGTGGTGAGGTGGACCTTGCTACTGACGGCGTTCAGTAGCGCGTGTTTTATGTGTCCCTCCACATGCTTGTGCAGGGCAGGGACGGCTTGCCTGCTGAAGTAAAAGCGGCTGGGCACATTGTACTGTGGGACTGCCAATGACATCAAGTCACGGAAGCTGTCAGTCTCCACCAGCCTGAATGACAGCATTTCCAGTGACAGAAGTTTGGCAATGCCTGCAGTCAGAGCCTGTGCTCGTGGGTGGTTTGACGAGAAAGGCCGCCTTTTCTCCCATGCCTGTACTACCGATGGCTGTAGACTGGGCTGGGAGTGTGTGGATGACTGGGAAAGTGGTGCTGCGGGTGGAATTACAGCGGGTCTCTGGACAACAGGGCCAGAGGTTCTTCCACGGCGATCCTGGGAGGAAGCCGAACCAGCTGCGTGTGAGCTGGAGGAAGAGGCAACACAAGCTGAAGAGGTGGTAGCTGCCGCTGTTGGTTGGCCTAGCTCTTCAGTGTGTTTTTCTAACTCCGCCGGGTGCCTGGTGCGCACGTGTTTCCACATGTTGGAGGTATTGAGGTTGCTGACATTTTTCCCTCTTTTTACTTTGTGATGACACACCTTGCATTTGACATAGCAAATGTCATCTGCAACTGTGTCAAAAAAGGACCAGGCACTGCAAGTCTTGGGAGCGCCCTTTTTGGCTTTTGGAAGAGACATGCTCCTAACGGGTGCCAAAGCGGAGGCTGCAGGATCCGCAGTCTTCCCCCTCCCTCTCCCTCTTTGGGCCATACGGGGAATCTCTTCCTCAGAGCTGCTCCCACCACCTTCCTGTCCCTCACGCCAAGATGGGTCAAGGACCTCATCATCTACACTACCCTCTGCCCCCAACTGCTCCTCCTGGGTAGTCTCAGCAGCAGAGCACGCACCAGTAAGTGGCACCTGAGTGTCATCATCAGCTGATGCGGCCTGCGATGTGGTGAACGGAGCCACTGGCCCACCCGCCTCTTCAGAGGAAGAGAGAAAAAGCTGTTGGGCATCACTGCACCCTGCCTCTTCTTCCATTTCTCCAATGCTGCTTGGCTGGCCACCTGTTTCCAAGCCAAGAGATTCAGAGAACAGAAGTAGAGACGGCTCCTGTCCTGGGCTCTCTGTCTGCCTGGGCAATTTGGCAGGTGGTGAAGAGACAGATGGCTGCTCTCCAGTGCTCTGTGTCTGAGAGGATGTGGCACTAATTGAAGTTGATGCATTAGCTGCCATCCATCCGACAACGGCTTCAATTTGTTCTTCACGCAGCAGCGGTGTACGGCGCTCTGCGACAAAGCTGCGCATGAATGACTGTTCCCTTGTGAAAGTGGGTGCTGATGAGTCACCGGTGCCCGCAGCAGGCACAGAATCCCCACGTCCCCTCCCTGCTCCGCGCCCACGCCCACGCCCACGTGCCTTACTCACTGCCTTCTTCATCTTGGTTGACTGATAAAGATAAGCAGAAAAGTACTAACGGATTTGTGTGCTTATTCCTGAACAACTCCTCCTAACAGGTATAAGGGTACCGTCACACAGTACCATTTTGATCGCTACGACGGCACGATCCGTGACGTCGCAGCGATCGTATTATTATCGCTCCAGCGTCGTAGACTGCGGTCACACGTTGCAATCACGGCGCTGGAGCGATGCCGAAGTCCCCGGGTAACCAGGGTAAACATCGGGTAACTAAGCGCAGGGCCGCGCTTAGTAACCCGATGTTTACCGTGGTTACCAGCGTAAAAGTAAAAAAAAACAAACAGTACATACTCACATTCCGGTGTTTGTCCTCCGGCGTCTCAGCTTCTCTGCACTGTGTAAGCAGTGACGTCAGACGTCACCGCTGTGCTCGCTTTCTGGCTGGCCGGCGCTCACAGTGCAGAGAAGCTGAGACGCCGGAGGACAGACACCGGAATGTGAGTATGTACTGTTTGTTTTTTTTTACTTTTACGCTGGTAACCACGGTAAACATCGGGTTACTAAGCGCGGCCCTGCGCTTAGTTACCCGATGTTTACCCTGGTTACAAGCGAACACATCGCTGGATCGCTGTCACACACAACGATCCAGCGATGTCAGCGGGAGATCCAGCGACGAAAGAAAGTTCCATACGATCTGCTACGACGTACGATTCTCAGCAGGGTCCCTGATCGCTGCTGCGTGTCAGACACAGCGATATCGTATGGATATCGCTGGAACGTCACGGATCGTACGGTCGTAGCGATCAAAGTGTGACTGTGTGACGGTACCCTAAGAAACACTAATTTTCTAAAGTGTGGACTAGACTTTAATATGAGCTAATGTGGCCTACACAAATGTAAAGTGGTGTCACTGGTGTGTTTGGTGAACTTTATTATTTATTTATTTTTTGGGGGCTGAACTGACAACAGATAGAGCTGCAGTCACACGGAGACCGTGCAGACAGACGTAAACGGCGCTGCAAGGCCCAAAAACCCTCCTCTACGTTATCCTATGTAGTGTTTTTCCACAAGTTAGCTGGAGACGGGTGGAAAGACACTAATAGGAATTTTTTGAAAAAATGTGCAGCAGCCTGCACTACTTAAAACAAAATGAAAATTGATTTGGCGGTATGACGCAGTGAAGAACCCTGAGCTGGAGACAACCAGGCTATGGCTGCTCACAGACTACAGGGCGAGCTGCAGTCACACGGAGACCGTGCAGACAGCCGTAAACGGCGCTGCAAGGCCCAAAAACCCTCCTCTACGTTATCCTATGTAGTGTTTTTCCACAAATTAGCTGGAGACGGGTGGAAAGACACTAATAGGAATTTTTTGAAAAAATGTGCAGCAGCCTGCACTACTTAAAACAAAATGAAAATTGATTTGGCGGTATGATGCAGTGAAGAACCCTGAGCTGGAGACAACCAGGCTGTGGCTGCTCACAGACTACAGGGCGAGCTGCAGTCACACGGAGACCGTGCAGACAGCCGTAAACGGCGCTGCAAGGCCCAAAAACCCTCCTCTACGTTATCCTATGTAGTGTTTTTCCACAAATTAGCTGGAGACGGGTGGAAAGACACTAATAGAATTTTTTTGAAAAAATTAGCAGCAGACTACACTACTTGGAAAAAAAAAAAAAAAAGAACAGTATGAGGCAATGAACCACCCTCCCTGAACTGAATACAACCAGCTATGGATGGCCTATGTGGCTGCACTCAGACTAGAGAGTGGGCTGCACTCACACACACACACACACAGACCTTGCAGATCGCTGTGAAAACAGCGCTACAAGGCAAAAGCAAGGTGAATAGTAGGTGAACACAGCGGTTGCTAAATTAGCCTTTGGAAAGCACAAAGAAGCAAATCGCTATCTCTAAACTGGCCCTCAGTCAGCAAACAGCGTCCTGTCACTAACTGAATTCACAGCAGAGTGATCGCAAAATGGCGCCAGCGACTTTTAAACTGCATCATGACATCATTTCAGCAGCCAATCACAGCCATGCCAGTAGTTTCATGCCCTCCATGCTGAACAGGATGTGCCCACACTTGGAATCATTCTCATTGGATGAATTTGTGCATTTTGAATCTGGGAACTTCCGATTCCGGTATCCGATACGCGGCAAGTATCGGAATACCGGTATCGGAATTCCGATACCGCAAGTATCGGCCGATACCCGATACTTGCGGTATCGGAATGCTCAACACTAATTACTAACAATCTTGTACAATAGTTGGCCACTAAAAATTTCTGGTGACCAGTTGGAGAATATTATTAATTCTAGGGTGACCGACAAGCTCTGAATCATGGCACTCCTGAAGAATATGTAGGTGAAACTGTAGAGGTAGAAACAATTTCTGTGCACGAGTAATATTAGGAACTAACGATTGAGACCTACAGATATCCTCAACAAGATCCAGATAAACAGAAGACAGTACTTTACCATCAAATAAAATGAGGACCTGTTTGGGGTCATGAGAGTGAGAAGGACAGAAACTTCAGGAAAGGGATTCATCTTAAACATTTTAAGTAAAAAGTTGTAAACTTTCCCTCCACTGAATGCAGGTAACAGCGGTTTTACTACAGAAAGAAAAATATTTAGCCTTGAAAAGGACTACTAATAGCAATATTAGTAAACTCTTCTTATATCCCTGCTCTAAAGTACACTATCCCTCCTATAACATCTGCCCTTGAACTGCTTCCTGAACACAGTGTACCAAGCATTATGTCACCGGGTCTTATACACAGAGGTGTGAAAAAGTGTTTGCCCCCTTCCCGATTTCCTATTCTTATGCATGTTTGTCACACTTAAATGTTTCAGATCACCAAGCAAATTTAAATATTAAACAAAAATAACAGAAGTAACAACAAAATGCAGTTTTTAAATGAAGTTCTTTATTATTAAGGGAAAAAAAAATCCAAACCTACAGGGCCCTGTGTGAAAAAGTGATTGCTCCTCTCCCCCCCTTAAAACATAAATTAACTGTGCTTTATCACATCTTTGGGAAGCTGAGTTCAAATTCCCTAGTCAAGCCCAGGCCTTATTACTGGCCACACCTGTTCTCAATCAAGAAATCACTTAAATATGACCTGCCTGACAAAGTAAAAGAAATGGTCCTCAAAAGTCAGACATCATGCCGCGATCCGAGGAAATTCTGGAACAAATGATAAACAAAGTAATGGAGATCTGTCACTCTGGAAATGGCTATAAAATCATTTCTAAAGCTTTGGGGTTCCAGCAAACTATAGTGAGAGTCATTATCCACAAATGGCAAAAACATGGAACAGTGGTGAACCTTCCCAGGAGTGGATGACTGACCAAAATTACCCCAATAGTACAGCGACGACTCATCCAAGAGGTTACAAAAGACCCTACAACAACATGCAAAGAACTGCATGCTTCATTTGCCACAGTTAAGCTCAGTGTTCATGATTCCACTGTGAGAAAGAGACTGGGCAAAATGGCCTGTATGGCAGAGTTCCAAGAGCAAAACCACTGCTGAGCAATAAGAACATAAAGGTTCATTTCAGTTTTGCCAGAAAACATCTTGATGATACACAAAATATTTGGAAGAATACTCTGTGGACAGATGAGACAAAAGTTTAACTTTTTAGAAAGTGCATGTTCCATTACATCTGCTGTAGAAGTAACACAGCATTTCAAAGAAAGAACATCATACCAACAGTAAAATATGTTGATGGTAGTGTGATGGTCTGGGACTGTTTTGCTGCTTCAGGACCTGGAAGTCTTGCTCTGTAAATTGAACCATGAATTCTGCGGTCTACCAGAAAATCCTGAAGGAGAATGTCCGGCCATTTGTTTGTGACCTCAAGCTGAAGCACACTTGGGTTATGCAGCAGTACAATGATCCAAAACACACTGGCAAGTCCACCTTTGAATGTCTTAAGAAAAACAAAATTAAGACTTTAGAGTGGCCTACTCAAAGTCCTCACCTTAATTCGATTGAGATGCTGTGGCATGACTTTAAAAAAGTCAATGCATGCTCAGAAACCCTCCTGAATTGCAACAATTCTGCAAAGATGAGTGGGACAAAATTCCTCCAGAGAGTTGTAAAAGACTCATTGCCAGTTATTGCAAACACTTGCTTGCAGTTGTTGCTGCTAAGGGTGGCCCAACCATTTAGTTATTTTAAGTGGGCAATTACTTTTTCACGCAAAGCCCTGTAGGTTTGGATTTCTTTTCTATTTAATAATAAAGACCTTCATTTAAAAACTGCATTTTGTGTTTACTTGTATTATTTAAGATTTAAATTTGCTCGGTGTTCTGAAACATTTAATCATGTAAAAGAATAGGAAATCAGGAAGGGGGAAACCACTTTTTCACACAACTGTAAGACCCCATGACATGATGCGGCCGGCCAATCACAATAATGCCGGTATCCAACATAGCTACGGCATTACCGTGTATGGCGGACAATCTCTGCATGTTTATTGGCTGTCTAACAGGCGCCAAGCATGCAAAGTGGGGACTCAATCATAATGCTCCAGCACCCGCGATACTTGATCAAGAAACGACCAGTGGCATGCATACTCGCTCATTACTAATAATGACATAATAAAGAAAGCTTGGCTATGTTGTCTGTAATGTACTGCATTATTTGCTAGTAAGCATATTGGAAAACTGAACAGAAATATAAAGCAATTAAATGTAACTAAAATTATCTATCTTTCCACCATCTCTTTATCTAAAATGTATTAAAATATATTTCTACTTTTAGTAGATCTTCTGATTTTATATTAATTTCTATCTGTTCTGTAGTACAGCCATGCAGTTCCATCTTTTTTGTTTTCTTACATAATGCACTTCCTTATTTTCAATAGTGAAGGAAATATAATGCTGAGAACCGGACCTGTCTGCTGCCTCCTCAAAGGTTTTCCTATAAGTGGAAAAGGGAAAGTCAGCACTGCCAATATTTCGAGGATATAGCTTATGCTACAATAGCTGGCAGTGCTGAGCTAGGGGTTTTTGTTGCCATACTAGGATGAAAGAAATCTATTTCCTGAAGTATTGTGCTAATATTTTGTTGGCAGACTTTTAGTGAGTCAAAAATCAGAACCATATTAATTTTACTTAGAAATTATCCTAGAATTCCTTCTTATGATTTTTTATGGAAATTTACACCACAGCAATATAACAATAACATGAAGTTGTATTTTATCTGAAATCCAAAAGTTAATTACGGCAGTGATTCATTCATTTTCAATCTGAATATGCCTGAAAAAACAAGCACTATTTGGCAACATTGTAAGAGGGTTGAAAATGGGTCCAAAGACTCAAAAGAACCTCACTGTGATGTTCTAGACTGACAAAAGATACATATTCCCTGTTGTTGGCATGAGTTTCCGTTGACCCTATTTCGGTGGATATACCATCTGGTTGTTGAAGTTGTCTTACTGGAATGCAAATAGCATATGCATAGATAGGTTATCCTTCACTCTGTTTGATGTTGTGCATTTCCTCCTGCATATCATTAGCCAAGCACTACATCTAAGAAATATATTATGCTTATTTCAGTTAGGTTGGTGTGGCCAATGTGCAACATATTGTTCGATAAACGCCCCAGTTGGATACAAATCAACAAGGTCCCACTGATACCACTTAGTAGGTCTGAGTTGTTGTTTTTTAGAAGTGTCGAACATAGCTGGATCCAAACCGGATCGGCATTAGGTCACGGTCACACGTTCAGTATTTGGTCAGTATTTTACATCAGTATTTGTAAGCCAAAAGCAGAAGTAGGTGAAAAATGCAAAAAAAGTGCATGTGTTTCTATTACACTTTCCTCTGATTGTTCCATTCCTAATTTTGGTATACAAATACTGATGTTAAATACTGACCAAATACTGAATGTGTGAATGTGGCCTTGGAATGTATACCCACACACTTGTAAAATTAACAGAAAGCATAAAATAAAAGGCTTCTGTTTCCCATTAGTAGAGATTGCACTTTATGCAGGCAGAAAGCCGGGTAGAAAGAAGAAGAGATGTCTATTCGTCAAGGCTAGTAGTGGTGATGAGTAGCACTCTCTGTATGGCACATTATCCAGGAATACATATTATTGAATATTTTGAAATTTGAATGCATGGGGTACGAGTAATCTTTTTTTTTTAAATTAGATTAGCAGCAAATTGATTTGTTGCAAATATCAGTACTTCAAAGCGTCTTATTGCCTGGAAAAGATGTGACTTTAGTGAACCCATTTCAAGCTCGTTAATGCAGTCCCAGCCAGCAATAGGTAAATGGATAACAACTAGGATGTGCTTGTTGCTTGACGAGCATTGGACGGTGCTCGATTTCAAACTTGAATACTCATCACGCATGTTTGGCGCCTGTCACACAGTCAATAAGTATGCAGTAATTTCCAGCTAGTCACTGTAATTCCATAGCGATCTTGGTAGTGGCATTACTGTGATTTTCTGGCCGTATGACATCATCAGGTATTATAAAAGGACAGGCGCCGCCAGGCTTGACACACTTTTGTGTGTGAAAAAATTGAATATATTGTGATCCATCGCGTATTATGTACTTTGAGGTACATTTTGGTGCTATATAACACTCCAAAAAGTGTTAAAACATTTTGCTGGATTCAATTTCTCATCCATACAATATTTTGTGCTCTGGGGTCCATTTCTGTGCTGTCCCAAAAAAGTTAAAACAAATTGGTGGGTTATATTACTCACCCATACCGTATTCTGTGGTCTGGGGTACATTTGTGTGATATAGAACACTCCAAAAAAAGCGTTAAAAATTATCTGGATTCAATTTCTCACCCACAAAGTATTCTGTGTTCTGGGGTACATTTCTGTGATATATATCACTCCAAAAAAGGGTTATATTTCTTTTCAGTATTCAATTAGTCATCTGTACAGTGTAAACAGTGTAATGTGCTTAGTGGGGTCACAAAGATGTCAGCACTATGCAACAGCAGAGGTGACTGGAGCCTGTAGTCCAGATCTGGCCACATTCTTGGAGCCACCAAGTCCCGAACCCAGGCCGCAGACTTCACCGCTGGGGTTCTTGCGGACTGAGAACTGAGAGCCAGGATCGAGGAACTAGTGAGCAGACTCGGAGTATATGCTGGTCGGAAGAGACAAGGAGGCAAGCCAGGACCAGGGCAGGAGAAATTCTAGCTGGCCTGCTAGCCACAAGGTACTGACAGTTGGCATTTCAGGGGAAATTTGCTACTTATGACTATCAGCAGAGAAGGGGGTCCATTAAAGAGATTGAGACCCAGAGTTTGAGAATCATGAAATTCATTATTGTCACATAAACTCTAGAACTTGTTTCATGTGAAATTTCATCGGTTTCTAATAAAAAACAAAAATTGTCCTGCTATAGGTGTACAAATTTGGTTCCCAGCCGCTACTCTCATTGTGGCATCCCCACCTTGTACCAGCACGTGTCCAAGAACATCACCCTTGCTTTTACCAATGCGGTTACTGGGATTGTCCACTTGACAACTGACACGTGTACAAGCACTTGTGACCAGGAATGCTAGATTTCCCTGATGGCTCACTGCGTGAACATTGTTGAAGCCCAGGGCTAAGTCCCACCTGGGTACGGCACATGTGCTACCGACACTGAGGATTGCTTGCCTTGCTTCTATCAGGGTTTCCTCCACTTCCATCAGCAGTTCTTGCACCACTCCTTCTCATGCACATCGTCAGAGCACGTCATCCACATTAGCTGGAAGCTCTGCAGCATTGCCTGAGCGAAGTGGCAACAGGCTCTGATGAAGCTAATTTCCCAAGAGACAAAAAGCATGCCATGGAGGAGCTGTTGAAAGGAATAACAGACCAGACAGATGTGTGGCTTCTCTCACTGAACCTACAGCAAAGTATGATTGTGTGTGATAATAGCTATAATCCGGTGGCGACTATGAAGATTGGCGAGCTCACACACATACCTTGCTTGGCCAATGTGCTCAACTTGGTAGCCTACCCACATTTGCCAGAGCTTCTGGTCAAAGTACGGTAAAGGGAGCACCCATTTCTGCAAGTCCGCTACAGCTGTCCTCACTCTGGTATTGCTGCAGCAGCGCATGCAAGTGCCAGCTCACTGACTCGTGTGCAAGGTCACCACATGCCGGAACTCCACATTGCTCATGCTGGCAAGGCTTTAAGAGCAGCAGAGGCCAGTTGTGGAATACCAGCTCCAACATGCCAGTAGGTATTCTGGTCAGCCTCAACACAGAATGGGTATTAATGTTTGACATTTGTGTGGTTCTCCAAGACTTTGAGTTCACAAACATGGTGAGCACCAATGACATCATAATCAGTGCAACAATCCCACTTCTGTGCCTATTAAAACAGTTGCTGCTGACAATGAAACATGAATCTTTGCATATGGACCAGGGGGAGACAGAGGATGATATTAGACAGAGAGATACTACCCAGCTCAGCCTCATCTCTTCTGCTCAGAGATGGACTGGGTAACAACGAGGAGGTGGATGCTGAGGAAGAGGAGGAGGAACAAGAGCTGGCTCAACAGAGGCTAGTACCCACACAAGCTTTGTCTCGTCTCTCATGGATGGGCAGAGAAGAGAATGGAGGAGGAGATGTAGAGTAATCATCATGGTGGAGACAGGGAAGTGTTGGCTGTATGGACCTTGGCACATATGGCAGACTTTATGTACCACTGCCTTTCACGTGACCCTCAAGTTACATTCATCTTGCACAAAAAAAGAGTGCTGGTTGTTCACCCTGCTAGACCCATGCTACAAGAGAACTTTGTATCTCTTCTTCCTGAGGTAGACAAGTATTCAAAAATTGTGCTATACCAGAAATCCAATGTGGAAAATATGTAGAAAAAATTCCCATCAGACACTGCTAGCAGCAGGGGGCTTCCTTGCCCAACCAAAGAAAAGAGATGAGGGAGACACACAGGAGAGGCACTGTCACAGGCCTGCGCCAAATTCATGACACCCTCCCAGTGTCCATGCACTGATGTTTGGCTTTTTTGTAACATTTTTTACTTCCACTGAGTGTTTGTGGAGCAGCCCCCAGACGCAGGGCAGCGGGGTACTCGGTACCGGGTCCCTCGGTCTCGGTTCTGGGGATGTCACGGTGGCCCGACCCGGTCCGTGGCCCTGCCAATTAATGGTGATGAAAGTCTGCCAAGTGTTCGTGATGCCACCTGTGGTATTCGGTCAGAGTGACCGACGCTGCTAGGGGTCTGCTGGGATGATGGAATGGCAGCTAGATGTTGTAACTTCCCACAGGTGAAGTATGTCCCCAGGGCTTCCTGTTGTGAAATTGGATTTTGGGCTCCCCCGGTGGCCACTGGTGGAATTGAACTTGTGTGCATCATCCCCTCTGTTCACCTGTTCCCATCAGGATGTGGGAGTGCTATTTAACCTTGCTCCTCTGTCACTTCCATGCCGGTCAACATTGTAATCAGAAGCCTTTCTGTGCATGTTCCTGCTTCTAGACAACTCCCAGCTAAGTCGGACTTTTGTCCTTGTTTGTTTTTTGCATTTTGTTCCAGTTCACAGCTGCAGTTTCGTTTCTGTGTCTGGAAAGCTCTTGTGATCTGAAATTGCCACTCTGATGTTATGAGTTAATACTAGAGTCTTAAAGTAATTTCAGGATGGTATTTTGATAGGGTTTTCAGCTGACCATGAAAGTGCCCTTTCTGTCTTCCTGCCATCTAGTAAGCGGACCTCGATTTTGCTAAACCTATTTTCATACTACGTTTGTCATTTTCATCTAAAATCACCGCCAATATATGTGGGGGCCTCTGTCTGCCTTTCGGGGAAATTTCTCTAGAGGTGAGCCAGGACTGTATTTTCCTCTGCCAGGATTAGTTAGTCCTCCGGCTGGCGCTGAGCGTCTAGGGATAAAACGTAGGCACGCTACCCGGCTACTGTTAGTTGTGCGGCAGGTTTAGTTCATGGTCAGTTTAAGTTTCCATCCTTCCAAGAGCTAGTTCATATGTATGCTGGGCTATGTTCTCTTGCCATTGAGAACCATAACAGTTTGACCGGCCTACAAAGGGTTAAATTAATTGGCAGAGAAAGGAGAGAAAAAAGAAGTCTGCTGAAAATTTTTTTTTTTTTCCTTCAGTTCTGAGTGTGCTTTCAATTGAATCACTTGCAAGTCTGCCTATATTGCAGCCTTCCTCTCTCTCTCTCCTTCTAATCCTGGAATGGCTCTGTGTTCACCTGTTTAAAATGGATATTCAGAGTTTAGCTGCAGGTTTGAATAATCTCACCACGAAAGTTCAAAATTTACAAGATTTTGTTGTTCATGTTCCTATATCTGAACCTAGAATTCCTTTGCCTGAATTTTTCTCGGGGAATAGATCTTGCTTTCAAAATTTCAAAAATAATTGCAAGTTGTTTTTGTCCCTGAAATCTCGCTCTGCTGGAGATCCTGCACAGCAGGTCAGGATTGTGATTTCCTTGCTCCGGGGCGACCCTCAAGATTGGGCTTTTGCATTGGCTCCAGGGGATCCTGCGTTGCTCAATGTGGATGCGTTTTTTCTGGCCTTGGGGTTGCTTTATGAGGAACCTCATTTAGAGCTTCAGGCGGAAAAAGCCTTGATGTCCCTATCTCAGGGGCAAGATGAAGTTGAAATATACTGCCAAAAATTCCGTAAATGGTCTGTGCTTACTCAGTGGAATGAGTGCGCCCTGGCGGCGAATTTCAGAGAGGGTCTCTCTGATGCCATTAAGGATGTTATGGTGGGGTTCCCTGTGCCTGCGGGTCTGAATGAGTCCATGACAATGGCTATCCAGATTGATAGACGTCTGCGGGAGCGCAAACCTGTGCACCATTTGGCGGTGTCTACTGAGAAGACGCCAGAGAATATGCAATGTGATAGAATTCTGTCCAGAAGCGAACGGCAGAATTTTAGACGAAAAAATGGGTTGTGCTTTTATTGTGGTGATTCAACTCATGTTATATCAGCATGCTCTAAGCGCACTAAGAAGCTTGATAAGTCAGTTTCAATTGGCACTTTTCAGTCTAAGTTTATTCTATCTGTGACCCTGATTTGTTCTTTATCATCTATTACCGCGGACGCCTATGTCGACTCTGGCGCCGCTTTGAGTCTTATGGATTGGTCCTTTGCCAAACGCTGTGGGTATGATTTAGAGCCTCTTGAAACTCCTATACCTCTGAAGGGGATTGACTCCACCCCATTGGCTAGTAATAAACCACAATACTGGACACAAGTAACTATGCGAATTAATCCGGATCATCAGGAGATTATTCGCTTTCTTGTGCTGTATAATCTACATGATGTGTTGGTGCTTGGATTGCCATGGCTGCAATCTCATAACCCAGTCCTCGACTGGAAAGCTATGTCTGTGTTAAGCTGGGGATGTAAGGGGATGCATGGGGACGTACCTTTGGTTTCCATTTCATCATCTATTCCCTCTGAGATTCCTGAATTCTTGTCTGACTATCGTGACGTTTTTGAAGAACCTAAGCTTGGTTCATTACCTCCGCACCGGGAGTGCGATTGTGCCACAGATTTGATTCCGGGTAGTAAATACCCTAAGGGTCGTTTATTTAATCTGTCTGTGCCTGAACATGCTGCTATGCGAGAATATATAAAGGAGTCCTTGGAAAAGGGACATATTCGTCCTTCGTCATCTCCCTTAGGAGCCGGTTTTTTCTTTGTGTCTAAGAAAGATGGCTCTTTGAGGCCGTGTATTGATTATCGGCTTTTGAATAAAATCACGGTTAAATATCAATATCCGTTGCCACTGCTGACTGATTTGTTTGCTCGCATAAAGGGGGCCAAGTGGTTCTCTAAGATTGATCTCCGTGGGGCGTATAATTTGGTGCGAATTAAGCAGGGGGATGAGTGGAAAACCGCATTTAATACGCCCGAGGGCCACTTTGAGTATTTGGTGATGCCTTTTGGCCTTTCAAATGCCCCTTCAGTCTTTCAGTCCTTTATGCATGACATTTTCCGTGATTATTTGGATAAATTTATGATTGTGTATCTGGATGATATTCTGATTTTTTCGGATGACTGGGACTCTCATGTCCAGCAGGTCAGGAGGGTTTTTCAGGTTTTGCGGTCTAATTCCTTGTGTGTGAAGGGTTCTAAGTGCGTTTTTGGGGTTCAAAAGATTTCCTTCTTGGGATACATTTTTTCCCCCTCTTCCATCGAGATGGATCCTGTCAAGGTTCAGGCTATTTGTGATTGGACGCAACCCTCTTCTCTTAAGAGTCTTCAGAAATTTTTGGGCTTTGCTAACTTTTATCGTCGATTTATTGCTGGTTTTTCTGATGTTGTTAAACCATTGACTGATTTGACTAAGAAGGGTGCTGATGTTGCTGATTGGTCCCCTGCTGCTGTGGAGGCCTTTCGGGAGCTTAAGCGCCGCTTTTCTTCCGCCCCTGTGTTGCGTCAGCCTGATGTTGCTCTTCCTTTTCAGGTTGAGGTCGACGCTTCTGAAATCGGAGCTGGGGCGGTTTTGTCGCAGAGAAGTTCCGACTGCTCCGTGATGAAACCTTGTGCTTTTTTTTCTCGTAAATTTTCGCCCGCCGAGCGGAATTATGATATTGGGAATCGGGAGCTTTTGGCCATGAAGTGGGCTTTTGAGGAGTGGCGTCATTGGCTTGAGGGGGCTAGACATCAGGTGGTGGTATTGACCGACCACAAAAATTTAATTTATCTTGAGTCCGCCAGACGCCTGAATCCTAGACAGGCGCGCTGGTCGTTGTTTTTCTCTCGGTTTAATTTTGTGGTGTCATACCTACCGGGTTCTAAGAATGTTAAGGCGGATGCCCTTTCTAGGAGTTTTGAGCCTGACTCCCCTGGTAATTCTGAACCTACAGGTATCCTTAAGGATGGAGTGATATTGTCTGCCGTTTCTCCAGACCTGCGGCGGGCCTTGCAGGAGTTTCAGGCGGATAGACCTGATCGTTGCCCACCTGGTAGACTGTTTGTTCCTGATGATTGGACCAGTAAAGTCATTTCTGAGGTTCATTCTTCTGCGTTGGCAGGTCATCCTGGAATCTTTGGTACCAGGGATTTGGTGGCAAGGTCCTTCTGGTGGCCTTCCCTGTCACGAGATGTACGAGGCTTTGTGCAGTCTTGTGACGTTTGTGCTCGGGCCAAGCCTTGTTGTTCTCGGGCTAGTGGATTGTTGTTGCCCTTGCCTATCCCGAAGAGGCCTTGGACGCACATCTCGATGGATTTTATTTCGGATCTTCCTGTTTCTCAGAAGATGTCTGTCATCTGGGTGGTGTGTGACCGTTTCTCTAAGATGGTCCATTTGGTTCCCCTGCCTAAGTTGCCTTCTTCTTCCGAGTTGGTTCCTCTGTTTTTTCAAAATGTGGTTCGTTTGCATGGTATTCCGGAGAATATCGTTTCTGACAGAGGAACCCAATTCGTGTCTAGATTTTGGCGGGCATTCTGTGCTAGGATGGGCATAGATTTGTCTTTCTCGTCTGCTTTCCATCCTCAGACTAATGGCCAGACCGAGCGGACGAATCAGACTTTGGAGACATATTTGAGGTGTTTTGTGTCTGCAGATCAGGATGATTGGGTTGCTTTTTTGCCTTTAGCGGAGTTTGCCCTCAATAATCGGGCCAGCTCTGCCACCTTGGTGTCTCCTTTTTTCTGTAATTCGGGGTTTCATCCTCGATTTTCCTCCGGTCAGGTGGAATCTTCGGATTGTCCTGGAGTGGATGCTGTGGTGGAGAGGTTGCATCAGATTTGGGGGCAGGTAGTGGACAATTTGAAGTTGTCCCAGGAGAAGACTCAGCTTTTTGCCAACCGCCGGCGTCGGGTTGGTCCTCGGCTTTGTGTCGGGGACTTGGTGTGGTTGTCTTCTCGTTTTGTCCCTATGAGGGTTTCTTCTCCTAAGTTTAAGCCTCGGTTCATCGGCCCGTACAAGATATTGGAGATTCTTAACCCTGTGTCCTTCCGTTTGGACCTCCCTGCATCTTTTTCTATTCATAATGTTTTTCATCGGTCATTATTGCGCAGGTATGAGGTACCGGTTGTGCCTTCCGTTGAGCCTCCTGCTCCGGTGTTGGTTGAGGGCGAGTTGGAGTACGTTGTGGAAAAAATCTTGGACTCTCGTGTTTCCAGACGGAAACTCCAGTATCTGGTCAAATGGAAGGGATACGGTCAGGAGGATAATTCTTGGGTGACTGCCTCTGATGTTCATGCCTCCGATCTGGTCCGTGCCTTTCATAGGGCTCATCCTGATCGCCCTGGTGGTTCTGGTGAGGGTTCGGTGCCCCCTCCTTGAGGGGGGGGTACTGTTGTGAAATTGGATTTTGGGCTCCCCCGGTGGCCACTGGTGGAATTGAACTTGTGTGCATCATCCCCTCTGTTCACCTGTTCCCATCAGGATGTGGGAGTGCTATTTAACCTTGCTCCTCTGTCACTTCCATGCCGGTCAACATTGTAATCAGAAGCCTTTCTGTGCATGTTCCTGCTTCTAGACAACTCCCAGCTAAGTCGGACTTTTGTCCTTGTTTGTTTTTTGCATTTTGTTCCAGTTCACAGCTGCAGTTTCGTTTCTGTGTCTGGAAAGCTCTTGTGATCTGAAATTGCCACTCTGATGTTATGAGTTAATACTAGAGTCTTAAAGTAATTTCAGGATGGTATTTTGATAGGGTTTTCAGCTGACCATGAAAGTGCCCTTTCTGTCTTCCTGCTATCTAGTAAGCGGACCTCGATTTTGCTAAACCTATTTTCATACTACGTTTGTCATTTTCATCTAAAATCACCGCCAATATATGTGGGGGCCTCTGTCTGCCTTTCGGGGAAATTTCTCTAGAGGTGAGCCAGGACTGTATTTTCCTCTGCCAGGATTAGTTAGTCCTCCGGCTGGCGCTGAGCGTCTAGGGATAAAACGTAGGCACGCTACCCGGCTACTGTTAGTTGTGCGGCAGGTTTAGTTCATGGTCAGTTTAAGTTTCCATCCTTCCAAGAGCTAGTTCATATGTATGCTGGGCTATGTTCTCTTGCCATTGAGAACCATAACAGCTTCCCTTGATGAGTAGACGGTAATGGTGTAGGTCGCAGTAAATGACGAGGACACAGGGTTGCAGTCTCTTTGCCTCTTTACTGAAGGCTTCGGCATCTGCAATCCAGAGCACTACTAACATGGCTGGCTGAGACCGGCCGGTCCGAAGGCACATCCAGAGTTCCCTTTGCAGGTGGAAATCAGTAGCCTTCCTACCAGCGCCTGGGTGTTGTAGTACCTCCCTGCTGAGCACCACAGGATAGTCCTCACAACTGTCGTGTATGTTTCTGTTCTTTCTCTCCGTCCCCCAGATGGTTTGGATAGGACGCACCCGTATGACGGGGTAGGCCTGGAGTTATTTTATAGGGACCCTAGAGAGGCCCCTCCCCCACAATTGCCTCCGTTGTCTTCATTAGGTGTAAAGGTGAGACAGCCAACCTAGAGTTAACTGCCCTGCCATAGTTCAAAGTAATGCGTAGAGTCTATTACTTCCTCGGCGTTACGGCTGCCGGCTACACGCCTCAGAAGGATGTTGCCGATCTCAGGGCACGACTCCTTCTGGTTCTATCGCCTTTGTGCTGTGATCTCGTTTCTCACTTCTCCACAATATACTTCGCTTCGTGTCCTTTCTTAAGATGCCGCCGCAATGAGGTGCAGGCATGGCTCTATAACGATCTGTCCTGTGCTAGGCCACTGCCAGGATCCCACCCCTGACAGGGACCTCCCTGAATCTTCCCAAACAACCTCTTCTCTCACTAGATGTTACCTGGGCAAAACCCAGTCAGCTTCTCTCTAACTTCCTATCCAACCCCCAGTTTTACCAGAGTGTGAGGAGTGGTCTAATACCTAGAACCTTTTGCTCCCCCTGGTGGCCAGAGTGTGAAGTGTAATGTGTGACTGTGATACCTGGTCAGGTGAACTCCTTTAGTGCCATCAGACGTAACATCACTCCCCTTAGCGGCAGAGCGACGTTACTGCAACGACCAGGACTCTGGGGCGCTGCACTTGTTTCTAGAAATCTAGAAATCATCCATGGAGTCAAAATTATCACTACACCCATAGATGAATTCCCAGTGGGGTGTAAATTCCAATAAGTGGGGGCACTTACAGGGATTTTCACCATTCTGGCGCTTGTAGGCTCTACAAATAGAGTCAGCAAACTATTTCTAGGAAAATCTGTGTCAAATAGTGCTCTTTCCCTCCCAAGTCCTACTGTTTGGCTAAGTTGTACTTTTCAGTTACATATGGGGAATTGCCACATTCAGGAGAAATTATGTACCTTACAGTGCCTTTTTTTCTATTTCCCCTTGTGAAAATGAAAAATCTGGGTTTGAAACAACATTTTAGTGGTAACAATGTAATTATTATTTCTTCACCACCCAATGGTATAAAATTCTGTGAGACATCAGAAATGTCAATATACTGACTGCATCAGTAGATGTATTCACTAAGGAGTGCATTTTGTACAATGGGGTCACTTATGGGGGGTTCTGTTATTCTGGCACCTAAGGGACTCTGTCAGTGAGTCATGACACCTGCAAACCTTTACAGGAAGATCTGCATTGCAATATGGTGCTTCTTCCCTTCTGAGCTTTGTACTGTGCCTTAAAAGTAGTTACATATTGGGTATTGGTGAACTCAGGAGAAATTGTGTAACAAATGATGCTTTCCATTTTCTCCTAATATCCCTTTTGAAAACTAAAAACTTGGGGCTAAAACAACATTTTAGTGGTAAAAACGTAATTATTTTTTCTTTACCACCCAATGATATAAACGTTAGTTACCTACCTGTGGTGTCAATATGCTCACTGCACTCCTTGATGAATTCATCGAAGGGAGTAGTTTGTAAAGTGTGGTCACTTGAGGGTTTCAGCTGTTATGGCACCTCAAGGGCTCTGCAAATTAGACCGGCAAACCATTCCAGCAAATAGGAACTCCAATATGGCGCTTCTTCCCCCATTTGAGCTTTGCACAGTACCCGAAAAGTAGTTTCTGGCCACATATAGGGTATTGGCGGACTAAAAGAATTGCATAACAAATGATGTGGCCCATTTTCTCCTAATAGCCCTTTTGAAAATGAAAAACATTTTATTTGTAAAAATAAAATTTTTCATTTTCACAGCCCAATGTTACACAATTTTGTGAATCAGCTATGGATTTAAAATGCTCCTTAAACCTCTCTAGACAAATTCCTTAAGAGGTGTAGTGCCCATAATGGTGTCACTTTTGGGTTGTTTCTACTGTTTTGTCACCTCAATGGCTCTTTAAATGCGACACAGTGTCCTGCTAAATCTGTGCTTGAAAGATCAAATAGTGATCCTTCCCTTCTAAGCCCTGCCATGTGTCCAAAAGTAGTTTTCTCCCACATATGGGGCATCAGCATACTCAGGAGAAATTGCTTAACAAATTGGGTATTCCATTATCTCCTGTTACCCTTGTGAAAATGAAAAATGTGGGGTTAAAGCAACATTTTTATGGAACAAATGTTAATTTTTCAATTTTATGCTCCAATGTTTTCAAATTCTGAGAAGCACCCTGTTGGTTCAGAATGCCCACCACCCCCCTAGATAAATTCCTTGAGGGGTGTAGTTTCCAAAATGGTGACATTTAAGGGTTTTTATGCTGTTTTTGTACATTGGGGGCTCTTCAAATGCAACAGTATTCGCAGTCTATTGTGGCAAAATATGCACTCGAAAAGTCAAATAGCGTTCCTTCACTTCCGAGCCCTGCTATGTACCCAAACAGTAGTTTTACCCCACATATAGGGCATCATTGTACAAAGACGAAATTGTTCAACAAATTGGGTGGTCTATTTTCTCCTGTTTCCCTTGTGAAAATGAAAGATTTTTGTGGACAAAATGTAAATCCTAATTTTTATGTTCCATTGTTTTCAAATTCTGTGAAACAAAGATAAATTCCTTGAGTGGTGTAGTTTCCAAAATGGGGTCACTTTTGGGGGCTTTCATTTTGGCGCCATAGCAACTCTTCAAGTGCGACATGAGAACCGCAGTCTATTATGGCCAAATCTGCGCTTGAGAAGTCAAATAGTGCTTCCTTACCTTCAGAGCCCTGCCATGTACCCAAGCAGTAGTTTTACCCCACATATTTGTATAATCAGAAGAAATTGCACAACAAATTGAGTGGTCCATTTTCTCCTGCTACCATTGTTGAAATTAAACATTTAGAGCTACAAAAAAAGATTTCAGTGAAAAACATGTAATTTTTCATTTTTTATTCCAGTTTGCTATTATTCCTATAAAGCACCTGAACAGTTAATAAACTTTCTTAATGCAGTTTTGACCCCTTTCTGACATTGGACGTACTATCCCGTCGAGGTGGGGTGGGCCCGTATGACCACCGACGGGATAGTACGTCCAGCACGATCGGCCGCGCTCACGGGGGGAGCGCGGCCGATCGCGGCCAGGTGTCAGCTGACTATCGCAGCTGACATCTGGCACTATGTGCCAGGAGTCGTCACTGACCGCCCCCGGCACATTAACTCCCGGCACACCGCGATCAAACATGATCACGGTGTGCCGGTGGTACAGGGAAGCATCGCGCAGGGAGGGGGCACCCTGCGTGCTTCCCTGAGACCCTCGGAGCAACGCGATGTGATCGCGTTGCTCCGAGGGTCTCTTACCTCCTTTCCCTGCAGTCCCCGGATCCAAAATGGCCGCAGGGCTGCATCCGGGTCCTGCAGGGAGTGGCTTACCAAGTGCCTGCTCAGAGCAAGCGCTTTGTAAGCCTGCAGCACTGTAAGTCAGATCGCCGATCTGACAGAGTGCTGTGCAAACTGTCAGATCAGCGATCTGTGATGTCCCCCCCTGGGACAAAGTAAAAATGTAAAAAAAAAATTTTCCACATGTGTAAAAAAAAAAATAAAAAAATTCCTAAATAAAGAAAAAAAAATATTATTCCCATAAATATATTTCTTTATCTAAATAAAAAAAAAACAATAAAAGTACACATATTTAGTATTGCCGCATCCGTAACGACCCAACATATAAAACTGTTCCACTAGTTAACCCCTTCAGTGAACACAGTAGGAAAAAAAAAAACCGAGGCAAAAAACGACGCTTTATTATCATACCGCCAAACAAAAAGTGGAATAACATGCGATCAAAAAGACGGATATAAATAACCATGGTACCGCTGAAAACGTCATCTTGTCCCGCAAAAAACGAGCTGCCATACAGCATCATCAAAGAAAAAATAAAAAAGTTATAGTCCTCAGAATAAAGCGATGCCAAAATAATTATTTATTCTATAAAATAGTTTTTATCGTATAAAAGCGCCAAAACATAAAAAAAGATATAAATGAGGTATCGCTGTAATCATACTGACCCGAAGAATAAAAATGCTTTATCAATTTTACCAAACGTGGAACAGTATAAACGCCCCCCCCAAAAGAAATTCATGAATAGCTGTTTTTTTGTCATTCTGTCTCACAAAAATCGGAATAAAAAGCAATGAAAAACTGTCACGTGTCCGAAAATGTTACCAAATAAAAACGTCAACTCGTCCAGCAAAAAACAAGACCTCACATGACTCTGTGGACCAAAATATGGAAAAATTATAGGTCTCAAAATGTGGAGACGCAAAAGCATTTTTGCTATAAAAAGCGTCTTTTAGTGTGTGACAGCTGTCAATCATGAAAATCCGCTATAAAAAATGCTAGAAAAGTAAATCAAACCCCCCTTCATCACCCCCTTAGTTAGGGAAAAATATTAAAATTAAAAAAATGTATTTATTTCCATTTTCCCATTAGGGTTAGGGTTAGGGCTAGGGTTAGGGCTAGGGTTAGAGCTAGGGCTAGGGTTAGGGCTAGGGTTAGGGTTAGGGCTAGGGTTAGGGTTAGGGTTAGGGCTAGGATTAGGGTTAGGGTTAGGGCTAGGGTTAGGGCTAGGGTTAGGGTTGGGGCTAGGGTTAGGGTTGGGGCTAGGGTTGGAGCTAAAGTTAGGTTTGGGGCTACAGTTAGGGTTAGGGTTGGGGCTAAAGTTGGGGTTAGGGCTTGGATTACATTTACAGTTGGAATTAGGGTTGGGATTAGAGTTAGGGGTGTGTCGGGGTTAGGGGTGTGGTTAGGGTTACCTTTGTGATTAGAGTTAGGGGTGTGTTTGGATTAGGGTTTCAGTTAGAATTGGGGAGTTTCCACTGTTTAGGCACATCAGGGGCTCTCCAAACATGGCGTCCGATCTCAATTCCAGCCAATTCTGCATTGAAAAAGTAAAACAGTGCTTTTTCCCTTCCGAGCTTTCCCGTGCACCCAAACCGGGGTTTACCACAACATATGGGGCATCCGCGTACTCGGGACAAATTGGATAACAACTTTTGGGGTCCAAGTTCTCTTGTTACCCTTGGAAAAATATAAATTTGGGGGGCTAAAAATCATTTTTGTGGGAGCAAAAAAGATTTTTTATTTTCACGTCTCTGCATTGTAAACTGTAGTGAAACACTTGGGGGTTCAGTGTTCTCACAACATATCTAGATAAGTTCCTTGGGAGGTCTAGTTTCCAATATGGAGTCACTTTTGGGGGTTTCTACTGTTTGGGTACATCAGGGGCTCTGCAAATGCAACGTGACACCTGCAGACCAATCCATCTAAGTCTGCATTGCAAATGGCGCTCCTTCCCTTCTGAGCTCTGCCATGCGCCCAAACAGTGGTTCCCCCCCACATATGGGGTATCAGAATACTCAGGACAAATTGGACAACAACTTTTGGGGTCCAATTTATCATGTTACCCTTGTGAAAATACAAAACTGAGGGCTAAAAAATCATTTTTGTGAAAAAAAAAAAGAATTTTATTTTCACAGCTCTGCGTTATAAACTGTAGTGAAACACTTGGGGGTTCAAAGCTCTCAAAACACATCTAGATAAGTTCCTTAGGGGATCTACTTTCCAAAATGGTGTCACTTGTGGGGGTTTAATGTTTAGGCACATCAGGGGCTCTCCAAACGCGACATGGTGTCCCATCTCAATTCCAGTCAATTTTGCATTGAAAAGTCAAACGGCGCTCCTTCCCTTCCGAGCTCTGCCATGCGCCCAAACAGTCGTTTACCCCCACATATCAGGTATCAGCGTACTCAGGACAAATTGCACAACAACATTTGGGGTCCAATTTCTTCTCTTACCCTTGGGAAAATAAAAAATTGGGGGCAAAAAGATCATTTTTGTGAAAAAATATGATTTTTTATTTTCATGGCATTGCATTATAAACTTCTGTGAAGCACTTGTTAGGTCAAAGTGCTCACCACACATCTAGATAAGTTCCTTAAGGGGTCTAGTTTCCAAAATGGTGTCACTTGTGGGGCTTTCAATGTTTAGGCACATCAGGGGCTCTCCAAACGCAACATGGCGTCCCATCTTAATTCCAGTCAATTTTGCATTGAAAAGTCAAATGGTGCTCCTTCCCTTCCGAGCTCTGCCATGCGCCCAAACAGTGGTTTACCCCCACATATGGGGTATCAGCGTACTCAGCACAAATTGTACAACAACTTTTGGGGTCCATTTTCTCCTGTCACCCTTGGTAAAATAAAACAAATTGGAGCTGAAATAAATTTTGTGTAAAAAAAAGTTAAATGTTAATTTTTATTTAAACATTCCAAAAATTTTGGTTCCTAAATTGTGCTGATGTAAAGTAGACATGTGGGAAATGTTACCTATTAAGTATTTTGTGTGACATATCTCTGTGATTTAAGGGCATAAAAATTCAAAGTTGGAAAATTGCAAAATTTTCTAAATTTTCGCCAAATTTCCATTTTTTTCACAAATAAACGCAAGTTATATCGAATAAATTTTACTACTATCATGAAGTACAATATGTCATGAGAAAACAGTGTCAGAATCGCCAAGATCCGTTGAAGTGTTCCAGAGTTATAACCTCATAAAGGGACAGTGGTCAGAATTGTAAAAATTGGCCTGGTCATTAACGTGCAAACCACCCTTTGGGGTAAAGGGGTTAAATGCTGTGAGGGGTGCCGTCTTTACAATGGGGTAGTGATTGGGTGTTTCCTGATATATAGGACCCAAAGTAACTTTAAAAGTGAAGCGGTCTCTAAAAAAGCAAAAGATAAAGATACTGCAATTTTTTTAAACCCTTCTAAACTTCCTAACAAAAAAAAATGTTTAAAAAATTATGCTGACATAAAGTAGACAGGTGGTAAATGTTATTTATCAATTTTGTGCAGTATGACTTTTTAAAAATGTTTTATATTTTCATGAAAAACTAAAATCATATCGACCTAATTTACTACTATCATGAAATACAATGTGTCACGAAAAAACAATCTTGGAATGACTAATATATTTTGAAGCATGCCAGAGTTATTATAAAGTGACAATGGTAAGAATTTGAAATTTAGCCTGGTCAGGAAGGTAACATCAGGCTGTGTCGTGAAGGGGTTAAGGAAGAGATGTGTTTTTCATGGATTTTGAACCTTTGGTATTTTTGCAGGTTTAGTTTTATGGCCAGGCATAACCTTTATTTTCAATGATGCAGAATATTTGAAACCATTGTTTATTTGAAACCATTGTGTATTTTAGTCAAATTCTATATATTTTAGCATTCCAAATGAATGAAGGCCGTAATGCTGGTGCTTGGTGTTTGACATTCATTGAATGTGATACGTGACTGCATAAAATGTACAGCATAGCAAAGTAGCCCTGACAGTTATCAACACTCATTTAGTCTGCCCTCACCCATCCAACTTCTGTCACAACCCTCTGGACATCCACATTTATTAATGTCTCAGCATATTATGTTTTGACCTGCTCTAGAATAAAAATAAAACATGTTTTTGTGAACTGTTGTTACTGTACAAAAAAAGAGAAAGTCACACTAAAGCTGTGTAATCATCAAATTGTATATCAGAGAGATTTACGTGTCACAAACGGAAAATCTGTTTTATTTCTGGAAAGGCACATTCTTATATCGAGTATCACTTTTCATACTGATTATTAGGAAAACCTAATTTCTCCTCCCTCAGGAAGGATTTAACCACTAATCATTAGCTTTTTTGATTCTGTTTTCCTCCTATGCATTACTTCATTCTTTATGAATATAAAGGGGACCACACTATCATATCAAAGTCCACATAGGTGTTCTAAAGCTACTGACAGGTATGATTTCTAGCACGTAGACACTTATCAGCACTAGACACTTATCTAGTAGACACTTATCTAGCACGTAGACACTAATCAGTTTCTTTGATTCATAATGTTCATATAAGCATCCATTTTGTATATATGAATACATTTTGGATATCGTCAATGATTTACATATCCTTAACAGTCCCACCTGTGGAGATACGCAAAATCAAAACCCTATTCCCATCGAGCCTATCGATCTATCCTGGTGCATCGATGTTTGTTTCACCCCTTATAAGAAGACCCATCTCTAGTTGATTGAACCGCTCTTAACGGACTTGTGCAGAATGAAGTCAGATCCATCTCTATCCCTCATCAGCATGTCTCAGGCAGGTATACTCCAAGGGAAGTGGATATGGCAGTTTTCTCACGGTTTCACAGCAGCATCTTTCTTTGATAGGATCCTTGAAGTCAGTGTGCATGGTCATCACTGTGGTTTCCATAGTTTTCATCATCATTATTTTTAAGGCATGGAGCTACGCAGCATGGATTAAGGCTAATATGATCAAAATAGATAGAATAGCTACTCCAAATTTAGTGAGAGCTCTTTGCCATCCATCCCACCATCCAAACCAGGTGTCCCATTGATCCTTTACAGCCAGAATTTTGGGCTAGTTTTTTTGATAGGGCAGTAAGGCTTTTGAGCGTCTTAGTTATGCTCCCATCTGGGCTGTGATGGCTGGCATGTAAATACAACAGCTAGTGCCTATCATCTTGTAGCTCTGCTACACTCTCCCATTACTGATTTTATTACAATAAACAGCTTTTTTGCATTCCTCTTTTTACAGACTAGAAAACCAATGTTATTTAAAGGTGGGGATTGACCTTAAGTGAGGTGATGCCAATAGCTTTGATAATTCCACCAGATTCCAACCAGGCACATACATGCTTGGTTTGGCTGAGTGCACATGTGTTTTGTCTGAGAAGAGTGGGCTAAACCACTGCTAATCATCATTAACTGTGGCTTATCAGCTGGGAAAACAGAAGGCTCATGTATTCCAATTTAACATGCCTCATCCTGCAAAAAACAAGCCCTCATATGGCTATGTCGAGAGAATACTAAAAAAGATGTGGCTTTTTAAGAAATATCAATAGCTCAAAAACAAAAAAATGCCTGGGTCCCTAAGGGGTTAACATTTGCAAGTGATGCCAAATATTTAGGTGCAGTTGATTGTGTGTAGAATATTTCTTAATTGTGATTTTCCTACCTTCCAGAGTAAGCAAATATACAGCATTTATCTCTGACTTTTATTGCATATAGACAGTACCAGAATAACACATAACAAATCAAGAACTCCCACCTCACAGCCTTGGATGTCTTCAACAGGAAGTAGCGGTTTGAAAGCTTTAATCGTCAGCTATATTAAGACTTAAAGCAAGGGATTTCTTTATCTGAAACGTAAATGAGGACACGCCATTAGTGTTGAGCATTCCGATACCGCAAGTATCGGGTATCGGCCGATACTTGCGGGTATCGGAATTCCGATACCGAGATCTGATACTTTTGTGGTATCGGGAATCGGTATCGGGATTAATATCAATGTGTAAAATAAAGACCTTAGCGCTTGAAATACCTTAGAAAACGTCACTGCTTTGTGATTGGTCGCGTAGCGGTCACACGACCGCTACGGACCAATCAGAGTGCAGTGACCTCATCTAAGGCTCTTCAAGCGCGCATTCTTAGGTACAACGGCTCCCGGTTACGGCGGTAAAGGCCAGGCTGCGTCGGAGGGTGAGTATATCCCTATTTTTAATTTTAATTCTTTCTTTTACACATTGATATGGATCCCAGGGCCTGAAGGAGAGTTTCCTCTCCTTCAGACCCTGGGAACCATACAGGATACCGTCCGATAATTGGTGTCCCATTGACTTGTATTGGTATCGGGTATCGGTATCGGATTAGATCCGTTACTTTGCCGGTATCGGCCGATACTTTCCGATACCGATACTTTCAAGTATCGGACGGTATCGCTCAACACTACATGCCATGCATCTAAAACTCATCTCATAATATCACATACATTAATTCATACCTGATAAGGCTGGAGTGTATACTTTGAAAATCAATGTCAGAATGACTGTATAATCTTAATTTGAGAATTATACAGACATTCTGATTGGATAAGTGCACCATTTGAATCAGGTCTAAGGCATCTATTTAAGAATGCATACCGTTTGCATTGTCAAATCTGGTATCAGATGGACTTTAACCACCTTACCCTCGAAGATGGTTTGCACATTAATGACCAGGACAATTTTTCAAATTCTGACCACTGTTACTTTATGAGGTAATAACTCTGAAATGCTTCAATGGATCCCCGCGATTCTGATACTGTTTTTTCATGACATATTATACTTCATGATAGTGGTAAATTTTCTTCAATGCGTTTATTTGTGAGAAAAATGGAAATTTGGCAAAAATTTTGAAAAGAAGTGGGTGTGGGTGGGCCCCTTCATGACACTGGACCCTGGGCAACGGCCCCCTCTGCCCCCCCAGTAGCTACGCTACTGTCCTGCGCTCTACACTGAGCATTTACTTTGAGGTTTCCATCTAAATCTCCATTCACTATAGGGAGGCAGCAGAGTTACTCTGGACTCTGTCTGGCCTCTGTTCAGTAGTGTCCTTATTTTCAGAAGTGCACAAAACTATGGCCAATGGCACTTTTATGCAATCCTAAAAAGACGTACACCGCCGGATCACAGGTCAGACAGCGTCCACAGTGCCTCCATCTGCTTCTTTATAGGGAATCTAACATTGAGGATTTCATCTGAATCATGTATTTCAGAGATTTACATGGAAAACCCGGTCAACCGCTCAGCGCAGAGCGCAGGATAAATGTGTGCCGAGCCTTACTGTGATATTTGGGTGGCAGAATGGAAAAAATCAACAGCAGATGAAGAATTGGTTTTATTTATTTTTTATGCCATGCCTTATGCGGTATAAGTGATTAGGCGACTTTATTCTTTGGGTCGGTGTGACTACAGCGATACCAGATTTATATCAGGCTTTTATGTTGGGCTGCTGTCACACTACAGGATGCCTTTTTTTTCAAAAACTGTTTTTTTGGCATAACCATATTTTGAGAGCTATATTTTTTTCATATTTTGGCCCACAGAGTCATGTGAGGTCTTGTTTTTTGTGGGACAAGTTGACATTTTTATTGGTACCATTTACAGACACATGACATTTTTTTATCGCTTTCTATTCCGATTTTTGGGAGGCAGAATGAATAAAAACCAGCAATTCAGGATTTTTTTTTTTGGGGGGGGGGTTGATGTCATTCCATGTGTGGTAAAATTCATAAGGCAGTTTTATTCTTTGGGTCAGCACGATTACTGTGATACCTCATTTACATTTTTTTAAATGTTTTCGCTATTTTACACAATAAAACCTATTTTATAGAAAAAGTAATTATTTTTTGCATCGCTTTATTCTGAGAACTATAGCTTTTTTATTTTTCCGCTGATGGAACTGTATGGTGCTTGTTTTTAGCGGGACAAGGAGTCGTTTTCAGACATACCATTTTTATTTATATCTGCCCTTTTCATCGCATTTTATTCTACTTTTTGTTCTGCGGTATGATGATAACGCATTGCTTTTGTCTTGTTATTTATTTTTTTATGGTGTTCACTAAAGGGGTTAACTAGTGGGACAGATTTATAGGTCGAGTGGTTCTGGACGTGGTGATACCAAATTTGTGTACTTTTATTTTTTGTATTTTTTTTTCATACAAATATTTATTTATGGGTACAATATCTTTTTATTTTTTTATTATTAGCTCTTGATTTTTTTATATTTTAAGAATTAATTAAAAAACATTTTTTAAATTTTTTGCTTTGTCCCACTCTGGGACTAACTGTCAGCTCTGCACTGATAGAGAAAGTTGCTGATCATGTTCTGAGCACGATCAAACACCTTTGTTAGCTCTGGTGACTCTGCCGGCTCCCTGAATGCTGTGATTGAGTTCAATTGCAGCAACTAGGGGGTTAAAATGCTGGGAGCGGTGCAGGGTGTCAGCTGTCAATGACATAATTGAAAAAAATTCTCATCCACTTACATGTTTCGAGGGCAGCAAATATTAAAAAGTGTGTAATCCAAAATGTGCAATATTTGAACTAGACTATAGACTATTCTAGATTGTATGCATCAATTATTTGAATTTGTATGTGCCATAGATTCTACAGATCCCAAATACCTAACCTGCATGACATGAAATCAAGGTTTTTTTCAAGTGTAGGTCAACATTTTGAAAGCTTTCCTTATTTGCATTTATGGAATGTTATTTATTATATTTAATGTATTTAAAGGGTTTGTCTCATGCATCGCTCTCCTGCCCCCCAGCTTTCGGCTTTCTCTTTTTGAGTGATGGATTGGACCAGTAGCATGGTTGAGCTGCCGGCCCATGGCACAAACAGAGGCATTTTTGACTAATCAGAGGAGAGCAGGTGGACTGAAGCTGGCCAGATCCAGAGCAGTGCTTAAAAAAGCTGATAAGAACTGCTGCACTTGTTGCCTAGTAGACCAGCCACATTGGATAGTCTACGGAAATGGGCAGTGACCTAGGCAACTAACTATACACAATCTAATTAAAAATCCTTCCTTTCTTGAGAACGGAGAGCATTTTTAATAAAGAGGCAAATTACAAAGTTGTTTTACAATTGCACTTAACAATTTTACCCATTTCAGTAGACTGCCTAAGAGATTGACAAAATTTATCACGGTAACAGCAATATAACTGAAACACTACAACATATCATTGATGCACATGACAGTACTATATTGCTTCTCAAAGTCTTGGGCATCAAAATAGTCAATAGACCCTTTATGGGGAGTGATATGAAGAAGTGTTTATTAGACCTAGAGGCATGTTTCATTTTTTTTTTAGATATATAAATACGCATCTTAACCTAAAAAATAAATCATGCTTTACTACTAAAAAGAAAATATACCGAAAAAAAATACAATGAAGGAAACCTCATGGAGCAGTATGTTTGGAATAGGATACACTTTAGTGTTAAAGTATGATAAAAACTTGCTCACCTATTTAGGTTGGGTACTGGACAATATGCATTTATAGCACAATTTAGTTGATAAATTGGGGAGAAACCACCAAAATGCAGGTTCCAGTCAGACACTGCCAGAGATGATCTTTTTGTTTAAATTGTGATTGCCAGCTGTTTTTATGAACATTTATTGATTTAGCTTTGCATCAAGTGTAGACATCAAAAATTCCATTTCAATTTTATTCATGTAAGTTACCATATTTTTTTTAATTAGATGCTCTTTTTCCCCTCCAAATGTTTTGGTAAAAATGGTGGTGCATCTTATAATCCAATTGTACCTTATCGGGTGCGTCATATGCTCCAGTTTGTCTTATAATCCACAAAATACGGAACTCAGATTATGTAATCTCATTAATTTTTATTAAGCAGCTAACCAATTATTTAGTGTGAGGTACCTATTTCTATTGTATCTGTATTTGTTTTACATGCAAATCGATGTGATTACCATTGCTTTGTAAAGGTACCGTCACATTAAGCGACGCTGCAGCGATATAGACAACGATGCCGATCGCTGCAGCGTCGCTGTTTCGTCGTTGTGTGGTCGCTGGAGAGCTGTCACACAGACAGCTTTCCAGCGACCAACGATGCCGAAGTCCCCGGGTAACCAGGGCAAACATCGCGTTACTAAGCGCAGGGCCGCGCTTAGTAACCCGATGTTTACCCTGGTTACCAGTGTAAATGTAAAAAAACCCAAACACTACATACTTACATTCCGGTGTCTGTCGCATCCCCCGGCATCTGCTTCCCTGCACTGTGTAAGCGCCGGCCGTAAAGCACAGCGGTGACGTCACCGCTGTGCTCTGCTTTACGGCCGGCCGGCGCTGACACAGTGCAGGGAAGCGGATGCCGGGGGACGTGACAGACACCGGAATGTGAGTATGTAGTGTTTGGTTTTTTTTACATTTACAATGGTAACCAGGGTAAATATCGGGTTACTAAGCGCGGCCCTGCACTTAGTAACCTGATGTTTACCCTGGTTACCAGTGAAGATATCGCTGAATCAGCGTCACACACGCCGACTCAGCGTTGTCAGCGGGTGATCCAGCGACGAAATAAGGTGCTGGCCTTCTAGCTCCGACCAACAATGTCACAGCAGGATCCTGATCGCTGCTGCGTGTCAAACACAACGATATCGCTATCCAGGACGCTGCAACGTCACGGATCACTATCGTTATTGTTGTTAAGTTGTTCAGTGTGAATGTACCTTAAGAAGAGCACATCCTGTGTTCAAAATTTGCAATTGGGCATGACATTTTTCCTGACAACCTATACCTGGAATGCAATAGTTTCTTTGTTGGAATGAAATAACGTTGAATTGGCTTTTATCTTTGGTGTTGGATGAAATTCTTTCTTTTGATGGGATACAAGGAATGTGAACATTATTTATTTCAAGGGCAAGGCTTTTTCCATTTTCCCAGTTTTCTCAAGAGGAATGTTAATATGATGGTGAATGAACAGAACTGGATTGTCCACCAAGTTCTATAGGAATATTTTGGGCCTGATCTCATTCACCTGACAACTGCACTATTCAAGGAACAATGTATAAAATATGCAATCTTCTTCCACTCCATATCCCCAGGAAAAAGTTGACAAAGTAATGTAGGGAGAGCGACTAGCCATTTCTATTAAAAGGGAAGAACGTCTTATTGACCATTAAATTTAACAACATTATCCTTTGAATAGCTCAGAGACGTCTGACAGTGTTGGCAATGCAGTATAGTTTTAGAGAGCAGCGATTTCGACAAGTTAACAAAAAGCTGATTTAGGAAAAACTAATGCATAATTGAAAATAGTAGTGCTGAAAGCAAGAAATAAAGTTACTACTATAGAGATACAGATTTATTGAGGTCCTATAAAAGAAGCATTACAGTAGTTCATTACAAGACTTTGTCTTTAAGAAGCTTTGCTATTGACCCCAATAGTTGTTCCCTTCAACACGTTATCAGTGGAAGTTTTGCTGTTGTGCTTCCCTTCATTGTGTCCTAGGACACAATTTCCTGACAATGTCCTCCATGCCTCATTTGCTTTGGAAAAATATAAAGAAGTAAATTATACAAAAAGTGATTTAAAGTCTCTCCTGTGCTTAAAATGATGTAATTAACAGTATATAATATCATCAAAATGTATCCGTGCATATGTGACGTTGAATAAAATAATAGTAATAATATATGGACGGCAAATATATCCACTGTAACATCTAGGGACACTTGTGACGTAGGATAGTTGCCTACTTACTAGAGTGTATTGCTCATATAACGTTCTGTGCAGTTTGTCCATCTACTACTTGAGCATGGAACCTGATTAGCTCAAATCGTTTGCTTTACATTATGCATGTCACATATTAAAGTTGCATGATATCACATCAAGTTTGAGAAAACCTGCCTGCCTTATATCAAACATAAGCAGATTGCATAGAGATTTGTAACCATTTTAACTAAAAAGAAGAGTAAGTATATGTGTATGCAAAATGTCTTCAGTCCACTGTAGTAAACAGGAGACACACGTCACGCATTTGTCTGGCCATGTTCCAGTAACATCTATCTTTGCTTTCAAAAGGCTGCCATAACTCTGATAAATAGTACTGACGGTGGGGGAGACTGTGCTGCTATTAATGCTGGGTTTGTGCTCCCCAATTTGACATTTTATAAGCAGAGCATTCGGATCTGTTACTGGGAGCTTTCTGCTGCTCCTCTGGAACTAATATCAGCACAAAAACTATGTGCTGGAGGCTTCTTGATATGGTTTTGAAAAACCAAACAGCTGCATGCCAGCATTACATTACAAGCACAAGTCCAAGCATTGGACTATCAGACTGATGGGCTTGGTTTTGGCGAATACAAAGGAATATTGCGAGCCTGACTGGATTGGGTCAACTATAAAGTTTGGAAGAGGAAGGATAATGTTATGGGGTTGTTCCCTACTTTGGCCTAAGCCTCTTAGCTCCAATATAGCAAAATCTTAATGCCTTGTAACACCAAAATTGTCATGTCCCATGACTGGGAATTATACAGTATTGTATTATCATTGTACTGTTGTTATGCAATCAGGTTTGCTCTTTTTAGAAATTTGTCCTGTCTCTCTCCCTGTAGTCCAGCTCTGATGTAAGTAACCCTTCAGTTCTTTCTGCTCAGTTAGTGTTCGTCAGACATCTTGTTAGGTTCTTCTCTTTATATTTGTTCCAGAATATTGTTTTTACCTGTTTGCAGCTGCTGTCACTTTTGTGCATAATACAAGAATTCAGCCTAATTCCTCTACTGGGATTTTCATACACACGTGGTCAAAATTGTTGGTACCCCTCGTTTAATGACAGAAAAACCCACAATAGTCACAGAAATAACTTGATTCTGACAAAAGTAATAATAAATAAAAAATCTATGAAAATGAACAAAAAAAATTCAGAAATTGCTTTTCAACCATGCTTCCACAGAATTAGAAAAAAAAATAAAGCTCATAAAATAGGCTTGGACAGAATTAATGGTACCCCTGAAAATCATGTGACAAAAGGGACATATTAAATCAAGGTGTGTCCACTAATTAGCATCACAAGTGCCTACAATCTTGGAATCAGCGAGTGGGCCTGTGTATAGGGCTACAGATACTCACTGTGCTGTTTGGTGACATCGTGTGTATCACACTCAACATGGACCAGAGGAAGTGAAAGAAAGAGTTGTCTCAGGAGATTAGAAAGAAAATTAAGCGACACCCATTGGACCGGACCGCCCTGCAGGTGAATATAATAAAACTTATTTTCTTCTCTTGCAGGTTGGATCGGGGGCTTATCTACAGCATTATAGAATGATGTATATAAGCCCTGAAAGGCGATGGCCATAACTCGTATCTTCCAAACCTGGCGACAGGTTCCCTTTAAGAAAGTATAGACCTCAATCTGTGTGAAACATGAAATTTATTGTAATGTGTCAGATTTATGGCAAAAATTGCTGAGTCACATCACCAACAACTATGTGCAGCATATGAGTTGTATACATGGAAAAGCCAGGAATCTGTTACAATTTTGAAGAAAATGAATCCACACAAATCTCTAGAAAAACTGCAAAGTTTAGAGCAACTTAAAGTGGTTGTCCACTACTAGGACAATCCCTTCTTAAACTAAATGTTCGCCCCTGATAAAAATAATAAAGCCTATACTCACATCCTATGCCGGCTTAGTTCCAGCGATGTTGGCACTTGCGGTCCTGGGGCTGTTATGCAGTGGAATGACACGTGATGCCCGGTGCCAAATCAGCTCAGCGTCACTGTCTCCGCTTTTGGGAACTGATCATCAAGAAGAAGTCCTGGATGAGCTGCAGCCCTGGCTTCCTCTTCATGTACAGTTCGTACAAATGTGGAGACAGTGTCGCCAGCGCTGATTGGGCGCTAGTGTCACATGTCACATGTCACAAGACTGCATCACAGCCCCGGGGATAGAGAGAGTGCCGGCACCGTGGGAAAAGCGTCGGCACGGGAGGTGAGTATAGGCTTTATTATTTTATCAGGGCCGAATGTTTAGTTTGAGAATTGGTTGTCCTAATAGTGGACAACCCCATTAATTCTGAGAGCAACATCACAGTACGTGATATTAAGTCTAAGAAGGATTAGGGGCATCATCTCACATTTCTGGATCCATGAAGCAGGTAAAATGATCATTAAAGTTATGTTCTTTGATATATTCAACCTCAGTGAGCAGCTTGTAAGGGCACGTGTAGAAGCAAAGGCTACTAAGATACAAGCTGGCTTTGCGCAAAAGAACACTAAATTCGAATTGAGCATAGCAAAGAAACATAGAGTTGGAATTCAGTGCAGCAACTCAAGCAACACAGAGAAACACAGAGCTGAAAATGAATGCAGTGAGCAAAAGAGCAAAAATAGAGGCTCTAGATAAGGAATGTTATTATGAAATTGCAAAATTAAAGGTCCTGGAACAAGCTACCAGTGGTAGTCAAGCACTGACTATGTGGTAAGCCAAAATAGTGAACCATTGATTGCTACAATTTTTCCTGACAGTATAGACATTTCACAAAAGTGCCAGGATGCAGGACCTTCTGCAGCATCCTATATTCAGGCACAAAGCACTGCCTATTCATTACCTTGAACCTCCTTCATGCCCCAGAATCAGGGCTGGCTCAAGGTTTTCATGGGCCCTGGGTGAAAGACTCTCAGTGGGCCCCTTTAACACATACCACGATTCTTAATGTACAGGTACGACAGAGAAATATAGGTATAGTACAATATCAAAGAATTTACTTACTTCTTACATGAGTGATATCTATTGTAAATTCTACAATAGCTCAGAAACCGAACAGTATAGTCCTCCATACAGTATTATTGGCCCCACATAGTGCTCCATACAGAATAATGAGCCCTATATAATGCTCCATACAGAATAATCAGCCCCATATATTGCTCCATACAGATTAATGGACCCTATATAATGCTTCATACATGAAAATAATGAGCCACATATATTACTCCATACAATATAATAAGCCCCATAAATTGCTCCATACAGTATAATGAGCTCCCTATAATGCCCCAAACAGTATAATGAGCCCCACACAATGCTCTAAACAGTATAATGACCTCCATATATTGCTCCATACAATATAATGAGCCCCATATAATGCTCCATACAGTATAATGTGCCCTATATATTATTCCATACATAATGAGCCCGATATAATGCTCCAAACAAAATAGGCCCCATATAATGTTCCATACAGTTTATGCTGGGCCGCATATATTGCTCCATACAAAATGGGTCCCATATAATGCTCCATACAAAATAGGCTCCATATAATGTTCCATACAGTTTATGATGGGCCCCATATATTGCTCCATACAGAATAGGCCCCATATAATACTCCATACAGTATATGGTATAATGCGCCATACAGCATCTATAAGATGCTCCATAGATAATGGGCCCCATATGAGGTTCCATATATAATGGGCCCCATATAATTCTCCATATATGATTGGCCCCATAAGATGCTCCATATATAATGGGCCCTATAAAATGCTCCATATATAATGGGCCCCATATAATGCTCCAAATATTATGGGCCCATATGATGTTGCATATATAATGGACCCCATATAATGCTCCATATATGATGGGCCCTATATAATGCTCCATATATGATGGGCCCCATATGATGTTCTATATATAATGGGCCCCATAAAATGCTCCATATATAATGGGCCCCATATAATGCTCCAAATATTATGGGCCCCATATGATGCTGCATATATAATGGGCCCCATATAATGCTCCATATATGATGGTTACTATATAATGCTGCAAACATAAAAAAATGAAATATCTCTCCTCCCTGGCCACTACTCTACTCCGGACTCTTCAGCGTCTTCTGGCTCTCTGCAGTGTAACTCTTCAGAGCAGAGAGCGCACACTAGTCAAGTAATCGTGCCCTCTGACCTGAAAAGTTACCGTCAGAGGACGCGGAAGATGTCGCAGCAGAGTAATGGGGAGAGGTAAGTTTTGAAAATACCAGAGCCCTCAGCAAGTGGGGGGCCCCACACGCAAGCACTGGCACAGGCACCGGACCCCCATAGCACGCTGGTGACCCTGACGTCAAGTGGACCCCCCACCTGTTCAAGGTCCCAACACTTGACCAGGTGTGATGGGTGCTGACACCGGCCCTGACCAAAATGTGCCATGGCCCTGCAGTTCAGCAAACTCTATACACAGATGCATACATGCAACCAATATGCCGGCATGTCACCATATTCCAGACAGCCACATGGTTCCAGTTCCATGCGTGGCAGAAAAGATGCACATTAATAAAGTGCATACCATACTTCCCAGCATTTCTAGGTTAAGATAATATGAATAAAAGTACTCAGCCACCAATTGTCTTTTCAAAATTAGAGAAAACTGACATGCTAGACTTTGCAAGGAACATGGTTTGCCATGAATTTACTAACATTTATTTCACAAGGTTGGATGATCAGCTTGTTAACAACAAAAATTGGAAATATACTTTAAGAACTATAATTAGTGAACTTGGCATTACCATTGCTGAAGAACTACATTTGCTAATCAGGTGGCTTTGCTGTCCTGAAGTTATAGAGAATGCACTGTTTGAACGACTACAGGATTTTTAAAAAATATCCCGTTAGGCCAGTTCAAAATTCCAAGAGCTCAGTGACTTACTGTTAGAGCTCCAGTTGGGAAAGCAGACAGGAATCTACTTGGCCTCAACTATCTAAACACTGCTCGTGGTCCAAACCCCATATTTTTTAAACTACCATACAATATTCAAGAAAGGTGGACCATACATGGGTTGAGATACAAAAGAGAAAATTAAGTTTATTTTCCTCAGTTTTCCTACCTCTGTGAATTTATCAAGAATATTACAGAATATAAGACTAACCCAAGCTTTTCCTACTGAGAACTCAGGGTCCCAAATTTATCTCCTCCTAAGTATGAGAGTGTGTTCTAACAACAGAAACTCCAGGGATCCTGTGTCACTGAAATAGACTGATATTGTTTCCACACATATGAGGGGCGTTCATTAAAGATTTTCCCTGACCCACTTCTATTTATCACAGGATGCTGAAACTGCACATGTGTAATGATATAAGTCTCTAATGGTTACGTGTCAATTTGCAACTCAGAACTGATAACGGTCTTGATTTTACAGGTGCTGAAGTGGTGTAAGGTTTGATAATGGACCCAGTGGAATACAGAGTGGTAATCAATTTTCTTTACTTGAAAGGTTGCACATCAAAGGAGATGGTTGATGAGATGAAAGAGATTTATGCTGATGATTCCCCATCATAAGATGTTATGAAGAACTGGCATCGTCAATTCAAATGTGGTCGGACTTTGGTACAAACAGCCCCAATTCCAGGACGACCCCACTCCGCTATTGATGAGCACACCATCCAGCAAGTGGAGTTTGCCATTTTGGAAAATTGCCTCATAATCATACAATTAGATTGTAAGCTCGCGAGCAGGGACCTCACTCCTAATGTCACTGTTTAAATTGTCTTAACTTGTATTGAATTTGTCCGTATATGTCCCCGCTTAATTGTAAAGTGCTGCGGAATATGTTGGCGCTATATAAATAAAAATTATTATTATTATTATTATTCGCCCCCTAGCCAAAAATGTCAAGATTAGTGTGGGGTCCATTGAAAAAATCATCCAAGACCATCTTCACATGCATAAGGTATCTGCTCACTGGGTTTCACGGCTGCTCAAATCTTTTTAGAAGCAGGAAGTAGTTGAATGCTCTCATGCGCTCTTGATGATGTGCCATGGAAACTTGGAGGGCTTTTTCAACAGATTGATAAAAGAGGATGAAAGCTAGGTCCATCACTATGATCCTGAGACTAAAGTCCAGGCAATGCAATGGAAGCATCATGACTCACCGCCTCCAAAGAAAGTATGTGCCCTCGGCAGGCAAGGTCATGCTGACAGTATTTTGAGACCAGCATGGAGTAGCATTGATGGATCTCCTAGCAAAGAGCACCATGATCACTGGGGCATACTATGATAAACTGCTGCAGATATTACAGGAGGCCATCAAAACCAAGAGACGTGTCATGCTCACCAAAGGTGTCCGCCTTCTGCAAGACAATGTACCAGGTCACAACTCACATGTTGCCCAAATGTAAGCATGCTCCTGTGGCTTTGAAATTCTACTGCATCACTCTTATTCACCTCACTTCGCACCATCAGACTTCCACCTCTTTCCAATAATGAAGTTATTTTTGAAGGGCAAGCATTTTCCAGATAATGAGACTCTGATTTTCGAGGTCACAATGTGGCTTTTAGAGCAACCTATCGACTGAGCGGGTGTTCAGATGTGCAGCACACTGCTGCAGGGGTTCTACCGACATTTTGTGAAAGCCCAGAGCCCCCCACAGTTACATGGTTTCCTATGCGGTGCACTGTGGAAAAATGGCTGCCAGGGGGCAGCACATGTACACATGGAGATCTCGGCACCAAGATCTCGGGAGATGAGATCTCAGGGCTGAGATACGGATAACAAACAGTATCAAAATGTAATAACTAGTAACAATACTCACCTGCCAAACGCCCACTTACCAAACACCCACCTACTTCTGACCAACGGCATCACATCTCAGTTGACCTAAACCCAGTTGATTAAGGGAAAAGACTCACAGATGCATCTAGGCTTGTCATCAACATAGTTTCCTACATAAGGATTCCTGTTCAAATAATACCAATACCAACGAGTTGTTGGAACTAGAGTCTGACAAAGTAATTAGACAAACTATCTCTATTCACTACACTTCTGAGGTTCCAAAATTGAAGCTAAAGTATCATCGCTTTGAGTGCTTCTCAAGCTGGTTATCTATTGTGCAGGCAGTTGCTCATCTAATTCACATCACTCACTGTTTTAACAGCAAAAAATCATTAGAGTGTTGTGGCTGGCATATGTGTAAAAGACACCCTACTGTTGCTGACATAGAACATGCCAGACAGGTCATCATCAAGTGTGTGCAGCAAGAAGAATGTCGTCACAAGATTTTCAGCATCAAAAATGGTACCAGTCTGTCCAAGAACACACTGCTTGAATTGAACCCAGTGGTCGATCACTACAAATTGCTAAGAGTGGGTAGTTATATAGAGAAATCTGATTTATGCTATAAGGAGCAGAATCCTATTATCATTCCAGGTCGTCACTAAATTGCTACTTTAATGGTCTGACACTATCATGAACGAGTATGGCACCAAGGCAGACAGCTTACTGAAGGCGCCACCAGGTCTCCTAGCTTGTGGACTATGGGAAAAAAGATATGTATCTCCTCAATGCTCCATAGATGCATTAAAGGGACACTGTCACCTGAATTTGGAGGGAACAATCTTTAGCCATAGGGGCGGGGTTTTGGGGTGTTTGATTCACCCTTTCCTTACCCGCTGGCTGCATGCTGGCTGCAATATGGGATTGAAGTTCATTCTCTGTCCTCCATAGTACACGCCTGCGCAAGCCTGTGCAAGGACAGAGAATGAACTTCAATCCCATATTGCAGCCAGCATGCAGCCAGTGGGTAAGGAAAGGGTGAATCAAACACCCAAAAACCCCGCCCCTATGACTAAAGATTGTTCCCTCCAAATTCAGGTGACAGTGTCCCTTTAAGTGTCAAACATTAAGAGTAAAACATTAACATCAAAAGATGGTGAAACCCTCAGCAAATCCGCTATGTACAAATCAGCCAATCATGTATGTCTTTGGCCAAATTGTAGATTGTTACAAGCAGGACCTGTGGTTGACCTGCAAAAGGTAAGCATTGGGCTGTGCTATTTATCTGTCTTAGCATCAGTGAAATACACATTGATGTGATTGAATCCATTCATTCCACTTGCTTCATCAATGCCCTCAGAAGATTCTATTACATCCAGTGACCTGTCAGATAACTTAGGTCTGACGTCGGCACTAACTTTGTAGGTGCCTGCAAGGAACTACAGCTAGACAACTTCTTGACTGACAATGGTTGAAACTGTGTGTTCAACCCCCACATTCATTGCACTTGGGAGGATCCTTGGAACGTATGATTGGAATTGCATGAAGAATCCTTGATTCAATGTTGCTGGACCACAAGCTGCCTCCCTCTCATGAAGTTCTGGTCATCTTTCTTGCAAAAGTGTCTGCTGTAATAAATGCAAGACCATTTGTACTAGTATCATCAGTCTCTAATGCTACAATGATTCTTACTCAGGCTACACATCTTTCAAAGAAGATTGGAGCTGATGATATCCTTCCAGGGAATTGGGACCACAGTGACATTTACAGATGTCAGTGGAAGCAGGTACATCACCTATCTACTGTGTTTTGGCATTGCAGGAAAACGAAACACATGCATTTACTTCAAGGACCTCACAAATGACAGACATTAAAATCTAACCTCTAAGAAGGAGATCTTGTCCTTCTAAAGGATAAAGAAGCTCATTGTAATCGTATCAAGTTTATTAAAGTAATGAAAGGGGATTCAACATGATTTTTCCTTCATGATCACTGAACTTGTACTGCTTCTGCCAAAAAAGGATATCAGATAAAGGACTCTATTACTGGACACAGCTTACAGCAGGGAGCATACATCCACATACTACCAGCTGAGTCACAACTTAGAACATTCACCATTTGGACTATTGGGTTTATGGAACTGTTTGCACGTTGTGGCATTCCCAATCTGAATATTGGTTTCCAATTGAACTTGGACTATATTATTATCGTGGATTACAAGCCATCAACAATAAATTTAAACTACAGAACTGTTTGTAGTTTTATTGTTGCATGCTTTCGTGTTGAATTCTGTCTTTCAGGTTTCAACAACAGGGCAACTTTGGAAGACTTCATGTCAAGATTGGTTTATCATGAAATCTAAGGATTTCATATCCCACGATTGGGAATTATACAGTACTGTGTTATCATTGTATTGTCGTTGTTACACTGCTGTTCAATCAGGTTTCCCATTTTCAGAAGTTTGTCCTGTTCTCTCCCTGTAGCCCAGCTCTGATGTAAGTAAGCCTTCCCTTCTTCTTCCTCAGTTAATGATTGGCAGCCAACTTGTTAGGTTCATTTCTGCATATCTCTGTTTCAGAATTGTCTTTTTACCTGCTGCAGTTGTTGCAGCTGCTGCTGTTACCATTGTGCATAATTCACATTCAAAACACTATACTTGTTTTATCTCCGTAATGAAAGGAATACTTTTACATGGTTTGTAAAAAAAAAGCCTCAGCTTGCACCAACCTGTTTATAGACAACAGCAAGGCATCATTCTTTCCCCCAAAAGGATAATTTTTGGACTGTTTATATAATATTAGTAGTCTACAAGGTTTGAAACTGCTGTGTGTCATTAAATAGGCTGCTAGTTATGCCTAATTACCATCGATTTTCCCTTAGTCAGAAGTCACTTAGACATTAAAAAGATAGTGTTTGCGTAAAAGAATTCAAAACTGGTTCAATAGACTCCAAGGTAATTTTAAAGTGTATGACATATTTTCCAGGCAATGAGAGTTGTTTTAAATTATGCTTTGCAGTTACCAATTAAAATTAAGGTGAAACCTGCAAAATCAAATTTCAAAAAATCTGTTCACCTCTAATAGTCAAAGTGTGCAGTATGCTCTTTGTAGTTGAATACTGAGAAACATGGGGTCAAAACAGTCTGTCTATAAAATGTACTTTTTTTCATTATTTCATCATACAAAAACATTTTTAAGCACAATTTAGAATAAGTAGTAATACAGAAGCATCAACATTAAAAATGAAGGACTCGGGTAAGATGAATCTAGGGTCAACACATAATAGTACAAAGATCGAGGGAATGGTGTTCCTGAATTAGATTCATTCTAGTCTATTAACATGTGTTAATGTGAATTGCACCATAATGATCAAAAGTCTTGACACTTGTCTTAATATCAAACAAAGCAACAGGGAAGCTATGTGCCATAAAAAATATTCACATTTTATTTATAGTATAATTAAAATAGAGAATTGTATTAAAATCCAGTTAAAGGGGACAACAGTGCAATGAAGGCAACCATCCAAGAAATTATAATACCACAACAAAGTGACATGAATACAAAAAGGTATGAAAGATATTACTAATATAAGGAGGAGGGCATTTTTGTTGTGAATTGAACTTTTTGGCTCCCTCTTGTGGTCACTAGCGACATGACACTTTGATTTTCTTTCCCCAGCTTGGTACCCACCTGGTTCGTTAGTCCAGGGGTGTTGCTATTTAAACTCCCTGGATTCTCAGTCTGGTGCCTGGCATCGTTGTAATCAGTTCCTTTCTGTTTGCTCCTGTCTGCTGGTCCTGGTTCTTTGCAAAATAAGCTAAGTCCTGCTTCCTTATTTTTTGGTTATTTCCATTGCTCTTATTTTTGTCCAGCTTGTACTAAATGTGATTCCTGATATTGCTGGAAGCTCTAGGGGGCTGATATTCTCCCCCCGTGCCATTAGACGGTTCGGGGGTTCTTGAATATTCAGCGTGGAAATTTTGATAGGGTTTTTGCTGACCGTATAAGTCATCTTCCTATATTCTGCTATTAGTCAGTGGGCCTCTCTTTGCTAAAACCTAGTTCATTCTTACGTTTGTCTTTTCTTCTTACCTCACCGTTATTATTTGTTGGGGGCTTGTATCCAACTTTTGGGGTCTTTTCTCTGGAGGCAAGAAAGGTCTATTGTTTCCCTTTAGGGTTAGTTAGTTCTCCGGCTGGCGCGAGACGTCTAGAACCAACGTAGGTACGTTCCCCGGCTACTGCTATTTGTTGTGCTAGGATCAGTTATACGGTCAGCCTAGTTACCACTGCCCTATGAGCTGGTTTTTTGTGTGTGCAGACTTGGTAATAACCTCTGAGACCCTCTGCCATTGGGGTCATAACAGTATGCCAGGCCAAAAGTAATACTTAATGCATTGCAGAAGTGGGATTATAAGAAAGGAAATCCTGAGTTTTGTTTTTTTTCCTTTCTTCCTCCCCTTTATCTCTGAGTGGCTTGAGCTTGCTGCAGACATGAATGTCCAGACTTTGATTACTAGTGTGGATCAGCTTGCTGCTCATGTGCAGGGCATTCAAGATTTTGTTACTTGTAGTCCTATGTCAGAACCTAAAATACCTATTCCTGAACTGTTCTCTGGAGACCGATTTAAGTTTAAGAACTTCAGGAATAATTGTAAATTGTTTCTATCTCTGAGACCTCGTTCGTCTGGAGACTCAGCTCAGCAAGTAAAAATTGTTATCTCTTTCTTGCGGGGCGACCCTCAGGATTGGGCCTTCTCGTTAGCGCCAGGAGATCCGGCATTGGCAAATATTGATGCGTTTTTTCTGGCGCTCGGGTTGCTTTATGAGGAGCCCAATCTTGAAATTCAGGCAGAAAAAGCTTTGCTGGCTATCTCTCAGGGCCAGGATGAAGCTGAAGTGTATTGCCAAAAATTTCGGAAATGGTCCGTGCTTACTCAGTGGAATGAGTGTGCTCTGGCCGCAAATTTCAGAAATGGCCTTTCTGAAGCCATTAAGAATGTGATGGTGGGTTTCTCCATTCCTACAAGTCTGAATGATTCCATGGCGCTGGCTATTCAAATTGACCGGCGTTTGCGGGAGCGCAAAGCCGCTAATCCTCTGGTGGTGTTGTCTGAACAAACACCTGATTTAATGCAATGTGGTAGAATTCAGACTAGAAATGAACGGAAAAATCATAGACGTCAGAATGGGTTGTGTTTTTACTGTGGTGATCCTACACATGTTATATCAGCATGCTCTAAACGCTTAACAAAGGTGGTTAGTCCTGTCACCATTGGTAATTTGCAACCTAAATTTATTTTGTCTGTGACTTTAATTTGCTCATTGTCTTCCTACCCTGTTATGGCGTTTGTGGATTCAGGTGCTGCTCTGAGTCTTATGGATTTTTCATTTGCCAAACGCTGTGGTTTTGTTCTTGAGCCGTTGGTAAATCCTATCCCTCTTAGAGGTATTGATGCTACGCCATTGGCGGAAAATAAGCCGCAGTTTTGGACACAGGTAACCAAGTGTATGACTCCTGAACATCGGGAGGTGATTCGTTTTCTGGTTCTGCATAAAATGCATGATTTGGTCGTTTTGGGTCTACCATGGTTACAGACCCATAATCCAGTTTTGGATTGGAAGGCAATGTCTGTGTCAAGTTGGGGCTGTCAGGGAATTCATGGCGATTCCCCGCCGGTGTCTATTGCTTCCTCTACTCCTTCGGAAGTTCCTGAGTATTTGTCTGATTATCAGGATGTATTCAGCGAGTCCAGGTCCAGTGCTCTTCCTCCTCATAGGGACTGTGACTGCGCTATAGATTTGATTCCGGGTAGTAAATTTCCTAAGGGAAGATTATTTAATCTGTCTGTACCTGAGCATACCGCAATGCGTTCGTATATCAAGGAGTCTCTGGAGAAGGGGCATATTCGTCCATCCTCTTCCCCTCTTGGTGCGGGATTCTTTTTTGTGGCCAAGAAGGACGGATCTTTGAGACCTTGTATAGACTATCGGCTTCTGAATAAAATCACTGTTAAATTTCAGTATCCTTTGCCTCTGTTGTCGGACTTGTTTGCCCGGATTAAGGGTGCCAAGTGGTTCACCAAGATAGATCTTCGTGGTGCGTACAACCTTGTGCGCATTAAGCAGGGAGATGAATGGAAAACTGCATTTAATACGCCCGAAGGTCATTTTGAGTACTTGGTGATGCCTTTTGGGCTCTCTAATGCCCCTTCAGTGTTTCAGTCCTTTATGCATGATATTTTCCGGAAGTACCTGGATAAATTTATGATCGTTTATCTGGATGATATTCTGTTTTTTTCTGATGATTGGGACTCCCATGTAAAGCAGGTCAGGATGGTGTTTCAGGTTTTGCGGGAGAATGCTTTGTTTGTCAAGGGCTCAAAGTGTCTCTTTGGAGTGCAGAAGGTTCCCTTTTTGGGTTTTATTTTCTCCCCTTCTGCGGTGGAGATGGACCCAGTCAAGGTCCGAGCTATTCATGATTGGACTCAACCCACGTCAGTTAAGAGTCTTCAGAAGTTCTTGGGTTTTGCTAACTTCTACCGTCGTTTTATCGCTAACTTTTCTAGCGTTGTTAAACCTTTGACGGATATGACCAAGAAAGGTTCTGATGTTGCTAACTGGGCTCCTGCAGCCGTGGAAGCTTTCCAAGAGCTGAAGCGCCGGTTTACTTCGGCGCCTGTTTTGTGTCAGCCTGATGTCTCACTTCCCTTTCAGGTTGAAGTGGATGCTTCTGAGATCGGTGCAGGGGCCGTTTTGTCGCAGAGAGACCCTGGTTGCTCTATAATGAGACCATGTGCTTTTTTTTCTAGGAAGTTTTCGCCTGCTGAGCGGAACTATGATGTTGGCAATCGGGAGTTGTTGGCCATGAAGTGGGCATTTGAGGAGTGGCGTCATTGGCTCGAGGGTGCTAAGCATCGTGTGGTGGTCTTGACTGATCACAAAAATCTGATGTATCTCGAGTCTGCTAAACGCCTGAATCCTAGACAGGCCCGTTGGTCATTGTTTTTCTCCCGTTTTGACTTTGTGGTCTCGTACCTACCGGGTTCAAAGAATGTGAAGGCTGATGCTCTTTCTAGGAGCTTTGTGCCTGACTCTCCTGGAGTCTCAGAGCCAGCTGGTATTCTTAAAGAGGGAGTTATCTTGTCGGCCATTTCTCCGGATTTGCGACGTGTGTTGCAGAGATTTCAGGCTGGTAGACCTGACTCTTGTCCACCTGACAGACTGTTTGTTCCTGATAAATGGACCAGCAGAGTCATTTCCGAGGTTCATTCCTCGGTGTTGGCAGGGCATCCGGGGATTTTTGGCACCAGAGATTTGGTGGCTAGGTCCTTTTGGTGGCCTTCCTTGTCACGGGATGTGCGGTCATTTGTGCAGTCCTGTGGGACTTGTGCTCGAGCTAAGCCTTGCTGTTCTCGTGCCAGCGGGTTGCTCTTGCCCTTGCCTGTCCCGAAGAGGCCTTGGACACACATTTCCATGGATTTCATTTCAGATCTTCCGGTGTCTCAGGGCATGTCTGTCATCTGGGTGGTATGTGATCATTTTTCCAAAATGGTCCATTTGGTGTCCTTGCCTAAGCTGCCTTCCTCTTCCGATCTGGTTCCTCTATTCTTTCAGAATGTGGTTCGTTTGCACGGCATTCCTGAGAATATCGTGTCTGACAGAGGATCCCAGTTTGTTTCCAGGTTCTGGCGATCCTTTTGTGCTAAGATGGGCATTGATTTGTCGTTTTCATCTGCCTTTCATCCTCAGACTAATGGCCAAACTGAGCGAACAAATCAGACTCTAGAGGCTTATTTGAGGTGTTTTGTTTCTGCAGATCAGGATGATTGGGTGACCTTCTTGCCATTGGCTGAGTTTGCCCTTAATAATCGGGCTAGTTTCGCTACTTTGGTTTCGCCATTTTTCTGCAACTCTGGTTTTCATCCTCGTTTTTCCTCGGGACATGTTGAGCCCTCTGACTGTCCTGGGGTAGATTCTGTGGTGGATAGGTTGCAGCGGATTTGGAATCATGTGGTGGACAACTTAAAGTTGTCACAGGAGAAGGCTCAGCGTTTTGCCAACCGCCGCCGCGGTGTGGGTCCCCGACTTCGCGTTGGGGATTTGGTGTGGCTGTCTTCTCGGTTTGTTCCTATGAAGGTCTCCTCTCCTAAATTTAAGCCTCGCTTCATCGGTCCTTATAAGATTTTGGAAATCCTTAATCCAGTGTCCTTTCGCTTGGATCTTCCGGTGTCGTTTGCCATTCACAACGTGTTCCATAGGTCTTTGTTGCGGCGGTACGTTGTGCCGGTGGTTCCTTCTGTTGAGCCTCCTGCTCCGGTGTTGGTTGAGGGCGAGTTGGAGTACGTGGTGGAGAAGATCTTGGATTCTCGTCTCTCCAGACGGAGGCTTCAGTATCTGGTCAAGTGGAAGGGCTATGGTCAGGAGGATAATTCCTGGGTGGTCGCCTCTGATGTTCATGCGGCCGATTTGGTTCGTGCCTTTCACGCTGCTCATCCTGATCGCCCTGGTGGTCTTGGTGAGGGTTCAGTGACCCCTCCTTAAGGGGGGGGTACTGTTGTGAATTGAACTTTTTGGCTCCCTCTTGTGGTCACTAGCGACATGACACTTTGATTTTCTTTCCCCAGCTTGGTACCCACCTGGTTCGTTAGTCCAGGGGTGTTGCTATTTAAACTCCCTGGATTCTCAGTCTGGTGCCTGGCATCGTTGTAATCAGTTCCTTTCTGTTTGCTCCTGTCTGCTGGTCCTGGTTCTTTGCAAAATAAGCTAAGTCCTGCTTCCTTATTTTTTGGTTATTTGCATTGCTCTTATTTTTGTCCAGCTTGTACTAAATGTGATTCCTGATATTGCTGGAAGCTCTAGGGGGCTGATATTCTCCCCCCGTGCCGTTAGACAGTTCGGGGGTTCTTGAATATTCAGCGTGGAAATTTTGATAGGGTTTTTGCTGACCGTATAAGTCATCTTCCTATATTCTGCTATTAGTCAGTGGGCCTCTCTTTGCTAAAACCTAGTTCATTCTTACGTTTGTCTTTTCTTCTTACCTCACCGTTATTATTTGTTGGGGGCTTGTATCCAACTTTTGGGGTCTTTTCTCTGGAGGCAAGAAAGGTCTATTGTTTCCCTTTAGGGTTAGTTAGTTCTCCGGCTGGCGCGAGACGTCTAGAACCAACGTAGGTACGTTCCCCGGCTACTGCTATTTGTTGTGCTAGGATCAGTTATACGGTCAGCCTAGTTACCACTGCCCTATGAGCTGGTTTTTTGTGTGTGCAGACTTGGTAATAACCTCTGAGACCCTCTGCCATTGGGGTCATAACACATTTTATGTCAAAATTTTCAGTAAGAATTGTGTTATTCCTCAGATCCAAGATAAATAGATAATTTATTCATGTCCAGACTATAAAAAAGTGCAAGTGTGCATCTACCCAAGTGGGAAATTAAGGTGCCTGATATGTATGCCCTTAAAGATAAGGTAACTGGTTCTAGAGAAATTCCAAACTGTATAAGTTATATATAAAAAAAATCAATGGTGGTCCATGGGTACTATACCTCGAGATGGTGCTGACATCCCGACGCGCTTCGCGTTTAGCTTTTTCGAAAAAAAACCCTAACAGGCTAATTAAGGTCTGTAACCTTGGTCAAAGATATCTGAGCACACACATCTCCCAAGGTGCCCAAACTTTTGCTCTGGTCAATTCTCCTTTGTGTAATTTTTAAAATGTAAAAAATTACAATATACAATTATATATATATATATATATATATATATATATATACAGTATATATATATATATATACCTAAAACACAAAGGAAATGTGTTATCTTTAACTTTAGACCTTTTAGAAAAATGATAATTACTTACGGGTAATTTGATTTTCCAGATCCATGACAGCACCGGTACATGAGAGATGGTCCCGCCCCCAAGAACAGGAAACCTGCATAGGAGATAAAAGATGGGGGCGGCACCTCTCTCCTCAGTTTGTTTACAGAGAATGTAAGGTAACCGCTAAGTTAGTTTTAGGCATATAAAAAATTATATTTAACTCTAAGACTATTTATCTATTGTTATGTTAAGTGGTTATTACCCCATCTTTCATTTGTGTATATATTTTTTTTTTTTTTTTTTTATTAAGAGATTTTTATTTTTTTTTTTTTGTGAATCACACACCATCACCAAGATAGGGCGGGAACTAGAGCGGTGCTGTCATGGATCTGGAAAATCAAATTACCCGTAAGTAATTATCATTTTTTCCCTTCCCCATGACAGCACCGGTACATGAGAGGAAGAAATAGAAAGAACCTCTAGGGTGGGACAACAGCAGATAGTACTTTCCTACCAAAGGCAAGATCTGATAGCCCCAGATTCAATCTATAATGGCGGAAGAAAGTAGAGGGTGAAGACCATACTGCTGCATTACAGATTTGCTCTATCGATGCATTTGCCCTCTCTGCCCAAGATGTGGAAATAGCCCTCGTAGAGTGGGCCGTAACACCAGGTGGAGGGACCTGTCCCGAAGAGGAATAGGAAAGTGATATGGCCATACGGAGCCAACGTGCAATAGTTGATTTTGTGGCCTTTTTCCCCCTGTTTGCCCCCTGAAAGGAGACAAAAAGGGCTGTAGACTGTCGCCATGGTTTTGTCACTTCTATATATTGAAGAAGGCAACGTCTGATGTCCAAGCAATGGAAGGTTTCTTCTCCCTGGGATTTTGGGTTGGCACAGAATGAAGGCAAGATTATCTCCTGGTCCCTGTGAAATTTCGAGTTGACCTTAGGTAAGAAGGCCGGATCAGATTTTATAATTACCCTATCCTCCAGAATTTCAGTATACGGAGGGTCAATAGATATAGCCTGAAGCTCACTAATGCGTCTGGCTGAGGTAAGGGCAATCAGGAGAACTGTTTTTAGAGTTAGCGCTTTTTCCGATATGGAGGAAAGAGGCTCGAAGGGAGAGGAGGTCAAGGCGTTTAAAACTAAATTTAAATCCCAGGGAGCGACCTTTGGACGAGGTTTGAATGGTCTGGCTGTAAAGGAGGCCCGAATGAACCTACACACCCAGGGGTGATCAGCCAATTTTTGGTCAAACAAGGCGCTAAGCGCCGAGACTTGCACTTTTAGAGTGCTGGTAGATAATCCCCTCTCCAGACCCTTTTGGAGAAACTCTAGGATTTCAGATATAGGGACCTTCTGAACGGTATCAGTTATCCCTCGGCCTGAGAATTCTAAAAATTTTCCCCATACCTTTTGGTATTTATCAGTTGTGACTTTTTTCCTACTGGACAGTAGAGTAGTAATTAATGGATCCGAGAACCCCTTTGCTAGCAGAAGTCCCCTCTCAAGTTCCAAGCAGTGAGGTGTAGGCTGTGAACCTGAGGATGTGTCACCGGACCTTGGTGTAGAAGGTCTGGGACCTCTGGAAGTATCCACGGGTCCGAGATGGACATACGTCTGAGCCAAGTGAACCAAGCTCTCTTTGGCCAGAAGGGTGCGATTAAGATTATGCGTGATTTCTCTTCTCGGATCTTCTTCAGGACTGTAGGGATCAATGGGATCGGGGGAAACGCATAGGCTAGTTGGAATTTCCATTGGTGTAGTAACGCATCTACTCCTTCCGGGTTCTCTTTCGGGTTTAGAGAGTAGAACCTTTTTACTTTTCGATTCTGCCTTGTGGAAAAAAGATCCACTTGAGGAAGCCCCCAGACTGCACAGATTTCTCCAAATATTCTTTGATTTAGCGACCACTCGCCCTGGTGCAGGACGTGACGACTCAGAAAATCTGCGACAAAGTTTTCCGACCCCTTTAAGTGTGTACTTGTGAGGGACAAAAGGTGGTTTTCGGCCCAAAGAAATAGTCTTCCTGCTTCTTCCATAAGGGAACTTGATCTGGTTCCTCCCTGTCGATTTATATACGACACCGTTGTGCTGTTGTCGGACAATACTACTAAATGTTTCCCTTTGAGATCTTCTTCTGATTGAAGAATTGCCTGCCTTACTGCTGTCAATTCCCTCAGGTTTGAGGAGGCTGATTGCATCTGTGGATTCCATAGACCCTGTAGGATCCGATCTGATAGGTGTGCTCCCCAACCTAATGGGCTCGCATCTGTGGTCAGTATCACCGGATTCTGGATTGACCATGGGACCCCTTTTTTTAGATTCCCGGAATCTAGCCACCAGTTTAGAGAGTCCCGGACATGTTGTGACAATACGATTTTCCGGTTTAGATTGTAGGGTATTCTTGTTTGTTCTGACAGGATCTCCCACTGTAGGTCCCTTGAATGAAGTTGTGCCCATTGGACCGCCGGAATTGTTGCAGTAAGCATGCCTAGGAGGGACATGGCTTCCCTCACCGAGACGTATTGGGCCACCTGTATTTGTGTTATTCTTTGTTTTATGACCTCGATTTTCCTGTCTGGAAGGATACAGATCTGTTTGATTGAGTTTAATTGGATCCCCAGGAACTCCTGTATCTGGGCCGGAATCAATCTTGATTTTTTTAAGTTTATTATCCAACCTAGTTTGGTTAGTAGCTCTCGTACTGTCGTAACTGCTTTTATACACTCTTCTTGATTGTCTGCTATCAAGAGGAAATCGTCTAAATATGGCACTAGCAGAATGTTTTCTCTCCTTACGAAGGATGCTACTTCCGAAATTATTTTTGTAAAAATACGAGGAGCTACCGATACCCCAAAGGGGAGACATTGGTATTGTAGATGGGTGTAGACCTGCCCCAGCTGCACAACCAACCTCAGGAATTGTTGATGCTCTCTGCTGATTGGCACATGATAATAGGCATCGGTAAGGTCTATCACTGCCATATAACATCCTGGATAGAGCAGTTTTACCGCCGTTCTCAGAGTCTCCATTTTGAATTTTTCTACTCGGATGAATTTGTTTAATTCTTTTAGATTGAAAATAGTTCTTAAAGATCCATCCGGTTTTGGAGTGAGGAAAAGGGTGCTGTAAAATCCCCTTCCTATTTCCTGTGAAGGTACTCTTACCAGGACTTTTTTGTCTAGAAGAAGACGAACTTCTTTCTCGAGAATTAACTGGTTCTTTTTGGCCACACGAGTAACTTTTATTCGGTGGGGAGGAAGGGAGATGAAATTTAACCGTAGACCGTCTGATAACAAGTTGATTATCCATTGGGACGGCTGTAAGGTTACCCACTGATGGACAAAAAACCGTAACCTTCCTCCCACCTGGAATATGGCGTCATTGTTTAGGATCTGGTTTTGGGGGTTTGTTGAAAAGAAAACCTCTTTCTCTTTTCTCACCCCAGGGTCTCCCCCGTGTGGTTCTATCCGTTGGGCGGCCTCGGCCCCTACCTGATCCTCGAAAGGACCGACGATTGTCATACCAACGTCGTCTAAAGAAGGGAGGTGGAGGGAAGTGTTTTTTCTTGTCCGCTGCTTTTTCTAAAATTTCGTCTAAAGCGCTGCCGAATAAATATTGGCCCTCACAGGGGACTGCACAGAGCTTCACTTTGGATTGGAAATCAGCATTCCAGTTCTTTAACCATAACGCCCTTCTTCCCGAATTTGAAAGGGCACTAGCTCTGGCAGCAAACCGCACAGAATCAATGGCAGCGTCCGCCAGGAATCCCGCTGCATTTTGAAGTGGAGGGATGACTTCTAGAAGTCTGTCTCTTGGACATTTGTTTTTTATTTGGTCACTAAGTTCCTCCAGCCATTTAACCATGGCACGGGCAGTACAAGTAGCCGCTACTCCAGGTTTAAACGCCCAAGTTGAGGCCTCCCAAGTTGATTTTAGAAAGGCATCCGCCTTTTTATCTAGGGGGTCTTTTAGGGCCCCCATGTCCTCGAAGGGAAGTGCTATGCCCCTGGAGGTACTTGCGATAGCCGCGTCCAACTTAGGCGCCTTTTCCCATTTCTCGCAAATTTCCTCACTAAAGGGATATTTACGTTTTAAAGCCTGGGGAACTGAAATCTTTTTATTCGGTTTTTTCCATTCTTTTTTAATGAGATTTAGAATGTTATCATGAAACGGGAAAACTTTTCGTTTCTTATCCTCCAAATTGCTAAACATAGAGTCCTGAACTGTTTGCTTCTCTTTTGGCGTCTCAACCCCCAGGGTGGACCTGACCAGTTTTAGCAACTTCCCCACATCTTCTGATAACACATAAGGCCGGCCACACTCTTCATCTGAAGAGTCCAGGTCCGAACCCTCGTCGGGCGGAAGCTCACCCAGTTCACCCTCGGATTCTACGTCAGATGTCTGGGCAGACGTAGGGAATGGGTTTACGGAGCTCTGCAGTCCATGATGTTTTAACTGCTCCTTTACAGTGCTTTGTACTTCGCTTCTAACTATATCTTTTATATTCTGAAGCAAAGATGAAGACTCTTCAGACACCGTTTTTTCTATGCATGAGCGGCACATACGCTTTTCATACGTTTTGGGGAGGCTTCTATCACAGAGTGCACATACTTTATGCTTTTGTTTAGAGGTGACTTTTTTTCCCTGCATATATACAAAAAACACAGTGTCACTGACATGTTTTTTGCCTTACAAAGGCACTCACCCACCGGACCCTCAGTACCACGACAGGCTGTGGGATTTCAGCTGGGATCGTCGATTCCTTTAGATCTGCCATCCTGCAGGAGACTGTACCCAGCGCCTGCTTGCCGCCTTGCAGTTTTAAATATGGCGGGCAGGAAGCGGTGTGTGCGCCTCTGAACTTCCTCCCCCCCGGGGAGTGTCAGCACACCGCTTCTTCAGCGTGTAGCGTCACTTCCGGTTCAATCCCGGAAGTTCCCCCATTCAGTCGGCGCCAGCGTCGTGATGGGAACGCTCACTTTTTTCCCTCGGCCCAGCCTCCGGCCAGGAGCGGACGCCGGGGAGTCCGCAGTGGGAAGGACGCACCTGCAGCTCCAGGTATGGAGGCGACGCGCACACGCCGCCACCGCTGCTCCCACCGCGGACCTCGGTCAGAGACCGGCCAAGCACGGGAGACCTCTCCCCATGCAGCACCGCAGGTTCCCCGCAAGAACAGGAAACCAAACTGAGGAGAGAGGTGCCGCCCCCATCTTTTATCTCCTATGCAGGTTTCCTGTTCTTGGGGGCGGGACCATCTCTCATGTACCGGTGCTGTCATGGGGAAGGGAAAATAATTTAATCTTCAATGTGCTTAACTGTTCACAATAACAGTAATTTTGAACAAGGGTTCCCGAACTTTTACATACCATTATATACAGTACAGTGTCTGATTTTATCTTTTACAACAAAGTGTAATTGAGGGAACAGAACTTTACACCCTTATTCCTTTTATCAGCCATCTAAGAAGGATCTGGAAACTTCAGTGGATTCTTATAGTGAGTATATTTATCAGGAACCTAGCTGCAGACTTAAAACAAGAGTCTGCGCACATGTCCCGAGAGTGTGTGAGGAGAATTGCTGAAGGCTTGCCTGCCGATTCGCAGGACATGAGGCACGTGACCTCTGGGGAGATGGCCAAAGGCAGGGCTAGATGCGGCAGTGGCCAGCAACACCGGAGAGTAGTAAGATCGTGCCAAAGTCAAGCCGGGAAGGTCGGAGCAGTACCACAGGGTGAAATGCAAAGAGTGGTCAGGACATAGCCAGAGGTCAGAAAGCCGAATATAGCGGTGCAGTACAAATGGGGCAGACAGGAGAGAGGTACAATTACCAAGCCAAAGGTCAGAACTAGAACCAAACCATAAACAAAGTCACAAGGCAATGCACAGAACGAGGAAACAGAACGGGTCATACACAGGAAGGCAAACGAACTAAACAGTATGCAAGCACACCAGGGGGTCAGACACTCCACAAAGATGAATGTATCACTGACAAGGAACCCCAGGCAGAGGCTGGTAAATATAGCCCTCCCCAAACCAAAAGGAGGCCATGCAAAATTAACCCTGCAGAGGCAGGAAATAGAACCCAGTCCACAACCATGACAATATTAGTGAATTGTTAACATAAGCAGAGTACATCATAAACATAAAGTCAGAATCATAGGAACTATGGAAAATCTGTGACAATAATAATAAAATATCAAAGCATCAACTGAACATCATTATTTACCTACTGTTTACGACTCTACCTGAGACTATTCAAATGATCCATATGAGTTTTCATTTCTCACCCAAATGTTCATTTTAGCATGCAAGAAGACACAAACCAAGTGGTTCCAGATGCTAGCACTTTATCAATTTATCAGTTATTGTATGGGAATGTAAAGCATGAATTCTACTGTGGTCTGCAACATTGATTTTTAATATGATTTATTAAATTAGATCCAGAAAAATGACCACTCAATTGTGATAATTAAATGCTGACATTTTTATATACTGGTTAGTCAACTTCTTTACCATATCTTTTGTACAGTAGCTTCTAAAAGTATGGCTATCAGCTTGATTGACATAAAAATAATAGCAGACAGTATCTTGTAAAGGGAGTAGTTACTAATGGAGTGTTTTCACGGGCCATGACCCTTTCATGTACTATTATACATTATACATTTCTCATTTCTTTAATAATGTATTGTCTGAAACATGTTTGTAAAATCATCAAAGTGACTTTGAAGAAAACATCAATAACTATTAAGAAATTGCCTTCTTGATGCATAGAGACTGGTTTGTATCATTTAAAGAATCTACGACTTGGATGTGTAATTTACCTTTACACAAAAGCACTCCAATCCCATAGGACAGGAACTAGTACATAGTCCCAACCAAATTAATGTTTCTATTTAAAGAAACAAGTGACCTTGATCTGCTTCCTCATGCACTTTAATTAAATAATATACCGTATATAGTTGCAAAAAAGTTATTGAAATTTTGCTATTGATAGTAACTAGAGATTAATAGATCAGACAAATTTCAAATTCGACAAATTCAATTTGCAGCAAAGTCATTGTTCGTGAATTGAATGTCCCTTATTATGCTCTGGTGTCTCTCTGTCTCTCTATAACCCAGAGCATAATAAAGGTAGAAAATAAAAAAAGGCTCATCTGACTTCTGACCTCTCTGGCTCCTCCAGTCCTGTCCTTGGTGTGCTACCACCACTGAGTGCGGAATACCTGGCTTTTTCATGCTAAGTCAGGACTTTTGGCTCTGATGAGACACGGGACGTTTCAGGTCTGCATTTTGGCGAATGTGTTTTTTTTGTAATATTCTAGTAGAATTCAATTCCACTTGAATATGTTTGCTCATCTCTAGTAATAATCACAATACCAACTATATAAGTGTCCAATTTCTATACCATAGCCAAGAGCAGAGCAGGCTTCTTAAGTATTTAAACTGAACTCCACCTTTCGGAACATCGTGATACCTGAATTTATTTTTATCTATCTCCTGAACCCATCATAATATTAAAAGAAGTTGAATAGAATTCAGGGATCAGAGACATGTGCAGTATTTGGTCTCACCTGTTAAAGCTGCTCCCATTTTGCTCCTCCCCAATATGACCTGCCTTATTACAGTTTAGGAACCACTGGTCAAGGGAAAACATTTGATCCTTTCCTCCAAACATAACCATCACAGTAATAACGTGGGAAGAAATTTTCCTAGAAAAAAACTTTTGTCTTAACTGTTGATTTATCATTTAGCATCTAATCTAGACCTTATACCCCTTGTATTTTGTAGTGGAGCACTGTCAATAAAACATTACATTTACAACAATCAGAATTAAGGTTATCTTATCATTGCAATCAATATTTAAAAGAAGTACAATAAATGCTAACCTTAGAAAATTATTTACATTAAGAGTTTTATATAATGCTATGAATTAGCTAATGCCTCTATTACTGTCATCAGAATAGCCGCCCTGGACCCAATGTAGCCAAAGGGAATGGAAGGTACAACTGTCTAGTTTCTGTATGGTTTGAAACGGGAGGGTAGGACATAAAGAGCAAAAGCTCTTTGAGGGGAAGGTACACGTTTAGGCAGACGGCGAACATGGTTCTGTGGGGAGAAAAAGGGAAACCTAGTTGGAGGAACATATGGAATGTCAAGAGGGGGCATACCCAAGTTAGCAGAGGCTTTACAAGGGAGAAAAGGGGACAGTGAGAAACAGAGGTAGCAGGGAATTAGATTGGGGAGGAGGTAGTGGAGAGACACAAGGTAATAGTGGTCATGTAGGGTAGGTATAGGGGAATTGTGGTAGGGGCTCTGTGAGAATAAGGCAAATAGTTGATTTGGCCTTGCCCAAGTGACTTGCAAACAATGGCTCAGACAGTTGCTTGAAGTCACTTTCTCTGTATAGGTCTATGGAGCCTTGTTCTAAAGGCCCCGTCACACTTAGCGACGCTGCAGCGATACAGACAACGATGCCGATCGCTGCAGCGTCGCTGTTTAGTCACTGTGTGGTCGCTGGGGAGCTGTCACACAGACAGCTCTCCAGCGACCAACGATGCTGAGGTCCCCGGGTAACCAGGGTAAACATCGGGTTGCTAAGCGCAGGGCCGCACTTAGTAACCCGATGTTTACCCTGGTTACCAGTGTAAAATGTAAAAAAACAAACACTACATACTCACCTTTGCGTCCCCCGGCGTCCGCTTTCTGCACTGACTGAGCGCCGGCCCTAACAGCAGAGCGGTGACGTCACCGCTGTGCTCTGCTTTCACTTTACGGCCGGCAGTCAGTCAGTGCGGGAAGCAGACGGCAAGGGACCTGACGGACACCGGAATGTGAGTATGTAGTGTGTGGTTTTTTTTACATTTACGATGGTAACCAGGGTAAACATCGGGTTACTAAGCGCGGCCCTGTGCTTAGTAACCCGATGTTTACCCTGGTTACCAGTGAAGACATCGCTGAATCCGTGTCACACACACCGATTCAGCGATGTCAGCGGGACCTCAACAATCAAAAAAGGTCCAGGCCATTCCGACACGACCAGCGATCTCACAGCAGGGGCCTGGTTGCTGCTACGTGTCAAACATAGCGAGATCGCTACTGAGGTCGCTGTTGCGTCACAAAACTTGTGACTCAGCAGCGATCTCGCTAGCGACCTCGCTTAGTGTGACGGGGGCTTAAGGCTTTATAAACTTACATTAAAATAAGTAGCCCAGCCTGACACTATGATCAGTGTGTGAGCCACAAAGAAGAGGGTGTCCGACCTGCAGTTTTTCTTAACAAGGATAAAAGTTACCTGTCAAGGAAAAAATTTCCTAATCTATCGATTAGTTCAAGTCCCACTGGTGAGACACCCACCAATCATCAAGTTATCACTTATGACACTGATAGGTAATAATTTGTTTATAATAATAATAATTTTTATTTATATAGTGCCAACATATTCCGCAGCGCTTTACAGTTAGACTATATGCCCACGTTGCAGAAATGCTGCCGAAATGTCCACAGCATTTCGGCAACTCCCTGCCGCAGGTAAAACGCATGCGGAATTCGCATGCATTTTCCAACAAAACACAAGCGTTTTGCAAGTGTTTTTAGCTTGCAGAATGCTTGCGCTTTTACAAGCGATTGCCCAATTTTTTCTACTATCAATGTATCAACTTCAAAAACTGATTGTTGATTTGTTGGGGGGAAGATGGAAGTTGGTGAAGAGTAAGTACGTCATTATTCCCATTATCCATTATTCTGTAAAAACTACACAAGTAAAATGGTTTTGTTTTATAAGGCCCACCCAGTATATCCCACCCCTTGACAGGTACGGAGATAATCAATGTTCTTTATTTAACTGTCAATGCTTTTATTTTGAGGAAAATCAAATAAACTGGGAAAATTTTTCCTATATTCTGTATAAAGTATGTTATGAAATCAATTACATTTACCACCTAAAATAGCCCATTTATTCCCCCATGTACTGTGATCCCATCTGTATACATTGCATTTGAATTTATATTTTAAGATAAGGTAAATTCGGCTTGCAAAATTTGTTTATGTCCTACAGTAAAAGTCTAAACGCTAGGGGGTACCCAGAGAGGTGAGCAGTAACGTGACTATATGTTGTTTTTTAAAAAGGGATATTGAATTTGCAGAGAAGAAATTGAAAAGCAAGTTGGCAAATTCTAATCCTGTCAGATCCTCTCGTGTCTACCGTTAACAGCAAAAAAATACTAAGTCATGTTTAAAGGAGTTAATAAAACTGTCTAAAAGAAAAATCTGTTTTGTTGCCCATTGAAACCATTGACAGCAAATTTTTAATTTTCTATTTTGCTTTTCAAAAATAACAGTTGCTCTATGATTGGTTGTTAGTGGCAAAAAAAGACAAAATACAGTTTTTCTTATAGACCGTTTTATAAATCTGCCTCATATATGGCTAGCAATGTACAATAGGGTTTTTTTTTCCAAGGAAGCTGTACAGTATATCTAAGGATAAGTTACAATACAGTTTAGAACTCATTACAACTGAATATTTACAGATTCTTAGATCAGTTCTAATTGTGCTATTGTTTTAATATAATTTAAAGGAAGCCTGCCCCTGCCGGACCACATATTAAACTGTTTGTACAGGTATATGGAACTAAGCCCATATAAAAATCATAACTGCGGTATAGAATTCAGTGTGTTAGTGGCTGAGATGCAAATGACGGTTCTTTGGTGCACCCTTAGCATGGCCAAGAGCTCAGTGCACCATTATTCCACCTCGATTTGCATGCTGAGCAATTCTCTTTATCCTAGTATCCTAGCTACTTCAGTGTCAGTGTGCTAAGGATTGAGTTCTGGCAGCACTGGGTGTGGGAAAGTGAGCACTGTCAATCATGAAAAGGGAAAGTGTTTGAAATGCAAATTTAGTGGGTATAACAGTGCACACCAAAGGTGCACTGAATAGTCTTCATTTGCATATGAAATTAAATGCTTTTTCTCGGCCACTAAAAAAATGAAATATATAGCGCAGGTAAGATTTTTATAGGCCCTAAGTCCCTTTTTGCATAATCAGTTTAATTTGCATGTTGGAATTGACAAACTCCCCTTAACTTCCATATTCAATGTACCGTAGATGAAATCTATCATTCCATTTTTAACATGTTTATTACTTCTACCACTAGTGGGTGATCTAGCACACTAAAATCCATTGATCTGAAGAAGATTAGGCAACTTTATTACATTAACATTTTTTACTGTTAAAATGGAATTGTTTCAGAAAAAAATATGATACCCAACAAATTTAATGGCAAAAGAATTAACTTGAAATTCAAATAAATATAGTTTTACATTTGTATAAGATCAACTAAAATACATTTTATCCCCTTCCCAAAATTTGCAGTACATAGACATCATGATTGGGAAGGACTTCCCAACCAAAGCAATACATGTATGTCATGGCGATCACCTATGCACAAGGCTTGGCGCACATTTCTCCTGAGATTTGCTCTGATCGCTTACCCCAGGGTTTCCATGAAAATATCTGAAATACGTGATTCAGATGGAACCCCCTGTGGAAGATTCCCTATAATAAGGCAGATGGAGGCACCATGGACGCAGTCTGGCCTGTGATCCGGCAGTGTCCATCTTTTTAGTTGGAGTGCATAAAAGTGCTGTCGGCCACAGCTTTCTGCAACTCCAAAAAAAAGGACACTGCTGAACAGAGGCTAGACAGAGTCCAGAATAACTCTGCTGCCTTATTATAGTGAGTGCCACCCTCGGGGGTTTCATCTGAATTACGTCACTCAAAGATTTAAAGTGAAACCCAGTTGTAAGTGTTCAGCGTAGAGCGTTGGATAATTGTCATCCAAATTGTTATGTAAAATGTTGCCAATAAAATTTTCAACTCAATCCACAAAAAAGCAAGCCTTCACTCAGGTCTGTCCTCTGTTAACAGAAATATAGGGGGTTTCCTCCTTACTGGTAGCACGAAGGTTCTGAAAAAGTGAAATGGCTTCTCGCCCCCCAAAAGAAATTCAGTAAATTCTGTGCTCCCAAATCCAAATACGCCCATCCCTTTTGCGCCCCAGTGTGCCTAAACAACTTATAGCATCCATGTTTGGCATTTCTGTAGTGATGAGAGCCCACCTAAGGGGCTACAGATGTATGAACTGGGCACAATGTACTGTTCACTTCAACATACTGGTCTCTACAATGTACTGCTCACTACAATGGCAGTTTGCAATTTTCACTCAGCAAAATCCACTGGTGCTTGTTTCTGGAAAACTTCCATGGAGTCAAAATCGTCACGTCGCCTGTAGATAAATTCCCAAAGGGGTATCATTTCCAAAATGCCGTCACTTGAAAGGGGATTCTGCTCTAATAGCACTTAGGGGCTCTGTATATGAAATCCAAAAACTATTATAGAAAATTCTGTTCTCCAGGATGCCTCCTGTATAACAGTACTGCTTAGCCATACAGCGAGATTTGGGAGGGATGGATTGCTATTTGCCAATAGCGTTCGGTCCCTTCCGTGCAGTACAGCAGTACTGTTCAGCCAAATTTGGGACATTTCTACATTCAGCAGAAATTGTGGGACAAGTTTTGGGGCCATTTTTACCCATCTCCCCTTGGGAAAATGTAAAACATGGGGCTAAAACAAAATTTTGGTGGTAAAAATATAACTATTTTCTTCTTCATTGCCCAATGGTATATAATTTTGTTACCCACCTGTGGTGTCAATATGACCCCCTAGATTAATTCATTGAGAGATGTAGTTTGTAAAATGGGGTCTCTTATGGGGAGTTCTGTTGTTCTGGCACCTCAGGGGGTCTGCCAATGTGACATGGCACCCTCAAACCAGTCCAGCAAAATGTGAACTCCAATATGATGCATCTTCCCTTCTAAGCTTTGCACTGTGCCTCAAATGGAGTTTTCAATCACATATGAGGTATCTGCGTACTCAGAAGAAATTGCACAACAAATTTTGGGGTCCATTTTCTCCTGCTATCCTTGTGAAAATAATAAATTGGGGCTGAAATAACATTTTTTGTGGAAAAAAATGCTCTCCGCACATCTAGGTATATTCCTTGAGGGGTCTAGTTTCCACAATGGGGTCACTTGTAGAGGGTTTCCACTGTTTAGGCAAATCAGGCACTCTCCAAACGCGACATAATGTCCGCTAATTATTATAGCAAATTTTGCATTTAAAAAGTCAAATGGCGCTCCTTCCCTTCCAAGCCCTGATAATAATAAAGGTTTGGATTTCTTTTTCCCTTAATAATAGACACCTTCATTTAAAAACTGCATTTTATGGTTACATGTGTTATCTTTGTCTAATATTTAAATTTGTTTGGTGATCTGAAACATTTAAGTGTGAAAAACATGCAAAAGAATAGGAAATCAGGAAGGGGACAAACACTTTTTCACACAACTGTACATGCGCCCCCACACCACAAGTCCATACACTGTAAAATACAAATACATTTATATAATTTATACAATGTGATTTTCTGGATTTTATTTTTGATATTCTATCCTTCAATGTTAAAATGAACCTACCCTTAAAATTATAGACTATTCATATTTGTCAGTGGGCAAACTTACAACATCAGCAGGGGATCAAATACTTATTTCCCCCACTGTATATGTCCTTTACTTTGCTTTTTGAGGTTGTTTTATGCAGCATTGTCAAGCCCCTACTGTGAACTGTGAGCCCTCCGGTGCTGCAGTTAACATTGAGAGAGCACAGTGGAAGTAAATCTACCTGAATCCAGAGATCCAGCCTCAGAACAGTCATGAATGCTCTATGTGAAAGAGCGCTGGGCTTCTTTCTTGGTAGACCGGCCACTGCTGATAGACTAGGTAATCTAATCAAGGAGCAGTAACTAATAAATGAAAAATGCTTTTATTATTGAGAAGAGAACATAGAGGATTTCTAATAACAAGTAAATTCTAAAGTTGCTTTTCCTTATAAGCGCTTTGCAGTTTTACCCATGTAATATATGTAATATGAGAATTACCCTTTAATGATTTTCCATTGGCATGAATAAGGTTGAGGGACGCTCTTGGTTTTATGACTGCATTATTCCATTTCCTGCTGAAGGGAATTCATGTGCGAACTTGCTCAGTGGACTGTCTAGCTCAAGGCCATTGTGAAGCTTATCAACTCTCATTGTTTGAAGTGCTAATGGACTGCCACTGGCTATTGCAACTGGTTATGAACTCATGAGACCTGACCTTTAATATATCAACATTATAAAGCATATGTGTTTCCCTTTGAACAAGATTTTTCAGCTTATACACTGATACGATCTATATAAATAGGTCAGTGTCATTTTATTATGCAATATTTAATGCAATTTCCTGTCTGTTTGTCAGCCCGAATGATGGCACAGATCTAAAATTGTACTGGCTTATATTGGAGGCAAGCTTGTTGACAGTGTGAGACTATATAAAGCTGTGGGAGATTTAAGAGTCATTTACACAAATTGATTATCATGGAAACCAAAAATGTTTATAAAATTAGCTTATCTTTGGTTGATTGAATTTTCTGAACATCTAAAAGTTTGTTGGGGTTACTGCCTCTCATTTAAGCAGGCATCTGCTATTTCAGTGGTCCCCAACATTATTTACTTGGACAGCAACATTCAGCTCTGAGAGATCGTTGGAAGCTAAAAGAAGACCTCTCACCCTTCCAAGAAGTAGTGACATCCTGCTCAAAGTAGCTCAAAGTAGCTTCAAGCACCTGTTCCGACTGGCAGTTTCATCCTATCTTCAGATTACTATACCTAATTTATATGTAATCCCCCAACACCAATATATACTGTACGCATCCAGATGTGCTCTTCTTTGCGGGGCTACTCACAAAATCCCCATCTAGAGACCTGCTCTTCGTAACTGTTTGTTAGACCTGGTGCTAGCGCACCAAGCTGAGAGACAGCTGTTAGCCATACATGATAAGCTTGCGAGCAACAAGTGGCACCTAAGTCAATAGTTGGGGACACCTATGCTATTCACTAATTGAGTCAAAAGTGATCTCAGTGCACTGTGTCTGATAGGTGCTCAATTGATAGTCTGGGCAGGATCTCTGCACTTGAATGCCAAATTCCAGTGATTGATAGCTTCATATAAGAAGTTAAACAGCGATGAACAGAACAAAGTTTAACCGCTGCTGTTAGCGGCAGAAGCTGGCTATATAACACATATGTGTAACCACTCCAAACACCCACATTCAACACAGGATATATATTCACGTGCTACGTTGGGAAGAGATTGAAATTACAGGAGAAACATACCACTACCACCATATAAAAATGCAATTCCATCAAATGGAAAATTACCATAGCATCTATTGGCACTCGTTTTTTAGAAAAGTTATCCTAATGAGTAAAATCATCCTACATTTATTTAGTTCAGTGGTCTTAAACTCGGCTGAGTAGATGTGCCACACATAGAAAACATTTGAAGTTGAGAGGCTGCATTTATTGTGGGACAATATGAAGTTTTTAGTTATACCAATTTTTTTTTCTATACGAGCCCCCTCCTTTAAATAACCTACCATTATATATAATATATTAATATAATTATAATTTAATTAATTAATTAATTAATATTAATATATTATATTAAATAATCTACCATTATCACTATTTCCAGTAGTAAGGGGGTTAAATGTTCATGATCAGTGCTAATGCTAGTCATAGCCGTTGGAGCAAGGTGTCATCTATGATTTACAGTTGACACTCGCTGATGGTGCCACCTCTGCTAGCGAGCTGGTGCAATCATTGCGGCATACACAAATGACGTTTTGCAGAAATTCACCTCCTTATGTACCATACATGTTCAGCGGATGTTGGGAATGAGTTAAAAAAATTCACATCTCCTTACCACCAGCAATCCAGATGTCTCCACTTCAACTCTGAACTTGGGCACGCTGTCATTAAAGGGAACCTGTCACCCCCCAGGCGTTTTTAACTAAAAGAGCCACCTTGTGCAGCAGTAATGCTGCATTCTGACAAGGTGGCTCTTTTAGTTCTGGGTGCTGTAACTGCCGAAATAATCAGTTTTGTAATTTGTCCTAAATACCTTTTCTTCAGTCAAGGAGGCAGGTATTTCCCCCCTGCTGCAGACGCCACACAGCCGTCACTCACATCTTCTTGGCGCCGGGCGCTGCCTCCTCAGCGCTGTATTGAAATGAGCTGGCGCCTGCGCTCTTTTCTCCTGCCTTGGGCAGGCGCAGTGAGTGCTGCCCGTCCGTCCTCATATGCAGTCTAGCTGACTGCGCCTGTGCGGCCATCCTGCCTGTGAATCCCCGCCCCGCAGTGTCTTCTGATTTATTCACATTGCGGGGCTGGGATTCACAGGCAGGGCGGCTTGCATATGAGGACAGACGGGCAGCGCTCACTGCGCCTGCCCAAGGCAGGAGAAAAGAGCGCAGGCGCCAGCTCATTTCAAAACTGCGGTGAGGAGGCGGCGCCCGGCGCCAAGAAGACTTGAGTGACGGCTGTGTGGCATCTGCAGCAGGGGGGAAAGGCCTGCCTCCATGACTGAAGACCAGGTATTTCAGATAAATTATAAAACTGATTATTTCTCTAGTTACAGCACCCAGAACTGAAAGAGCCACCTTGTCAGAATGCAGCATTACTGCTGCACAAGGTGGCTCTTTTAGTTAAAAATGCCTGGGGGGTGACAGGTTCCCTTTAAGGGGCGCTAGAGTGTTTCTTGAGCGTTCTGGTGAACATGACATCCTTGGGGGCCGCATGTGGCCCTTGGGCAGCATGTTTGATAACCCTGATTTATAGGAATAATGTGTACTTTGTGCATGAATGTTTTTATGACAACTAAGACTAATTTCTACAAAAATGTACATCACATACATCTAGATACTACTTTAAAAAATTAAATGGCTCAATTTTTACCGAAACGCTCTTACACAGTCATAATTTTGCTTTGCTAGCTGATTCCCAATCAATGCTTCATATGCCCTCTCTTTCCCTCTGATCTCAGATTACCCTTTCCTTTTTCTGAATTCGCCAACAAACACATTTTCTGCTGTTCCTCCAGCCCATTCATTAAATTCACCTCTTGTTTTTTCTTACAGTTTTCTCCAGTCACTGTTTATTTTTTTTTAACGGGTTTCCTATTATTACGACAAAGAAAATAAACTGTCACGGCATAACCAGTTCCACTGTAGAAAGGTCTTGTCTTATTTTTTCTTAAAAAAAAAATGTGACAGAAAAATAATCTTTAATCTAAGGTTTTTCTTGGCAAGCAGAACTCCCTGACTTGACACTTGCTGTATCAAACCTTGGATTCGTTTCAGTACAGGGATATCCTTTAGAAAACAAAATTCGTCCACCACATGAAAAAAAAAAAATACTTAATTTATTTATTTAAGAACAGGTTTAGCATTAAATGGTCTACATCTTAATATATCTTAAATAAAAACCTTGCAGAATAATATAAAATGTATGTACTCAATGTACGTGTGTACAGATGTTTGCCTAAGGCAAACTCTTAGATGTCAATTACATTTTGGAATAATTCTATTACTTAAAAAAACGGAACTATTGAATTTGAACATCCGGTAACCGTAATATCTAGACACAAGCAATGGATTGCGTCTGAGATCATGACACAGTTGGAGGATAAAGAGATGTATATAAATTAAATTACAAAACCACCCTAAATCCAGAAAAGAATTACTGTTATACTTGATCAGGCAAATTAAGATGGCCTCATTGATGAATAATGTTATGAGTAGTGATGAGCGAATATACTCGTTATTCGAGATTTCTTGAGCATGCTTGGGGGTCCTCTGAGTATTTTTTAGTGCTCGGAGATGTAGTTTTTTTTGCCGCAGCTGAATGATTTACATCTGTTAGCCAGCATAAGTACATGTGGGGATTCCCTAGCAATCAGGCAACCTCCACATGTACTTATGCTGGCTAACACATGTAAATCATTCAGCTGCGGGAAGAAAAACTAAATTTCTGAGCACTAAAAAATACTCGGAGGACCCCCGAGCATGCTCGAGAAATCTTGAGTAACGAGTATATTTGCTCATCACTAGTTATGAGTTTCTGCTAGTGTCTCATCCAGTAACACCTGTTATATATTATAACTGTACAAAAAGACATGGACCACACATCCAAAAATCACACATTGATCTGAACATGCGGTTCTTAGTTTATTATCCTGATCTGACTGTATGAAGCCTACTACCATGTTACGGTGAACCACTCAGTAGGTCCCTGACCTAAAAGGTACAACTAACGCCAAAGCAACAGTGCGCCAGTAGGGAGAGTGACCTAGTGCAGCATAGCATCAATGCTGCAAGGCAAAGCCCCTATGGCTCCAGGTAACCCCACCCCACAAGCATATCATCACAGCAGCAATGGCTGCCACACAGCACCATACCAATTTAAGAGAGAAAAAAATCACCTTCCACATGTTGTCAGACTGTAAGCTGATAGCAAAGAATAGTCAAATTCCTAATAGCAATCTAAGAACACCTCTTTGATATATCCTTCTGCAAATACATAAGACGCTTAGAAAACAAAAAGGTGGCCCTATTGTGACCATAATTTATCCCTGTTTAATTAGAAAGGTCGATATCCACAAATTAATTTATATTCTTTTGATACGGCAGGTATTTAAATTAGTCTCATAACGTTGTAATAACGGAGTAAATATTTTTGGATATTTAAGCTCTGTTACTTGTCCGATTGTATTTTGAAAATGATTTGATTTAGATATTTTCAATCTTTATGGATTTTTATAACTTTGTAATCTAGCTCACATAGGATTGTATATTTCCAATCACATGATTACACAGGATATGACATAAAAAGTCAGATTTTATTATTACCACATGCAATGAATAAGGATTGAATTCGGAAATGCGTTTGCTCGATTTGCACATTTTTTCATACCCATACACACTGTTGCGACTTTTAAGGATTGCTAATAAAGACTTATAATTTTATTGAAGACTGGATTTTTTTCATTTTCTCACATGATTCTTGGACTGCAGCACTGCAGGTTTCCCTGCATGGAGTCTCCTGTGAAGGTGAACTGACTTTCCCCCTTTTTTCCAAAAATTTGTTGTTCAATTTCTCCTGAGCATGCTGACACCCCATATGTGGGGGGAAACCACGGTTTGGGTGCACGGAAGAGCTCAGATGGGAAGGAGAGCCACTTGACTTTTTTAATTAGAAATTAGCTGGAATCATTAGCAGACGCAATGTCTCATTTGGAGAGCCCTTGATGTGCCTAAACAGTGGAAACCACCACAAGTGACCCCATTTTGGAAACTAGACCCATCAAGGAATGTATTTAGATGGGTGGTAAGCACTTTAAACCCCCAGGTGCTTTACAGAAGTTTATAAGGTCAAGCACTTTCCGCACAAAAATGTTTTTTAGTCCAAAATCTTGCATTTTCATAAGGGTAACAAGAGCAGGGCACGGAAGAGAAGGAGCGTCATTTGACTTTTTGAATGTAAGATTTGCTGAAATCATTAGGGGATGCCATGTCCTGTTTAGAGAGCCCCTGATCTGCCTAAATGGTGGCAACCCCGCACAAGTAACCACATTTTGGAAAATAGACCCCTCAAGAAATGTATTTAGGTGTGTGGTGGGCACCTTGAAATAACCAAGTTTATTACATTGAGCTGTGAAAATTAAAAAAAAAATCACTTTTTCCCCAGAGAAATGTTATTTTATCCCCAATTGTTTTTATTTTTAGGAGAAATTGCGCAATACATTTTGTTGTGAAATATCTTCTGAGTATGCCGATACCCCACATGTGGGGGAAACTACTTTTGAGGAACAGTGCAAACCTCAGAAGGGAAGAAGTGCCATACTGAAGTAAAAATTTTGCTGAAATGGTTTTAGTGTGGCATGTCATATTGGCAGAGCCCCTGAGGTGCCAGAACAACAGAAACCCCTCATATGTGAACTCATTTTACAAACTACTCCACCCAATGAATTCATCTAGGGGTGCAGTGATTATATTGACACGACATGTGCCTCACATAATTTTATACCAGAAAGAATAAATTACATTTTTACCACTAAAATGATGTTTTAGCCCCAAGTTTTTAATTTTTATATGGGTTCATAGGAGAAATTTTTGCAACAAACTGAGGTCCATTTTTTCCTGAGTGCCCCAAAATCCTACATGTAATTGGGAAATACTTTTCAGGTACAGTGCAAAGCTCAGAAGGCAAGGAGCGCCATATTATAGTGTGATTTTACTGTTATGGTTTGCGGGTGCCATGACCCAGTGGGAAAGCCCATGAGGTGCCAGCACAGCAGAACCCCTCAAAAGTGACCCCATTTTACAAGGTGACCCCATTTTACAAGCTATACCTCTTAATGAATTTATCTAGGGGTGCAGTGATCATTTTAACACCACGCATGTGTCACAGAATTTTATACCATTGTGCAGTTAAGAAAAAATAATTGAATTTTTACCACCAAAATTTAGTTTTAGCCCCAGATTTTACATTTTCACAAAATAAGTGGGTAAAAATGGCACCAAAATTTGTCCCACAATTTCTACTGAACGTGGCAATGCTCCATATGTGGATGTACAGTACTGCTTAGCCAGACAGCGAGACTCGGGAGGGACGGAGCGCTATTTGCCTTCTGGAGCACAGATTTACCTACAGTATAATAGTTTGTGGACTCCATATACAGAGCCCCTAAGTGCTAGAAGAGCATAATCCCTCCCTCAAGTGATCTCATTTTGGAAATTATACCCCTTTGGGAATTTATCTACAGGTATAGTGACGATTTTGACTCCATGGGTTTCTTCCAGAAACAAGCAGCAGTGAATATTGCTTAGTGACCAGTATGCTGTAGTGAACAGTACTTTATAGTGTCCAGTACGTTATGCCCAGCTCATGCTTCTGGAGACACACATCCGTAAATTAGACAGGCTATCATCGCTACAGAAGTGCCAAACATGTGTACGCTATATGTGGTTTAGTCACACTTGGGCTCAGAAGGGAGGTGGGCATTTGGATTTGGCAGCACAGAAATTGCTGAATTTCTTTTGGAGGGTGAGGAGCCATTTTGCTTTCTCCAGAGTCTTTGTACTACCATTTACGTGGAAGTCCATTATATTTCCATTAACAGATGACAGATCTGAGTGGGGACTTGCTTTTTTTGTGGATTGAGATGAAGCTTTTACTGGGAACATTTTACATAATGTTTGGGATCACATTTTTCCTGCGTTCTATGCTGCGCACTGGGTTTTCCATCTAACTCTTTGCGAGGCATGATTCAGATGAAACCCCCGTAGGATCCATTCACTATAATGAGGATGCAGAGTTACTGTGGACTCTTTCTGGCATCTGTTCAGTGGTGTCCTTCTTTTCAGAAGTGCATAAAAATGTGGCCGACTGCACTTTTATGCTCGCCTAAAAAGACGGACATCGCCGGATCATAGGCCAGACAGCATCCACAGTACCACCATTTGCCTTATTATAGAGAATCTTCCTCTGGGGATTCCATCTGAATCACGCATTTCAAAGATTTACATGGAAACCCCAGTGCAAGTGCTCAACGTAGAGTATAAATTTGTGCCGAGCCTTACTGCGACCTTTGGGAGGCAGAATGAATAAATGAACAGCAGGTGAAGAATTGGTTTTATTTATTTTTATGACGTTCCTCGTGTGGTATAAGTGATTACAAGACTTTATTCTTTGGGCCGATGCGATTACAGCGATACCAGATTTATATCTGATTTTTATGTTTGGCTGCTATCAAACACTAAAATATGCCTTTTTATTGCAAAAACTAGTTTCTGCATCCCTATATTTTGGGAGCTATAATTTTTCTATATTTCATCAGACAGAATCACCTGAGGCCTTATTTTTTGCGGTACAAGGTGAAGTTTTTACTGGTACCATTTTCTGGCACATTACATTTTTTGATCGCTATCTATTCTGATTTTTGGGAGGCAGAATGAACAATAACCAGCATTTCAGGAATTGTTTTTTGTTTTTCCAAGTGTAGTAAAATGTCAATACAATTACAGCGATACAACATTTATATCTTTTTTTAAGTTTTGGTACTTTTACACTATAAAAACTATTTTGTAGAAAAAAAAATTATTTTGGCATCACTTTATTCCGAGACCTATAACTTTTTTATTTTTCCACTGATGAAGCTGTTTAATGGCTTGCTTTTTGTGGTATGAGATGATGTTTTCTACTTTACCATGTATATTTATATATTTTTTTTAGCACATTTTATTCCACTTTTTGTTTGTTAGTATGATGATAAAGCATTTTGTTTTGCCTTTTTTTCCGGAGTACACTAAAGGGGGTAACTAGTGACAGTTTTATATGATGGATCATTATGGAAGCGGCAATACAAAATATGTTTACTTTTATTGTTTTGTTTATATATTTGTTTCATAAAAATATTTCTTTATAGGTAGAATATATACAGTACAGACCAAAAGTTTGGACACATTTTCTCATTTAAAGATTTTTCTGTATTTTCATGACTATGAAAATTGTACATTCACACTGAAGGCATCAAAACGATGAATTAACACATGTAGAATTATATACTTAACAAAAAAGTGTGAAACAACTGAAATTATGTCTTATATTCTAGGTTCTTCAAAGTAGCCACCTTTTGCTTTGATGACTGCTTTGCACACTCTTGGCATTCTCTTGATGAGCTTCAAGAGGTAGTCACCGGGAAACGTCTTCCAACAATCTTGAAGGAGTTCCCAGAGATGCTTAGCACTTGTTGGCCCTTTTGCCTTCACTCTGCGGTCCAGTTCACCCCAAACCATCTCGATTGGGTTCAGGTCTGGTGACTGTGAAGGCCAGGTCATCTGGCGTAGCACCCCATCACTCTCCTTCTTGGTCAAATAGCCCTTACACAGCCTGGAGGTGTGTTTGGGGTCATTGTCCTGTTGAAAATAAATGATGGTCCAACTAAACGCAAACCGGATGGAATAGCATGCCGCTGCAAGATGCTGTGGTAGCCATGCTGGTTCAGTATGCCTTCAATTTTGAATAAATCCCCAACAGTGTCACCAGCAAAGCACCCCCACACCATCACACCTCTTCCTCCATGCTTCACGGTGGGAACCAGGCATGTAGAGTCCATCCATTCATCTTTTCTGCGTCGCACAAAGACACGGTGGTTGGAACCAAAGATCTCAAATTTGGACTCATCAGACCAAAGCACAGATTTCCACTGGTCTAATGTCCATTCCTTGTGTTCTTTAACCCAAACATGTCTCTTCTGCTTGTTGTCTGTCCTTAGCAGTGGTTTCCTAGCAGCTATTTTACCATGAAGGCCTGCTGCACAGTCTCATCTTAACAGTTGTTGTAGAGATGTGTCTGCTGCTAGAACTCTGTGTGGCATTGACCTGGTCTCTAATCTGAGCTGCTGTTAACCTGCAATTTTTGAGGCTGGTGACTCAGATAAACTTATCCTCGGAAGCAGAGGTGACTCTTGGTCTTCCGCTTGATGGTTTTTGCCGCTGCACTTGGGGACACTTTCAAAGTTTTCCCAATTTTTCGGACTGACTGACCTTCATTTCTTAAAGTAATGATGACTACTCGTTTTTCTTTTCTTAGCTGCTTTTTTTTTGCCATAATACAAATTCTAACAGTCTATTCAGTAGGACTATCAGCTGTGTATCCACCAGACTTCTGCACAACACAACTGATGGTCCCAACCCCATTTCTAAGGCAAGAAATCCAACTTATTAAACCTGACAGGGCACACCTGTGAAGTGAAAACCATTCCCGGTGACTACCTCTTGAAGCTCATCAAGAGTATGCCAATAGTGTGCAAAGCAGTCATCAAAGCAAAAGGTGGCTACTTTGAAGAACCTAGAATATAAGACATAATTTAAGTTGTTTCACACTTTTTTGTTAAGTATATAATTCCACATGTGTTAATTCATAGTTTTGATGCCTTCAGTGTGATTGTACAATTTTCATAGTCATGCAAATACAGAAAAATCTTTAAATGAGAAGGTGTGTCCAAACTTTTGGTCTGTACTGTATATATATATATATATATATATATATATATATATATACAGTGGTGTTCAAAAGTCCTGCATAGGCATAGGATAAATTGATTTTTCAAGTTTTAAACGTTTTCTGTCGAATATCTTCGATGCTAATATGACATATTATATATGGTTTTGTTCAGAATACAATTTTGCATTCTCTCCCTGTAATATTTTTAGCTTTTGAAGCAGTTTTGCCTGAAATTATTGCAACAATATGGGAATTGAAAGCACAACTATATAGTGTACAGCTTCAGATCCAAAATTAGCCAATCACAGATGAGGTTCTTGTGACCAATCATAACCTGGATATGGCAGCCAATCACATTGCATTACATTGCATCACATCTGCTGCTTTGTTTGTTTGTTTTATCTGTTGGTCTATCTAGTGAATCATACTGTAGAGTTTTATGATGGGAGCCTTCAGATTTTTGTCAGTGGAGGATCGTGTGCGAGTTGTGGTGCTACATGAAGAGGGTTATACTGGCCCCCAGATCGCAAGGAAGGTCGGCTGTAATCAGAGTATAGTCGTAAGAATTTTGCCAACATAAGCAGCTTGGAATTACCCAGGACAGGCCCAGATCTGGTCGGCTCAGAAAGTCAACTAAAAGGGAGGATAGAGTACTGATAAGAACATCCCTTGCCAATCAAAAGCTCACCTCTCCTCAGCTTCTGCGAGAATGGCAAGAAAAGTGCAATATTGAGGTAGCAACATCAACTGTTAGGAAGAGATGTTTGGAAGCAGGATTGAAAGGGTGCAAGGCCCGAAAGAAGCCATTGATGACAGCCATACAAAGACAAAGGAGAAAACTGTGGGCATTGAAATATTTAAAATGGAGGAAGGAGGAGTGGGAAAAAGTGCTAATTAGTGATGAAAGCACTTTTTGCATTTTAGGAAATGATGGCAAGTCTTATGTGAGAAGGTTCCAACATGAAGAGTACAAGCCAGAGTGTTTGAGCTTCTCCGTGAAACATGTAATGAAAGTAATGGTCTGGGGCTGTATGGCAGCCAATGGTGTTGGAAGAACAAGGTGGCTACTATTGACTGGCCAGCTCAGTCCCCGGACCTCAATCCAATTGAAAATTTGTGGCACAAGGTATCATTAGAGATATCTAGAAAACGGCCAAGGACCAAGAGTGAGTTGATTGAGCCTCTGATACAGGCCTGGAACCACATCATCACTCGTGAACATCTGCAGAAGCTTGTTCACTCAATGCCACAGGGATGCAAGCTGGTGCTCAAGAGCAAAGGCTGGCCAATAAAGTATTAGAAGCTTAAGGTGCACTCAAAAGGCCCTTTTCAGGACTCTGAATTAAATAAAAAATAATAAATCTTTAAAAGTAAAATTTAAGTCTGTGTGAACTTGCATTGGAAGTTAATGAACTTAGAAACCTCTTCACCATTCTACACACTGTACTGGTGTAGGTATGGTTATGCTCTAAAACAAATTATCAAAAATGCGCATGCCATAAAATTAATACACTTGGGACATTCAAAAATGAGAATGGCAAACAATGAGGGATTACAAAAACATATATGTTCCACCAGTTTCACTGTAGAGCTGCAGAAGTATGAAACATATAGTTTTCTTCACGCCTATGCAGGACTTTTGAACACCACTGTATATATATATATATATATATATATATATATATATATATATATATATATATATATAATTATTTAGTGATTTTTGTAAAAATATAACAAATAAATAACTTTTTTACATAGTCCCACTATGGCACTTTTACTTTCTGAAGTGATCGCGGTTATAAGGTATAGCAATGGAGGAGCATTGCTGTACATTATAAACTTTCAGCACTGCAGACACAAGTGAGTTTGATCATGCACTGTGCATGATCTAACTAACTTCCTAGTGCCTGGTGATCCAGAAATCATCATAACATCGGATCACCTTGGCAACAATCGGAATCCCGCGATGATGTCGCTGGGTGTCTGATTCAAGGGCAGAGGCGTTTTCTTCCCTCTGTCTGCTCCCGAAATGCTGCAATCGAGTTTGAACACAGCATTTAGGGCGTTAAAGTGCCGGGAGCGGTGCAGGACTGCTCCTGGCACTGAGTGCCGGGTGTCAGCTGTCAGAATCAGCATTTGTGCTTGCAAAATCGCCTGGACATATACATCCATCCCATGTCGGTAAGCGCCAGTCTATTGGGATGTATGGATACGTCTACGGTTGGAAAGAGGTTAAATGGGGAGTGAGAGATACAGGGTGGAAAGACCTAGAATTACTATTCCATTTGAATACAATGAAATGTTGTGGGTTAAACATAGATTTCAAATGAGGAGACATTACTGGATGGTTTTGAGTCTGCTTATGTCCTGACCTGGATAGGAAGAAGGGAGAGCCACAGATAAACTGCTGTGCTGCTTTGTAGAAAAGTCTTCATAAAAGATATGGGGCAAAAGTGTAGTTTATTTAGCTAATACGTTTCAGAGCTGCACCAGCTTCTTTCTCAAAACAAAATTGTATGACTCTGGAATTGTATGAATAAGTTGCCCAACCTTAAAGATAAGGCCCCACAATTAACCCTTTCCCATCCTCTTACCTAAAATAAAACACCACTGCGTGATGATGGATATAGAAAGGCCAAAGCAGCTGAAATGATAATCCTCAAATCCCCTTCTATTTGACAACCCATAATACGACCAGCAAAAAAGGGTGGGTGGGACGTTATAAGCCCCGCATCCAGGTGTAGGATGCCTGCCTCTTTCTTGACCCTGATCTATCTACCCCACATCAGTTCCTCTCGCTAAGCCAATCTATAAAGACCCTCAAACCCCCTCACTCCTCATTCCCCACACAAAATTACTTCCCCAAAATTAACCCCTTATACACAGAACAGGGCCTCGCATCTGGTACTAGCTCCCAAAATCATTGCCACTGCAAGCGAGTCAAAGCGTCAGCGCAATAATGTCCCGGCTTTGATGCAGGCTCACCGCCGGAGCCTGCATCAAAGCAGGGGATCTGACCTCGGACGTAGTATCCCGTCCGAGGTCAGAAAGTGGTTAAATTTTAAGCACTTCAAAACCAGGTGATGTAATAATGCAACCACAGGTGGCCATCCTGCTGACATGTTATTTATACTATGAACCATGCTTAAATTGCCATACATAAAATGCAGTTCAGAGCCCCAAACTTCCAAATCCCCCACAACAGGAAACATTTCTGCAAGGCTATGTTCCTAATCACACAAAGCTCTCGATGTAGTCAACCACTCAGGCACTCAGGACCGGAGTGTGTGGCTGCATGCATCTCTATGCAGCTGAATGGTCCAGTCCAGAGTGCTGGCGGCAGTGCCAGGTATTGATGCGCGAGTTTCTCGCATTGCACTCTCAAGTGTGACACCGGCCTAACAAGTGAAAACTCTCTGGATGCACTGGAAGTAAACAGAATGCAGACTCAATATCCGTTTTAACCATCAATGACCCCAAGCCTACCCACCCACTTAACTGCCTTATCAAAATGTACATAGGAAACTGACACCAACTCTGAGCTTATACAGTCAATAACCGATGTTCCTTTTTAGGAACTACCCCAAAGAGGAAACCCGCAAATCAGGCACAGTGGGGAATCACACGGTCCGACCAGCTTGCTGAGCACAACTTCCTTCTGTACCTTGTCCCTAACAACATCCCCATACATACGGGCCAACCACAAATTGATGGGCAGCATAGTACATGGCTCAGCCAAAAAGGGAATCTTAAAACCAAAACTGAAACTCTCCCGCAACAAGCAGGCCATCCCTCTATCAGGATACCTACTTAAAAAATGTAGGATCCGATCTACTCTCACCAGACTTCTATTTTTGCTGAAGACTCGCTTGCTTTGCCCTTTCCCTTTTTGAAACATTTGGTATTGCATTCATGCTTAAACTTGCATGAAGATCAAAAACGGCACTCTTTTTCATTCAATTGCTAACACACACCTTTTCTTGTACTAGAAGAGGATGCTGCAGTACTGGCGGCACGTCCAGAACTCCCAGGAAAGGACTGCAATATCAATTTGGGGGCTGCCATTAGGCTCAAACATAAGCTAATATCCTTATAGTCCCAGGGGAAATTTGGTCAAACCGCTTTCCTCTGCCTAAATTGTTCATTATAACACAGCCATGCTGTACCATCATAAGTGTAGAAGCACCAGACCATAATTATTTTTGCTTTGACAGCCAGTGCTATTTACAATGCAGAGGAGTGTCGATGGGTGGGAAACACTCACCCTCACTCGCCAACTTAATGATGGCTTATTGGGAGGAGAAGTTTTTGTACATGATTGACAATCCTTTTTTATCACACATTTTCTGGTATGGCAGATACATTGATGACACACTGATTTTTTGGTCTGGTGATGTATCTGCCATATCAGAATTCATCCGTTCCCTTAATTCTAATCAAGTCAACCTTTTCTTTACAGACACTGCTCATTTGTCTTCTATTTAATCTTTGGATTTACAATTGGAAGGTGTGAATGGAAGGAATATTATCACATCCACATTTCCAAGTCCTTATTAGGCAATACCATTTTACATACGAAGAGTAGTCACCCCGAACATACAATTAAATCTATACCAGTAGGGGAATTAACTCGCATTACTAGAAACTGTAATGAGGATGCTATTCGGAGGAAGAAGTGAAAAAATGCTGTGATAAACTAAAAAGAAAGGGTTATCCTTAACGGTCTTTGAATAGAGCAGTGGATATAGTGCACAGAAAGCACAGGTGACATCTTGTTACAAGCATAGGATCAAGTCCCCAATGGGTAGCAAGTCAGTTCTTTCTATTCAGTATAGTCCTCAGTTTTCTAAAATTAAATAGCTAATTCAGAAACATATTCCTATTTTATATGAGGATTGTACTTTATCTACCATTTTAGAATTGGGTTGTCACATAGTTGCTAAGAGAGCTGCGATATTGGGAAATATTATTTCACCCATCCTCTTTAATCCCACAGCCAGACAAAAGACATGGTTATACCATCCGGTTTCTTTGGCTGCAGAGGATCTAGATGTCGAACATGTGAACATTCTGCAACAACTCACACATTCTCCAACTTAACACCCAACAATTTAAAATACCGTATATACTCGAGTATAAGCCGAGATTTTCAGCCCAAATTTTTGGGCTGAAAGTGCCCCCTCGGCTTATACTCGAGTCATGATCGGTGGTGGGGTCGGCGGGTGAGCACTGTCATATACTTACCTAGTCCCGGCGATCCTGGCGCTCCCCCTGCCTGTTACACGATCTCCGGGTGCAGCAGCCTCTTCCCCTGAGCGGACACGTGGGACCGCTCATTAGAGAAATGAATAGGCTGCTCCACCTCCCATAGGGGCGGAGCCGCATAATTCATTTCTCTAATCAGCGGTGCCGGTGACCGCTGACAGAGGAAGAGGCTGCGGCACCGAAGACAGGCAGGGGGAAGGAGCGGGACGCCGGGAGCAGGTAAGTATCGCATATTCACCTATCCTGGTTCCACACGCCGGGCGCCGCGCCATCTTCCCGGCGTCTCTCTCTCCGCTCTGACTGTTCAGGCAGAGGGCGCGATGACGCATATAGTGTGCGCGCCGCCCTCTGCCTGATCAGTCAGTGCAGGGAGACGCCGGGAAGATGGCGCCGAGGAGCTGCAAGACAGGTGAGTATGTGCTTTATTATTTTTATTGCAGCAGCAGCTATGGGGCAATAATGGACGGTGCAGAGCACTGTATGGTACAGCTATGGGGCAGAGCACTGTATGGTACAGCTATGGGGCAGAGCACTGTATGGCACAGCTATGGGGCAGAGCACTATATGGCACAGCTATGGGGCAGAGCACTATATGGCACAGCTATGGGGCAGAGCACTATATGGCACAGCTATGGGGCAGAGCACTATATGGCACAGCTATGGGGCAGAGCACTATATGGCACAGCTATGGGGCAGAGCACTATATGGCACAGCTATGGGGCAGAGCACTATATGGCACAGCTATGGGGCAGAGCACTATATGGCACAGCTATGGGGCAGAGCACTATATGGCACAGCTATGGGGCAATGGTGCAGAGCATTATATATATGGCACAGCTATGGGGCAACGGTGCAGAGCACTATATGGCACAGCTATGGGGCAATGGTGCAGAGCATTATATATGTGGCACAGCTATGGGGCAACGGTGCAGAGCATTGTATATATGGCACAGCTTTATGTGGAGCATCTATGGGGCCATAATGAACGGTGCAGAGCATTATATGTGGCACAGCTTTATGTGGAGCATCTATGGGGCCATAATGAACGGTATGGAGCATCTATTTTTAATTTTGAAATTCACCGGTACCTGCTGCATTTTTCCCCCTAGGCTTATACTCGAGTCAATAAGTTTTCCCAGTTTTTTGTGGCAAAATTAGGGGGGTCGGCTTATACTCGGGTCGGCTTATACTCGAGTATATACGGTACAACAATATATAAACTGCAACTCTCGCACTGTTGTCTACATGATAAAGTGCATTGAATGTGATCTGATGTACATAGGTTGTACCATCTGCAATTTAAAGGTCAGAATTTCTGAACACATAACTGACATTCTTTTTCTTTCCAGTTCAAATCATGCGATTTCATTTGCATCCAGGCATTTTATTCATTGTCATCAATGAAGTACTGCTTTATTTAGGATTTCTGGAATAGAACGCATTGCACATCCATCAAGAGACTTCTAATGACCAGAGAGGCATTTTGGATTTTTTATTTGGGAACATGCCATCCTGCGGGTCTGAATAGTTGCAAGGTATTTATGTTCCATTGTAAAAAAAAAAAAATTCTTCTTTTTGCGTCAAAGTATATGCATGTAATGACCTGGTTTTATGTATTTCATACTTTTTCTCTTGTTTCTATTCCTCTCCTTTGCTTCCCCTCCACTCTTCCACTTTTTTTGGCATATGGAACTTTAATGTGATTAGCATGTTTGTCATGTAATTTCAAATCTCTCTTTCATTGGTCACATTTTGTATAAAAGCTGTATAGGATCTGTTCATGTATAGTTTGATAAAGGACGCCTTGAGCGTTTGAAATGTGAAACTATATCTTGCCATGTGAACTTTGCCATTGCCATGGTTTTTTAAGAACCATTTTAAAATAGATGTTTGGATTCAAAGAAGCTAGAACGCATCTCCTTTTTCTCATCAGTATGACAGCTTCCCTGAGGTTTTTTTTTTTTTTTAGAAGGAAATTGGTAATATTGTAATCATGGAACTAAACCGGTGTAAGTAGTAGATATTAATAGATCAAGCTATTGTGCAGAAAATGATGAATGTACAGTAAGTAGTGACAATGCAGTTTTGTACAAAATCATATTCTCATTCAGTGCCAGGGTAAAAATTGTAAGTTGTTTCATCTACAGGCTTGGTAGAAATATATTTTTGCCAATCACTACACAGCAACACATAAAGCCACGAGATTTCAGCTTTGATTACCATTATTATATAGTCAGCAAATGTAAAGTGAGACATTATGCAATATATTATAAGGGATATATGCTACCTGGGAACTTTTAACGTACAGATATTTTGAGATTTTTATTATTACTGGCCACTATTTAATAGTTAGGCTACTTTCGCACATCGGTTTTTTGCTGTCAGGCAGAATCTGGCAAATTTTTTTAAAAAACGGATCCATTGCAAATTGTGAATAACTGATGCAACGGATCACTTTTTTCACCTAATCCGAGTATGTGGATCTGCTGGCTATTGTGGATTCTGGAGCGAGAGAGAGAGACTCTCCAGAATGGAAAATGCATGTCCGTTTTCTCCGGCCGACGGATCCGGCAAAAAGCGGATGTAACGTGAGGCCATCCATCTCAATCCGGCACTAATACAAATCTATGAGAAAAAAATGGATCCGGCGGCAACTTTTGCCGGATCAGATCTGTTTTTTTCAAAATTCGCCGGATTGTGCCTGATGGCAAAAAACTGATGTGTGAAAGCAGCCTTAAAGAATATAATGATGTACTATTGTAAATAAGGTTGTAGCCTGCTTTAGTCTTTTATTATTAACCCCTTTACCCCCAAGGGTCGTTTGCACGTTAATGACCGGGCCAATTTTTACAATTCTGACCACTGTCATTTTATGAGGTTATAACTCTGGAACGCTTCAACGGATCCTGATGATTCTGACACGGTTTTCTCGTAACATATTGTACTTCATGATAGTGGCAAAATTTATTTGATATTACCTGCATTTATTTGTGAAAAAATGGAAATTTGGTGAAAATTTTGAAAATTGAAAAACAACTGACACATATTAAAAACTAGACCCCGTAAGGAACTTATCTAGATATGTGGTGAGTACTTTGAACCCCCAAGTGCTTCACAGGATTTTATAACGTAGAGCCGTAAAAATAAAAATCAAATTTTTTCCACAAAAATGATCTTTTTGCCCCCAATATTTATTTTTTCCAAGGGTAACAGAAGAGATTGGACCTCAAGAGTTATTGTTCAATTTGTCCTGAGTACGCCGATACCCCATATGTGGGGGTAAACCACTGTTTGGGTACATGGTAGAGTTCAGATGGAAAGGAGCGCCAGATTTTACTGTTATGGTTCGCAGGTGCCATGAGCCACTGGGAGAGCCCATGAGGTGCCAAAACAGCAGAACCCCGATAATGGACCCCATTTTAGGAACCACACCTCTCAATGAATTCATCTAGGGGTGCAGTGATTATATTGACACCATGGGTGTGTGACATAATTTTATACCATTGGGAAGCCATGCGGAAAGACTTGGAATGGAGTGCTATTTGCCTAATCAAGTGAATGGGTCTGTGCACATGTTTTTTAATGTCAGCATGGGCCACAAAACATCCAGCACACATGCATACGCATAACACACATGGATGTCATCCATGTGACACGCATTGGCGCCGGGGAAGAAGCATTACAGTAAGCGCTGTTCCCCGACGCTGGGTGCTGAACATGGCTCTCCTCATTCTCCCCTGCTGTGCCGGCGATCAGCACAAGCAGGGGAGAATGAGGAGAGCCATGTTCAGCACCCGGCGACGGGGAGCAGCGCTTACTGTAACACTTCTTCCCTGGTGCCTGTCCTGGTAATGATGCAGCACACGCAATGCCACACGTGGGCCAAAAGTATTACACACAGGGACACTGACATCTCCGTTACCGGACATATCGGGACATGTGAAAGAGACCTTAGTGTGGGTTTTTAGGTTTGGCTGCTATCATACACTAAAGACAATTTTTTTTATTGCAAAAAATTGTTTTTGCATCACCACATTTTGAGAGCTATAACTTTTCCATATTTTGGCTCAGAGAGTCATGTGAGGTTTTGTTTTTTGTGGGACGAGTTGACGTTTTTATTGGTACCATTTTCGGGCACATGACATTATTTGATCACTTTTTATTCCAATTTTTGTGAGGCAGAATGAACAAAAAACAGAAATTCATGAATTTCTTTTCTTTGGGGGAGGGCATTTACACCATTCCACGTTTGGTAAAATTGATGAGGCAGTTTTATTCTTCGGGTTAGTACGATTACAGCAATACCTCATTTATATTTTTTTAATGTTTTGACGCTTTTATACAATAAAACGATTTTATATAAAAATAATTATTTTTGCGTCGCTTTATTCTGAGAGCTATAACTTTTTTATTTTTAAGGTGATGGAGCTGTGTGGGCACTTGTTTTTTGCGGGACAAGATGATGTTTTCAGTGGTACCATGATTATTTATATCCGTCTTTTTAATCGCATGTTATTCCACTTTTTGTTCGGCAGTGTGATGGTAAAGCATTGTTTTTTTTTTTGCCTTGTTTTTTTATGGTGTTCACTAAAGGGGTTAACTAGTGGGACAGTTTTATAGGTTGGGTCCTTACGGATGCGGGGATACCAAATATATGTACTTTTAATGTTTTGATTTTTTTTATTCAAATATGTATTTAGGGATAGAATATATATTGGCTTTTTATTATTATTTTAAAAAATATATTTTTACAATTATTTAAATTTTTTTTTTTACTTCATTCTATCTTTTAGGCCGGTTTCACACGTCAGTGGCTCCGGTGCGTGAGGTGACAGTTTCCTCACGTACCGGAGCCACTGACACACGTAGACACATTGAAATCAATGCATCTGTGCAGATGTCATTGATTTTTTGCGGACCGTGTCTCCGTGTGCCAAACACGGAGACATGTCAGTGTTCGTGGGAGCGCACGTATTACACGGACCCATTAAAGTCAATGGGTCCATGTAAAACATGTACCACACACGGACGTTGTCCGTGTGCAGTCCGTGTGCCATGCAGGAGACAGCGCTACAGTAAGCGCTGTCCCCCCACATGGTGCTGAAGCCGCCATTCATATCTTCTCTGCAGCAGCGTTTGCTGTAGAGAAGATATGAATAATCCTTTTTTTTTTGGTTTCTCGTGTTTAACATAAAGATCCATGTCCCCACCCCCCTCCCACCCCCTGTGCGGCCGCCCGCTGTTATTAAAATACTTACCCGGCTCCCTCGCAGTGTCCTGTCCTGGCCGCAGCTTCTACTGTATGCGGTCATTACAGAAATGAATATGCGGCTCCACCCCTATTACAGCAAACGCTGCTGCAGAGAAGATATGAATGGCGGCTTCAGCACCACGTGGGGGGGACAGCGCTTATCTCTAGTGCTGTCTCCTGCACGGTGCGTGTGGTACCCAGTCGGCACACGGGCGGCACACATGTGCCACACGTGTGCCACACTGATGTGCCGCAGAAATGCACGGGCACACGGACACGGATAATTCCGGTACCGATTTTTCCGGTACCGGAATTATCTGGACATGTGGGACAGGCCTTATACTTTGTCCCACTATGGGACACTCATTTTTTGCAGGCTGATAATTCTATAACATGCAGATGAAGCAGCATCTGCATACTATAGAAGCTGTCAGCGCTGCACACTGACCTGAGAGACTTGCACTGCGCATGACAGGAAGTTTCTCAGGTCTGGTAACCCGGATGTCATCATAATAATAATAAGAATAATCTTTATTTTTATATAGCGCTAACATATGTAGAAAACCATGCAACATTTACTTTACACTTCATAAATACTTACTACTTTGTGTGAAATATCGCATAAAATCCCCCCAAAATACAATTAAGTTTGTCAGTGTAGCATGAAAAAAATGTGGAAAAGTTTACAGGAAATGAACACTTTTTCAAGTATATATATATAAATATGTGGGGCAGCATTTGGCTCAATGTTTAGCACCTTACAGCGATTGGGTCCTAAGTTCACATTCACAACATCTGCTCGGAGATTGCATGTTCTCCCTGTGTTAACGTGGGCTTCCTCTGGGTTCTGGTTTCCTCCCACTATCTAAAGACATACTGACAGGGAATTTAGATCCCAACAGGGACATAGATGGTGATTTCTATAAAGTGCAGTGGAAATTAATGGCTCTATAATAATAAAGTAGATATAGTAAAAATAATCATATATACTTTTGTATATATTATAGATTTAGGTACGTTTTTCACTTAGTTTTGTAAATAACTGTGGCGAAAGTATCTGTAAGTTCATCCCAAAAACATACATATGAAGAATTCAGATTATGACCCCTATTGAGGACAGTGAGTAACAAAATTTCACTCATAGAATGTATTGAACGTGGTGAACGCGCACGGTTCAGTGAAGACATGTAGATTTACCAGCGTTCAATAAATGGCAGCGCTTTGAATTCAGCAAACATGCGCTTCGTCCAATGCGCTGCTACTTCCAGATCATGTGCACCCGGCCTAAGGGATCAAAGAGCAGTTAGATTGCTTGCAGGACAACTCTAGTAGCTAGTCATAACTCTACTGACACTCACTGCTGTGGACCAGTGACTATAATTCAAGGAGAAAATCTGGGGCAAAAATGCAAGATATACATCAGTAGTTCTGCCAAAACATGTGTGATTATGGAAGTCTCAACAGAAATATTTGAGCATCAAAAAGTACGAAGTGAGAAATGATCTTGGAAATCTCAGTCAATCCTTGGTGGTTGGTTCCCACAAAATGTAATGAGATCCATTTCCACATGGATGTTATGGATGTTGGTCTTTTGCAAATATAAAAAAACCTAAATAAAAGATTGGACCTAAGTGTGCAAAAGCTAGTTTGTTTCCACTTTTGTTCCAACCAAATAATGTAGAATCCTTTAGAATTCTGTAGCGAAAATGCAAAAAATACATTGACACGTCATCTCTAAATAAGAATTTAGTTACAAAAAGACTGAAAAACATATTTGATTAATTAGCTATTTCTCTTATATAGGATCATGTAAATGTCATTGCGGTATGAAAAGAAATGCATTCATTTTCCCAGTTATCTCTGCTGGATAATTGTACGACAACTTGTTTCCTGTTCAGCTTAGCTCGTTTCCTCTCCACTCATGTCTAAGAACATTCTCCATTTCCTTCTATCTGTGGAATTCCACCTCCTTGGCAGTGTCTTCCAAATTATACATTGCTACTGTCATTATGTGAAGGACACAAATTAAGACAATTAACCTAATATTATTGGTTTCTAAGATATAGATATGAGGCAGAGAAACCGTTAAAGTAGGAGGAACAGAGGGGGCATGACCACTATGGAATTTGGCTTGCTTGTGGATAGTGATACAGAGCAGTTCAGTAATTGCTTCTAAATTGTTCTGTATATATTTTATGCACATGTGCAAGCTGAGATACAACTGTGCTCAAAGGTACCCCGACACCATACCCCATATGGTACCCCATACCCCGACAGAATTTTTGCTTTCTTGGCCTTTTTTCAGAGAGCATGGATAACACCAAAACTTTTTCTCCACTCATGGTTAGTGGTTGGGTGAAGCCATTTATTGTCAAACTACTGTGTTTTCTCTTTTTAAATCATAATGACAACCCAAAACATCCAAATGACCGTGATCAAAAGATCACATTGTAATTTTGGCCTGATAAGATGCACAGATGTTGACACAAGGTAACATCCTCACCTGTGACCTGTTTGCTTGTAATCAGTGTGCGCATAAAAGCTGAGTAAGTTTCTGGGATCCAGACAGACTCTTAGGGTACCGTCTCACTATACGATTTACCAACGATCACGACCTGCGATACGACCTGGCCGTGATCGTTGGTAAGTCGTTGTGTGGTCGCTGGGGAGCTGTCACACAGACCGCTCTCCAGCGACCAACGATGCCGAGGTTCGCTGGTAACCAGGGTAAACATCGGGTTACTAAGCGCAGGGCCGCGCTTAGTAACCCGATGTTTACCGTGGTTACCAGCGTAAAAGTAAAAAAAAAAAAACAGTACATACTGACCATCTGATGTCCGTCAGGTCCCTTGCCGTCTGCTTCCTGCTCTGACTGAGTGCAGCCGTACAGTGAGAGCAGAGCGCAGCAGTGACGTCACCGCTGTGATCTGCTCTCACTTTCCGGCCGGCAGACAGACAGAGCGGGAAGCAGACGGCAAGGGACCTGACGGACATCAGATGGTGAGTATGTACGGTTTTTTTTTTTTTACTTTTACGCTGGTAACCAGGGTAAACATCGGGTTACTAAGCGCGGCCCTGCGCTTAGTAACCCGATGTTTACCCTGGTTACCAGCGAACGCATCGCTGGATCGCTGTCACACACAACGATCCAGCGATGACAGCGGGAGATCCAGCGATGAAAGAAAGTTTCAAACGATGTGCTACGACGTACGATTCTCAGCAGGGTGTCTGATCGCAGTAGCGTGTCAGACACTGCGAGATCGTAACGATATCGCTAGAACGTCACGAATCGTGCCGTCGTAGCGATAAAAATGCCACTGTGTGACGGTACCCTTAGGGTATGTGTCCACGTTCAGGATTGCATCAGGATTTGGTCAGGATTTTACATCAGTATTTGTAAGCCAAAACCAGGAGTGGAACAATTAGAGGAAAAGTATAATAGAAACATATGCACCACTTCTGCATTTATCACCCACTCCTGGTTTTGGCTTACAAATACTGATGGAAAATCCTGACCAAATCCTGATGCAATCCTGAACGTGGACACATACCCTTACATCTTTCACCCAGCCACTGATGTTTCTGGATTGTGAGTCATGAGGAAAGCAAAATTAATTGTCAATGGATCTAAGGGAAAAAGTAGTTGAACTGTATAAAACAGGAAAGGGATAAAAAAAAAGATATTCAAGGAATTGATAATGCCAGTCAAACTGTGATTACCAAATGGAAAATCAGGGGATCTGTAAAAACAAAACCATGGTTAGGTAGACCCACAAAAATTTTGTCCACAGCTACCAGGAAAATTGTTTGGGATGCAAAGAAAAACTCTATGGACTATGATGAAAGGAACACCATGTTAGGGGTCGAGTTCCCGCCTCTGCACAGGGGGAATCTCGAGCCATCTCTGCTGCGGTCTCCCATTCTTCTCCTGCCACAGTGGAGCCTGCTCAGCGGAGGCGTCGGTCCCAGCGTCTCGCTCAGTCTGATACTGTGCAAAGGGTTACTGCTGCCTTTCCAGCTTCTGCCATTGTAGCCAGTACTGGTCAGCGGCGAGCAGACATCTTTGGGACTAAGTCCTACTTTTCCCCTTCTGAGCATGCACAGGGTAAGATCTCTCATTGGAGATCAAGGGTCACATGCTCAGGTACTGCAGCAACTCCCATTGGTCCTCTAGGAAGGTCCAGAAGTTGCTAAAATTCTGTGGCAGCCTCCCATTGGTCCCTCTGGGAAGGTCCTGAAGTTGCTGCAGCTATAAAAGTTTCACATGACCACACGGTCATGCGCTAGTATCAATCTGTGTTATGTGCTTTGCACCAGTGTGGTCTTGTGTGTATGTATTTAGGTCCCCGGCTGAAATAAGCCCTAGAATACCCACACCTCCGGTGAGGAGATTTGTGTGTATGTATTCTGGGTCCCGGCTGAAATAAGCCCCTAGTATACCGGCACCTCCGGTGAGGAGTTTGTGTGTGTGCAAGACCACTGACTGCTATCAGCTCAGCAGTTAGCTGTGTACTCCTGTCAGTCTAACAGGGCTCAGTGCTTTCTTTTGTCGGCGACTCTGTGAAGTAACAGAGTTCGCTTATACCGCCATATAGTGCCATTTGCTAGCAGCAGGTTCCTCCTGCATAGTGGATCCTGGGCTGCGAACGCACCAATAACTTAATCTATTTACTTGGTGCGTTCCGCTAGCCCTAACACACCATTCCTACTGTAAAGCACAGAGGTGGATTGCTGATATTTTGGGGATGTGTAAGCTACAAAGGCACAGGAAAGTTGGTAAAAGTTGAAAGAAAGATGAATGCAGCACATTATCAGCAAATACTGGAGGCAAATTTGCAATCATCAGCCCGGAAGCTGCGCAAGGGACGTACTTGGACGTCCCAACATGTCAACGTTTCAGAACACAAGGCTTAGTCGACCTGTCTTTCGCTACAGCAGAACAAAGTGAAGGTTCTGGAGTGGCCATCTCAGTCTCCTAACCTAAATATAATTGAGCCACTCTGGGGGAATTCAAGCGTGCAATTCATGCTAGACAGCCCAGGAATTTACAGGAACTGGAAGCTTTTTGCCAAGAAGAGTGGGCAGCTTTACCATCTGAGAAAATAAAGAACCACATCCGCAACTAACAAAAAAGACTTCAAGCTGTCATTGATGTTAGAGGGGACAATACACGGTATTAAGAAATGGGGTATGTGGACTTTTGATCAGGGTCATTTGGATGTTTTGGGTCATCATTATGATTTAAAAAGAGAAAACACAGTAGTTTGACAATAAATGGCTTCACCAAACCACTAACCATGAGTGGAGAAAAAGTTTTGGTGTTATCATTCATATTCTCTGAAAAAAGGCCAAGAAAGCAAAAATTCTGCTGAGGTATGTAAACTTTTGAGCACAACTGTAACTATGCATTCAGAGATTAGGTGAAATGTTAATGTAACTCACCTGTCCTAGCTCAGGCACTGGTTCTTGGTTTCTTCCCCATTCCCTTTGTGTATGTTCTCACTGAGTTACAGCTGTGACCCAGCAGCTACCCTTGACATCATCACTCAAGACCTTCTAAGGATAACTCAAACAGCTATGTGCTCTATAGGTATTCAGTAAGCTTTACTTTCAGTTCCACATGTGGAACACCCGCCAGGCCCTAGGGGTACTCGGTACTGGGTCCAGTACGTAAAGAGATGTGTCACAGCGGCAATGACTCGGTCCATGGCCCTGGGCACCCATGTTAAGGGAAAAGTCTTTAAAGGGGTATTTAGGAATAGATTAGGAATTGTTCGTGAAACCACCTGTGGTTCTCGGTCAGGGATGGCCAACGCTGCTTACCGGGGTCCACTGGGGTGATGTTATGGCACCTAAGATGGTATGGATTCCCACAGGTGAAGCTGGGTCCCCAGGGCTCCTTGTTGTGATTTTGCTTTTTGCTCCCTCTAGTGGTCATTAGTGATTTGACTCTGGAGCTTCTGCCTTTTCCTATATCCTCACCTGGGCCGTTAGTTCAGGGGCGTTGCTATATAAGCTCCCTGGACCTTCAGTTCAATGCCTGGCATCGTTGAAATCAGAGCTAATCTGTTGTGCTCTTGTCCTATGATCCTGGTTCCTGTATTTCAAGCTAAGTCTGCTTCCTTGCTTTTTGCTTTTGTTTTGTTTGGTATTTTTGTCCAGCTTGTTCCTATCTGTATCCTGACCTTTGCTGGAAGCTCTAGGGGGCTGGTGTTCTCCCCCCGGACCGTTAGACGGTTCGGGGGTTCTTGAATCTCCAGCGTGGATTTTTATAGGGTTTTTGTTGACCAGATAAGTTATCTTGCTATATTCTGCTATTAGTAAGCTGGCCTCTCTTTGCTGAACCTGATTCATTTCTGTGTTTGTCATTTCCTCTTACCTCACCGTTATTATTTGTGGGGGGCTTGTATCTTGCTTTGGGGTCCCTTTCTCTGGAGGCAAGAGAGGTCTTTGTTTTCTTCTCCTAGGGGTAGTTAGATTCTCCGGCTGGCGCGAGTCATCTAGCGATCACCGTAGGCATGATCCCCGGCTACTTCTAGTGTTGGCGTTAGGAGTAGCTATTTGGTCAACCCAGTTACCACAGCCCTATGAGCTGGATTTTTGAATCTCGCAGACTTACACGTTCCTCTGAGACCCTGTCCACTGGGGTCATAACAGCTCCTGGTGTATAGATGAAGATGGTGGGTGGTATAGCAAGAAACGGAGGACACAGGTTTGCAGTCTCTTTACCTGGTTTACTGATGAATTCAGGCAGCCACAGTCCAGGGTACCGGATCACAGGTGTCAATGGTCCGGTTGGCTTGGAAACGAGCTGTGAGTCCCCCTTACCAGGCAGGGATAGAAGCCTTCCTTCTTGCGCTGTGGTGTAGTCCCTTGCTTCCTTGAGCCTCTCACAAGGTCCTCATGTGTTCTCTCTGTCCTCCAGGTTGGTAGGACATTACCCATATGACAGGTAGCTCGAGCCTTTTTACAGGGCCTCTATCACGATCCAGGCTCTATGCGCTACTGTGTCCTCAGGTGTAAGGGCAGACAGGTGACTTGTAATCCAACTGTCCTGCTGGTTTCTGCTGTGAGATGTGGAGTCACTCACAACCTTGGTCTTCTGGCTACCGGTGTCTGCGCTAAGTAGGGAGGTAGCCCAGTCGCAGCTAACTCCCCAGTTCTTCACTCTCCTGAGCTCTATCTCCCCTACATGCTCACTACAGCTTGTTCTCATCTCTGTGCTGTGCTATCTCCTTCCAGGAGCTGCAGCACTTCTCATGGCAGCACGGCCCCTCTCCTTCCTCTCTGCCTCAGACTGCTCCAGTCTGCTGTCTGGCACTCACTGACTGAACTGAACTCACTTTCCCTCCAGACCAGAATATATATAGGGGATCCACCCACAAGCTGGATCAGAGCTCAATCTTCTGGCCTGGAGTATGAACATGTTGTATGCTTGTGTTTACCTGATAAGAGAGATGCTTCCTCACTTCCAAGCGTGACATCACTCTCCCCGTGAGGAAAGCAATGCCACTGTGACAACCAGGAACCTGTGGTGTCACCCATATACTCCTGGAGTTTGCCTCATCATCCATTTGTCTCAGCTTTGTAAGACTATTCCTACTGAGTGTATTGGGGGACACTCGCTTGGCCGCGATATTCAGCACACGGGCACGGGTTTTAAAACAAAACAGTCTATTTGGTTTATTAAGGTATCATAAACCACAACATGAACAGTCCATTTACACACTGTACCAGGACATCACATCAAGTTTCATATCCTTAGTCGGCAGCAACTAAACGTGCTGGTCCTCTCCTGACCAGTTGCGGTGAGTTACCACACAGTTCATAGAACATAACAAGCACCATCAGTCAATGATACCTTATGGGAGCTCCTGCTCCATCTGCTGACTCCTTGTCAGTCCTCTCTCCTGGGGAAACTGCCTTACGGGGTTCACCAACTTGCCTGGCCGGCACACAACAGTCAGTCCAGAGCCACCGAAGGCCGGTATCTTCCCCAACACTGATCAACCAGGTCCACAGTCTCTCAGGTGCTCCAAGAAGACTCCACTCACAGGAGCTTCTAACACAGACTGTCCAGGACCATGATCACACTGTGGTCTTCAGGACGTCCATCCCACCTGGGACTGTCCACCACAGAGCCATGTGGCCTGACTGGGTGCTATTCAGGACTTAGTCCAACACCACAGGCCACCAGGTCCAAACCATGTGCTTTCCAGGAAGCCTCCTCCCAGGTCTTCCTACACAGGCTTCCAGGACATTGCACTTGGATCATTCAGATCCAAACACTGGAACCACACAGGAACCACACAGAAGACCTTGTGACCTACACCCTGGTCACGTTATGTACCTGTAACCACACCCACAGTAATGGATCACATGGGCTGGTCACATGATCCTGACATCACTGCAGGTCGATCCTCACGGCCTCAATGTGACTCCGTGCACATACCGGGGAGACCATGCAGCGCCCCCTACCTGTTACAGGGGTCACTACATCACAGCTTGCTAATCATCTTTTCATCAAACTTCTGATTGATTATAATCTAACTACACTTACTTTCTGGCTCAGACCTGTGATAACCATTTGTTTGCTGTAATCATAATGAACTCTTCTCTGCGATACTTGTGCTGTTCATACTACAGTGCAGCTGTAACAATGTGTAATAATCTCTGCCTGCAGGAAACCATAAATTTATTTACCATCTCTGAAATTGGCCATCTGTCTGCTGATAGCATACAGTTCTTCCATTTATCAGTTCTTTGCTTCTATTCCTGGAGTCTTCAATGAGTCTTCTTGTTTTTCTTGTTCCATTTCTTTGCTTGCCGACTTGCATACTTTACTGTCCTGGCCCTCGCTGATTCACATGCAGTTATGCCTGCTTTGTAGTGATGAGCGAACGTGCTCGCCACTACTTGGTAGTCGCCTGAGTATCAATATGCTCGGTGTACTCGGTGAGCATAAAGTATTTCCGGGATTATTCGGCGGGAGCTCAGGTCTCCTCCTTTTAGCTTTGGTGCTTTTCAGAGCGCCAATCAGAATGCAGGGATTGTCTGCCATGCACTGTAATGCCGCAGCCATCTTTGTTGTGGTATTACAGTGATTGGCTGGCCGCACAGCGTCATCAGGTCTATAAGAGACCTGGCACCACCCTGCTTGCCGCATTCTGCTCTGGACTCAGCTAGTGTAGTGAGAGCTGCTGCTGAGATAGGGTTAGATACTTATATTTATTAGTTAGTGTGGGTTTACTAGTGTTCAATCCACAAATCCTGATAAACCAACAGTCCTTTTTAGGGCTAATTCAGGGGTACATAGATTGCAGAGCTAGGCAGGCAGGGGAGTCTATGTGCACATATCCACATCAGTGCAAGGCCTGCAGGCACTGTATGTGAGTATATAGATCTCACTGCATACCTCAAAAAGCTCCATTCCTGTCTGCTGCTGCATATTTTATATATACGTAGCTGCAGGTATCCGTGGCAATTTTTTTTTTTTTGCAGCTTATACCTTCTCATTTTATTGGAAAGCAATCCATAGACCTCTTTTTTCTACATTTATTTGCTTGGACACGCTGCAGACTACAGCCAGGTCATTGCAATACAAGAGCGTGAAAATCTAAAAATTTAATCAGATGTGAGTGCGCAGAAAAATCTGGCCTTTTTTTGGTACTATATTATTTTTGAAGTATCTTACAACATTTTTGGCACAATTTTGCTGCCCCAAAAATCTGTAGCTGGCCCAAAAATATTTAGCTACAGTTCTTATATTTATCACTGATTTGTACGCCACACGCATTGCATATCATTGCGCTAAATTTCTTACAATTTTAGTACTCCAATTTTTGTCATAGCCTACTTATTGACACAATTTTGGTGGGCCCAAAAAAATCAAAGCCACATTTTGATCAGTCTGTTATCTCCATCTGACGCCTGGTCTATCTGTGGTCTCCAAATTCTTGCTTTTCAGGCATAGGCATACATTGCATTTTTTTGGTCTGCTAGCCCTGGTCTACTTAGTATTTAGTGGTTTAATTTATTTATTTATTTTTTTTAAAAGGCCACACATTTAAACAGTCTGTTACCTCCGTCAGATGCCTGGTGTGTCTATGGTGTCTAAATGCTCACTTTGCAGGCATATGTTGCATTGTTTTGTCTGCTAGCCTTGGCCTACTCAGTATTTAGTGGTATAAAAAATTTTTTTTTTTTAAAAAGGCCACACATTTAAACAGTCTGTTGTGTCTGTCAGACACCTGGTGTATCTGTGGTGTCAAAATCCTCGCTTTGCAGGCATACATTGCATTGTTTTGTCTGCTAGCCTTGGTCTACTCAGTATTTTGTGGTTAAATTTTTTTTTTTTAAAGACAACATATTTAAACTGTCTGTTATCTCCGTCAGATGCCTGGTGTATCTGTGGTCTCCAAATACTTGCTTCTCAGGCACACTGATCACATATAAGTTTTCTCCAAATTAATCCATTTGTATAGAACTAATATTTCAGTAGTCCATTTAAAATGGGCAAGGCAAGGGGCAAGGGATGGGGAAGTGGACGTGATGCTGATGGTGCATGCAGAGGACAAGGCCATGGCCAAGCAGAAAGTGGGCCACAACAAAGACCCACATCTTCTGGCTTGACCTTCCTGTCCCAGTTTCTAGGGGACCGCAGCACACCACTATTGAAGACAGAGCAGTGTGAAATGGTTGTTGGTTGGATAGCTGATAATGCTTCCAGTTACTTAGCCACCACCACCACCTCGTCTTCCTCATGGTCAAGTCTGAGTAGCCATGAGTCTGGACAACATATTACTCAGCCTGATCCTCCTCCCTCCCACCATGCCGAGTGCCCTGAGACAACTGATCCCACACTTGGACACTCCGAAGAGCTGTTCAGTTTTCCATTTAAAGATTCTGGATTCTCGGCCGGTCAACTTGAAGTCGGGCCAGATGAGGTAGCATGTAGCGATGCCCAAAGATTTGAACATCCATGGTCACATGAAGGCGATGGTGGGAAAGTGTCACAAGAGGTGGACGATAATGAGACACAATTGCCAGAAAGTCAGGAGGAGCAGGGTGCAGATGTGGAAGATGAGGTGATTGATGACATAGTAACTGACCCAACCTGGCAGGAGGACAGCAGCACACATGGGGAAGGAGGCATATCACCCCAACAGGCAGAAAGGAAGAAGCAGTGTGGTGGCCGCAAACAGAAGGCGTGCATCCTTTCCCCGTAACACCAACATGACAGAAGTTGCCATTCAAACTGTTAGATCTTCCCGAGTCTGGTTATTTTTTAAAGACTCAGCTGATAACCCTAAATAGTCCATTTGCAGCAAATGCCATGCCCGCATCAGCAGGGGTAGCAAAATTACCAGCCTGACCACCACCAACATGATCATGCACATGGCAGCAAAGCATCCGACTTTGTGGGCCGAACCCCAGGATCCAGGAACACTGTCTGCAGGTGACAACACTGCTTCTTCCACAGTTTTGAATATAAGCCAATCCACAGTTCACCGTGCATGTGAAGATGCCTAGTGGCCTGCACCTGCTGTTGCCTACAGTCAACCAGCACCATCATCAAGCTCGTCCACATCCTTGTCCCAGCGCAGCCTTCAGTTGTCTATACCACAGTCATTGAAATGCAAGTGGAAATACCCAGCCAACCCTCCACAGGCCACAGTACTAAATTCTAACCTTTCTCATCTGCTTGCGCTCAAAATGTTGCCTTTTAGGCTTGTTGAGAAGGAAGATTTCCTAAACCTGATGGCGGCGACCGTCCCAAGGTACTCGGTGCCCAGTCACCACTGTTTCTCCCGGTGTGCCATACCGGCATTACACCAACACGTGTCCCACAACATTACTCATGCCCTCAACAATGCTGTTACTGGGAAAGTCCACCTAACCACGGACACGTGGATAAGTGCTTGTGGGCAGGGACTGTACATCTCACTGATGGCACACTGGGTTAACATAGTGGAAGCCGAGACCCAGTCAGATCTTGGGATGGAACACATCCTCCCCATGCCAAGGATTGCAGGCCCTATGTCAATCAGGGTTGCCCCCACAGTCTACAGCTCCTACACCTCCTCCTCTTCTTCAGCCTCCATTTTTGAAATGAGCACATCAGTCAGAAGCTAGAAGTACTGCAGCACTGCCTCAGCCAAGCGTCAATAGGCTGTGCTGAAGCTAATCTGCTTAGGTGACAAACCGCACAATGCTGAAGAGTTGTGGACAGCTCTGAAAGAGCAGTCAGATTTTTGGATGACACCGCTGAACCTACAGCCAGGCATGGTCATGTGTGACATGGCTGGAACCTGGTGGCGGCTCTGAGGCAAGGTGAGCTCAGACATGTACCTTGCCTGGCCCATGTGCTTAACCTCATCGTTCAAAGTTTTCTCAAAAGTTACCCGGAGCTGCCGAATCTTCTAATGAAAGTATGCCACCTGTCTGCCCATTTTAGAAAGTCAGCTACAGCTTCAGCCACCCTTGCTGTGCTTCAGCAGTGTTTGCAGCTTCTGGTTCACCGACTGGTGTGTGATGTCCCCACGTGTTGGAACTCTACACTGCATATGTTGGAAAGGATTTGTGAGCAGAAGAAGGCAGTTGTTGACTACCTGCATGAACAAGGCCATCGTTATTCAGTTCAGACTCAACACATAAGACCTCAGGAGTGGACATGGATGTCAGACATATGTACCATCCTCAAAAACTTTGAGGACTTCACCAAGAAGGTGAGCGGCGATGACGCCATAATTTGCATCACCATCCTGCTTCTCTGCATTCTGAAAACCTCTCTGCTCACAATTAAAGAGGATGCATTGCAGGCGGAGCACGAGGACATCGCGCAAGGAAACATACAGGGGGATTACACTCAGCCCAGCCTCATGTCTTCTGAACGAGGATTGGTAGACAATGAGGAAGAGGAAGAGGAGGATGAACAGGAGTTACTTTCATGCTCTATAGATGGTACTACAAGCACAGCTGTCTGTCATGATCTCCATGGCCAGAGAACTAGCATAAGCCTCAATAGGAACAAGCTCTTGGAAGATGTAACTATACTGACCATGAACTAAACCTACCGCATCATCTAGAAGTAGCCAGGTAGCATGTCCTACTTTTTATCCCTATATGCCCAGCGCCGGCCGGAGAACTAAATAATGCTAGCAGAGGGAAATATAAGACCTGACTCACCTCTAGAGAAATGCCCAAAAAGGAGACAGAGGCCCCCCACATATATTGGCGGTGATTTTAGAAGAAATAACAAACGCAGCAGGAAAATAGTTTTAGCAAATTTGAGGTCCGCTTTCTAGATAGCAGAAGACAGAAAGCATACTTTCATGGTCAGTAGAAAACCCTAACAAAACACATCCAGAAATTACTTTAGGACTCTGGCATTAACTCATAATACCAGAGTGGCAATTCCTGATCAACAAGAGCTTTCCAGACACAGTAACGAAACTGCAGCTGTGAACTGGAACCAAAATACAAAAACAAAACATGGACGAATGTCCAACTTATCTAGTAGATGTCTGGGAGCAGGAACAAGCACAGAGGCTTCTGATAACATTGTTGACCGGCAAGCATCTAACAGAGAAGCCAGGTTATATAGCGACACCCAGATCTAATCAGAACAGGTGAACAGGGAAGATGATGTCACAAGTTCAATTCCACCAGTAGCCACCGGGGGAGCCCAGAATCCAAATTCACAACAGTACCCCCCCCTCAAGGAGGGGGCACCGAACCCTCACCAGAACCACCAGGGCGATCAGGATGGGCCCTATGAAAGGCACGAACCAGATCAGAGGCATGAACATCAGATGCAGTGACCCAAGAATTATCCTCCTGGCCGTATCCCTTCCACTTGACCAGATACTGGAGTCTCCGTCTGGAAACACGGGAGTCTAGGATTTTTTCCACAACGTACTCCAACTCACCCTCAACCAACACCGGAGCAGGAGGCTCAACGGAAGGCACAACCGGTGCCTCATACCTGCGCAATAACGACCGATGAAAAACGTTATGAATAGAAAAGGATGCAGGGAGGTCCAAACGGAAGGAAACAGGGTTAAGAATCTCCAATATTTTATACGGACCGATGAACCGAGGCTTAAACTTAGGAGATGAGACCCTCATAGGGACAAAACGAGAAGACAACCACACCAAATCTCCAACACAAAGCCGAGGACCAACACGACGGTGACGGTTGGCAAAAAGCTGAGTCTTCTCCTGGGACAACTTTAAATTGTCCATCACCTGCCCCCAGATATGATGCAATCTCTCCACCACCGCATCCACTCCAGGACAATCCGAGGATTCCATCTGACCGGAGGAAAATCGAGGGTGGAACCCCGAATTACAGAAAAACGGGGACACCAAAGTGGCAGAGCTGGCCCGATTATTGAGGGCGAACTCCGCCAATGGCAAAAAAGCAACCCAATCATCCTGGTCAGCAGACACAAAACACCTCAGATATGTCTCCAGGGTCTGATTAGTCCGCTCGGTCTGGCCATTAGTCTGAGGGTGAAAAGCAGACGAAAAAGACAAATCTATGCCCATCCTAGCACAGAATGCCCGCCAAAATCTAGACACAAATTGGGTTCCTCTGTCAGAAACGATATTCTCAGGAATACCATGCAAACGAACAACATTTTGAAAAAACAGGGGCACCAACTCGGAAGAAGAAGGCAATTTGGGCAGGGGAACCAAATGGACCATCTTAGAAAAACGGTCACACACCACCCAGATGACAGACATCTTCTGAGAAACAGGCAGATCTGAAATAAAATCCATCGAGATGTGTGTCCAAGGCCTCTTAGGAATAGGCAAGGGCAACAATAATCCACTAGCCCGAGAACAACAAGGCTTGGCCCGAGCACAAACGTCACAAGACTGCACAAAGCCTCGCACATCTCGTGACAGGGAAGGCCACCAGAAGGATCTTGCCACCAAATCCCTGGTACCAAAAATTCCAGGATGACCTGCCAATGCAGAAGAATGTACCTCAGAGATGACTCTACTGGTCCAATCATCAGGAACAAACAACCTATCAGGCGGACAACGATCCGGTCTATCCGCCTGAAACTCCTGCAAGGCCCGCCGCAGGTCTGGAGAAACGGCTGACAAGATAACTCCCTCCTTAAGAATACCTGTAGGTTCAGAGTTACCAGGCGAGTCAGGCTCAAAACTCCTAGAAAGGGCATCCGCCTTAACATTCTTAGAACCCGGTAGGTACGATACCACAAAATTAAACCGAGAGAAAAATAATGACCAGCGCGCCTGTCTAGGATTCAGGCGCCTGGCGGTCTCAAGATAGATCAAATTTTTGTGGTCAGTCAATACCACCACCTGATGTCTGGCCCCCTCGAGCCAATGGCGCCACTCCTCAAACGCCCACTTCATGGCCAAAAGCTCCCGATTCCCAACATCATAATTCCGCTCAGCGGGCGAAAATTTACGGGAAAAGAAGGCACAAGGCCTCATCACGGCGCAGTCAGAACTTTTCTGCGACAACACTGCCCCAGCCCCGATCTCAGAAGCGTCGACCTCAACCTGAAAAGGAAGAGTCACATCAGGCTGACGCAACACAGGGGCAGAAGAAAAACGGCGCTTAAGCTCCTGAAAGGCCTCCACAGCATCAGGGGACCAATTAGCAACATCAGCACCCTGTCTAGTCAAATCGGTCAATGGCTTAACGACATCCGAAAAACCAGAAATAAATCGACGATAAAAGTTGGCAAAGCCCAAAAATTTCTGAAGACTTTTAAGAGAAGAGGGCTGCGTCCAATCACAAATAGCTTGAACCTTGACAGGATCCATCTCAATGGAAGAGGGAGAAAAAATATATCCCAAAAAGGAAATTCTCTGAACCCCAAAAACGCACTTAGAACCCTTGACACACAGAGAATTAGACCGCAAAACCTGAAAAACCCTCTTAACTTGCCGGACATGAGAGTCCCAATCATCCGAAAAAATCAGAATATCATCCAGATACACTATCATAAATTTATCCAAAAAATCGCGGAAAATATCATGCATAAAGGACTGGAAGACTGAAGGGGCATTAGAAAGACCAAAAGGCATCACCAAATACTCAAAGTGGCCCTCGGGCGTATTAAATGCGGTTTTCCACTCATCCCCCTGCCTGATCCGCACCAAATTATACGCCCCACGGAGATCAATCTTAGAGAACCACTTGGCCCCCTTTATGCGAGCAAACAAATCAGTCAGCAACGGCAATGGGTATTGATATTTAACCGTGATTTTATTCAAAAGCCGATAATCAATACATGGTCTCAAAGAGCCGTCTTTTTTTGACACAAAGAAAAAACCGGCTCCTAAGGGAGATGACGATGGACGAATATGTCCCTTTTCCAAGGACTCCTTTATATATTCTCGCATAGCAGTATGTTCAGGCACAGACAGATTAAATAAACGACCCTTTGGGTATTTACTACCCGGAATTAAATCTATAGCACAATCGCACTCACGGTGCGGAGGTAGTGAACCCAGCTTGGGTTCTTCAAAGACGTCACGATAATCAGACAGGAACTCAGGGATTTCAGAGGGAATAGATGATGAAATGGACACCAAAGGTACGTCCCCATGAGTCCCCTTACATCCCCAGCTCAACACAGACATAGCTCTCCAGTCAAGGACTGGGTTGTGAGACTGCAGCCATGGCAATCCCAGCACCAAATCATCATGTAGATTATACAGCACCAGAAAACGAATAGTCTCCTGGTGATCCGGATTAATACACATAGTCACTTGTGTCCAGTATTGTGGTTTATTATTAGCCAATGGGGTGGAGTCAATCCCCTTCAGAGGAATAAGAGTCTCCAAAGGCTCTAAATCATACCCACAACGATTGGCAAAGGACCAATCCATAAGACTCAAAGCGGCGCCAGAGTCGATATAGGCGTCCGTGGTAATAGATGACAAAGAGCAAATCAGGGTCACAGACAAAATAAATTTAGACTGTAAAGTGCCAATGGGAACGGATGTATCAAGCTTTTTAGTACGCTTAAAGCATGCTGATATAACATGAGTAGAATCCCCACAATAGAAACACAACCCATTTTTCCGTCTAAAATTCTGCCGCTCGCTTCTGGACAGAATTCTATCACACTGCATGTTTTCTGGCGTCTTCTCAGTGGACACCGCCAGATGGTGCACTGGTTTGCGCTCCCGCAGACGCCTATCGATCTGAATGGCCATTGTCATGGACTCATTCAGACTTGCAGGCACAGGGAACCCCACCATAACATCCTTAATGGCATCAGAAAGACCCTCTCTGAAAGTAGCCGCCAAGGCACACTCATTCCACTGAGTAAGCACAGACCATTTACGGAATTTTTGGCAGTAAATTTCAGCTTCATCTTGCCCCTGCGATAGGGACATCAAAGTTTTTTCTGCCTGAAGTTCCAAATGAGGTTCCTCATACAGCAAGCCCAAGGCCAGAAAAAACGCATCCACATTGCGCAACGCAGGATCCCCTGGTGCCAATGCAAAAGCCCAATCTTGAGGGTCGCCGCGGAGCAAGGAAATCACAATCCCAACCTGCTGTGCAGGGTCTCCAGCAGAACGAGATTTCAGGGACAAAAATAACTTACAATTATTTCTAAAATTCTGAAAGCTAGATCTATTCCCTGAGAAGAATTCCGGCAAAGGAATTCTCGGCTCTGATACCGGAGCATGAACAACAAAATCTTGCAAACTTTGTACTTTCGTGGCGAGATTATTCAAACCTGCAGTTACACTCTGTAGATCCATTATAGACAGGTGAACATAGAGCCATTCAAAGATTAGAAGGAGAGAGAAAAAAAAGAAAGACTGCAGCATAGACAGACTGGCAAGTGATCCAATTAAGAGCACACTAACTACTAGAGAAAAAAAAAAAAAAAATTTTCAGCAGACTTCTTATTTCTCTCCTTTCTCAGCCAAGGATTTTAACCCTTTAGTGGGCCGGTCAAACTATCATGATCTCCATGGCCAGAGAACTAGCATAAGCCTCAATAGGAACAAGCTCTTGGAAGATGTAACTATACTGACCATGAACTAAACCTACCGCATCATCTAGAAGTAGCCAGGTAGCATGTCCTACTTTTTATCCCTATATGCCCAGCGCCGGCCGGAGAACTAAATAATGCTAGCAGAGGGAAATATAAGACCTGACTCACCTCTAGAGAAATGCCCAAAAAGGAGACAGAGGCCCCCCACATATATTGGCGGTGATTTTAGAAGAAATAACAAACGCAGCAGGAAAATAGTTTTAGCAAATTTGAGGTCCGCTTTCTAGATAGCAGAAGACAGAAAGCATACTTTCATGGTCAGTAGAAAACCCTAACAAAACACATCCAGAAATTACTTTAGGACTCTGGCATTAACTCATAATACCAGAGTGGCAATTCCTGATCAACAAGAGCTTTCCAGACACAGTAACGAAACTGCAGCTGTGAACTGGAACCAAAATACAAAAACAAAACATGGACGAATGTCCAACTTATCTAGTAGATGTCTGGGAGCAGGAACAAGCACAGAGAGGCTTCTGATAACATTGTTGACCGGCAAGCATCTAACAGAGAAGCCAGGTTATATAGCGACACCCAGATCTAATCAGAACAGGTGAACAGGGAAGATGATGTCACAAGTTCAATTCCACCAGTAGCCACCGGGGGAGCCCAGAATCCAAATTCACAACAGCTGTCATACCATCTGTTCAGCATGGATGGCCTGAGGACAGGGAGGAAGAGGAGGACAGCATGGTCAGTTGTCCTGTTGGTGAGGACATGGAAGTCTTGCATGTTAGCAGTCTGGCACACATGGCTGACTTTTTGTTGACCCTCGCATTATTAAAATTTTCAGTGACACTCATTACTGGTTGGTGACACTTCTAGACCCATGCTACAAGGAGAACTTTCAATCTCTTCTTCCAGAGGCAGACAGGTGTACTATAATGTTGCAGTACCAGAGGGCCCTTGTAGCGGAATTACTTAAAAAATTCCCATGTGGGAACGCTGGCAGCAGATGTCAGAGTTTGTTGTACAACCAAGGAGTCCAAGCGAGAGAGCAGAAGTACAATCCAGCTCAAGCAGGGGAACAATGGCAAAGTTCTGGGACAGTTTTCTCCAACCCTCCCATTGTGCCGGCACAGAGGCAAGGGGTGCTGTCACAAGAAGTACAATGTTTGTGAAGATGCTAAGGGAGTACCTTTCTGATCGTACCAAGTCCTCCGTGACTCCTCTGTGCCTTTTAAAAATTGGGTATACAAGCTGGACACATGGCATGAACCGGCTCTCTACGCCTTGAAGGTCCTGGCCTGCCCTGCTACTAGCGTTCTGTTAGAGCGGATTTTTAGTGCTGCTGTTGGAATTATAACAGATAAGCGCATCCGCCTGTCAACTGAAAATGCTGACAGGCTGACTCTTGTAAAAATGAACAGGATGGCTGGATTGGGCAAGATTTCTGTACACCACTGAATGAAAACAGCAAAACATAACCTCAAATACATTGTCATTTTTGTGGAGGTGTATTCTCATGCACCTCTTCACAACCACACATGGGTAAATGCTTCCTGATTTGGTCTGTTTCATGTTATCCTCCTCCTTATCCTCATCCTCATCATCCACAACCATACGAACACCATGGTGAATGTATTCCGTGATGCAAAAGTCACTCATTTTTTGTGCAAGGATGTTTTTATGATACCCGTTAATAATTTTAAACAAAAAAAAATGTTACTCCCCCAGGGGAAAATGTTTGTCAGCCCATGCACTTTGTGTATGGGCATTACAAGTCTAGGAGACCTGCTCCTTTAAATTGGGCCTAGTTTTTAATGAGGCCTTCCTCAACGTCTCATCATTCTCCGCCACTAGATCACCAGGGTTAACGTGTTCTGTGCTGCTACAGCCAGTCTAATTTTTGGCAATGCGGTCTATCATGCCCATAAAATATTTTTAAAAAATGTACTCCCTATGGGGAAAAGTTTGTCAGCCCATGCACTTTGTGTATGAGCATTGCAAGTCTAGTAGACCCGCTCCTTTAAATTGGGCCTAGTTTTTAATGAAGCCATACTCAAGGTCTCATGATTCTCCGCCACTAGATCACTAGGGTTACTGTGTTCCGTGCTGCTACAGCCAGTCCAATTTTTGTCAAGGGTGTATATCCTGCCCATGAAATATTTTTTAAAAATGTACCCCCATGGGGAAATGTTTGTCAGCCCATGCATTTGTGTATGGGCATAACAAATCTAGGAGACCCGCTCCTTTTAAATTGGCCCTAATTTTTAATGAGGCCTTCCTCAACGTCTCATAATTCTCCACCACTAGATCACCAGGGTTAACATATTCCGTGCTGCTACCGCCAGTCCAATTTTTGGCAAGGTTGTCTATCATGCCAATAAAAAATTTTTTAAAAATGTATTCACCATGGGGAAATGTTTGTCAGCCCATGCATTTAGTTTATGGGCATTACGAGTCTAGAAGACCTGCTCCTTTATAATGGGACAGTTTTTTTTATGAGGCCTTCATCCATGTTTCTTCCAAGGGTGGATTGTGTTGCTTGCAAATTTGGGTCAAGGCTGCCCTTGCATTCAATACATAAGGAAACAGTATGGCAGGACCAATTGAAGAATGTGAAGTGGGTTTTCCTTTGGCCATCCAGTACCTGGGTTCAAAGACTTATTTGGGTGCATATGACTTGGTAGCAGGGCAGGCCTTGCTGTTAATACATAAGAAAATAGTATGGCAGTACCAACTGAATAATGTGAAGTGGGTTTTCCTGTGACCATCCAGTACCTGGGTTCAAAGGCTTATTGGGGTGCATATGACTTGGTAGCAGGGCAGGCCTTGCTGTTAATACATAAGAAAACAGTATGGCAGGACCAGTGGAATAATGTGAAGTGGGTTTTCCTGTGGCCATCCAGTACCTGGGTTCAAAGGCTTATTGGGGTGCATAGGACATGGTAGCAGGGCAGGCCTTACTGTTAATACATTAGAAAACAGTATGGCAGGACCAACTGAATAATGTGAAGTGGGTTTTCCTTTGGCCATCCAGTACCTGGGTTCAAAGGCTTATTGGGGTGCATATGACTTGGTAGCAGGGCAAGCCTTGCTGATAATACATAAGAAAACAGTATGGCAGGACCAACTGAATAATGTGAAGTGGGTTTTCCTTTGGCCATCCAGTACCTGGGTTCAAAGGCTTATTTGGGTGCATATGACTTGGTAGCAGGGCAGGCCTTGCTGTTAATACATAAGAAAATAGTATGGCAGGACCAACTGAATAATGTGAAGTGGGTTTTCTTTTGGTCATCCAGTACCTGGGTTCAAAGGATTCTTGGGGTGCTTATGACTTGATAGCAGGGCAGGCCTTGCATTCAATGCAACATTTTTTCAGGAAGCCCTTCTGTACCTCTTGTAAAAGGGGTATTGGGGTGCGTCGTAATTCTTGGCAGCCCTGCCACTCACTGCATAGGCAATAACAGCACAGGAGACCCACTGTTGAATAATGGCCCTTTAAGATTATTAATGCCACCTGATGCCTCTCTAAAAATAGGCTTTGTGACTTTAAGAGTGCATCCTTCATAAATGAAACAAGATGTGTCTTCTTATGTGTCGCACAACACATGGCCAGCTAGGGTTGTTAAATTTTACAATGACATTTCCAAGTGAATGCATTTGTATTGGTTGAAAGCAATGTTAAAGTTGAAAAACGCATCAAAAACGCTGTGTGTGAGCATATCCCAAGTGGTGGAGGAACATCTAGATCTGGGGTAAATTATTTTGCCTTATATACAAGTCATTACCCTGGAAAGGATGTACCTTAACATATTTACCAGCAAAATCTATTTTGGTTTTGTTTTTGTATGTTTTTTGGGTCACCTGTAAAAATGGTGTGAAACTCTGACAACATTGTTTACAGCTGTGCCCTAGAGTCAGAAATGCTTCCAGGGGCGATCTCCATTCTGTTCCAGTGTAATTTGAGGAGTGTTTCCAGTATTTTCAGATGTTTTTAGACCTTAAAAAGGCCCCCGGGGTATCGTGGTAAAAATACTTGGGTTTCCCATTGACTTACATTGGGCTCGTTGCTCGGGTCGAGTACCCGAGTATTCCAATTTGCTCGACCCGAGCAACGAGCACCCGAGCATTTTAGTGCTCGCCCATCACTACTGCTTTGCTTTTAGTCCATGTTGCTTACCCTGACCTTAGGCTTAGAGAATCCACTTCACCAAGTGAGCCCATAACATCACAACATTTACATTATTTACAATTACATTTATTATGTGATACATGTGACTGCTAGCTCCAGTATAACTATTTAACTATTTGCAACCCCTGTGGCTCTGCAACACTGCATTGAAAACTAAGAATAATTAATAAAAATATTACATTATAAAAGATTAAAGGGATTTATTAGGAACTGGACAATTGTTTCAAATAGACAAATAGCATTATTGTCATAGATAATATACATATACTAAATAATTATGCATTACAAATTAGCATTATGCAAAAAAATTGTCATTCTTATTTCATGGAAAAAAACAATTACACAGAATCTGTAAATAATAGCGCTCCAAGATATCTTCATATGGTACATTCCACAATAACGGAAAGCAAGGTATAACAAGGAAGAAAAAAATCAATTCCAGGTGCTGCAGTGTAAAAAATGCAAAGGCATGCAATATTGTGTGTATTGATGTAGCTTATAAGCACTGATAGCACTTTTAAATCACTGCAAACAAGCCTCATCAGCAATATACAGTACCTACCCTGGATCTTTCACACTTCTATTCAGCTGCGATTTTACTGGATTCAGTTGATACATACGTTATAAAAGTGATTGATACAGCTATGAATGTGAACAATTTAATTCAGTTTTAGATTTGTCTTTTCATTTTTCACAACTGAAACCTCAGCACATATTATTTGTGCTATAAGAGGATAAATACCAAAAGTTAGAAATATTGTGGCTTGCAGAAGTATTCACCCCCACCCCTTGGCATTTTTCGTGTTTTACTACCTCACAACATGGATTTTCACTGGTTTCTTTATGATTTTGTATCAGTTGATGTAAAGAACACGCCTACCACTGTAAACATTTGGTTTTCTTTTTATTATGAAACAAACAACAAATAGGACAAAATAACTAAAAACTTCAGTGTGCATAATTATTCATCCCCATAAAGTCAGTACTTTGTAGAGCCTACTTTTGCAGCAATTACAGTTGCAAGTCACTTTGGATAAGTCTCTATAAACTTTTCACATCTTGTTACTGGGATCCTCAAGGCAAAACTGCTCCAGCTCCTTCAAGTTAGATGGTTTCCTCTGGTGATCAGCAGTCTTCAAGTCTGACCACAAATTCTCAATTGGATTAAGGTCTGTGCTTTGACTAGGCCACTTGAAAACATTTACAGATTTTCCATTAAACCACTTGCTTTATCAGTATGCTTTGGGCAATTGTCTTGTTGGAAGGTAAACCTCCGTCCTAGTCTCAAATCACTGACAGACTGAAACAGGTTTTGCTCAAGAATATCCCTGTATTATATACCATCCATCTTTCCCTCAACTCAGACCATTTTCCCTGTCCCTGCTGCTGAAAAACATCCCCACAGCCTGATGCTGCCATCACAATGTTTCACTGTGAGGATGGTGTTCTTAGGGTTTCACTGTGAGGATGGAGTTCTTAGGGTGAAGCTGTGTTGGGTTGGTATCACACATAGCGTTTACCTTGGTGGCCAAAAAGTTCAATTTTGCTCTCATTTGACCACAACACTTTCCTCCATACATTTGAGGAGACTCCCACATGTCTTTTAGCAAACTCAAAATGAGCTTTAAAATTTGTGTGTGTAAGTAAAGGCTTTTTTCTGACCACACTTCCATAAAGGCCACCTATATGAAGGGTATTGCTTATTGCGGTGACATGGACAGATACTCCAGTCTCTGCTTGGGAACTCTGTGGCTCCTTCAGGTCACCTTTGGTCTCTGTGCTGCCTCTTTGATTAATACCCTCCTTGCCCAGGCTGAGAGTTTTGATGGGCGGCCCTCTCTTAACAGGTTTGTTGTGGTACCATGTTGTTTCCATTTAATGAAAATGCATTTGATGGTGCTCCATGGGATCATCAGAGATTAGGATATTTTTTGTAACCCAACCCTGAATTGTACTTCTCAACAACTTTGTCCCTTACTTGTTGGAGATCTCCTTGATCTTCATGGTGTTGCTTGGTTAGTGGTGCTTTTTGCTTAATGGTGTTGTATACTGACAGACCATGTGACACTTAGATTGCACACAGGTTGACTTCCTTTCATTAAGAATGTGACTTATGAAGGTAATTGCTTGCACCAGAATTTCTGTACTGGCTTCATTGCTAAAGTGTGTCCACACTTGCCAATTTTTCATTATTTGATTGCATAAATTTAATTTATGCCTATATTTTTCCCCCTTCACTTCACCAACTTACACTATTTAGTGCTGATGCATCTTGCACAAATCAGGTTACAAAAATATTTAAACATAGATTGCAATGCAATTGTGAAGGCTGGGGGGATTTAATGGCATTCTACAATCCTCCTGAAAACATGTGTAGCTGTAACAGGACAACTGGCTCAGCTGGTGGCCAAGCCTTTTCAGCTTAAAAGCAGAAATTCCAACCCCCACCACATTATCTAGTATCCAAACTCCTACAGGAAGACCTCCTGTGGAGCCGTTGCAGTGTAACTGCTTTGTTCAGACAGCAAGGATTTCATAAAGAGAATATGGACTTATCATAAGTCACACTCCGGTTACATTTTCGAGCTATCTGGAATGGGCTAAACGCCTTTCAGGGTCTCAAACTGTTCTAGCACCCTAGGGTGGGGTGATACATAGAATGGCTAATAGGAGCCAGGTAGCAAAACCATGTTTGGTCTCAACACGTAGCAGTTGCCCGGCTGGATCCAATGGTCGATACCAATCGAATGGTAGATACCAATTGGGACAATTGCCTATTTTTAAAACGGGTCTGTCTAGTATTGTAAAAGATGAACTAGCTCGCTCTGAGTCACCACAAGAGCTAGAGACATTTATACAGCATTGTGTGCGCATTGACATTCGCCTTACTGAGCGTAGGCAGGAGAAGTTTGCTGCATATAACCGTATTTCTAACTTTTCCCTTCCTTCCAAAGAGTCTGCAGGTAAAACATCTCGGGAGGTGGAGGAGGTGCCCATGCAAATTGATTCCGTTTAGAGGCGCAAGATCAATGAGTGCCGGGAGCATCGCCTTCGTGAAAGTCTATCTTTTTACTGTGGCCAGTCTGACCACTTCTTGATCAATTGTCCTAAGTGTCCTAGACGGCCTAACAAGGTGCTAGCAGCAGTGGGGGAGTATGACAACTGTGATGATGAATCTGACATCTCTGAATGTAGCCTGCCTTTAAATGCTGTATTCCATTCACTTTCTATGACTTCACCCCCCAAGGAGCTTAAGGAAAAGAACTCTCACTGTTCTCGCCCTATTAAGATCCTGTGTTCAGGACACTGGATTTCCAGTGCAGCTATGATTGACTCTGGTGCAGGTGGCAATTTCATGGATATCGCATTTGCCAAGGAACATGGTATTGAAATTCAGGAAAGAGCCTCCCCAATTACCATGGAAACAGTGGATGGGTCACCTTTAATCTCTGGGCCTGTGGATCAGGAGACCGTACCCCTTGAAATTTTGTTGGAGCCTAATCATCAGGAGCAACTTTCTTTCTTGCTAATTTCTTCTCCTCACTTTCCTGTGATTTTAGGCATTCCTTGGTTGCGTTCTCAGAACCCAATTATCAACTGGGAGACCAAGGAGATTATCTTTCCAACAAGGAGCAACTCAGCGTTAACAGAAGCTGTCCCTGAGTCCCCAGCTACGGAACCACATGTACAGGTATCTTCTTTACCTCCAGCATATAAAGAGTTCTCTGACATCTGTGACAAGAAGAATGCAGATCAGCTTCCTCCACACAGGCATTATGACTGTCCCATTGAGTTGCTTCCTGGGGCAGCTATTCCATTTGGTAACGTATACCCTTTGGCGGCACCTGAGCTTCAAGCCTTAAAGGAGTATATTGATGAAAATCTGGCCAAAGGCTTCATACGTCCTTCTTCCTCACTGGCAGGGGCACCTATCTTTTTTGTAAAGAAGAAGGATGGGACCCTGAGACCCTATGTTGACTATCCGGAACTCAATAAGGTAACAGTACGAGACCCTTACCCTTTGCCTCTGATTCCCGAATTACTGGAAAGAGTCCGCCATGCTAAGGTGTTTTCTAAACTGGATCTTCATGGGGCTTATAATTTGGTGCGTATTCGTCCAGGGGATGAGTGGAAGACAGCATTCAGATGCCGGTAAGGACACTTTGAATATCTTGTGATGCCCTTCGGGCTTTGTAACGCCCCTGCAACGTTTGAACACCTTGCTAATGACATTTTCAGAGATTTGTTGGACCAGTTTGTAGTGATCTATTTGGACAATATACTAATCTTTTCTGACTCTCTACAGGAACATGAAGAACAAGTCAAAACTGTTTTAAGACATCTGAAAGAGAACCATCTGTATATTAAGCCGGAGAAATGCGAGTTCCATCCTTCTGAGATTCAGTTCTTAAGGTACCTTCACACGAAACGACTTTGTAACGATATCGCTAGCGATCCGTGACGTTGCAGCGTCCTCGCTAGCGATATCGTTTAGTTTGACACGCAGCAGCAATCAGGATCCTGCTGTGATGTCGCTGGTCGCTGAATAAAGTCCAGAACTTTATTTGGTCGTCCGATCGCCGTGTATCGTTGCGTTTGAAAGCAAAAGCAATGATACCAGCGATATTTTACACTGGTAACCAGGGTAAACATCGGGTTACCAAGCGCAGGGCCGCGCTTAGTAACCCGATGTTTACCCTGGTTACCAGCGTAAAAGTAAAAAAAACAAACAGTACATACTCACCTGCGCGTCCCCCAGCGTCTGCTTCCTGACACTGACTGAGCGCCGGCCCTAAAGTGAAAGTGAAAGCACAGCGGTGACGTCACCCCTGTGCTGTTAGGGCCGGAGCTCAGTCAGTGTCAGGAAGCAGACGCTGGGGGACGCGCAGGTGAGCATGTACTGTTTGTTTTTTTTACTTTTACGCTGGTAACCAGGGTAAACATCGGGTTACTAAGCGCGGCCCTGCGCTTAGCAACCCGATGTTTACCCTGGTTACCCAGGGACCTCGGCATCGTTGGTCGCTGGAGAGCGGTCTGTGTGACAGCTCCCCAGCGATCAAACAGCGACGCTGCAGCGATCGGCATCGTTGTCGCTATCGCTGCAGCGTCGCTTCGTGTGAAGGTACCTTTAGGTTATATCATCTCTCCCCAAGGGCTGAACATGTAATCTGATAAGATTTAGGCTATCCTTGACTGGCCGGTACCCAAGAACGTTAAGTAGGTCCAACGTTTTATTGGTTTTGCAAATTTCTACAGACGCTTCATTCGAAATTTTTTTGATATTGTCCGTCCCATTACTTCCTTGACAAAGAAGGAAAAGCCCATTAAGTGGTCATCACAGGCTCAAGAAGCTTTTGATCGGCTTAAGATCTGTTTCACATCAGCACTGCTGTTGATACACCCAGTTCCTACACTTTCTTTGTGGAGGTGGACGCTTCTGATAATGCTTTGGGGGCTATTCTCTCCCAAAGAACTGGAGAGAAGGGTCTGCTACATCCTTGTGCTTTCTTTTCCCGTAGACTAACCTCAGCAGAAAAGAATTACGATGTGGGAGACAAGGAATTGCTGGCTATTATTGCGGCTTTCAAAGAATGGAGGCATCATCTGCAAGGAGCTGCACAATAGATCATAGTGCTAACTGACCATCGCAATTTAGAGTTCCTTAGACCCGCTAGATGTCTTTCTCCTCGTCAGGCTCGTTGGAACTTATTTTTAAATCAATTTAACTTTGTTATCTCGTACCGTCCTGGTTCTCGTAATGGGAAGGCTGATGCTTTATCCCGAATCCATGTTGCGGATTCCGTACCTGGAGCCCCGTCCAAGACCATTCTATCTGATGCCAATTTCATCGGAGTTATCCACGATCAGGACTTGTGGAAGGAGTGCAGGGAGGCCTATGACGGTGATGTATTTCTGGCCAACCCACCTGTGGATATTAATCTTGTCTTTAAGGGTGGCATGTGGTTCAGATATCGACGTATCTACGTCCCTAAGGTCATCCGTCTGCAGATCCTCAAGTTGGTACATGACTCCAAGTTGGCTGGTCACGGGGGTACAGAAGACACAAGAGTTCCTGAGCCGATTCTTCTGGTGGCCAACTTGCCTGAAGGATACCAAGGACTATGTTCTCTCTTGCGAGGTATGTGCTCGTTACAAGACTCATCATGTGGCACCTACGGGTCTTCTACAACCATTACCTGTTCCATCCCGCCCTTGGGGGTCTATATCAATGGACTTTATTGTGGAGCTGCTTACATCGGGGGGCATGAATACAATCATGGTGGTAGTTGATCGCCTGACTAAAGCTGCTCATTTTGTTCCGTGCACCGGCCTCCCCTCTGCTAAAGATACAGTGAACTTGGTTATACAGAATGTCTTTCGGTTGCATGGGGTGCCAGATGAGATCATCTCTGACCGTGGAGTACAGTTCACTTCAAGATTCTGGAAGGGGTTTTGCTCTGCACTCAATATTAATGTCTGTCTCTCTTCTGCTTACCATCCACAGACAAATGGTCAGACTGAGCGTACCAACCAGACGCTGGAACAATATCTAAGATGCTATGTCAGCCATCTCCAGGATGATTGGTTGGAGTTGCTGCCGTTAGCCGAATTTTCATAAAACAATTCTCAGAGCGCCTCCACTAAATTTACACCTTTCTTTGCCAATATGGGTTATCATCCGTGTATCTTACCTAGGTCTCCAATTAATTCTCTGTTTCCGGCAGTGGAGGAAAGGCTGACTGCGATGAGGCAAAATCTGGAGGTTCTGAAGGAATCCCTGACCACAGCTCAAGAATGTTATAAGAGATCGGCTGATAGATTCCGTAAACCTGCACCCATGTTCAAGGTAGGAGATTCCGTGTGGTTAGCAACTAAGAATCTGAATTTAAACGTTCCTTCACAAAAACTTGGACAGAAATTCATTGGCCCTTTCAAGATCAATGGTATTGTGAGCTCTGTGGCCTGCCGGCTGAAGCTGCCTAGGACTATGAAGGTACACCCAGTTTTTCATGTATCTTTACTAAAGCCTGTATCTCCTAATACCTTCCAGGGATGTGTTGTGCCACCTCCGCAGCCTGTGGTGATTGATGGGCAAGAACCAAGAACAATTTGTGGTGGAGGAAATTGTTGATTCCAGGATTCGCAGGAATCGGCTCCAATATCTGATAAGATGGCAGGGATATCCCCCTGAGGAAGACTTTTGGGAACCTGCGAAAAACATGAATGCCCAACAGAAGATTTCTTGTTTTCATCAGAGATTCCCTGAGAAACCAGGTCCAGGATCGTCCTGAGGCCTCTTCTAAGGAGGGAGTAATGTCAGGACTCTGAACATTTTTTATTACCTTTTTGTGCATTACTGCCCTTTTCCAAGATGGCGTCTTTGGTCTCATGTGCACTGTGTCTTCCTGCTATAAAACTCCACCCCAGCCTTCAGTCTGTGCTAGAGTATTCTGCCTTGCATCCAGCTCCTGACCTCTGGTGACTCCCTGGCTATATACCTGCTCCTGTGAACCTGTGTGGAGATCCTGCTACTCTGCTCTGAGTTCCTGCTGCATACACCAGTTCCAGTAATCCTCCTTTATCTGCTGCTCATGTTTACTTCCATCTGCATTTGCTGGACATGTAAGCTGTTTCTGCTCTGCAAGAACCTGAGACTATTACCCAGACCTCCCTGGTTGAGCTAAGTTATTATTTGAACTGCCTTATAAGCATATCTATCTGTGTTTTGGACTAAGCAAGGACTTATTCGTGTCAAGTATCTTCAAGAATAATTGTGCTTCATAGACTTTCTGTGTGATTGCATTTTCCTCTGAAGTTTCCTATAGACTGCTGAGCTGCATTTAATATTTGAACCAAGTGTTGTGGACTTGAGTTTCTCTCTGCACCTGTTTGAATCACCGTGTGATAATATAGACTTTACCACTTATAAAACTGTGTCCTGTAGATGTCTTGTTCCACGCAAAGAGTCTCCTGAGTTATCCCCTATAATTATTACACCACTAATGTTAGAAAAATTTAAGTAACACAGGTAGTTGACTGATCAATTCATCCACAGTAGAAATTTGATAATGGCACAGCAGCAGTCAGGCATGGGCCATGCATGAGGTATAAAGATCTGGGTCAGCATTTAGAGCATTGAATTTAAGTTTAAATTGAGACGAAGTGGGTGATGGACCAGTGTAAGCCTGCTGTTCAGGGAGCCCTGATATCTCATACAACAGCTTAAACTGCTTTCCTGCTACGCCACATTTAAGGATAGTAACACAGGGAGTTGACTGAAAATAAGTACAGGCCTGCTGGTCTGGGACCTCTGCTGCTACAGGCAACACACATGAAAGAGACCCAACTTGGAGTCTAAACATTTAAAACAAAATTATTGCCACACACCACTAAAGTAGCATCAATTTCCCCAGAGTAAAAATAGTATAATGGAACTCTGACACACCTTCCACTATAGGCAACCCACCAGATGGAGAACCAACTTGGAGTCTCCACATTTCAAAAATGTATTGCCATACACAACTAGAGTAGAAACAGTATAATGGCATAGCATTTTGACAACTTCTGTTATTGGATGGGCTACTCGACTCCCTTCCTTTGGCAGCCGCACAGCGGTATTATTATTATTATTGTTTATTATTATAGAGCCATTTATTCAAAGGCGATTAACATGTGAAAAAGAGTATACATAATAAAAACAAGAACAGTAATGTTAAACAATACAAGTTACCGACTGGTACAGGAGGAGAGAGGACCTTGCCTCTGATGGCTCACAGACTACAAGGGATAGGTGAGGATACAGTAAGTGAATGTAGAGCTGGTCTTGCAGCGGTATGGTGGAACGGTGGCTACTGTAGGCTTGTCGGAAGAGGTGGTTCTTCAGATTCCTTGTCAAGGTTTCCATGATAGGCGAGAGTCTGATATGTTGGGGTAGAGAGTTCCATAGTACAGGGGATGCACGGGAGAAATATTGTATGTGATTGTGGAAAGAGGAGATAAGAGGGGAACAGAGAAGGAGATCTTGTGAGGATCAGAGGTTGCGTGCAGGTAAGTACTGGGAGACTAGGTCATAGATGTATGGAGGAGAAAGGCTGTGGATGGCTTTGTATGCCATGGTTAGGGTTTTGAACTGGAGTCTCTGGGTAATGCGGAGCCAGTGAAAAGATTGACAGAGAGGAGAGGCCAGGAAATAGCTGGGTGATAGGTGGATTAATAGGGCAGTAGAGTTTAGGATAGACTGGAGGGGTACAAGACTGTTAGAAGGGAGTCCACAAAGCAGGAGGTTGCAGTAGTCAAAGCGGGACATGATGAGTGCATGGACTAGGGTTTTTGCAGATTCTTGATAACGGAATGCACGGATCCAGGAAATATTTTTGAGCTGTAATTGGCAGGAGGTGTAAAGGGCACAAATATGTGTTTGGAAGGAGAGATCAGAGTCCAGGGTTACTGCTATGATCCGGTGGTAGGATCTCAAAACTGACCTGACACATATGACCAGAATATAGGACAAGTTCTGGGAATGTGGAAGCTATACTGACCGCAATCCTGATCCTATCCACAAACACTAAAGGCAGCTGTGGAGCGTTCCTAAAATCCTAGATGCCTCGTTCACTGCCTGAGAAACTGACTACCCCTAGAGAGAAAGCAAAGACCTCACTTGCCTCAGAGAAATAACCCCAAAGTTATAGTCAGCCCCCCCACAAATAATAACGGTGAGTAAAGGGGAAAAGACAAACGTAGAAATGAAACAGGTTCAGCAAATGAGGCCCGCTAACACTAGATAGACTGAAAATAGATAGGAGTCTGTGCGGTCAGTACAAAAACTATCAAAAATAAACCACGCAGAGAATACAAGAACCCCCACACCGACTCACGATGTGAGGGGCGCACTCTGCACCCCAGAACTAACCAGCAAGCAAAAAATCACATATAAGCAAGCTGGACTGAACTCATCATATACAGAGAAACCTTTTCAAGGAAATAATGAGCAAAAGAACAAACAAACTTAACTTCTCCAGCAGGAGACTGGTCACAAGGAATATTCAGGAGCTCTCAGAAACAGGACTGAATACACCGACAGCAGGCAACAAATGAAGGTCCAGGTGAGTTAAATAGGCCCAGCATAGAAGGAAATGAAGCTGCTAAGCCCAGCCATATCGCTAAAGGCCACCAGAGGGAGCCCAAGAACAAACTCACACAGTACCACTCATGACCACAGGAGGGAGCCCGAGAACGGAATTCACAACAGTACCCCCCCTTGAGGAGGGGTCACCGAACCCTCACCAGAGCTCCCAGGCCGATCAGGACGAGCCGAATGAAAGGCACGAACCAAATCGGCCGCATGGACATCGGAGGTGACAACCCAGGAATCCTCCTGACCATAGCCCTTCCAGTTAACTAAGTACTGAAGCTTCCGTCTCGAAATACGAGAATCCAAGATCTTCTCCACCACATACTCCAACTCCCCCTCGACCAAGACAGGAGCAGGAGGATCAACAGAAGGGACCACAGGCACCACATATCTCCGCAACAATTACCTATGTAAAGCGCCATGGAATAAATGGCGCTATAATAATAAATAATAATAATAATAATAATGGAACACATTATGAATGGCAAACGATGTTGGGAGGTCTAAACGAAATGACACAGGGTTGAGGATTTCCAAAATCTTATAAGGACCGATGAAACGAGGCTTGAACTTAGGAGAGGAAACCTTCATCGGGACATAACGAGAAGACAACCACACCAAATCCCCCACGCGAAGTCGGGGACCCACACAGCGACGGCGGTTAGCAAAGCGCTGAGACTTCTCTTGGGACAACGTCAAATTGTCCACCACATGGTTCCAAATCTGCTGCAACCTATCCACCACAGAATCCACCCCAGGACAGTCAGAGGGTTCAACCTGACCCGAGGAAAAGCGAGGATGAAAACCAGAATTGCAAAAGAAAGGTGAAACCAAAGTAGCAGAACTAGCCCGATTATTGAGGGCGAACTCAGCCAATGGCAAAAAAGTCACTCAATCATCCTGTTCAGCAGAAACAAAACATCTCAAATAAGTTTCCAAGGTCTGATTAGTTCGTTCGGTTTGGCCATTCGTCTGAGGATGGAAGGCCGACGAAAAAGACAATTCAATGCCCATCTTAGCACTAAAGGACCGCCAAAATCTGGACACAAACTGGGATCCTCTGTCAGACACAATGTTCTCCGGAATACCATGTAAACGAACCACATTCTGAAAAAACAGTGGCACCAAATCGGCGGAGGAAGGCAGCTTAGGCAAAGGTACCAAATGGACCATTGTTGTGAATTTGGATTCTGGGCTCCCCCGGTGGCCGCTTGTGGAATTGGACTTGTCATCCTCTTTCCTGTTTCACCTGATTCCATCAGTAGTGGGTGTCGCTATTTAAGCTCATTTCTCTGGTGGTTTCTTGCCGGTCAACAATGTTATCTGATGCCTCTCAGTGCTTGTTCCTGCTTCTAGACAACTACTGATAAGTTGGACTTTTGTCCATGTTTTGTTTTGCCTATTTGTTCCAGTTCGCAGCTGAAGTTTTGTTACTGTGTCTGGAAAGCTCTCGTCGATCAGGGATTGCTACTCTGGCGTTATGAGTTAATGCCAGAGTTTAAGGTAATCTCTGGATGGTGTTTTGTTAGTATTTTTCTGCTGACCATGAAAGTATACTATCTGTCTTCTGCTATCTAGTAAGCGGACCTCAAATTTGCTAAGACTATTTTCCTGCTGCGTTTGTTGTTTCATCTGAACTCACCGTCATTATATGTGGGGGGCTACTGTCTTCTTTGGAATATTTCTCTAGAGGTGAGCCAGGTCTTATATTTCCCTCTGCTAGCTATTTAGGTCTTAGGCCAGAGCTGGGCATCTAGCGATAAATAGGAAATGCTACCTGGCTATTTCTAGTTGCGCGGCAGGCTTAGTTCATGGTCAGTATAGTTCCATCTTCCGAGAGCTTGTCCCTCTATAGGCTTGCTATGATCTCTGCCTGCAGAGATCATGACAGTTTGACCGGCCAATAAAGTGTTAAAGACCCAGGTTGAGAAAGGAGAGTTATAAGAAGTCTGCTGGAATTTTTTTTTTTTTTTTTTTTTTTTCCTCCAGTCTGCCTTGCTGCAGTCTTTTTTCTCTCTCTCCTCCTAATCTCTGTATGCTCTGTGTGCACCTGACAATAATGGATCTCCAGAATGTAACTGCGGGTTTGAATAATCTCATCACGAAAGTACAAAATTTACAAGATTTTGTAGTACATGCTCCGGTATCTGAGCCGAGAATTCCTTTGCCGGAGTTCTTCACAGGGAATAGAGCTAGCTTCCAGAATTTCCGAAATAATTGTAAGCTTTATTTGTCCCTGAAGTCTCGTTCAGCTGGAGACCCTGCTCAGCAGGTTAGGATTGTGATTTCCTTGCTCAGGGGTGACCCTCAAGATTGGGCCTTCTCATTGCCAGCAGGGGATCCTGCGTTACGCGATGTGGATGCGTTTTTTCTGGCCTTGGGCTTGCTTTATGAGGAACCTCATTTGGAACTTCAGGCAGAAAAAACTTTGATGGCACTATCTCAGGGGCAAGACGAAGCTGAAGTTTTCTGCCAAAAATTCCGTAAATGGTCTGTGCTTACTCAGTGGAATGAGTGCGCCTTGGCGGCAACTTTCAGAGAAGGTCTCTCTGATTCCGTTAAGGATGTTATGGTGGGGTTCCCTTTGCCTGCAGGTCTGAATGAGTCCATGACAATGGCTATTCAGATTGATAGGCGTCTGCGGGAGCGCAAACCGATGCACCATCTGGCGGTGTCTATGGAAAAGACGCCAGAAAGTATGCAGTGTGATAGAATTCTGTCCAGGAGCGAGCGACAGAATTTTAGACGGAAGAATGGATTGTGTTTCTATTGTGGGGATTCTACTCATGTTATATCGGCATGCTCTAGGCGTACAAAGAAGCTTGATAAGTCTGTTTCCATTGGCACCATTCAGTCTAAGTTTATTTTGTCTGTAACCCTGATTTGCTCTTTGTCATCCATTGCCACGGACGCCTATGTTGACTCTGGCGCCGCTCTGAGTCTTATGGATTGGTCCTTTGCCAATCGTTGTGGTTTTGATTTAGAGCCTTTGGAGACTCTTATTCCTCTGAGGGGGATTGACTCCACCCCATTGGCTAATAATAAACCACAATACTGGACACAAGTAACCATGCGTATCAATCCGGATCACCAGGAGATTATTCGTTTCCTGGTGCTGTATAATTTACATGACGATTTGGTACTGGGATTGCCATGGTTGCAGTCTCACAACCCAGTCTTGGACTGGAGAGCTATGTCTGTGTTGAGCTGGGGATGTAAGGGTATTCATGGGGACGTACCTTTGGTTTCTATTTCGTCGTCCATTCCCTCTGAAGTCCCTGAGTTCCTCTCTGATTATCAAGACGTCTTTGACGAACCCAAGCTTGGGTCGTTACCTCCGCACCGTGAGTGCGATTGTGCCATAGATTTGATACCGGGTTGTAAATATCCAAAGGGTCGTTTGTTTAATTTGTCTGTGCCGGAACATGCTGCTATGCGGGAATATATAAAGGAGTCTTTGGAAAAGGGACATATTCGTCCATCTTCTTCTCCCTTGGGGGCTGGGTTTTTCTTTGTCTCAAAAAAAGACGGCTCTTTGAGACCATGTATTGATTATCGGCTTCTGAATAAGATCACTGTTAAGTATCAATACCCATTGCCATTGCTTACTGATTTGTTTGCTCGTATAGAGGGTGCTAAGTGGTTCTCTAAAATTGATCTTCGTGGGGCGTATAATTTGGTGCGGATCAGGCAGGGGGATGAGTGGAAGACCGCATTTAATACGCCCGAGGGCCACTTTGAGTATTTGGTCATGCCTTTTGGTCTTTCTAATGCCCCTTCAGTTTTCCAGTCTTTTATGCATGATATTTTCCGCGATTTTCTGGATAAATTTATGATAATATATCTGGATGATATTCTGATTTTTTCTGATGACTGGGACTCTCATGTCCAGCAGGTCAGGAGAGTTTTTCAGGTTCTGCGGTCTAATTCTTTATGTGTGAAGGGGTCTAAGTGCGTTTTTGGGGTCCAGAAAATTTCCTTTTTGGGGTATATTTTTTCTCCCTCTTCCATTGAGATGGATCCCGTCAAGGTGCAAGCTATTTGTGACTGGACTCAGCCCTCCTCTCTTAAGGGTCTTCAGAGATTTTTGGGCTTTGCCAACTTTTACCGCCGATTTATTGCTGGTTTTTCGGATGTCGTTAAACCACTGACTGATTTGACCAGACAAGGCGCTGATGTTGCTAATTGGTCCCCTCATGCTGTAGAGGCCTTTCAGGAGCTTAAGCGCCGTTTTGCCTCTGCCCCTGTGTTGCGTCAGCCTGATGTGAATCTGCCTTTTCAGGTTGAGGTTGACGCTTCGGAGATCGGAGCTGGGGCAGTGTTGTCGCAGAAAGGTTCCGACTGCTCCGTCATTAGGCCTTGTGCCTTCTTTTCTCGCAAATTTTCGCCCGCAGAGCGGAATTATGATGTTGGGAATCGGGAGCTTTTGGCCATGAAGTGGGCGTTTGAGGAGTGGCGCCATTGGCTCGAGGGGGCTAGGCATCAGGTGGTGGTATTGACTGACCACAAAAATTTGATTTATCTTGAGACTGCCAGACGCCTGAATCCTAGACAGGCGCGCTGGTCTTTATTTTTTTCTCGCTTTAATTTTGTGGTGTCATACCTACCGGGTTCTAAGAATATTAAGGCAGATGCCCTTTCTAGGAGTTTTGACCCGGACTCTCCTGGTAATTCTGAACCCACAGGTATCCTTAGGGAGGGAGTAATTTTGTCGGCCGTTTCTCCTGATCTGCGGCGGTCCTTGCAAGAGTTTCAGGCGGATAGACCGGATCGTTGTCCGCCTGATAGACTGTTTGTTCCGGATGATTGGACCAGCAGAGTCATCTCTGAGGTACATTCTTCTGCATTGGCAGGTCATCCCGGAATTTTTGGTACCAGGGATTTGGTGGCAAGATCCTTCTGGTGGCCTTCTCTGTCACGAGATGTGCGAGTCTTTGTGCAGTCATGTGACGTTTGTGCTCGGGCCAAGTCTTGTAGTTCTCGGGCTAGCGGACTGCTGTTGCCCTTGCCTATTCCTAAGAGGCCTTGGACACACATCTCGATGGATTTTATTTCAGATCTGCCTGTTTCCCAGAAGATGTCTGTCATCTGGGTGGTCTGTGACCGTTTCTCTAAAATGGTCCATTTGGTTCCTCTGCCCAAGTTGCCTTCTTCTTCTGAGTTGGTTCCTCTGTTTTTTCAGAATGTTGTCCGATTGCACGGTATTCCTGAGAATATTGTTTCTGACAGAGGTACCCAATTTGTGTCTAGATTTTGGCGGGCATTCTGTGCTAGGATGGGCATAGATTTGTCTTTTTCATCTGCTTTTCACCCTCAGACTAATGGCCAGACCGAGCGGACTAATCAGACCCTTGAGACATATCTGAGGTGTTTTGTCTCTGCTGACCAGGATGATTGGGTTGCTTTTTTGCCATTGGCAGAGTTCGCCCTCAATAATCGGGCCAGTTCTTCCACCTTGGTGTCCCCGTTTTTCTGTAATTCGGGGTTTCACCCTCGATTTTCCTCCGGTCAGGTGGAATCCTCGGATTGTCCTGGAGTGGATGCGGTGGTGGAGAGATTGCATCACATCTGGGGGCAGGTTATGGACAATTTGAAGTTGTCACAGGAGAAGACTCAGCGTTTTGCCAACCGTCATCGTCGTGTTGGTTCTCGGCTTTGTGTTGGAGATTTAGTGTGGCTGTCTTCTCGTTTTGTCCCTATGAGGGTCTCTTCTCCTAAGTTTAAACCTCGGTTCATCGGCCCTTATAGAATATTGGAGATTCTTAATCCTGTTTCTTTCCGTTTGGACCTCCCTGCGTCCTTTTCCATTCATAACGTTTTTCATCGGTCGTTATTGCGCAGGTATGAGGTACCTGTTGTACCTTCTGTTGAGCCTCCTGCTCCGGTGTTGGTTGAGGGTGAGTTGGAGTACGTTGTGGAGAAAATTTTGGACTCTCGTGTTTCCAGACGGAAACTCCAGTATCTGGTCAACTGGAAGGGTTACGGCCAGGAGGATAATTCTTGGGTCAATGCATCTGATGTTCATGCTTCTGATCTTGTTCGTGCCTTCCATAGGGCTCATCCTGGTCGCCCTGGTGGATCTGGTGAGGGTTCGGTGCCCCCTCCTTGAGGGGGGGGTACTGTTGTGAATTTGGATTCTGGGCTCCCCCGGTGGCCGCTTGTGGAATTGGACTTGTCATCCTCTTTCCTGTTTCACCTGATTCCATCAGTAGTGGGTGTCGCTATTTAAGCTCATTTCTCTGGTGGTTTCTTGCCGGTCAACAATGTTATCTGATGCCTCTCAGTGCTTGTTCCTGCTTCTAGACAACTACTGATAAGTTGGACTTTTGTCCATGTTTTGTTTTGCCTATTTGTTCCAGTTCGCAGCTGAAGTTTTGTTACTGTGTCTGGAAAGCTCTCGTCGATCAGGGATTGCTACTCTGGCGTTATGAGTTAATGCCAGAGTTTAAGGTAATCTCTGGATGGTGTTTTGTTAGTATTTTTCTGCTGACCATGAAAGTATACTATCTGTCTTCTGCTATCTAGTAAGCGGACCTCAAATTTGCTAAGACTATTTTCCTGCTGCGTTTGTTGTTTCATCTGAACTCACCGTCATTATATGTGGGGGGCTACTGTCTTCTTTGGAATATTTCTCTAGAGGTGAGCCAGGTCTTATATTTCCCTCTGCTAGCTATTTAGGTCTTAGGCCAGAGCTGGGCATCTAGCGATAAATAGGAAATGCTACCTGGCTATTTCTAGTTGCGCGGCAGGCTTAGTTCATGGTCAGTATAGTTCCATCTTCCGAGAGCTTGTCCCTCTATAGGCTTGCTATGATCTCTGCCTGCAGAGATCATGACAGTTTGACCGGCCAATAAAGTGTTAAAGACCCAGGTTGAGAAAGGAGAGTTATAAGAAGTCTGCTGGAATTTTTTTTTTTTTTTTTTTTTTTTCCTCCAGTCTGCCTTGCTGCAGTCTTTTTTCTCTCTCTCCTCCTAATCTCTGTATGCTCTGTGTGCACCTGACAATAATGGATCTCCAGAATGTAACTGCGGGTTTGAATAATCTCATCACGAAAGTACAAAATTTACAAGATTTTGTAGTACATGCTCCGGTATCTGAGCCGAGAATTCCTTTGCCGGAGTTCTTCACAGGGAATAGAGCTAGCTTCCAGAATTTCCGAAATAATTGTAAGCTTTATTTGTCCCTGAAGTCTCGTTCAGCTGGAGACCCTGCTCAGCAGGTTAGGATTGTGATTTCCTTGCTCAGGGGTGACCCTCAAGATTGGGCCTTCTCATTGCCAGCAGGGGATCCTGCGTTACGCGATGTGGATGCGTTTTTTCTGGCCTTGGGCTTGCTTTATGAGGAACCTCATTTGGAACTTCAGGCAGAAAAAACTTTGATGGCACTATCTCAGGGGCAAGACGAAGCTGAAGTTTTCTGCCAAAAATTCCGTAAATGGTCTGTGCTTACTCAGTGGAATGAGTGCGCCTTGGCGGCAACTTTCAGAGAAGGTCTCTCTGATTCCGTTAAGGATGTTATGGTGGGGTTCCCTTTGCCTGCAGGTCTGAATGAGTCCATGACAATGGCTATTCAGATTGATAGGCGTCTGCGGGAGCGCAAACCGATGCACCATCTGGCGGTGTCTATGGAAAAGACGCCAGAAAGTATGCAGTGTGATAGAATTCTGTCCAGGAGCGAGCGACAGAATTTTAGACGGAAGAATGGATTGTGTTTCTATTGTGGGGATTCTACTCATGTTATATCGGCATGCTCTAGGCGTACAAAGAAGCTTGATAAGTCTGTTTCCATTGGCACCATTCAGTCTAAGTTTATTTTGTCTGTAACCCTGATTTGCTCTTTGTCATCCATTGCCACGGACGCCTATGTTGACTCTGGCGCCGCTCTGAGTCTTATGGATTGGTCCTTTGCCAATCGTTGTGGTTTTGATTTAGAGCCTTTGGAGACTCTTATTCCTCTGAGGGGGATTGACTCCACCCCATTGGCTAATAATAAACCACAATACTGGACACAAGTAACCATGCGTATCAATCCGGATCACCAGGAGATTATTCGTTTCCTGGTGCTGTATAATTTACATGACGATTTGGTACTGGGATTGCCATGGTTGCAGTCTCACAACCCAGTCTTGGACTGGAGAGCTATGTCTGTGTTGAGCTGGGGATGTAAGGGTATTCATGGGGACGTACCTTTGGTTTCTATTTCGTCGTCCATTCCCTCTGAAGTCCCTGAGTTCCTCTCTGATTATCAAGACGTCTTTGACGAACCCAAGCTTGGGTCGTTACCTCCGCACCGTGAGTGCGATTGTGCCATAGATTTGATACCGGGTTGTAAATATCCAAAGGGTCGTTTGTTTAATTTGTCTGTGCCGGAACATGCTGCTATGCGGGAATATATAAAGGAGTCTTTGGAAAAGGGACATATTCGTCCATCTTCTTCTCCCTTGGGGGCTGGGTTTTTCTTTGTCTCAAAAAAAGACGGCTCTTTGAGACCATGTATTGATTATCGGCTTCTGAATAAGATCACTGTTAAGTATCAATACCCATTGCCATTGCTTACTGATTTGTTTGCTCGTATAGAGGGTGCTAAGTGGTTCTCTAAAATTGATCTTCGTGGGGCGTATAATTTGGTGCGGATCAGGCAGGGGGATGAGTGGAAGACCGCATTTAATACGCCCGAGGGCCACTTTGAGTATTTGGTCATGCCTTTTGGTCTTTCTAATGCCCCTTCAGTTTTCCAGTCTTTTATGCATGATATTTTCCGCGATTTTCTGGATAAATTTATGATAATATATCTGGATGATATTCTGATTTTTTCTGATGACTGGGACTCTCATGTCCAGCAGGTCAGGAGAGTTTTTCAGGTTCTGCGGTCTAATTCTTTATGTGTGAAGGGGTCTAAGTGCGTTTTTGGGGTCCAGAAAATTTCCTTTTTGGGGTATATTTTTTCTCCCTCTTCCATTGAGATGGATCCCGTCAAGGTGCAAGCTATTTGTGACTGGACTCAGCCCTCCTCTCTTAAGGGTCTTCAGAGATTTTTGGGCTTTGCCAACTTTTACCGCCGATTTATTGCTGGTTTTTCGGATGTCGTTAAACCACTGACTGATTTGACCAGACAAGGCGCTGATGTTGCTAATTGGTCCCCTCATGCTGTAGAGGCCTTTCAGGAGCTTAAGCGCCGTTTTGCCTCTGCCCCTGTGTTGCGTCAGCCTGATGTGAATCTGCCTTTTCAGGTTGAGGTTGACGCTTCGGAGATCGGAGCTGGGGCAGTGTTGTCGCAGAAAGGTTCCGACTGCTCCGTCATTAGGCCTTGTGCCTTCTTTTCTCGCAAATTTTCGCCCGCAGAGCGGAATTATGATGTTGGGAATCGGGAGCTTTTGGCCATGAAGTGGGCGTTTGAGGAGTGGCGCCATTGGCTCGAGGGGGCTAGGCATCAGGTGGTGGTATTGACTGACCACAAAAATTTGATTTATCTTGAGACTGCCAGACGCCTGAATCCTAGACAGGCGCGCTGGTCTTTATTTTTTTCTCGCTTTAATTTTGTGGTGTCATACCTACCGGGTTCTAAGAATATTAAGGCAGATGCCCTTTCTAGGAGTTTTGACCCGGACTCTCCTGGTAATTCTGAACCCACAGGTATCCTTAGGGAGGGAGTAATTTTGTCGGCCGTTTCTCCTGATCTGCGGCGGTCCTTGCAAGAGTTTCAGGCGGATAGACCGGATCGTTGTCCGCCTGATAGACTGTTTGTTCCGGATGATTGGACCAGCAGAGTCATCTCTGAGGTACATTCTTCTGCATTGGCAGGTCATCCCGGAATTTTTGGTACCAGGGATTTGGTGGCAAGATCCTTCTGGTGGCCTTCTCTGTCACGAGATGTGCGAGTCTTTGTGCAGTCATGTGACGTTTGTGCTCGGGCCAAGTCTTGTAGTTCTCGGGCTAGCGGACTGCTGTTGCCCTTGCCTATTCCTAAGAGGCCTTGGACACACATCTCGATGGATTTTATTTCAGATCTGCCTGTTTCCCAGAAGATGTCTGTCATCTGGGTGGTCTGTGACCGTTTCTCTAAAATGGTCCATTTGGTTCCTCTGCCCAAGTTGCCTTCTTCTTCTGAGTTGGTTCCTCTGTTTTTTCAGAATGTTGTCCGATTGCACGGTATTCCTGAGAATATTGTTTCTGACAGAGGTACCCAATTTGTGTCTAGATTTTGGCGGGCATTCTGTGCTAGGATGGGCATAGATTTGTCTTTTTCATCTGCTTTTCACCCTCAGACTAATGGCCAGACCGAGCGGACTAATCAGACCCTTGAGACATATCTGAGGTGTTTTGTCTCTGCTGACCAGGATGATTGGGTTGCTTTTTTGCCATTGGCAGAGTTCGCCCTCAATAATCGGGCCAGTTCTTCCACCTTGGTGTCCCCGTTTTTCTGTAATTCGGGGTTTCACCCTCGATTTTCCTCCGGTCAGGTGGAATCCTCGGATTGTCCTGGAGTGGATGCGGTGGTGGAGAGATTGCATCACATCTGGGGGCAGGTTATGGACAATTTGAAGTTGTCACAGGAGAAGACTCAGCGTTTTGCCAACCGTCATCGTCGTGTTGGTTCTCGGCTTTGTGTTGGAGATTTAGTGTGGCTGTCTTCTCGTTTTGTCCCTATGAGGGTCTCTTCTCCTAAGTTTAAACCTCGGTTCATCGGCCCTTATAGAATATTGGAGATTCTTAATCCTGTTTCTTTCCGTTTGGACCTCCCTGCGTCCTTTTCCATTCATAACGTTTTTCATCGGTCGTTATTGCGCAGGTATGAGGTACCTGTTGTACCTTCTGTTGAGCCTCCTGCTCCGGTGTTGGTTGAGGGTGAGTTGGAGTACGTTGTGGAGAAAATTTTGGACTCTCGTGTTTCCAGACGGAAACTCCAGTATCTGGTCAACTGGAAGGGTTACGGCCAGGAGGATAATTCTTGGGTCAATGCATCTGATGTTCATGCTTCTGATCTTGTTCGTGCCTTCCATAGGGCTCATCCTGGTCGCCCTGGTGGATCTGGTGAGGGTTCGGTGCCCCCTCCTTGAGGGGGGGGTACTGTTGTGAATTTGGATTCTGGGCTCCCCCGGTGGCCGCTTGTGGAATTGGACTTGTCATCCTCTTTCCTGTTTCACCTGATTCCATCAGTAGTGGGTGTCGCTATTTAAGCTCATTTCTCTGGTGGTTTCTTGCCGGTCAACAATGTTATCTGATGCCTCTCAGTGCTTGTTCCTGCTTCTAGACAACTACTGATAAGTTGGACTTTTGTCCATGTTTTGTTTTGCCTATTTGTTCCAGTTCGCAGCTGAAGTTTTGTTACTGTGTCTGGAAAGCTCTCGTCGATCAGGGATTGCTACTCTGGCGTTATGAGTTAATGCCAGAGTTTAAGGTAATCTCTGGATGGTGTTTTGTTAGTATTTTTCTGCTGACCATGAAAGTATACTATCTGTCTTCTGCTATCTAGTAAGCGGACCTCAAATTTGCTAAGACTATTTTCCTGCTGCGTTTGTTGTTTCATCTGAACTCACCGTCATTATATGTGGGGGGCTACTGTCTTCTTTGGAATATTTCTCTAGAGGTGAGCCAGGTCTTATATTTCCCTCTGCTAGCTATTTAGGTCTTAGGCCAGAGCTGGGCATCTAGCGATAAATAGGAAATGCTACCTGGCTATTTCTAGTTGCGCGGCAGGCTTAGTTCATGGTCAGTATAGTTCCATCTTCCGAGAGCTTGTCCCTCTATAGGCTTGCTATGAACTCTGCCTGCAGAGATCATGACAGACCATTTTAGAAAAACGATCACAAACCACCCAGATGACAGACATCCTCTGAGAGACAGGAAGATCCGAAATAAAATCCATGGAAATATGCGTCCAAGGCCTCTTCGGGACAGGCAAAGGCAAAAGCAATCCACTGGCACGAGAACAGCAAGGCTTGGCCCGAGCACAAATCCCACAGGACTGCACAAAGGAACGCACATCCTGCGACAAGGAAGGCCACCAAAAGGACCTCGCCACCAAATCCCTGGTACCAAAAATCCCAGGATGACCTGCCAACACCGAAGAATGAACCTCGGAAATAACTCTACTGGTCCATCTGTCCGGGACAAACAGTCTCTCCGGTGGACAACGGTCAGGTCTATTGGCCTGAAACTCCTGCAACACCCGTCGCAGATCAGGAGAGATGGCAGACAAAATCACCCCCTCTTTGAGGACACCAGTCGGTTCAGAAACTTCCGGGGAGTCAGGTACAAAACTCCTAGAAAGGGCATCAGCCTTCATGTTTTTCGAACCCGGAAGATATGAAACCACGAAATTGAAACGAGAGAAAAACAGCGACCATCGAGCCTGTCTCGGATTCAACCGTTTGGCAGACTCGAGATAAGTCAAATTCTTGTGATCCGTCAAGACCACCACACGATGCTTGGCTCCCTCAAGCCAATGTCGCCACTCCTCAAATGCCCACTTCATTGCCAACAACTCACGATTACCAACATCATAATTCCGCTCGGCAGGCGAAAACTTTCTTGAAAAGAAAGCACATGGTCTCATCACAGAGCCATCAGAGCTTCTCTGCGACAAGACAGCCCCTGCTCCAATCTCAGAAGCATCAACCTCGACCTGAAAGGGAAGAGAGACATCGGGCTGGCGCAAGACAGGAGCCAAAGAAAATCGACGTTTCAGCTCCTGAAAGGCCTCCATGGCCGCAGGAGACCAATTCGTCACATCAGAACCCTTCTTGGTCAAATCCGTCAAAGGCTTAACCACACTAGAAAAATTAGTGATGAAGCGACGGTAAAAATTAGCAAAACCCAAGAACTTCTGGAGACTCTTCACAGATGTAGGCTGAGTCCAGTCATAAATAGCCTGGACCTTGACTGGATCCATCTCAATAGTAGAAGGAGAAAAAATAAAGCCCAAAAAGGAAACCTTCTGGACTCCGAAGAGACATTTAGAGCCCTTCACAAACAAGGCATTGGCACGCAGGACCTGAAATACCATCCTGACCTGCTTCACATGAGACTCCAAATCATCAGAAAAGACCAAAATATCATCCAGGTACACAATCATAAATCTATCCAGATACTCTCGGAAGATGTCATGCATGAAGGACTGAAACACAGAGGGGGCATTAGAAAGCCCAAAAGGCATCACCAAGTACTCAAAATGGCCTTCGGGCGTATTAAATGGTGTTTTCCATTCATCGCCCTGCTTTATGCGCACAAGATTATACGCTCCTCGAAGATCTATCTTGGTGAACCAACTGGCCCCCCTAATCTGGGCAAACAGATCGGACAACAGTGGCAAGGGGTACTGAAATTTGACCGTGATGTTATTTAGAAGGCGATAATCTATACAGGGTCTCAGAGAACCATCCTTCTTGGCCACAAAAAAGAACCCCGCACCTAAAGGGGATGAGGACGGGCGAATATGCCCCTTCTCCAAGGACTCCTTTATATAACTCCGCATAGCGGCATGTTCTGGTACAGATAAATTAAAAAGTCGTCCCTTAGGGAACTTACTACCAGGAATCAGATTTATAGCACAATCACAATCCCTATGAGGAGGTAGAGCACTAGATTTGGGCTCATCAAATACATCCTGGTAGTCCGACAAAAATTCAGGGACTTCAGAAGGAGTAGAAGAAGCAATTGACACCAAAGGAGCATCGCCATGAATTCCCTGGCAACCCCAACTTGACACAGACATTGCTTTCCAATCCAGGACTGGATTATGAGCCTGCAGCCATGGCAGACCCAACACGACAACATCATGCAAATTATGTAGCACAAGAAAGCGAATCATCTCCTGATGTGCAGGAGCCATGCACATGGTCACTTGGGTCCAGTACTGAGGTTTATTCTTGGCCAATGGCGTAGCATCAATTCCCTTTAGTGGAATAGGGAACTGTAAAGGCTCCAAGATAAAACCACAGCGCCTAGCAAATGACAAATCCATCAAATTCAGGGCGGCACCTGAATCCACAAAAGCCATAACTGAGTAGGATGACAGAGAGCAAATCAAAGTAACAGACAAAATGAATTTAGGTTGTACAGTACCAATGGTGACAGACTTGGCGAACCTTTTTGTGTGCTTAGAACACTCTGAGATAACATGAGTAGAATCACCACAGTAAAAGCACAACCCATTCTGACGTCTGTGGTTTTGCCGTTCAACTCTGGTCAGAATCCTGTCGCATTGCATAGGCTCAGGTTTCTGCTCAGAAAATACCGCCAGATGGTGCACAGGTTTGCGCTCCCGCAGACGCCGATCTATCTGAATGGCCAAAGACATAGACTCATTCAGACCCACAGGCGTGGGGAACCCCACCTTAACATCTTTAAGGGCTTCAGAAAGACCCTTTCTGAAAATCGCCGCCAGGGCGCACTCATTCCATTAAGTGAGCACAGACCACTTCCTAAACTTCTGACAGTAAACCTCTGCTTCATCTTGACCCTGAGAGAGAGCCAGCAAAACCTTCTCTGCTTGGTCTACCAGATTAGGTTCCTCATAAAGCACTCCAAGCGCCAGAAAAAACGCATCCACATTTAGCAATGCAGGATCTCCTGGCGCCAGAGAGAATGCCCAATCTTGAGGGTCACCGCGTAACAAAGAAATAACAATTTTAACTTGCTGAACAGAATCACCAGAGGAGCGAGGTCTCAGAGAAAGGAATAACTTACAATTATTCTTAAAGTTCAAAAACCTAGATCTATCTCCGGAAAACAGCTCAGGAATTGGTATTTTAGGCTCTGACATAGGACTGCGGACTACATAATCCTGAATGCCCTGTACCCTTGCAGTGAGATGATCCACACTAGAAGACAGACTCTGAATGTCCATATCTGCAGCTGAGTTCAGAACCACCCAGAGATTAAGGGGAGGAGAGAAACTAAACACAGTGCAGAGGAAAAAAAAAAAAAAAAAAAAATTACTTCAGGATTTCTCTTCTCCCTCTTCTGCTGCATTAACACTTTCTGGCCTGCTGTACTGTTATGATCCGGTGGTAGGATCTCAAAACTGACCTGACACATATGACCAGAATATAGGACAAGTTCTGGGAATGTGGAAGCTATACTGACCGCAATCCTGATCCTATCCACAAACACTAAAGGCAGCTGTGGAGCGTTCCTAAAATCCTAGACGCCTCGTTCACAGCCTGAGAAACTGACTACCCCTAGAGAGAAAGCAAAGACCTCACTTGCCTCAGAGAAATAACCCCAAAGTTATAGTCAGCCCCCCACAAATAATAATGGTGAGTAAAGGGGAAAAGACAAACGTAGAAATTAAACAGGTTCAGCAAATGAGGCCCGCTAACACTAGATAGACTGAAAATAGATAGGAGTCTGTGCGGTCAGTACAAAAACTATCAAAAATAAACCACGCAGAGAATACAAGAACCCCCACACCGACTCACGATGTGAGGGGCGCACTCTGCACCCCAGAACTAACCAGCAAGCAAAAAAATCACATATAAGCAAGCTGGACTGAACTCATCATATACAGAGAAACCTTTTCAAGGAAATAATGAGCAAAAGAACAAACAAACTTAACTTCTCCAGCAGGAGACTGGTCACAAGGAATATTCAGGAGCTCTCAGAAACAGGACTGAATACACCGACAGCAGGCAACAAATGAAGGTCCAGGTGAGTTAAATAGGCCCAGCATAGAAGGAAATGAAGCAGCTGAGCCCAGCCATATCGCTAAAGGCCACCAGAGGGAGCCCAAGAACAAACTCACACAGTACCACTCATGACCACAGGAGGGAGCCCGAGAACGGAATTCACAACAGGTTACCCCGAGGCAGATAGCTTGCGAGAAGCCCTCATCTATGCCTTGTAGATGAGGGCCAGAAAGAGCATGTGCTGCAGTGGATGGTAAGCGCTGCATCAAGTGGCTTCTCCTCCTCTTCCTCCTCCTTAATATAAGCAAGTTGTGGGATGGGCAGCAACAAACAGTCCTGCACCCTATCTCTCCCTGGCAGCATGCACAGAGTACTCACTAGCCCCGTACGTTCAACACCTCACTCCATGGTAACCAACGGGCACCCTGCACGTCTTCCCTCACAGTCTCTGTCAGCGGTGGCAGTGGTGGTGGTTGGGTGCGGGCAACAGTCCTGTACGAGCCCAATGTGGCTTGACAAACATATACTGGCAAAGTCAGGGTGCAAGTGCCTGTCCAGTTCCTGGTCACTCTTATGTGGCATGTGCACTGTACTCACGGACACGGACCATACAGCACCTTCTTCTCTGGTAGTCACCAGGCTCACACTGCATGTCTCCTTCTCTCTGGTCCCCAAGGCTGGCGGCGGTAGATGACGTATGCTGACCTTTGCTTGGCTGGTGCTCCGAGGATGGATCACTTCTCTCCCTGGCTGCTGCTGAACACATGGCTCCCCTGAGCACAGCGGTCCCTCTGCAGACAGTGGGGGACCCTCTCTATGCAGCCTGTTGCATTGCTGGTACTCTGTGGGGTGAACGGGGTGCACCGCTCACCTGACTGCACACTGCCCCAGGTTGGCGCCAAGCTCCTCTCTGCTGTGCATGCTTTCTTCTTTATATGCCCCAGCCCCCCACGTTCAGGAGGTTGGTCCAGCTCGCTATTGTTTCCACCAGGGAACAGGGGATGCAGCCTTATCAGTTCTGGACCTGAAGCGCAGGTACCCGTGGACTGGTAGTCCCCCTTACATTAAAATCACACACAGTACAGTCCTCAGAGGTGGCACCCAAATTACCCTTGTTTACCCCTGTGTCACAACTCCCCAACTGCCCAACAGATGGGTGAATCTGCAGAGCTGTTCACACATTTTATTCCATGGGTATCAGAGGTCTGCTCCAAAGATCCACAGACTCAAGAGCAGGAAAGCATCTGCATGGATGCCCAACATTCTTTTCAGTTGGATCCAGGGCAAGACAAAGTAGGGTCCAAACAAATTGTAGACCCTAGTCATCAGATATTAACCCCCAGGAGTGCAGGTGATCCTGGTGAGACTCAGATACCTGAGGCACATGTGGACTGCATTGTACTGTCAGGGCAGAAAGAGGAGGAGGGTGAACCTTAGGACAAGGAGTGGGAGAACAGAGAAGATGATGATGAGGTTGTAGATCCTACTTAGTGTTAACCCAGAGACATGCAGCTGACTAACTCCACAGAGGAGATGAAGGAGGAAGACGAGGAGGGTATGTTGTGGTTCCCGCATAGACACAGAGTAATGCAACCACGACAAGCACTACATCCTCAGCCACAACTCTGGCTGTGGCCAAGAGTGGTCGCGGGTCTGCAGTTCACATGGATAACAAGGATTGCCTAGCCTGGGCCTTTTTTGAGACTGAAAATGATGATCCAATTCACGTTATCTGCCAACTTTGTAAAAAAAAAGTCTTAGTAGCGGAAAAAAATCAAATAATTTGATTACTACATGCATGAACTGGCACATGCACGATCAACATGCCTTAATCTGGGAATCTCACTGTGCTAAAATGCAGCTTAGCGGGCTTCGCCAGCCGCCAGCAGCTCCATCAACCGCATCTGCTGCTTCTTCCTCCTCCATCACCATGGTGAGTGTTCAAACACAGGTCTCTGGTCGCAGAACTTCCATTTTTTACCCACTACAGTTGGGGGGAGAGAGCTCATGAACTGTTATGGAAGTGAACATGCCTGCTGATACTTACTGATCTCTGATATCCAGCACATTACATCTTTCTCAATCCATCATAACATCTCCACCTGCACCTCATTGACAGTCCAGCAGTTTGTCGTGTTCACCCTATTCCACCCTCTCTCAGCACAGCAGCCAGCCCTCAATCCACAGTTGTGGTTATGTAAAAGATTGTTTCCTCCTACATATGACACAGCTAAGAACTAGAACTTCACCATCTCCAATCTGTTGGCAGCAAAATGCTGCCTTTTCGCCTGGTGTATTCACACACTTTCCGAAAGCTGATGGCCGTCGCAGTCCCCCAGTACTAGTTGCCGAGTCACAATATTCCTTCTCTAGGAAAGATGTGCCTGCACTAGAACAGCATGTCATAGACAATATCATCCATTCCTTGAAAAAATCTATCTGCTAGAGTGCATTTCACTACTGTCCTGTCACCTGGACAAGCAAGAATGGACAGGGGAGTTACATGTCGGTGACTGGGCACTAGGTGAATCTGGTGGCAATGAGGGCTAGTAGGGAAGGGTCTGTTCCACAAGTCTTGGAATCCCTAAGGCTTGTAGGGCACTTGTGAATGGATAACTAAACTACTACACACCAAGGAATGGAGAACTAAACCACTACACACCAGAAGAGGGAGAACTAAACTACTAGACAACAGGGGTTGGAGAACTAAACTACTAAACTACTAAACACCTAAGGTTGGTACAGCAATTTTTCTGCCACTATCCCTGCCTGGATGAACTGCTGCAGAAAGCACGGACACCTTCACCGTTCACACCCTATCGCTACAGAGGTCTTCCGGGCTACTGGTTAACCGGAATGTAAGCATTTTGCAGACATGGTGAAATTCTACTTTGCACATGTTGCAGAGATTGTGTCAGCAGTAGTGTTGAGCGATACCTTCCGATATCGGAAAGTATCGGTATCGGATTGGATTGGCCGATACCGGCAAAATATCGGATCTCGCCGATACCGATACCCGATACCAATGCAAGTCAATGGGACGAAAATATCGGAATTAAAATAAACCCTTTCTTTCCTTGTAGGTTCATTCTACATGAAGGAAAACAACTAAGAATAATGTAGGATGTATTGGGGGAGGTGGCGGAGACATTAAAGGCATAGAGGTTTAGCCCAATCAAATAGAATAGCAGGAAATTTTTTTTTTTAAGATGTTCGGAGTTACAAAGATATTGACTATGTTAAGAATTTTTTTATTTTGTCAGATATTGATTTATCACTACTTCCACACCCTTCACCTTTTTTTTACTTCTCCCACACTTTCTTCTTCATCATCATCATCTTCATCTTTGACATCAACTTCTTCTTCACCTTATTCATCTTCTTCTTCATCTTCTACCTATTATTTTTTTTTGTTACATTCTTCATATTCTTTTTATTCAACTATTATTCTTCTTCATATTCTACTTCTTCATCATATTCTTATTTGTGACAGGCATTCCTGTAGTTGTTATCTATAAAAGTTTGAAGATTACACCTTCCTTTCTGCCTGTCACAAAAGAGTTGCATTTGTCCGCATTCAGTTTGGCCTGCAGCATCAGGCTTTATCCAGGGGCACCACGAGGAGGAACGGACTCACTCCCATACACTGCTTAGTCTTCTTCTGCTTATAATTTAGATAATATCTTTTGCTCTGATATTTAGTGTTATGCTTAATGTTCTTCTGCTCTTTGTTCTGCAGCCTCTTGTTCTTCTGCTTCTCGGTCTTCCATGTCGTCGTCTCGAGGGTCGTCGTCTCCGGGGTCGTTGTCATCGGGGTGGTCTTCAGGGTCATCGTCTCCAGGGTCGTCATCATCTCAGTGGTTGTAGTCTCTGGTGTCGTCGTCATCTTAGGGGTGGTCTTCCGGGTCGTCGTCTTTAGGGTCTTGAACTTGGAAATGTAGCAGAAGGCACAAGAAGGCTGAGAAAATGCCGAGAACCAGCTGATGGAACTGGAACTCGGATGGCTACCCGAAGGTCCAAGAGCCAATGGAACTACCGAGGACCAGCTGACGTTACTGGAACCCGGTAACTAAGCAGGAGGTACCCATGCCAGAAAGCACTACCAAGGACCACCTGACGTTGGTGGAACTCGGATACCCAGAAGGAGGCACCTAAGCCAAAGGCTCTGCCCGGAACCAGCTGACGGTACTGGAACCAGGATGGGGAGCAGAAGGTACAAGAGCAAAAGACACTGCCGAGAACAAGCTGACGGTACTGGAACCCGGATGGGTAGCCAAAGGTCCAAGAGCCAATGGAACTACTGAGAACCAGCTGACGTTACTGGAACCCGGTTACTAAGCAGGAGGTACCCATGCCTGAAAGCACTACCAAGGACCACCTGACGTTGGTGGAACTCGGATACCCAGAAAGAGGCACCTAAGCCAAAGGCTTTACCCGGAACCAGCTGACGGTACTGGAACCAGGATGGGGACCTATTCAAGATTGTCTTCCTAGAGCCCCAACTAGCGGTGATGGAGCAAATGGTCAGCAGGGGGAGCAGAGTGTAGGCCGAAGCCTGCACTGGTGGCAGCTTTGTGTCTGCGTGGCGTTTGCAGGACACGTTGCCGGCTACACAGCGGGGGAACAGCTGGCATTGCTGAACCCCACTGACACATTGGCTGGTGTTTTTCTCTGTGCAGCCAGCACCTCCGGGCACCAACTGGCGGTGTTAGAGCCCAGGGTCAGCAGGAGGAGCAGAGTGTAGGTCGTAGCCTGCACTGGAGAAAGTTGAAAGGGAACCTTTAACCCCCCCAGGCGTTTGTTGCTGAAAGAGCCATCTTGTACAGCACTAATGCTACAAAAGGAAAAGCTGGCTCTTTTAATTATGCTCCTTGCAAACGCTGAACTAGACACTTATGAAATGTGTCCCCTCACACCGTAAAACCATCCCGGAGGTGGGACTTTCCTTTGTAATGTGACGTAGCACAGCCGTCATTCCTACCCCCTTGGCGCCGTGCGCCGCCTCCTCAGCGTTGTTTGATTCTGTCCGGGAGCCTGCGCTGTTATGTTATCCCTTGGCCAGGCGCACTTAGCGCTGCCCATCTTCTGACATCATTTGGTGTCAGGCTGGCTGCGCCTGTGCGGATGTGCTGCCCAAGATCCCGCCTCGCAGTGTCATCTAATGTAATCCCACTGCGGGCCTGGGATCCATGGGCATATCCTCGCCTCTCACTCCCCTCCCTCCGGCTTCTTCAGACTGTGCGGCGCCATGGCCGTGGCATGCTATTAGGGATCAGCTGACGGCGCACAGTCTGAAGAAGGCGGAGGGAGATGAGTGAGGGGCGGAGGTGAAGATATGCACTGCGCATGCCCATGGATCCCAGGCCCGCAGTGTGATTAAATCAGAAGACACTGTGAGGCGGGATCTCGGGCAGCGCGGCCGCACAGGCGCAGCCAGCCTGACACCAAATGATGTCAGAAGACGGGCAGCGCTAAGTGCGCCTGGCCAAGGGATAACATAACAGCGCAGGCTCCGGGACAGAATTAAACAACGCTGAGGAGGCGGCGCACGGCGCCAAGGGGGTAGGAGTGCAGCGCTGCGTCACATTACAAAGGAAAGTCCCACCTCCGGGACGGTTTAACGGTGTGAGGAGACACATTTCATAAGTGTTAAGGTTCAGTGTGTGCAAGGAGCACAAGGAAAAGAGGCACCATTTCCTTGTGCAGCATTACACGCTAAGGAGGCGCCGCACGGCACCATGGGGGTAGGAATGACGGCTGTGCTGCGTCCCATTACGAAGGAAAGTCCCACCTCCGGGACGGTCTCACGGTATCAGGGGGACACATTTTATAAGTGTTAAGTTCTGCGTGTGCAAGGAGCTAAATTAAAAGAGCTACCTTTCCCTTGTGCAGCATTACTGCTGCACAAGGTGGCTCTTTCAGTAACAAACGCCTGGGGGGGGGACAGGTTCCCTTACATTTCAGTTGTTGTGTCAGCGTGGCGGTCGCAGGACACATTGCCGGCTACACAGCTGGGGATCAGCTGACGTTACTGAAACCCAATAACATTGGGTCGTATGTTTTTACTGTGCAGACGGCACTTCTGAGCCTCAACTGGCGGTGTTGGAGCCCAGGAATTACAGTTCAGGTGGTAGAAAGATGAACACAACAGGAGACCTGGATACTGTAGACACCCAATTATTTAATCAGGAAGAGGAGTGGCAAATTCCTGCGAGATTCAGGTCTGGTTCATTTTCAGAAAAGTAAGCCGGTCAACGTTATCGGAGGATAGTTGCATGCGACGGTCTGTTGGTACACCACCTGCAGCACTAAAGACGCATTCTGATAATACACTAGCCACAGGGCAAGCCAGCACCTCCAATGCATACTGGCTTAGCTCTGGCCATGTATCCAGCTTAGAGACCCAAAACTTGAAAGGGGAAGAGTCGTCTGGGAGTACAGTAAGAGGGCAAGATATGTAGTTTGTCACCATCTGACGGAGTTGGGCCATACTGGTCTTGCCTTGGGCAGAGGCACTGCTTCTGCTCCCTCTTTGTGCAGAGCCTCCTCCACTGCCTCGACGCACTGAGCTGCTTTGTAACGCACTAGCAGCACTGCTCTCAGTTGGACTGGAGAAGATGATGGAATTCACCAGTGTGTCTTGGTACTCCCACATTTTAAGCTCCCGGTTCAACGGTGTGATGAGGCTTTGTACATTGTCCCGGTAGCGAGGATCGAGGAGGGTGTACACCCAATAATCAGCCATGTTGAGAATGTGGGCGATGCGGCGGTCATTTCTCAGGCACTGCAGCATGTAATCAACCATGTGCTGCAGACTGCCAACTGGCCAAGAAACGCTGTCCCCTGCTTGAGCCATGATCTGTGCCCGCTCTTCATCACCCCACCCTAGCTGTACACACTGACTACTGGACAATTGTGTAACTCCCTCCTCTGGACGGATGTCTTCCTCCTCCATTGACTCCTCCTCATCCTCCTCACAAAGTGTCCCCTGCCTATGCCTTTGTGAGGAACCACGTGGCGCTGACTGTCCAGAAGCTGATGGAAATGGTGACTCCTCATCCTCCACCTCTTCCACAACATCATCCCTTAGCGCTTGCAGTGTTTGTTGAAGCAGGCAGATAAGGGGGACAGTCAGGCTGACTAGTGCATCATCTGCACTTGCCATCCGCGTGGAATAATCGAAGGGACGCAAAACCTGGCAGACGTCCTTCATAGTGGCCCACTCTGTGGTTGTGAAGTCTGAACGGCGCGGAGTGCGACTTCTTTGCGCCTGATGCAGCTGGTACTCCATTACTGCTTGCTGCTCACACAACCGCTCCAACATATGTAACGTGGAATTCCAACTGGTAGGTAGGTCACATATGATGCGATGTTCCGGAAGGCGGAATCGGCGCTGCAGAGCTGCAATGCGCGATCTTGCTGTGCTGGAACGCCGCAAGTGAGCACACTCTAGGCGGACCTTGTGCAGCAGTGCATCAAGATCCGGATAGTCCCTCAAAAAACTCTGCACGACCAAGTTGAGCACATGTGCCAGACATGGGATGTGAGTGAGGTTGCCAAGGGCCAGAGCTGCCACCAGATTTCGGCCATTGTCACACACTACCATGCCTGGCTGGAGATTCGCTGGCACAAACCACACGTCGCTCTCCTGCTTGATGGCATTTCAGAGCTCCTGCGCTGTGTGGCTTCGATTCCCCAAAGAAATTAATTTCAAGACGGCCTGTTGACGTTTGGCCACGGCTGTGCTCATGTCGATCGAAACAGGTAAACGTTCACGGGTCCATGTGGAGGTGGACTGTGACGGCTCCTACAGCGATGATTCTGAGGAACTTGTGTATGGGGAGGAGTCAATGCTTACAGACTGGATTCCTGCAATCCTTGGAGTGGGCAGGACACGTCCTGCGCCACTCGCACGATCTGTACCCGACTCAACAACATTAACCCAATGGGCAGTGAGGGAAAGGTATCGCCCCTGCCCATGGTGACTGGTCCACGCATCGGTGGTGAGGTGGACCTTGCTACTGACGTCGTTCAGTAGCGCGTGTTTTATGTGTCCCTCCACATGCTTGTGCAGGGCAGGGACGGCTTGCCTGCTGAAATAAAAGCGGCTGGGCACATTGTACTGTGGGGCTGCCAATGCCATCAAGTCATGGAAGCTGTCAGTCTCCACCAGCCTGAATGAGAGCATTTCAAGGGACAGTAGTTTTGCAATGCCAGCATTCAGAGCCTGTGCTCGGGGGTGGTTTGCCGAGAAGGGCCGCCTTTTCTCCCATGCCTGTACTACCAATGGCTGTAGACTGGGCTGGGAGTGTGAGGATGACTGGGAACATGGTGCTGCGGGTGGAATTACAGTGGGTCTCTGGACAACAGTGCCAGAGGTTCTTCCATGGCGATCCTGGGAGGAAGCCGAACCAGCTGTGTGTGAGCTGGAGGAAGAGGCAACACGAGCTGAAGAGGTGGTAGCTGCCGCTGTTGGTTGGCCTAGCTCTTCAGTGTGTTTTTGTAACTCCACCGTGTGCCTGGTCCGCACATGTTTCCACATATTTGAGGTATTGAGGTTGCCGACATTTCTCCCTCTTTTGATTTTCTGATGACACACCTTGCATTTGACAAAGCAAATGTCATCTGCAACTGTGTCGAAAAAGGACCAGGCACTGCAAGTCTTGAGAGCGCCCTTTTTGGCTTTTGGAAGAGACATGCTCCTAACGGGTGCTGAAGTGGAGGCTACAGGCTCCGCAGTCTTCCCCCTCCCTCTCCCTCTTTGGCCCGTTCGGGGAATCTCTTCCTCAGAGCTGCTCCCTCCACCTTCCTGTTCCTCGTGCCACGATGGGTCAAGGACCTCATCATCTACACTACCCTCTGCCACCAACTGCTCCTCCTGGGTAGTCTCGGCAGCACAGCATGCACCAGAAAGTGGCACCTGAGTGTCATCATCAGATGCGTACTGCGGTGTGGTGACCGGAGGCACTGGCCCACCCGCCTCTTCAGAGTCAGAGAGACAAAGCTGTTGCGCATCACTGCACACTGCCTCTTCTTCCATTTCTCCAATGCTGCTTAGCTGGCCCCCTGTTTCCAAGCCAAGAGATGCAAAGAACAGAAGTAGAGACTGCTCCTGTCCTGGGCTCTCTGACTGCCTGGACAATTTGGCAGGTGGTGAAGAGACAGAAGGGTGCTCTCCAGTGCTCTGTGCCTGAGAGGATGTCCATCCGACAACGGCTTCAATTTGGTCTTCATGCAGCAGAGGTGTACGGCGCTCTCCGACTAAGCTGCACATGAAGGACTGTTCCCTGCTGAAACTGGGTGATGATGAGTCGCTGGTGCCCGCAGCAGGCACAGAATCCCCACGTCCTCTCCCTGCTCCGCGCCCACACCCACGTGCCTTACTCCCTGCCTTTTTCATCTTGGTTGACTGATAAAGATAAGCAGAAGAGTACTAAGGGCTTAGTGTGCTTATTCCTGAACAGCTCCTAACAGGTATAAGAAACACTAATTTTCTAAAGTGTGGACTAGTATAATATGTATTAATAAGTATTAATATGAGCTAATGTGGCCTACACAACTGTAAAGTGGTGTGTTTGGTGAACTTTATTATTTATTTATTTATTTTTTGGCAGAACTGACTACAGGGCGAGCTGCACTCACACGGAGACCGTGCAGACAGCCGTAAACGGCGCTGCAAGGCCCAAAAAACCTCCTCTAGGTTATCCTATGTAGTGTTTTTCCACAATTTAGCTGGATACGGGTGGAAAGCCACTAATAGGAAATATTTGAAAAATTGTGCAGTAGGCTGCACTATTAGCAAAAAAGGACAATGTATTTTACGGTATGAGGCAGTGACGCACCCTGAGCTGGATACAACCGGCTGTGGCTGCACACAGACTACAGGACGAGCTGCACTCACACAGAGACCGTGCAGACAGCCGTAAACGGCGCTGCAAGCCCCAAAAAACATCCTCTAGGTTATCCTATGTAGTGTTTTTCCACAATTTAGCTGGATACGGGTGGAAAGCCACTAATAGGAATTACTGGAAAAAATGTGCAGCAGGCTGCACTATTTGCAAAAAAGGACAATGTATTTTACGGTATGAGGCAGTGACGCACCCTGAGCTGGATACAACCGGCTGTGGCTGCACACAGACTGCAGGGAGAGCTGCACTCACACGGAGACCGTGCAGACAGCCGTAAACGGCGCTGCAAGGCCCAAAAAACCTTCTCTATGTTATCCTATGTAGTGTTTTTCCACTTTTTCCACAATTTAGCTGGATACAGGTGGAAAGCCACTAATAGGAAATATTTGAAAAAATGTGCAGCAGGCTGCACTTTTAGCAAAAAAGGACAATGGATAGAACAGTATGAGGCAGTGAACCACCCTGAGCTGAATACAACCGGCTATGGCTGCACACAGACTACAGAGTGGGCTGCACTCACACACACACACACACAGAGAGACCTTGCAGATCGCTGTGAAAACAGCGCTGCAAGGCAAAAGCAAGGTGAACACACAGCGGTTGCTAAATTAGCCTGGTAAAAGCACAATGAAGCAAATCGCTATCTCAAGTGGCCCTCAGTCAGAACACAGCGTCCTATGCCTAACTGAATTCACAGCAGAGTGAGCCAGAAATGGCGGCAGCATTTTTTATAGTGCATCATGACATAATTTCAGCAGCCAATCACAGCCTTGCCAGTAGTTACATGCCCACCATGCTGAACAGGATGTGCCCACACTTGTAATCATTCCTCATTGGCTGAATTCGTGCAGTTTGAATTCTGGGCACTTCCGATTACGGTATCCGATATGCGGTAAATATCGGAACTCGGTATCGGAATTCCGATACCACAAATATCGGCCGATACCCGATACTTGCGGTATCGGAATGCTCAACACTAGTCAGCAGTGATGAGCCCTGGTGCAGTATATCATTTTGCATAGCCTCGTCCAATGCAGTACAGATGTGGTGCAAATCAAGTTTGCGGAGTGGGTAGATGAAGGACCTCTGCACACTTCTGCACATTTTTGACATTGCTAATAAGATGGTTACAGCTGACGATGCCATCATCTGCATCACTATTTCGGTCATCTACATGCTGGAGCTCACTTTGAATAGTTTGCTGGAGCCGGTGGAAGCAAGAGGACGATGTTGAAGGTATAAGAATATCCCTAAGTTCAGGACTTTCATTGCACAGGCAGGTGCCAAGGGAGTGTGGATTACAGTGATCGAGGGGAGTTCATGGTACCAGACAAACTGATAGTGAAGGTGTAGGCACCGAGGAACAAATAAAGGAGGATGAGGAGGAAGTGGTGATGGGTGCGCAACAGTCAGGAGATGAAGAGGATAATGATCCCCTCTCTGTTGTCCGTGGTTGGTGGGAGGGGATGGAGGAAGCAAGCTTGTGTGTTACCATGCCACAAACTCACCATGGACTTGGACCTCATGGAAGAGCCCGACACACGAGTGCTTTCTTGCTTCACTACCTGCAACATGATGCCCATATTGTTAGGATTAGAAATAGTGCTGACTACTGGGATCCACTCTGTTAGATCAATGGAATTAGAGTAAATTTTGCCAGGTGCTTTTGCCCTGGAAAAGGACGCGTGCATGGTGGAATATTGAAACATGCTGGTAGACAATCTTAAAAGTGGCCTTCCCCAAGACAGCAGTGAGTGTGCATCACAGTTATAGGCTTCCAACTCTAGGAATGTCAAGTCATCAATGCAAAAACATTAGCAGCAACAGCAGTGTAATAAAGGTACCGTCACACTAAGCGACGCTGCAGCGATAGCGACAGCAATGCCGATCGCTGCAGCGTCGCTGTGTGGTCGCTGGAGAGCTGTCACACAGACCGCTCTCCAGCGACCAGCGATGCCGAGGTCCCCGGGTAACCAGGGTAAACATCGGGTTGCTAAGCGCAGGGCCGCGCTTAGTAACCCGATGTTTACCCTGGTTACCAGCGTAAAAGTTAAAAAAACAAACAGTACATGCTCACCAGCGCGTCCCCCAGCCTCTGCATCCTGACGCTGACTGAGCTCCGGCCCTAACAGCAGAGCGGTGACGTCACCGCTGTTGCTTTCACTTTCAGTTTAGGGCCGGCGCTTTAGTGTCAGGAAGCAGAGGCTGGGAGACGCGCAGGTGAGTATGTACTGTTTGTTTTTTTAACTTTTACGCTGGTAACCAGGGTAAACATCGGGTTACTAAGCGCGGCCCTGCGCTTAGTAACCCGATGTTTACCCTGGTTACCAGTGTAAAATATCGCTGGTATCGTCGCTTTTGCTGTCAAACACGGCGATACACGGCGACCTAGCAACCAAATAATGTGCAGACCTTCTAGCAGCGACCAGCAATTTCACAGCGGGATCCAGATCGCTGCTGCGTGTCAAATACAGCGATATCGCCATCCAGGTCGCTGCAACGTCACGGATTGCTGGCGATATCGCCTAGTGTGACGGTACCTTAAGTTGAAGAAGCAATTTCTGTGAGTCGTTTCACACATTTTTTTGGACCAGCCCGTGCACCATCAGAACTGAGTAAAAGTCTGATACATAGTGAACAACTGGAGAGGAATGTGCAGGAGTATCTAGAGCTCAACTTCAATGACATCAGGGAGGGTTTGGACCCTTTGGCATTTTTGGTCTTCAAAAATGGAAGAGTGGCCTGAGCTTGCCTGTCACGTCTTGGAGGTTTTGTCATGCATAGCAGCCAACGTTCTCTCAGAACATGTCTTCAGCACTGTTGGTGGTGTCCTGATGGATAAGCACATCCAGCTGTCCCCTGAAAGTGTAGACCGCCTAGCTTTTATCAAGATGAACAAGTCATGAATCTCCAATGATTTTTTTCACTCCCGTTGCAGACTGGGTAAACTAGGCAATGATGTAGTTTTTAGTGTGCTGCATTGATCTCGCATTATTGCAGTTTGTGACATCTATCATATGGCTTCTGTGCCTGCTGTTCCTACAGCAACTCCAAGCTGTGTCTCCAACTGGTGGGTGGTCTTTAGTGGAAGGGGTATCAAAGCCCCATTATACTATTTCTACTCTAGGGAAATTGATGCCACTTTAGTGGTGTCTGCCCCTAATTTTTTGGAATGTTTGGACTCCAAGTTGGGTCTCTCTCTTGTGTGTTGCCTGTAGCAGTATGGCTCCTAGACCAACAGGTCTGCAGTTACTTTCAGTAAACTACCTGTGTTACTCTCCTTAAATGATGTTTCTAAATATAGTAGTCTATGAAGCTGATGTTTTTGCCACCTGTGTGTGGCTGAGCAGAAAAGCAGCACAGCAGGCCTAGAACGATCCCTCGCCCACCTCTTCATTTGAAATGAAATTCAAAGCTGTAAATACTTTCCCATTTCTCATAAATGGCTCATGCCTGACTGCTGCTTTGCCATTATAAAAATTTTATTGTGGGTCAAATGATGCCACTTTTTCTGGTGTCTGTCCCTAATTTATGGAAATGTGTGGACTCCAAGTTGGGTCTCCTTCATGTGTGTTGCCTGAATTTGGCAGTGCTCTCAGAGCACCAGGCCTACACCTGTCACTCATACATGTGTTACTGATCAATGTTTAAGCTAGAAATGCTGGTCCAAGCCGTGTCCCATGCATGGCAATTTTAACCCCTTCCCGACATGTGACGGTATAGTACGTCACATGTCGGGACCCCCGCTTTGATGTGCGCTCCGGCGGTGAGCGCACATCAAAGTCGCGACATGTCAGCTGTTTTTTACAGCTGACATGTGCGCGCAATAGCGGCGGGTGAAATCGCGATCACCCGCCGCTATTAACTAGTTAAATGCCGCTGTCAAACTCAGACAGCGGCATTTAACTACCGCATCCGGCCGTGCGGCCGGATATGAGCGCATCGCCGACCCCCGTCACATGATCGGGGGTCGGCGATGTGTCAGGAAGGTAACCATAGAGGTCCTTGAGACCTCTATGGTTACTGATTGCCGGTGGCTGTGAGCGCCCCCCTGTGGTCGGCGCTCACAGCACACCTGCAATTCTGCTGTGTAGCAGCGATCTTATGATCGGTGCTGCATAGCAGAGCCGATCGGGCTGTGCCTGCTTCTAGCCTCCCATGGAGGCTATAGAAGCATGGCAAAAGTAAAAAAAAAAAGTTTTTAAAAATGTGAAAAAAATAAAAAAAATATAAAAGTTTAAATCACCCCCCTTTCGCCCCAATCAAAATAAATCAATAAAAAAAAAAACCAACCTACACATATTTGGTATCGCCGCGTTCAGAATCGCCCGATCTATCAATAAAAAAAAAGCATTAACCTGATCGCTATATGGCGTAATGAGAAAAAAATTCGAAACGCCAGATTTACGTTTTTTTGGTCGCCACGACATTGCATTAAAATGCAATAACGGGCGATCAAAAGAACGTATCTACACCAAAATGCTATCATTAAAAACGCCAGCTCGGCACGCAAAAAATAAGCCCTCACCTGACCCCAGATCACGAAAAATGGAGACGCTACGAGTATCGGAAAATGGCGCAATTTTGTTTTGTTTTGTTTTTTGCAAAGTTTGGAATTTTTTTTCACCACTTAGGTGAAAAATAACCTAGTCATGTTAGGTGTCTATAAACTCGTAGTGACCTGGAGAATCATAATGGCAGGTCAGTTTTAGCATTTAGTGAACCTAGCAAAATAGGCAAGCAAAAAACAAGTGTGGGATTGCACTTTTTTTGCAATTTCACAGCACTTGGAATTTTTTTCCCGTTTTCTAGTACACGACATGCTAAAACCAATGATGTCGTTCAAAAGTACAACTCGTCCCGCAAAAAATAAGCCCTCACATGGCCAAATTGACGGAAAAATAAAAAAGTTATGGCTCTGGGAAGGAGGGTAGCGAAAAACGAAAATGGAAAAACGGAAAAAGCTCCGGGGGTGAAGGGGTTAATATTTGTACTCTGGGTCAGTTGGGCGGTTGGAGACATGTGACGCAGGTATAAACAAGGGTACTTGGGGTGCCACCTCTGAGGACTGTACTGTTTGTGATGTTAAGATGGAGGAAGAGGAGGAGAGGCCACTTGATGCAACTCTTGCCATCCACTAGAGCACATGGCCTCTGGCCCTCATCTACAAGGTATACTGCTGTGCGGCTGCCATAGAAGGGGTGTCCAGTAACAGAAGTTGTCAGATGTCTTTCGGTAGGATGAGCCAGTGTTTGTTCAGTAGAGCTTTCAGTAACATTACCACCTACCGCAAGTACACCTTGAAAACCAAGCCTAATCCCCCTTCCAAAACAACCTTGCTTTTTCTCACTCGTGTTGGATGTACCTTTCCCCTCTTTTAACCAGTTTCATAACTCTAGGCCCACACCTGTTAGTCACCTGTCAGTAAATTAACAACCTGTATTTATTTGCTGAGCTAGTGTGGATGGACCACAAAATTAGCACAAAAGATTTAGATGCTGAAATGTGGACTCTTGGCTGGACCACACTATTAGCAAAAAATATTTAGATTCAGAAATGTGGCCTGGTGTCTAGACCACACTATTAGCAGAAAATATTTAGATTCAGAAATGTGGCCTGGTGTCTGGACCACAATGTTAGCAGAAAGGATTTAGATTCAGAAATGTCACCTGGTGTCTAGAACACACTATTATCAGAAAAAAAATAGATTCAGAAATGTGTCCTGGTGTCTGAACCAAACTATTAGCAGAAAAGATTTAGGTTCAGAAATGTGGTCTGGTGTCTGGACCACACTATCAGCAGAAACTATTTAGATTCTGAACTAATGCCTGCATCACAGTATTAGAACAATCAATTTAGATTTCAAAATGTGGACTGCTGCCAGCACCACAATATTAGCACAAATGATATAGGTTCTGAAACGTGGACTCTCCTGGCTGCATCACACAATTAGCACAAATTATTTAGATTCTGAGCTGTGGACTCCTGCCTGCACCACAGTATTAGCACGAACAATTTAGTTTCTGAAATGTGGACTCCGGCCTGCACCACAGTATCCGCAAAAACGATTTAGATGCTGGAAGGTTTATTTGACACAGAATCCTACCTAGCCGAACTAACTGACAATAAACTGCCTAAATATCTGACTACTTGCAGCAGGAGCAGCCTCTCTGTGATGCTACACTAACAAAATGACGCAAAAACAACATGTCCGCTTTTTATATGTAGAGGAACATGTGATTTTGGCAGCCAATGACAGAAGCCCTTTTGTCTGGATGTTGTGGATGGTTTCTTGGCCCTCATTGCCTGCCTGAATCTCCACAAATTAAGTTAATAAAAAAATACAGTTCACCACTACTCTGAATTCTCCCCACACCCTCCCCTCAAACACATCCCCCCGCTTATCATACAGCACCACTATCCTAGCCAAAGTCCTAACAAAAGTATTAGTGGAAACACGATCATTTACCGAGCTTTGGCAAATTAAATTTAAGAGGTCAAATAAGTAAAAATTTGGCATGTGCATAAGTACTTACCACATTTGCAATGAAGCCCCTAAAAAATTCTGGTGCAAGCAATTACCTTCCTAAGTCTCATGCAGCTGTCATATACAACTGTCACCCACAGGATTTTTAACGACTGGGGGCAAAAATTCACTTGATCCTTAGCACTGTGACAAAGTGGCACTGAGAATTAAAGCCCCTTAACAACCACCATTAAAAGGTGTATTGGCGGTCATGAAGAGGTTATACTATGTTTTCTATATTCTCCCTTTAAATCTACTATATAATTGTCTAAGGGTCACTTCTGTCTGTCAAGGAAATCCCAAGTCGCTGATTGGTCGCGGTCAAATGGCCACTACCAATCAGCGACGGGCACAGTGCCCGCTCCATACTCCCCTCCAGTCAGCGCTCACACATGGCAGCGTTAACGGACCGCGTTATGTCGTGGTGTAAATCACTCCATTAACACTGCTATTAACCCTGTGTGACCAACTTTTTACTATTGATGCTGCCTATGTAGCATCAATAGTAAAAAGATCTAATGTTAAAAATAATAAAAAAATAACAAAATCATTATATACTCACCTTCTGTTGGCCCCCGGATCCAGCACAGGCCTTTTCCGCTCCTCGCGACTGTCCGGTCCATGAATTGCGGTCTCGCGAGATGCGGTCTCACGAGACCACTACGTCATCATCTCGTGAGACCGCAATGCACTCTTGGGAATGGATTGTCGCGAGGAGCATTGGTAAATGCCTGGGCTGGATCCGGGGGCCGACGGAAGGTGAGTATTTAACTATTTTTTATTTTTATTCTTTTTTTAACAGGGATATGGTGCCCGCTGTGCTATATACTGCGTGGGCTGTGTTAGATACTGCGTGGGCTGTGTTATATACTACATGTCTGAGCTATATACTATGTGGGCTGTGCTATATACTATGTGGCTGTGCTATATACTGCGTGGCTGTGCTATATACTATGTGGCTGTGCAATATATTACGTGGCTGTGCAATATAGTACGTGGCTGTGCAATATATTATGTGGCTGGGCAATATACTATGTGTCTGTGCTATATACTACATGTCTGTGCTATATACTACGTGGCTGTGTTATATACTACGTGGCTGTGCAATATACTACGTGGCTGGGCAATATACTACGTGGCTGGGCAATATACTACGTGGCTGTGTTATATATTATGTGGGTTGTGTTATATACTACGTGGGCTGTGTTATATACTACATGGGCTGTGTTATATACTATGTGGCCTGTGTTATACGCTACTTGGCTGTGCTATATTTCTCTGCTGTATCTGTGCATCATGAATCGTGGTATGTGTTAAGGAGGGGGGCCCACTGAGACTCTTTCGCCCGGAGCCCTCAAAAACCTGGAGCCTGCCCTGGCTTCACTGATTGGTCATGCCCGGCCCCGAGCAATCAGCGACAGTCGCATCCGCCCGCGAATTGGTGCGGAATTTGAACCACGCTTCGCTAATTGGTTGCGGCAGGCCGAATCCTTAGTATGAATTGCATTATTCTGAAAATTTCATAAATGAACTACATACATATTCTAGAATACCCGATGCATTAGAATCAGGCCACCATCTAGTATAATATAATCTCAGATCATTGTAATCTGTGGTACTATAGCCATGGTCAAAACTTTTTAGACTGACACAAATTTTGGTTTTCACAAAGTTTGCTGCTTCGGTGTTTTTTGGTCTTTTAGTCAGATTTTTCTTTGTTTGATGAAGCACAATTATGAGCATTCTATAAGTTTTTAAAATTTTATTGAAAAATGCATCAAGTTTATGCAAAGTCTCAATATTTACAGTTGTAGACACTTAATTTTCAAGGCTTTTGCAAATCGTCTTAACAAGCAAAACATTGAAATTTTGTGTCCAATACCAGGAAACTCCCCCAGATCTCAATCCAAAAGAGAACCTGTGGTCAAATCTTAAAAAGTGGGGGAGGAAACAAAAACACAGACATTGTGATAAATTCCAAGCACTTATTATGTAAAAAAGAATTGACATCAGTCCGGATTTGTTCCCGAAAACTGATATTCAGCATGTCAGGACGAATGGCAGGAGTCTTGAAAAATCACTATAAATATTGAGTCTTATTTGATATACAATACCTACTTGTATGCATAAATTTCTGTTCGCATCTGCATTGTGGCAGATTACCATTTTTTAAACTGTGTACTATTGTATAACAACATAACATGATATTGATCTGAATTGAAGATTGGTATTGGCAATCAGTTCTTAGCGGTTATGCTTGTTCTTTATTTCTTATATTAAGGTCAAGATTTGCAATTATTTTTCAAAATTAAAGTGCTGAGTATTTCAGAAATCATAATATCTACAGTATGAGTAGCAGAGTATAAATTTAATTTTTTTCTTTTAGAAAAGACGTAACACTAACAATTCTGTATTTACTTTTTAACAGTTTTGTTGAAGTGTCTCAGATTTCGAATGCACCAATTGACTACATCAAATTACAGGTATTCTATACATAGTAGGTATTGTATGACATACAATATTTTGAATAATTGTAAAAAGAATTTAAAAAATGACAATTTTTTTAGAAGTTATAGTCAGGGAATGTGATGAGCGAATTCATATTTCTTTAGTAGTTTTGACTTTAAAGCTCTTCTAACAATGATATCCCTTCCTGCTTTATTTGTACATTGTTTTATGTGTTTCGTTCAGGAATCAGGATGTTGCTACTTCCTGAAAATGAGTAGACAAGCGAAAATAAGAAAGAAAATAGACAAATAGGAGCCAAAACTTCCTAAAATGAGCAATTAACCATGCACATAGAAACAAACACAAACAAACATTGGGCAGATATTGGTGAAATTATGTTCTAATTCAGATTATGTAGCTTCATTCTAAAACTCACAAATATGCATAGAGAGACAAAAGTCAGTAGTTTTCATTAAAAGTAATAGGCCAGTAATATTTGAATGAACTGCTTCTATATGAAATATCGCATCCGGATAAGGACACTTGAGTGTAAAAGTAAGTCCATATGGGTATATCCCACCCATAATCTGCAGAGAAATCTGGAAGAAAATCCTCATTAAACATTGGATTAAATTATGTACACCGTACATTAGTACAGATATCATCACAATGTCCACACACATCTTTGCCTAAAGATCTAAATTCCTCACAAAGATGAAACAGAAGACTTTCATGTCTATGCTATTCCAATACCTTTGACACTCATTTTAGAAGGAGGAATACTAGCAAAACAAATAATTTTTTGTGCCGTACAAAAGATACTTGGTTTTCGGCAGTGCATCGTCCTGTGTACACAGGACTAGTGGTACCTAGAACAATAGCAGATCATTCAGTGCTCATCTGAAGAGTAGTCTACCTGAGTAAACAGGCTATTAAATGATCACCATCAGCAAACAAGTGGCCAATCTACAGCCATTTAATTCCGCTGGTTTTGTCATGTAATGGACCTTTATACACATGTAATCAAAGCAAGGGACCATCTGCTGATGACAACCTGGTATTCATAATAGTAACATTACAGGCTTGGGAATAGTGAACTTGCAGCTCCATGGACAATTCTGTACATCCACTTTTTTCATGTGATACCATTTTAGAGTATTCAGATAAAGTCTATAACTTCTTTGTCACCTGGTTCAGGTTACATTTTTTTGTATTATTTCTTGCACAAACAACTTGTGCTTTTGAAGTTAGAAATTGAATTGCTGAAGAAGCCAGCAATGGCGAAACATGTCGGGGAGGCAGCTGGTTAACATTTTAGAGCAGATTGACTATATTGGCAACATATGCTAAGCAGTGGTCTGCGGCCTCTTTGATCTAGATGTCATTTACATGGACAACACTGAATTAATGTCCTGTTCTATGCCTCACATTTAGGGAAACATCAATGCTTTCCCTATGAATTAATAGTCAGTGAATATTTCAATGCTACCTTACCGAGAGGAGAAGAATTGAATAATACTTACCCCCACGGAAAACCAACTAAACAGTGAAACTGTTCACTGGAACTTGATGCTACTAAGATGGGAAGCAATGAATAATACTTACCCCCAAGAAAGTCCATAGATAATGGAACTACATAGCCAGTCCACTGTGAAGTGAAGGAACCACCTACCCCTAGTGGTTAATTAATTGTCAGTAAATAACTAAACAATAAAGACACTGCAATTTTAAATAAGCACTTTACTAATATAAATTAATTTAATTTCATCAGCAAAAGTTATATTTTAATCTAGCAATCTTTAGTTAGAGTCTAGTTGCCATCAGCTAATTGTAAACTACTAACTCAGCACTATGTGTGCTGTAGCCTGCTTTCCTGGGCTTACATCACTAAAGCTACCAACCTCAATGATACATATCTCCCCTCAAGGCTCTGTCCGGTGGCCATCCTACATACCGCCCTCTGTCCAAAGCCGGTGAAGCTTGGCACCTTCCGCTAACAAACAGTGCACCCTCGAAAGTGCATCAGAATTGCCATGCAGTTTCCTGGGTCTGTGATCTACATGAACGTTAAAATCCAGAAGTGTTAGATACCACCTGGTAACTCGGACATTGTTCCCCTTCTTCTCCCTCATCCACTTCAGTGGGGCATTGTCTGACACTAGCTTGAATATCATGCATAAGAAGTAGTACCTTAGAGTGTCCAACACCCACTTTATGGCTAAACATTCCTTCTCCACTATGGAGTAATTCATCTCTCAGGATGACAGCCTCAGACATAGATACATTATGGGGTGCTCTTACCCATTCACCTTTTGTGAAAGGACAGCACCCAGCCTGATATCTGATTTTTCCATCTAGACCACAAACTCCTAAGAGAAATCTGGTGCCACCAACACATGACTAGCTTCAGTTCCTGGAAGGCTGTCTCAGCTTCTAGAGATCACTTAGCCTTAGCCGACTTTGTCCCCTTAATGAAGTCCATCAAAGGGGTGGCTACCATGGCAAAATTAGGGCTAAACTGGCAGTAATAGCCCACGATGTCCAGGAATGCTCTGACGTCCGCCCGGAGCTCCGTGCCGCGCACGCGCACGCACCGTTCGGGGATTTCCTCACCACCACGGGCACATGCCGTTTATTCTGCGCATGGGTCCCATTTCTACCTACTATTATCCATTTCCAGGCTTGTGCGCACTCCACGCATGCGCTGTGGTGCGCCCGGCCTGCCGGATGTTTGCGGCGTTGCCGCGGGGATGGGCGGTGATGACGCACAGTCCTCCCGCCCATACCCCGTGGTGCGCCGCTGCATCCGGTGGCCGGGCGTTCCCGCATCATGATGGATGTGCGCCGATTGGCCATTACATTCATACTTACTCATATATATTGTTCAACCCTTCCAACACTTAGCCACGCCTCCTGACGAAGCCTGCTCGGCGAAACGTACGTCGAGGCCCTCTCCTGTCTGCACTACACCACGCCGGAGCCCGGTGCCCGCCATGTCCCAAGGTAAAATATTGGCTATCCGTCCAGTACATGTACATTATGCCTAGGAATGGTGGTTAGGCGCCGGGTACACTTGCCCTATCCTGAATTTGCATAGGCTTCAATGGCACTTGATTGCTGGAGTTGCTCCCTGGATTCATTTGCCACTGCAGCATTTATCTTAGCCTTTTGGAAATGCTCCTCAGCGGTTGTTGATATCATTATTATTGTCTTTTTCTGGGCATAATTCTTTCATGCTCAGTTTGTAAATTCAGCATCCATTTTGATTGTTATTTTTGGGCGTTTTCCGGCAGTAGTGAGTTCAGGTCATCTGGATTTGTTGTGTCCTTTCCCAGCCACCTATAACATCTTGCTGGCTGTTGGTATTCATTGGCATGCTTCCTCTCCCCTTCCACTGTTTTTGTCTATGTTTAATTATCTGTGTATTTGATACTTAAATAAAAATTTATTTCAGTTTTGGTACCTCTCTTTGCTTGGTTGCTTTTTTTGCTATTTATTAGTGTTATTTCCACCTTGTAACCCAGCATATCGTTTATAGGTTTATATATTTCATGGCATAGAGGTAAGCCCTCTGCTGGCCAGGAGGGAATTTCTTGGTTTAGGTGTTTGGTTTAATTTTTCTGTATCTACAGATTCCCTTACAGGTTTTATGGATTATAAGAAGCGTGACAAATCCTGGGTTACACAACTCGGGACGGTGTTCGGTGAGAAACGGCCAATCGATAAGGATACACATGATATTAAAGACCTGAAACTGAAAATTAGAGATCTCTTGAAAAAGAGAACCAAAGTGTGGTGGAACAAGGCGGCTTTAGAGCACTATTTGCAGAAAGACATTGTCCCCCGAGGTTTACGTGTTCAAATTTTTCCTACCTTGGGCGTGGAGGATTCCACCTTCACGGCCAGGTGGGAGGAAACCCTCACCAAGTGTTCAAGGACTCTCCTGGAACTTTTGGTGGGAGCCGACAAGAGGTCTCTTGAAAGCCTTGAGAAGGAAATTGAGACCACACGGGAACAGATTCAGGGGGCTATTTCCAACGAGGATTGTAAAAAATTTGATTTGACCCTCGAGGAGGAACTTTCTAAGTGGGAGGTGGAAATACAGAGCATTAAAACGAAGAAATATTTACGGGATTTGGAAGATTACCAAAATAACCGTGTGTTTCGGTGGCATCAGAAATTCCCCAAAAAACATCCCAGGTCATATTCCATCTCTAGCGTATCCACCGCCTCTGGGGGAGCATGTGGAGACTCTTTTTTAGACAAAGATGGCGGTCTGGGGGAAGTATCCCGTCCTCTGCAAACGCCCACTCCTACTATCAAAAAGAAAAAACATCATTACAATATGAGAGACAAGAAGGCCAGGAGGTTTTAAAGGTAATTAACTTATCACAACACGTCTTGAGTATATCACAACTAGAGGTGCTATCCAGGGGCCTGTCCTTTTCACCGGTGGAGGGCTCCGATAGGTTTACCCTGATTAAAGACCTACAACTTTTTGCGAGAAAGCTAATTTTCAAAAAACATTTTGCCTCCAAGATAGATCCTTCAATGTCTCCTACCGACCTTCAGGTCCTGAGTGACCTGGAGGCTTTAGAGGCGGAGAATAACTGTACTGCCTCCCCCTCCGCCCCTACACATCTCTATCGGCGGTCCTTGACCTTTCCGCCCTTGTCTGCCTGCCCCCCAGTAGAAATTTTTGTTAAGCTGGTGGGGAAAGAATTTGACCAATTGAGTACTGATCTGAGTCATGACAATTTATCCCCCCTTCTGAGAAGGGCTGTCAAGGAGCTAAGTGACATGAAGGACGTCGTGATTAAGCAGGCAGACAAGGGCGGCAATGTTGTGATCTGGCCGGTTACACTTTATGAGGCCGAGGCTTTCCGTCAGCTACTGAGACCTGATCATTATAAAAAACTCGAGCATATACCTTTATCAGGTTTCCAACAGAGTCTCAAATTTCTTCTTGATGCGGGTGTGGAATGTTCAGCCATAACTCATAAAATGAGTGATGCTCTCTTCCCTGAATTTCCCGTTGTTCCCACTTTTTATTTGTTGCCCAAGGTTCACAAGGACCCCTCATGCCCACCAGGCAGACCCATTGTCTCGGGCATGGGGGGTCTTTGTGAGCCTTCATGCCAATTCATTGATTTTTATTTGAAGAAATGTGTGGAGACTCTTCCTTCATTTGTAAAGGACACTACCGATGTGCTGAGGAGGCTGGATGGCCTTGCTCTTGAGGACGACATGTGGCTGGTCACCTGCGACGTGGAGTCCCTGTACACGTCGATAGGCCATGGCCACGGGATGCGGGCTGCTAAATTCTTTTTGGATATGACTAATCTTGGACCGGAACTTATTAATTTTATTTTGGAACTTCTGGAGTTCATTTTGACTCACAATTTTTTTGTGTTCAAGGACCGCCCCTTCCTACAGCTCCAGGGCACTGCTATGGGGGCGTCTTGTGCGCCCTCGTATGCTAATCTGTTCCTGGGGCTGTGGGAGAGGGATGTGGTCCTTGACACACCCGGTCACAGTTCCGTCATCTCGTGGCTACGGTATATCGACGATATTTTCTTCATTTGGCAGGGCTCCTCGTCGCAGTTGGACACCTTTCTGAGCCATCTTAATACCAATGCCTTCAATATCAGGCTGACCTGGAGGTATAGCCAAACATCCATTGATTTTTTGGATTTGGCGATTTCCAGGCAATCCGATGGTTCAGTAGCCACTGATGTCTTCCGCAAGAGCACGGCCACCAATGCACTCCTGCATTTTTCCTCATCCCACCCGCCCAAACTTAAAAGTTCCATACCCATTGGTCAGTTCCTGCGTGCCCGCAGGATCTGCTCCAGTGAGGGTGCCTTTGTTAGACAGGCGGGGGAACTGACACGTCGGTTCAGGGACAGGGGTTACAGACGAAGTGATATCCAGCGAGGGTATTCGCGTGCCCTCCATTCAGATAGACCCTCGCTCTTGGTTGGACAATCCAGGAGGTCTTTGGATAATAACGCCTCAGCACCACGGTTCATTACCCAATTTAATTCGAACTGGTCAAAAATCAGTGAAATTTTTAGGAAACATTGGTCGGTCCTCCTGACGGATAGGGATTTATCAGGACAACTAACTCCATATCCATTAATTACGTGGCGAAGATCACGCACGTTACGCGATACCCTCTGTAGGAGCCATTATGTCCCTCCCAGGAGCACCCCTTTTGGGCAATTTGGTGTCAGTTCCAAGGGCCCCCCCTGGGGCTGTTTCCCGTGTGGCAGTTGTTCTGCCTGTAAATACATTTTGAGAACTAAAGAATTCACCAACTCCTCTGGCGACACTACGTACAAGATCGTGCATCATATCACTTGTAACACAGAGGCGATCGTCTATTACGCTAAATGCCCCTGCGATCGCATCTATATCGGCATGACGACGAGGGCATTTAAGGTTCGCGTGCAGGAGCATATCAGGGACATTAAAAGTTCTGCTACGTGTTCTGAGCCGCTCCAATTAAAATCCATCCCGAGACATTTCTTGGATGTCCATAATAGCAACCCTAAGGGTCTGAGTTTCCGCGGTATTGACCACGTCTACATGGGGATCCGCGGTGGTAACTTGAAGCAAAAACTCCTCCAAAAAGAGACACGTTGGATGGTTAATTTGAATACACTTTCACCCACAGGTCTCAATGAGGCCATCAGTTTCAGGTCTTTTCTATGAATCCAGCTTGGTTTTAATTTTATTTTTTCGTGTTGGGTTGTTATGTAATTTATGGTCCTGGTGGTTTAGCCATCTGTGCATAGCATCTCTTTTATCTATTTAGTAATTGTTTTTATTCTTCACTAGGTTTTTTCAACTACCTCTTCTTCTATGCCACATTTCTGCTTTTGGGATCCCGTGATGGACTCCACTATATGGACGACTGCCGCGTCTATTGGATCTGTGAAGATGTCATTATTCATTATTTATTGGACTACGGCCTATTAACTTTCCCTTGTGGAGTGTTTCTAGTTTATAACCTTATTTACTTTCTGTGGGATGGACTGTCTATTCTCTGACATTTTTGTTTTCGCTATGTCATATGTGCTATTTATTCTTTACAGTAACACTTTACCCAATTTAACATCAATAGTTTTGCGTACGTTCCCAGATTGTTGTGCACATTTGTTTAATTTATGACATGTACCCTTATTTAGTATGGACTGTTGTTCATATATATGTTTTTTGGGGGAAAAAAATTTAAATATCCTTTTTGGGCAGTTGTGACCTCATTTGGGTGGCCATCTATTATAGTATTTGGGTATATATTCACACCTTTGTATGCCTTTTCCTTTTTTTTTTTTTTGTTATATACTGTCCTAATTTATCAAATGTGTCTTGGGTAGCTGTAAATTCATATATGGGCGGCTACTAATTGCATTTTAGGTGCACAAGTATACTTTTGTATGCTCCCTGTTTTGTTATATGCTGTTCCAATTGATTCAGCTGTTTTACTTTGTTTTCCACTGAATCTATAGCACTCTAATTACCTTTTAATGCACCTTATTGAATAGTCCCCTATTTGGGAATAATATGTTGGTCCGTCCCGCAGTATCTCATGACCTGACATCATTGGCCAGTGCAGTCCTATTCCTCCATTGCGGCGGCCGTCCCTTCGGTGGTTGCCCTGTGTGGGTGTAGGTGTCTGCCCGTTCGAGTTGGGTGTTTGCGGCGTTGCCGGGGAGACGGGCGGATATGACGTCCGCCCGGAGCTCCGTGCCGCGCACGCGCACGCACCGTTCGGGGATTTCCTCACCACCACGGGCACATGCCGTTTATTCTGCGCATGGGTCCCATTTCTACCTACTATTATCCATTTCCAGGCTTGTGCGCACTCCACGCATGCGCTGTGGTGCGCCCGGCCTGCCGGATGTTTGCGGCGTTGCCGCGGGGATGGGCGGTGATGACGCACAGTCCTCCCGCCCATACCCCGTGGTGCGCCGCTGCATCCGGTGGCCGGGCGTTCCCGCATCATGATGGATGTGCGCCGATTGGCCATTACATTCATACTTACTCATATATATTGTTCAACCCTTCCAACACTTAGCCACGCCTCCTGACGAAGCCTGCTCGGCGAAACGTACGTCGAGGCCCTCTCCTGTCTGCACTACACCACGCCGGAGCCCGGTGCCCGCCATGTCCCAAGGTAAAATATTGGCTATCCGTCCAGTACATGTACATTATGCCTAGGAATGGTGGTTAGGCGCCGGGTACACTTGCCCTATCCTGAATTTGCATAGGCTTCAATGGCACTTGATTGCTGGAGTTGCTCCCTGGATTCATTTGCCACTGCAGCATTTATCTTAGCCTTTTGGAAATGCTCCTCAGCGGTTGTTGATATCATTATTATTGTCTTTTTCTGGGCATAATTCTTTCATGCTCAGTTTGTAAATTCAGCATCCATTTTGATTGTTATTTTTGGGCGTTTTCCGGCAGTAGTGAGTTCAGGTCATCTGGATTTGTTGTGTCCTTTCCCAGCCACCTATAACATCTTGCTGGCTGTTGGTATTCATTGGCATGCTTCCTCTCCCCTTCCACTGTTTTTGTCTATGTTTAATTATCTGTGTATTTGATACTTAAATAAAAATTTATTTCAGTTTTGGTACCTCTCTTTGCTTGGTTGCTTTTTTTGCTATTTATTAGTGTTATTTCCACCTTGTAACCCAGCATATCGTTTATAGGTTTATATATTTCATGGCATAGAGGTAAGCCCTCTGCTGGCCAGGAGGGAATTTCTTGGTTTAGATGCTCTGACATCCTTCTTTGAGAGTGGTTTTGGCCACTCTGGATCGCATCAACTTTATTTATTTGGGGCTTTATTTTTGCCCCTGCCTAAAATATGTCCCAAGTATTTAGCTTCCTCCATTCCCATGGCATATTTCTTCAAGTTTATGGAAAACCCTACCTTCCGTAGAGCATCAAGTATTGCCTGGACTTTGCCCAGATGACTTCCCCAATCCTGGCTGAAGATCATGATGTCATCCAGGTAGGCCACTGCGTACCTCTTGTGGGCTGTGAGGATCCGGTCCATGGCTGTCTAGAAGGTGGCTTGTACTCCTTGTAACCTAAATGGCATCCTTCTGTACAGGAAGCATCCATCTGGCATTGAGAAGGCAGTCTTCTCCTTGGCATCTTGGGACATGGGAATTTACCAATATCCTTTGGTAAGGTCAAGGGAGGTAATGTATCGGGCCAGCCCTAGCCGTTCAGTAAATTCATTGACTCCAATCAAATCATTCAGCTTCCTATCGTCATTTTCCATCTGGTTTCGGCACTAAGACTATGAGACAGGACCAGCCACTCTAGGACTCTTCAATAACTTACAGGCTCAGCACCACTTCACCTCTCCGAGGGCTTTGGGAATCTGATATGACTTCAAGTTCACCTTAACATGAAACTCTGTGAGAATCTCATTCTCTATGATCTGAGTACAACCCAGTTGACGTTACCAACCTTGTCAACTACTTCAGAAGGACCTTGGAACTTGGCCAGAAATTGGCTCTCTACCGTAGGTATCAGCATCAGTACCCGATCCAATGGATTGAAGTGTCTCACCCTTGCCGATTTAATGTATTGTATACCCTTGACTGTGCCTCTTTGAGGTGTTCTTTCACAATGGGCATTACCTTGGCAATTCTCTCTTGAATCTGGGTGACAAGTTCAATTATACTTCTGTAGGGTGTAAACTTCAACACCCAGGTCTCCTTCACTACATCCTGGAGTCCACATGGGTGTCAGCCATACAAGAGTTCAAAATAGGAGAAACCAGTAGAGGCCTGTGAGATTTCCCAGATGGAGAACAAAAGGTATGGCAGTAGAAAGTCCCAGTCTTGGCCATCCTTCTCTACGACCTTCTTCAACATGGCCTTCAATGTTTTATTAAACCTTTCCACCAAACCGTCCATCTGCAGATGGTAGACTGAAGTCCTGAGTTGTGTGAGTTACATGGTTTTGCACAACTCCCTTATCACTTTTGACATAAAGGGAGTCCCTTGGTCCATTAGAACCTCCTTATGCAACTTGGTTCTGGGAAAGATATGGACCAACTCTTGGGCTATACTAGTGATATGGCCTCCGGATACCGTTTAGCATAGTCCAGTACCATCAAGATATACTGATGCCGTCTGGTGGATTTGACCAGTGGTCCCACTAGATCCATGGCCATACGATCAAATGGTACCTCAATGATAGGCAATGGCACTAAGGGGCTACGGAGGTGAGACAGCAGAGAGGTCAGCTAACAGGTGGGACCAGACCTACAATAATTCATGATTTCTCGGTGACAACCGGGCCAGTAGAACCTCTGGAGGATCCATTCCTGGGTTTTTTCTACTCCTAGATGACCAACTAACACATGTGTATGGGCCATATCTAACACCCTTCATCTGTATGGCCCTGGCACCAGTAACTGCTTGATTACCTCCCCTCCCAGCTTGGTGACCCTATATAGACAGTCCCCATTTACAACAAAATACGGATATCGGGGTCAGCCCCTGACTCTTGAGCAACACCATTAAGTACAGTTACAATCTGAAATGCCCCTTTTAGAGATAAATCCCTGAGCTAGGCAGTTCCAAAGTTTCCCCCGGACACCTTCAGCTCAGGGAGGTTGGTCTACGGGATGCTGCCTCATCCTCATCTCCAATAATCACACAGAATAGAAACCCATCAGCTGCGGCCTGAAACAAGGTTTAATTAGGAGTGACCGGGCTGTTATCTGTGCAATCAGGCATCCTCCCTTTCTACCAACAGTTCCAAAGCAATGCAAAGTCCCAGTCTATTATAACATGATGTAATAGGTCCTTCATTATGCTAACCTCATGAGACTTTTTTTAGTGCCACAATTTGTGTCTATGTCCACTTGTGCCACAGGGTAGTCTTTAGTGTTGCCATGGATACAGCCAATAATGAATTGTTGCCCTTAATAAGGTTGCCAATCTACCCGAGTCCATCAGACCAGTCTTTTGCACCCTCTCCGTTCACTCATAGGAGACATGCCTGCGGGTCTTCGCTTGATTGAGGGACAGTACTGCAGGGATAATATGCAAGTTATGAGCAGCGCCATCCTATGCTGCAGTCCATTCACTTGGTGGTCATGGGGAAAAAGATGGCTATATGAACTGGGGTATGACACGTCTAACAAATTACATTATTAGATGGGGCCTTTGGCAACAACATAGATGCCTCCTGGTCTCTTGGACGTCCTCAAGATGTGTCTCTAGTTCCCTTCTTTTGAGTGTCAGCCCTCCTTCAGGAGCCCTAGTACAGAGATGCTAAGAGCCCTTGCTTCCCTAGGAAACTTTTGAATGCCTGGTACCTTTCCGCCAGGCAACTCAGCATTGCACTGGACTCAGAAGGGAGTGTATGAATCTGTCAATGATGACCCTCTCCACCATCTGTGCTGAGAAGGAAGATTCAGGTTGCAACCACTTTTGCACAAGGTGTAGTGGGTCAGATATGGGGACATCCAGGGTTATGGGCAGCACTGCTCAGGGCCATGTGGGTCGGGTCATCGGCCGGGGGTGTCGCTGGATGTGGGAGTTCCTGGGGTTCGGTTGCAGGGGTTGGGGCACGGCCGGCAGTCTGGGGGAAGAAGCACCTGGCAGGCCATGTGGAGGACCTGCTGACCCGGGAGGCCAGGAGTACCGGAATGGGGGAGTGACCTTGGATATTTCAAGTAGGCCAGGAGTGAAATCAGGTGCTTTCAGACCATAATCCAGCTAGAAATCATTTAGTCGCCAGAGCAGCAGGAACTGGTACAGCATTCACCTGTGCAACAGCAGCTCGCTGAGGAGCCCCACCTGAGAATGACCCAGCGATGACTGCGTAGCAGCACAGTGCGGGAGTCGTATGGGAGATAGAAAGTCCGGTCAGAGGAGTTCCAGCAGACTGGATGAGTCTCCAGCCCCTCAGGAGGATCCTTCGGCTGAGAGATGTCCCCCGCGCATTCTGGTACCATTCAGTTATGCAGTGATCTTCATGATGTTGTCTTCCCCTGGTCTCTCCCTAATTTCTGCTAGGGGAAGAAATGTACTTCTAAGACCAGGCATAAAGAATGTGCAATTTGCAGGGCCTTGCTACCAGATTCTTATGGGAAGAAGTTGTGCCAGCTGTGCATTCAACAGACGGTAGCAGAAGATACACTAGGTTTTGCATCCAGCCTGAGGGAGATCGTTAGGGCAGAGGTTAGGGAGTCAGTAAGATCCCTTTCCCAGGAAGGTGTCTGTAAGGAAAGAGTGAGGAGGCCCAGGTCCCTGGTGTCAGACAGTGGTAGTGACTGAGGGGAGATTATATCGGCCTCATGTGCTTCAACTTCCTCACCTTTGGATGCCCGGTCAAGCCGTTCCTGCTTCCCGGTCGACCGGGTGAACAAACTGGTCAACGTGGTGAATAATACCACGTGTATTGTGGAGCCCTGGCCTGAAAAATCCATGCAGGATGTGATGTTCGGGGTTTGGATCAGAGAGTTCGCAGATCCTTTCCACTGAACGATAAAATCCATTCTCTTATTTTACGGGAATGGAAGAGACCAGAGAAGAAAGGCTCCCTACCTCCATCCCTCAAAAGAAGGTACCCATTCAAGGAGTCTGCCTCATACTCATGGGACAAAGCCCCAAAGCTGGATTCTTCAGTCACTAAGGCATCCATGAAATCCTTGCTGCCATCCTGCTAGATAAAAGAACAGATACCTTTCTGAAGGGCACCTGCAAAAAAATGTCAGTGGGGTCCCTTAGGCCGGCGGTGGCAGACACCTGTACAGCCAGGTCGTTAATGGTTATTAATGGTCTGGTTGGATCAGATATAGTCACAGTTAAAAGACAAAACAGCCAGAGAAAGTATCCTGACATCTCTTCCCATGATCCAGGGAGCTGCAGATTTTTTATCTGACTCATCAGCAGACTCAGGTTAGCTGCTAGAGCTGCGGCCCTTTCTAATACTGCACGAAGGGCTTTGTGACTAAAGTGTTGGCCAGGAGACATCCAGGCCAGGTCAAAGCTTTGCACCATCCCCTGTGAAGGCGAGCACTTGTTCGGACCAGTGTTGGACGAACTCTTGGAAAAAGTGTGGAACAATAAAAAGAAGTTCCCTAACCTGTTGGTTCCTTACTACGGATGTACCTTCAATAGGAGAAGGGAAATAGCCATAGGAGATCTTCCAGGGATAAAAGCAGATGGGATGACAGGAAAAAGAGAGGTAGAGGACACATGTTTGGTTCCTCCTGGGATCACAGGAAACCGGCCCAATGACTGCCGGCCCAGGTAGGGGGAAGGCTTTTGGCCTTCTACCGGGCCTGGTCAAAAATTTCAAATAGCGTATGGATCCATAATATCATCAGTTCAGGACTAAAATTGGAGTTCCGTGTAATACCTCAGGACAGATTTATGATTACTCCCACACGTTCCTCAGCGACAGAATAGCAGGCTCTGGAATCAGAAGTCCTGGAACTGTGGCACAACGTGGTCTTGGTAGAGGTTCCTGATTAAAAAGCTGGACGTTTTTTTTCGGACCATTATTAATCTAAAAGGTCTGAACAAATTCCTGGTGGTTTGTCCCTTTAAAATGGGGTCTGTTAGGTCAGCAATAAAGTTGTTCTTTAAAGATTGCTTTATAGTAGTATTGGATCTTAAGGATGCATACTACTACATACCTATACATACAGATCACCAGCAGTTCCTTAGGGTGGTGGTATCACTGGGAGGTTCGGTTAAACATTTCCTGTTTAGAGCCCTCCTGTTTGGTCTCGCCATTGCTCCACGAGGTGATTGCAGAGGTCATGGCACATCTCCATGAACAAGATGTGATGGTCCCCTATCTGGATGACTTTTTAATTGTAGACAGTTCGGTCCTGCACTGCACAACTAAATTGAATAGGGTTATGTCCACACTAGAGGGGTTGGGGTGGCTTCTGAATATCAAGTCATGGACACAGCTCCTGAAGGTGCAGGAATTCCTGGGTCTTGTGCTGGACTCTGAGAATCAGCAATGTCGGTTACTGGTGTCCAAATTAGATGATATTCAGTATCAGTTTCAAAGGCAATTATCGGTTCATCTATGTCCCTTAGAAGGGCGATGTCCCTTTTAGGCTCACTCACTTCTTGTATTCCGGTGGTTCGCTGAGCCCAATTCCATACTAGGGCATTACAGTGGGATGTATTATATCGCTTCTTGTGACCCTATTGGCTATTTGCCATGAAACGCTTGATTGTTAGGTGATAACGCTTCAAAAGGTTGGCAATTTCAAGACTGCTGCATCCCTCTGCAAGACATCTCGCAATTTTGGACTTTTCAGAGCCCGTCAAATCTCTCTTCTGACCCATTTTTCCAAAGGAAAGGAAGTTGCCTAATAATTAAGCACACCTTATATAGGGTTTTGATGACATTAGACAACACCCCTCCTCATTACAGAGAAGCACATCACCTGATTTACTTAATTGGTAGTTGGCTCACAAGCCTGAACAGCTTGGAGTAGGACAACATGTATAAAAAGTATCATGTGATCAAAATACAACTTACCTAATAATTCTGCACACAGTGTATAGATGCCCTGTTAATTCCGTAGGATTTTAAGCTAGCATATGCCTTTCCTCTGTTAGCCCTGATTCCATTGGTACTGAGGAAGATACAGGAGGACAGGGCACGTGTTATCCTAATCACTCCCTTTTGGCCCAAGAGGCTGTGGTTTGCCTGGCTGAGGAGGATGTCCATCATCAACCCATGGGTCCTTCTGGAACTCTTAGATCGCCTCTCCCAGGGACCGATCTTTCATCCATGAGCGTCCAGTTTACATCTCAAGGTGTGGAATTTGAGAGGGTACTGTTGAAAGGGAAAGGGTTTTCTCATAACCTTGTAAACACCTTAAGAGTAGGAAAGCATCCACAAAAAAGATATATGCCAGAACCGGGAGCAAGTTTCTATCAGCCTCAGTATCGGAGATTGGAGGAAAGGTTCGGATAGGCCAAGTGTTGGAGTTAGTACAAAAGGACCTAGAGATAGGTCTGTCCACAAACACCCTCAAAGTCCAGGTGTCAGCCCTAGGGACCCTATATAATTGTGATCTGGCAGGCATTTATTGGGTGGCAAGGTTATTGGGGCATCAACTAGGTCTAGGCACATCCTTAGACAGAGGTTAATGCCTTGGGATTTGAACCTAGTCCTAACGGAATTGACAGAGTCTCCCTTTGAGGCCATCAAGGTAGCCACAATAAAAATTATTTCTCTTAAAACGACCCTTCTTGTGGCATTAACATCAGCCCATAGGGTTAGTGATATTCAGGCCCTATCCAGAATTCCACCATATACCCAGTTTAGGGAGGATAGGGTCATATTGATGCAGGATCCCTCGTATTTACCAAAGGTAGACTCTAAGTTCCACAGATTACAGGAGATAGCACTCACATCCTTCTGTGCCAACCCCAGGAATCAAAGGGAAGAGAGACTACCTTCATTAGATGTTAGGAGGTGTCTTCTGAGGTATATTTCTATAACTGACCCTTGGAAGAAAGATAATTCTTTATTTATCTCCTTTTAGGGGGCTCGGAAGGGACTTAATGTTTCTAAACGCACTTTAGCTACAAGGATTAGGGAAGCAATTTCTTTGGCCTATACAGCAAGTGGTGTTGCAGTTCCAGAGGGTCTGAAGGCTCACTCCACATGAGCCGTGGTGACTTCCTGGGCAGAGAGATCGGAGGTGTCAATTAAAGAAATATATAAGGTGGCTACCTGGTCTTCTCCTTCCTCATTTTTCAAACATTATAGGCTTGATATGGGTGCCTCCTTCGATCTCACATTTGGGAGAAGGGTGCTTCAATATCCTAATTTTCTTACCTCTCTGTAATTCTCTCATGGTGCTGTCATGGGAGACCGAATAAATGCTTAGTTACTTACCGGTAACAGTGTTTTTCGGAGTCCATGACAGCACAGTTATATTCCCTCCCTTCACGTGTGGGTGAGCACTTTCTTTTGCCTTAATATATTCATGTGTGGAAAGTTAGTTTGTGCACGGGATAATATGTATGTATTGCTACTAATCTGGGAGGTCCTCTCATGCTCTGTCATCCAACTGATGCAGGAGAGAGGTTCAGCCCTTTTATGTTTGTAGGTTTCCTGTCTCTGAAGCTCAGATCCCCTCTCGTGGTGCTGTTATCGGCTCTGAAAAACACCGTTACTGGAAAGTAACTAAGCATTTTTCAAAAAAGACTCCTGAATTGCTCCTGTAGCTGTGATCCAGGCTGTGATATGGTGATTAATAGTTATGACAAACTTCATACAGCTTTAGCTATTGAGGTTCCACTAGAAAATTATTTTCCGCAAATGTAATGTCCCTTACTATCCCTTGGAATTATTATCAAGGCATCAAAAACTGCCATAGGTTCTCTCGCCTGTGCAATACTAAGGAAATCCTTAACACATGATGTACTGGGGGAGCCCGTGAGGACCGAGTTTAAGAAACAGAGCCTAATAAATGCCAGATGTAAAAAATATTTTAAAAAAGCTCATACATATACATATTCAACCTCACCGCTCAACTCTCTGGCACCTCCACTCCTCATCATCACCCGTTTAGTCCTGGTCACATCTTCTTATCACCACAGCGATGGCTGAATCCCAGTGCCTCCTCATGCTGGGCCAGCACTTACAGCTTTGATGAGGCCTCGGAGGGTTCTGTGTAAGCATGTGGAAAGTTATAATGTCACAACGTGCAACGTGACCTTGTGCGCATATGTGCAAAACTGTCTTGGGCCTCAAAAAATCCAGAAATCCCAACCTAGCGTGAGAGGCCCTGGTATTTCAGCACTTGCTGTGGTGATAAGAAGGTGTGGCGAGGACAGGTGATATGCAGCGGGGCTAAAGAGCAGAACGGTAAGGTAAGAATAAGAGTTTTTTATAACTTTTTAGCCTTTGGATGGCCTTTTACTGTTCATTTTCTTGAATCCATGAATAGGCAAATTACAAAAATATTCGCTGATTTTTGTAATATTCAAATAGAATTTAATTCCACTCTAATATCTTTGCTTAGTTATTTAATGGCCTACTTTATTTCTTATTTTTCTCGCTTACCTCTGTCTGCTTATTTCCCTCTTTTAGATTCTCTTGTTTCTCATCTTAAAAACCCTTCATTAATCTTGACATTCTATTAAATATATTAGACTGTTTTTAGGAGTTAGGCTGCTGTCACACGTTCAGTATTTGGTCAGTATTTTACATCAGTATTTGTAAGCCAAAACCAGGAGTGGAACAATTAGAAGAAAAGTATAATAGAAACAGATGCACAACTTCTGCATTTATCACCCACTCCTGGCTTACAAATACTGATGTAAAATACTGACCAAATACTGCTATTGTGACGGCAGCCTTACTATGAGTATGTGATATGACCTCATTACAATATATGATGTTTTTGTGTCAAGTGCTAAAAAACCTTACATATAAAGGATTAAAAGCAGTCTGTAACCTAAGGGTAGAAGTATTTCTGGTAACTAGAAAATTAACATTCAAATTCTGAAACAGCTGCTGCTTCAGTCAGTCAATAGGAATGTGGGTAATAAAAACATTAGCAGCTGCTGCACACCAAGACCCAGAAAGGTTATTGCAGGTGCAGTCTTTACCTCCAGTGACATTTACTGAATTACATGTTAAAATTAATTTATCAATATCTCACCTACTGTACACAAAATATCACATTTTTAGAGGCAAATATGAGTGATGTCTATTTTCTCATTTATCCAAATGGTGCAATGTTCAATTGCACAATGTCTTCAGTCAGGCTACATGCATGAACTTTCTAATGCAGTGGTGGCGAACCTATTGTTCACGTGCCAGAGGGGGCACGCAGAGCCCTCCCTGTGGGCACGCGCACCATCACCTCAGCACTAGTGTCGCTGTTGCCACTGTCCTCTGCACACACGTGGCTGTGCTGAGGAGTGTGGCAGAGGTGTGCAGGCTGAGGGGACACCGCGCATACAGAGGGCAGTGGCGGCAGCAACGCTAGAGCTGAGGGGATGGCACGCATTCCCTTAGATAGTACTGTGATAATGTACCTACGAACAGAAAAATAAGGATGCCGGGAAATAATTGCTTCAGATATTTCATTCCATGAGAAGAACAAAAAAGAGCAGTCAGACTGGTTGTGGATGGCTTTGTATGTCATAGTAAGGGTTTTGAACTGTAGCCTCTGGGCAATAGGAAGCCAGTGAAGGGCTTGGCATAGGGGAGATGCTGGGGAATAGCGGGGAGACAGGTAGATTCATCGGGCAGCAGAGTGTAGGATGGATTGGAGTGGTGCCAGAGTGCTAGAGGGGAGGCCAGAGAGTAGGAGGTTGCAGTAGTGAAGGCGGGAGATGATAAGGGCGTGCCCCAATGATTTTGTGGTTTCGTTGTCGAGGAACGCACGGATCCGGGAAATATTTTTGAGTTTGAGAAATGAAGTATTTCTCACAGAAATGTATTACAATGGCACTTGTGGGCTGGACAAAACTGTTGGCACCTTTCCAAAATTGTGGGTAAACAGCTTTGTTTCAAGCATGCTATGCTCATTCAAACTCACCTGTGGCAAGTAACAGGTGTGAGTAATATGAAAATCACACCAGATACCAGATAAAAAGAGAAGATGACTCATCTTTGCATTGTGTGCTCTCTACCATCCCTATCATATACTTCATTTTCTGGAACAATTCCAAGCCAAGCGTGACCACACTTTAGGCCATGAAAGTATACATATACAGTGTGTATATATATATATATATATATATATATATATATATATATATATATATATATATATATATATATATATAGTTCGTGCGTACTGTATACAGTAATGAACTATACATCTAAAGCCTAAATAAATTCTCAAGGGTTGTGCAAAATGTATTAATATATGTCTACAGACTATATATTCTGCGGATGGGAATAGATTTGATAAAACATTTTCATATTTTTACTAAAAATTATTGAAAGGTGCCAATAAAAATAATTCAACTTTGCTTATTTCCATGGTCTGCAAACACAGACTGTAGAAGTAGTTCCTATGTGCTAATGAAATTAGTATTAAATCTTCTCTTCACACAATGTTAATAGAGAAAAATCTACCAATGAAAGTCCAATATGTGCTATATTTGAGCATAACATCATACAGTTCAATATAGAAGGTGGAAACAAACATTGTGCTAAGCCTTATTTCCAAGTTCATTCTTCTTACAATAATATTACAGCTAATATCTTCAAACAGTAGTATGAATTATGCACCAGTAAATTACTTCTTAAGAATTTAGGACTAGGACACACTTTTGATACAAAACCAACATAAAATATCATAAGCTGTAAGCCTTGTGTTAACGAGGTTATCTGGAACTTATCTTTCCTACAGGGCTAAGAACATACCCACAGGTAGTTGCTAACTACCTGCCTTTTTTGCCAGGTCCTTATACCTCTTCTGATGATTCTGTTGCTTCCTTTGATCTCACGTCAATCAGAGCAGTTCTTCCTTTTCCTCTCTACTCTGTCCATAGGCAGTCACTGAAGGGAGCCAGCTGTCAATCAGTGTGACATTAGAACTGAAGCCCCATTGACACAGTAGAGTGGAAGCCACAGAGCTGCTCTGCTCTCATCTCACAGGAACCAGTAAAATCATAAGAGGGAGAGGTCCATGAGGAGAGATTTGCACTGGGCAGAACAGACAGGTAGTTAGCAATTACCTGCCTATAAGTTCTTAAGGTACCTTCACACTCAGCAACTTTACAACGAGAACGACAACGATCCGTGACGTTGCAGCATCCTGGATAGCGATCTCGTTGTGTTTGACATGCAGCAGCGATCTGGATCCCGCTGTGATATCGCTGGTTGGAGCTAGAAGTCCAGAACTTTATTTGGTCGTCAGGTCGGCGTGTATCGTCGTGTTTGACAGCAAAAGCAATGATGCCAGCAATGTTTTACATGGAGCTAACGACCTGTGAGAATGATAAGTGAGTCACCGTTACGTCACAGGATCGTTCCTGCATCGTTCTGGAGCTGCTGTGTTTGACATCTCTACAGCAACCAAAACAGCGATGCTCCAACGATCGGCTCGTTGTCTATATCGCTGCAGTGTCGCTTAGTGTGACGGACTGACGGTACCTTTAGCCCCTCATTGAAAAAAAAACAAGGTTTCGAGATCTCAATCTGCTTATGCGCCACCTCCACAGCAGTGAAAAGGATGACAAGTGCGGGGACTCCACCAACATTTTCTGAAATCCTGGAACCCACTGCAGCCCTGCATCACCGAACACCCCCTCCTTCCAGCCTGCAGGGTTTCTCCATGTTTTTTTTAATATCCTTGTTTTGTAGCATGCTGACAGAATTATTCATGCTATTTTGGTATTGCATGCTGATACCATTGATATGATCTTTAGTCCTGTATCGTTTCCATATCAACCTGAGTTTCTGTGGCAATTAGTTCCTTGTATTATACTGTAGTTTATTTTTCAAATGTTGAATCGATGTTGCTAGTTCAAAGACTTGGATACAAAAATTGAAAGGAACGGATGGCACTCACTGGTTAAAAAACTTCTTTATTCCAATACGTTAAAACATCGGCGTCGGGAGGATGGGAGCAGGAGTGGAATGGACGACAGCCGTTTCGCACTGCAGTGGCGCTTCTACTGGTCACTGGTCTTATAGCTACATGTGGAAGTAGTGATGTTACTGTATAGGCACTTGTCACCCAATTAAAATTATACCTTTCTTTCTTATAGAGGTACTATTGGCTAATCATGAGAAATCTAGTATAGAAGTCATATGCATTTCAAGCTGGTAGAGCGGTATCTTGACACTTGGAAGAATCAGTCTAAATGAACTGACACCCCTCCAGTGTACTTTCAGCCTGATTTGCATGTTGCTTCTACCCTAGATTTCTCATGACAGACATATCGGATCTATATAAAAAGAGTATAATTATTTTTTGGGGAAAGGCAGGTATACAGCCATACCACTACCTCTACATGTAATCTATGCTGAAATGTTGCCTAGTTTCACTAAAGTCAAGTAAACTAAATTGTTTTCTGAAAGGTAATAGCGCACATCCATAAAATTCACCACCAGGTGCTTTTAACTAAGCCTCTAGTTAATACCTCCAGAGACTAATATTTTAAGATTTTCCTGGCTGATCTTAGAGCTTCGCCCAAAATTGTTAACATACTGATCCAGCCTGATTTGTGTTCTAGCAACCCAAAAACTTTCAATTTAGTCTATTCCAATGCGCAGCTATTCATTTTAAAACTAATACATTTTTCGGATTTATGTATAGGAATTCTTCCTCCTTTTCACCAAATAAATCAATCCTTTAAAATATCAGTAACGTGGCGCCTTGCTTTTTTCAGGATTGAGATATTCATAAATCTCCTACAGCTCATGATTATAATGCTGAATGGGATTAATCATAAACAGCATAGAAAAAAGACCTAAAAATTACTATTTATTAGATATGCATTAAAAGGGTGAGTAAACATCGGATAACAGACATACATACAAAGAAAATCTTAAAAATAAATATAGATGATAGATATGGATAAGAATAAGGAATTGCTACCCACACCCTAGGCTGTAATAATGTCTACAGCTCTGGCAAAAATTAAAAGACCACTGCAAAATGTTCAGTTTGTCTGAATTTTCTCTTTATAGGTATATTTTTGAGTAAAATATAAATTGTTCTTTTATTCTATAAACTTCTGACAACGTCTCTGAATTTCCAAGCAATACATTTTTCTGACAAAGAAAAATGGTCAAAATAAAAAAAAAACTCAGTGATTTCAGACCTCAAATAATGCAAAGAAAACAAGTTCATAATCATTTAGAAACATGAATGCTAATGGTTTAACTCAGGAAGGTTTCAGAAACCAATATATTGTGGAATAACCATGATTTTTAATCACAGCTTTCATGCGTCTTGAAGACACAAAAGAGCACAGTGAGGTCAAAAATACTCTGTTGTAAAAAAATCACAGTAATAAGCAAGTGCTAGTCAAAAGATGGAAAAAAACAGGGTATTTAGTTAATACTTTTTTGCAAAAAAATGTATACTAAGCTGCTCCACTAATCGTCAAGGTATAACCATATAGAGCAGTCCTAACTAATGTATATAATCCCTAACTGATGTATTTAAAAACCTGATCATCCATATAGTACCTGCATATGCAGGGTTCAGAGAGGGAATATCCATGTGGACCTGCTGTTTCTGGTTCTATAATTGTTCTCTTGTTTCTACAAGACTGGGGAGTCCACCACTCCTTTGTGGGTCATTTGCACTAAAGCTGTTCCATCTAGCAGGTCCACATGGATATTCCCTCTCTGAACCCTGCTTATACAGGTACTATACGGATGATCAGGTTTTTAAATACATCAGTTAGGGATTATATACATTAGTTAGGAGTGCTCTATATGGGTATACCTTGATGATTGGTGGAGCAGCTTAGTATACATTTTTTTGCAAAAAAAGTATCAACTAAATACCCTGTTCTTTTCCATCTTTTGACTTGCACTTGCTTATTACTGTAATTTTTTTTATTACAGAGTATTTTTGACCTCACTGTGCTCTTTTGTGTCTTCAAGTTTCTTGGTGGCGTGAACATGTTCCTACAGACTTGTTCAATGTGCAAGTAGCCAATGTGTTTCTGGCTCTTTCATGCATCTTGGCATGCTTTTCCCCAGTCTTTCACACTGCTTCTGCTGAGAAAAAGCTACGCGAAACGCGCGTCAGGGGGTCTCCAGAGTCCCAGGCACTGTTCAATTTACTTTACCATGGGTAAGAAACTGTTTATCTAATATGCATTACAAATGGTGTTCCTGCGTATTTTGCATGGAGGACACTGGTCCATATGAGAACTAGAATTATGCTCTACCATTGTGTGCTAATATAAATACTCTTTTAGACACTTACACCATGGTGATTTACAAATTTATGTGTCTGTGACGTGGATGTTTTTGTACTAGGGTCTCCCCTTTTTTCTTTACATTTTTTGTAAAATTGTCTTTCTACTATGTTGTTGTAATAAAATATTGGTTTTTATTCAATATTTCGTATAGAACTCCATTTTTTCTTGTTACTTATTAACATCGTAATTAGGTTGCCCCTATGCCATAACTTTTCCAAATTGTATAAGTCTAAATATTTAGCATTAACACCTTCCCCAAAAGGACTTGGTGTTTTGTCAATCTCCACCGGGGTTAAGGTACTGTCACACAGTGCAATTTTGATCGCTACGACGGTACGATTCGTGACGTTCTAGCGATATCGTTACGATATCGCAGTGTCTGACACGCAGCAGCGATCAGGGACCCTGCTGAGAATCGTACGTCGTAGCAGATCGTTTGAAACTTTCTTTCGTCGCTGGATCTCCCGCTGTCATCGCTGGATCGTTGTGTGTGACAGCGATCCAGCGATGCGTTCGCTGGTAACCAGGGTAAACATCGGGTTACTAAGCGCAGGGCCGCGCTTAGTAACCCGATGTTTACCGTGGTTACCAGCGTAAAAGTAAAAAAAAACAAACCGTACATACTCACCATCTGATGTCTGTCAGGTCCCTTGCAGACTGCTTCCCGCTCTGACTGTGAGCGCCGGCCGGAAAGTGAGAGCAGATCACAGCGGTGACGTCACCGCTGCGCTCTGCTCTCACTGTACGGCTGCACTCAGTCAGAGCGGGAAGCAGACTGCAAGGGACCTGACAGACATCAGATGGTGAGTATGTACGGTTTGTTTTTTTATACTTTTACGCTGGTAACCAGGGTATACATCGGGTTACTAAGCGCGGCCCTGCGCTTAGTAACCCGATGTTTACCCTGGTTACCAGCGAACCTCGGCATCGCTCCAGCGCCGTGATTGCAAAGTGTGACCGCAGTCTACGACGCTGGAGCGATACTCATACGACGCTGCGACGTCACGGATCGTGCCGTCGTAGCGACGAAAATTGCACGGTGTGACAGTACCCTTACTGTCCAGTAATCTACAGAGACAGAAATCCAGTGCCCCAGTACTGTTTGCAGAGATGGACCAACATACAGTGTGGGAAATAAGTATTTGATCCCTTGCTGATTTTGTAAGTTTGCCCACTGACAAAGACATGAGCAATCTATAATTTTAAAGGTAGGTTAATTTTAACATTGAAAGATAGAATATCAAAAATAAAATCCAGAAAATCACATTGTATAAATTATATAAATGTATTTGCATTTTGCAGTGAGAAATAAGTATTTGATCCCCTACTAACCATTTAGGGTTTGTTTCCACGGTCAGTAAGCGCTGCAGATATACGCAGCGTCCAATCCGCAGGGCCAGATGTTGCAGCATAGTGAATGGGATTTTATGAAATCCCATCTCCTCTATGCATGCAGGGACGCCTCAGGCTTCCCTGCTTATATACACATGTGGCGCGTCTTTCTAGACTGCAGAATGTCAGTTTTTCTTGCGGAGATGCTCAGTCTCCGCAAGATAAATATCACAGTCCAATGTATAGGACGCGGTAATTCCTCATGGTTCAATGAACACATGCGGAATCGTCGTACTTACAAAAGCTGCTGCCGCTTCCTGATCGTGGAAACATACCCTAAGAGTTCTGGTTTCTACAGACCAGTTAGACTCTCCTAATCAACTCATTACCTACATTAAACCCTTTGCGATCTGCGCCGTACTAGTACTGCTCTGTGGGAGGTGCGTTCGCGCCCAGAGCAGTACTAGTACAGCGCCGCGATCGCGTGGCCTCACACTGAGTGCCACAATGATCGCATGCGGGTGTCCGCTGTATGTGACAGCTGACACCCCGCAGCATTGCCCACGATCGGTTCTAGCACCGATTGTGGGCATTTAACCCCTCTGATGCCGCTGTCAGTAGAGAAGCATCGTGCAGGGAAGGGGCTCCCTGCACGCTTCCATCAGAAAATCGCAATGCAATCACGATGTCCTGCTGGTTTCCATGGAGACCCCCGGCACCAAGATGGCTGCGGGGTCCTTCCGTGTCCTGCAGGGAAGATGGCTTGTGAGCGCCTGCTGAGAACAGGCGCTGGCATGCCTCCTTCCCTGCCTGTCAGATTGCTGATCTGATACTCTGCAGTGCAAAGTGTCAGATCAGCGATCTGAAATTATATAGTGATGTCCCATACTGGGACAATGTAATAAAGGTAACAAAAAATATTTTATAATGTTTAAAAATATATTTTTTAAAAGCCCCAAATAAAGAAAAAAATATATAGTTTACCAATAAATACATTTATTTTTGTAAATAAAAAAAAAACAATGAAAGCACACACATTTGGCATTGCCGTGTCTGTAATGACCCGCTCCATAAAACTGTCCCACTAGTTAACCCCTTCAGTGAACATTGTAAAAAAAAAAAAAAAAAAAACGAGGCAAAAAACCAATACTTTATCATCATATTGCCAAACAAAAAGTGGAATAAAACGTAATCAAATAGACGGATGTAAATAAAAATGGTACCACTGAAAACGTCATCTTGTCCTGCAAAAAACAAGCTGCCATACAGCTCCAGCAGCAGAAAAATAAAAAAGTTATAGCTCTCAGAATAGAACGATGCAAAAGTAATTATTTTTTCTATAAAATAGTTTTTATTGGGCAAAAACGCCAAAACATAAAAAAGGATATTAATGAGGTATCACTGCTATCGTACTGACCCGAAGAATAAAGCTGTCTTACCAATTTTACCACATGCAGAACTTTATTAAAAAAAAGAAGCAATTCCTGAATTGCTGGTTTTTATTTATTCTGTCTCCTAAACATAGCAGCCAAACATAAAAACACAATATAAATCTGGTATCGCTCTAATCGCACCAACCCAAAGAATAAAGTTTCCTAATCACACATATTGCACGAGGAATGGCATAAAAAATAAATAAAACCAATTCTTCACATGCTGTTGATTTTTTCATTCTGCCTCCAAAGATCGCAGTAAGGCTAAGCTGAGCGCTTACACCGGAGTTTCTGTGTAAAGCTCTGAAATACGTGATTCAGTCAGAACCTCTGGCTGAACATTCCCTATAATGAGGCAGATGGAGTCACTCTGGATGCTGTCTGATCTGTGATCTGACAGTGTCCATCTTTTTAGGCCGGCGTCACACTGGCGAGTTTTACAGACGTAAGAGCGCAGAAAATACGTCCGTAAAACTCGCAAAATAAACGGCACAATTATTCTCAATGGGGCTGCTCCTATCAGCCGTATATTACGGTTCAGTATTATACGGCTTTCTACGGCCGTACAAAATCGCAGCATGCTGCGTTTGTCAGCGTATTGCGCAAAAAAAATCGCCAATGAAAGTCTATGGGGGCGAGAAAAATACGGATTCCACACGGACCAGCAGTGTGACTTGCGAGAAATACGCAGCGGTGTTAGTGAAAAGTCGGTAATTCAATTGCCGGCTTTTCATTTCTCCTGCCTAAACCGGACAGGATATGAGACATGGTTTACATACAGTAAACCATCTCATATCCCCTTTTTTTGTGCATATTCCACACTACTAATGTTAGTAGTGTGTATGTGCAAAATTTCAGCGCTGTAGCTGCTAAAATAAAGGGTTAAATGGCGGAAAAAATTGGCGTGGGCTCCCACGCAATTTTCTCCGCCAGAGTGGTAAAGCCAGTGACTGACGGCAGATATTAATAGCCAGGAGAGGGTCCATGGTTATTGGCCCCCCTGGCTACAAACATCTGCCCCCAGCCACCCCAGAAAAGGCACATCTGGAAGATGCGCCTATTCTGGCACTTGGCCACTCTCTTCCCATTCCCGTGTAGCGGTGGGATATGGGGTAATGAAGGGTTAATGCCACCTTGCTATTGTAAGGTGACATTAAGCCAGATTAATAATGGAGAGGCGTCAATTATGACACCTATCCATTATTAATCCAATAGTATGAAATGGTTAATAAAACACACACACATTATTAAAAAGTATTTTAATGAAATAAACACAGCGGTTGTTTTAATATTTTATTGCTCTCTCAATCCATTTGCAGACCCTCGTTTGGCAAAACAATAAACCCACAATATACATACCTTCTGCTGACCCGTCACGTCCCACGAGGTAATCCATCTGAAGGGGTTAAAATAATTTACAAGCAGGAGCCCTGCAAATGCAGCTGTGCTCGTGCTTGTAATTCCCTGGCGAATGAAGGAAATGTAGGTCATTGACCTACATTTACTTCAGTCGCGGTGATGCGCCCCTGCTGGATGTTCTCATGAACTGCAGCCTGGGAACTTTTTCCCACGCTCCAGGTCATATGAAGACATCCACCAGGGGGCGCATCACCGTGACTGAAGGAAATGTAGGTCAATGACCTACATTTCCTTCATTCGCCGGGGAATTACAAGCACGAGCACAGCTGCATTTGCAGGGCTCCTGCTTGTAAATTATTTTAACCCCTTCAGATGGATTACCTCGTGGGACGTGACGGGTCAGCAGAAGGTATGTATATTGTGGGTTTATTGTTTTGCCAAGCGAGGGTCTGCAAATGGATTGAGAGAGCAATAAAATATTAAAACAACCGCTGTGTTTATTTCATTAAAATACTTTTAAATCATGTGTGTGTGTTTTTTAACCCTTTCAAACAATTGGATTAATAATGGATAGGTGTCATAATTGACGCCTCTCCATTATTAATCTGGCTTAATGTCACCTTACAATAGCAAGGTGACATTAACCCTTCATTACCCCATATCCCACCGCTACACGGGAATGGGAAGAGAGTGGCCAAGTGCCAGAACAGGCGCATCTTCCAGATGTGCCTTTTCTGGGGTGGCTGGGGGCAGATGTTTGTAGCCACGGGGGGGCCAATAACCATGGACCCTCTCCTGGCTATTAATATCTGCCGTCAGTCACTGGCTTTACCACTCTGGCGGAGAAAATTGCGCGGGAGCCCACGCCAATTTTTTCCGCCATTTAACCCTTTATTTTAGTAGCTACAGTGCCCAAATTTTGCATACACACACTACTAACATTAGTAGTGTGGAATATGCAAAAAAAATGGGGATATGACATGGTTCACTGTATGTAAACCATGTCTCATATCATGTCGGGTTTGGGAAGGAGAAATGAAAAGCCGGCAATTGAATTACCGGCTTTTCACAGATATCGCGCTGTAGTAAATATAAATACAGACTATATATATACACTCACCGGCCACTTTATTAGGTACACCATGCTAGTAACGGGTTGGACCCCTTTTGCCTTCAGAACTGCCTCAATTCTTCGTGGCATAGATTCAACAAGGTGCTGGAAGAATTCCTCAGAGATTTTGGTCCATATTGACATGATGGCATCACACAGTTGCCGCAGATTTGTCGGCTGCACATCCCAAAGATGCTCCATACAAGGCAGGATGGATCCATGCTTTCATGTTGTTTACGCCAAATTCTGACCCTACCATCCAAATGTCGCAGCAGAAATCGAGACTCATCAGACCAAGCAACGTTTTTCCAATCTTCTACTGTCCAATTTCGATGAGCTTGTACAAATTGTAGCCTCAGTTTCCTGTTCTTAGCTGAAAGGAGTGGTACCCGGTGTGGTTTTCTGCTGCTGTAGCCCATCTGCCTCAAAGTTCGACGCACTGTGCGTTCAGAGATGCTCTTAGGCCTACCTTGGTTGTAACGGGTGGCGATTTGAGTCACTGTTGCCTTTCTATCAGCTCGAACCAGTCTGCCCATTCTCCTCTGACCTCTGGCATCAACAAGGCATTTCCGCCCACAGAACTGCCGCTCACTGGATTTTTTTTCTTTTTCGGACCATTCTCTGTAAACCCTAGAGATGGTTGTGCGTGAAAATCCCAGTAGATCAGCAGTTTCTGAAATACTCAGACCAGCCCTTCTGGCACCAACAACCATGCCACGTTCAAAGGCACTCAAATCACCTTTCTTCCCCATACTGATGCTCGGTTTGAACTGCAGGAGATTGTCTTGACCATGTCTACATGCCTAAATGCACTGAGTTGCCGCCATGTGATTGGCTGATTAGAAATTAAGTGTTAACAAGAAGTTGGACAGGTGTACCTAATAAAGTGGCCAGTGGGTGTATATATGTGTCTCAATGACATATATATATATATATATATATATATATATATATATATATATATATATACTGTATATATGTTTTCCCGAACATTTGAGCACATAAATCCATTAGATGTCGGTTTTGCAAGCCTGCGAGAAAATATCGCAGTACGGATGCCATACGGATTACATACGGAGGATGCCATGCGCAAAATACGCTGACACACCCTGCCTACGGATCACTATTTTGGGAACATTTCTCCGTATTACGGCCGTATTACGGCCGTAAAATACGGACCGTATTGTCTTACGCCGAGTGTGACGCCGGCCTTAGGATTACATAAAAGTGCCCTCGGCCACAGTTTTGTGCAATTCTGAAAAGAAGGAAACCACGGAACAGAGGCCAGACAGAGTCCAGAGTAACTCTGCTGCCTGACTATAGTGAATGGATCCATTGGGGGTTTCATCTGAATCATGTCACTATAGAGATTTAGATGGAAATCCCAAAGTAAGATAACTGTGATCCCAAACTTTATGTAAAATGTTCCCAATAAAAGATTCAACTCAATCCACAAAAAAAGCAAGTCTCCACTCATATCTGTCATCTGTTAATGGAAATACAGGGGGCTTCCATGTTACTGGTAGCACAAAGGCTCTGGAACAGCAAAATGGCTCCTCACCCGTCAAAAGAAATTCAGCAAATTCTCTGCTCCAAATCCAAATGCCACCCTCCCCTCTGAGACCCAGTGTGCCTAAACAACATTTAGTGCCCACATGTTTGGCATTTGTGTTGTGATGAGAACCCACCTAATTTACAGGTGCGTGTCTCCAGAAGCATGGGCTGGGCATAATGTACTAGTCACTACAGCGCACTGGTCACTACAGTGGCAGATTGCAATTTTCACTCAGCAACATCCTTTGCTATCTGTTTCTGGAAAACAACCATGGAGTTAAAATCGTCACTAAATCTGTAGATAAATTCCAAAAACGTTATAATTTTCAAAATAGGGGCCACTTGAGGGGGGATTCTGCTTTTCTAGCACTTAGGAGGTCTTTATAACTAGGAATCCACAAACTAGTCTAGGAAAATCTGCTTTCCTGGAGGCAAGTAGCGCTCTGTCCCTCCCGAGATACTCAGTTTGGCAAAGTAGTACTGTACAGCCACATATGAGTTATTGGGGCATCAGTGAACTCAGGAGATATTGCACAACAAACCTTGGGGTCCAATTTCTCCTTTTGCCCTTGTAAAAATACACAATTTGCAGCTAAAAATTTTTCACAGCTTATTGTTATAAACTTCTGTGAAGCACCTGGGGGTTCAGGGCACATCAGGGGCTCTCCAAATGCGGCATGGCAACCGCTAATTATTCCAGTATATTTTACATTCAAAAAGTCAAATGGCGCTCCTTTCCTTCCAAGCCCTGCCGTGCACCCAAACAGCTGTTTTCCTCCACATATTGGGTGTCTGTGGACTCAGGTGAAATTGCACAACAAATTGTATGGAGTAATTTCTCTTGTTACCCTTGTGAAAATGCTAAATTTGGAGCTGAAAAAGATTTATCTGGGAAATAGGGGATTTTTTTTTTTACTTTTACCGCTCTACTTTATAAACTTCTGTGATGCACCTGTGGGTTCAAGGTGCTCAATACACATCTAGATAAGTTCCCTAAGGGGTATTGTTTCCAAAATGGTGTCACTTGTTGGGGGTGTCCACTGTTTAGGCACATCAGGGGCTCTCCAAACATGACATGGTGTCTGCTAATTATGCCAGCAAATTTTACATTCAAAAAGTGAAATGGCGCTCCTTCGCTTTCAAACCCTGCCATGTGCCCAAACAGTCGATTTCCTCCACATATGGGGTATCGGCATGTTCAGGAGAAATTTCACAACACAATGTGAGGTCCATTTTCTCCTGCTACCCTTGCAAAAGTAGAAAAAATTAGGTCTAAAGGAAATTTTTTGTGAAAGAAACGTAAATGTTTATTTTTTCTTTCCACATTCCAAACATTCCTATGAAGCGCTTGAAGGGTTAATAAACTTCCTGAATGTGGTTTTGAGTAACTTGAGGGGTGCAGTTTTTAGAATGGTGTCAATTTGGGGAATTTTCTGCCAGTTAGGCCCCTCAAAGTCATTTCAAATGTGAGGTTGTCCTTAAAAAAATGGTTTTGCAAATTTTGTTGTAAAAATAAGAAATTGCTGGTCAACATTTAACCCTTATAACTTCCTAACAAAAAAAATTGTTCCAAAAATTGTGCTGATGTAAAGTAGACATGTGAGAAATGTTATTTATTAAACTTATTAACTTTTTTGTGTGATATGACTCTCTGATTTAAGGGCATAAAAATTAAAAGCTTGAAAATTGCAAAATTTTCAAAGTTTTTGCCAAATTTCCATTTTTTTACAAATAAACGCAAGTCATATCAAATAAATTTTATAAATGTCATAAAGTAAAATATGTCACGAGAATATAATCTCAGAATCACCGGGATCCGTTGAAGCGTTCCAGAGTTATGACCGCATAAAGTGACAGTGGTCAGAATTGTAAAAATTGGCCTGGTCATGAAGGTGAAAGCAGGCTTCGGGGTGAAGGGGTTAATACACTTGCATTAAGAGTGGCCACGCGTGTTTGGTTGGCACGCTACCATATGTGTGCAAATTATATACTTGGGGCAATGATTCCACATGCACTGGAGAATCGTCACAGCGCACACTGTGAGGATTCACAAATCTGCAGGCATGTAGAATGACTGCAGACTTGTAGCCTAAGGCCAGACAACCCCTTTAATCCAAAGTCCAGTGGTCCATTGCCAGGAAAATGTTGTTTTATGGCATTGTACTTTATTTGTGTGACATTAAGAGAATATATATGAATTGTCCATTGACCTGGGGAATTTCCCCATCTCAAGCATCACACGTATCGAAGGAAAGGTAGTTCTGCTCATTCATTTCACTATGAATAAAGGCAAATATTGTGAAAACTGATTCACCAATTTTTACATTGATATGTGTGAATGGGTTTGTTCTGTGTTGCTAGTGAGAAATAAAAGACTTCTCAGACTAGTACTAGTTCAAGGTTTCTTAAAAATTTAAAATTGAAATTCAAAATGTGCACAGTGAATATCTACACATTATTTAAGTTGTTATTATGCTATTGAACACAAATGAAAAGAAAGAATAGAAGAGTATGAAAACCATGAGAGAGGAATTTTTTAAGATTTTTGAAAATAGACTCGTGAATAGTGTTGAGCGATACCGTCCGATACTTGAAAGTATCGGTATCGGAAAGTATCGGCCGATACCGGCAAAATATCGGATCCAATCCGATACCGATACCCGATACCAATACAAGTCAATGGGACGAAAATATCGGAATTAAAAGAAACCCTTTATACACTTGTAGGTTCATTCTACATGAAGGAAAACAACTAAGAATAATGTAGGATGTATTGGGGGACGTGGCGGAGATATTAAAGGCACAGAGGTTTAGCCCAATGTAATAGAATAGCAGGATTTTGCGTTTTTTTTTATGACGTTCGGCGTTAGAAAGAATTTGACTATGTTAATTTTTTTTTTAATGTCAGATATTGATGTTTCACTGCTTCCACGCCCTTCACCTTTTTTTTTACTTCTCCCACGCTTTCTTCTTAATTATCCTCATCATCAGCTTCTTTGACATCAACTTCTTCACCTTATTCATCTTCTTCTTCATCTTCTACCTATTATTTTTTGGGTTACATTGTTCATATTGTTTTTAGTTTACTATTATCTTCATCATATTCTACTTCTTCATCATATTCTTATTTGTGACAGGCATTCCCGTAGTTGTTATCTATAAAAGTTTGAAGATTACACCTTCCGTTCTGCCTGTCACAAAACAGTTACATTTGTCCGCGTTCAGTTTGGCCTGCAGCATCAGGCTTTATCCAGGGGCACCACGAGGAGGAACGGACTCACCCCCATACACTGCTTAGTCTTCTTCTGCTTATAATTTACATAATATTTTTTGCTCTGATATTTTGTGTTATGCTTAATGTCCTTCTGCTCTTTGTTCTGCAGCCTCTTGTTCTTCTGCTTCTCGGTCTTCCAGGTCGTCGTCGTCTCCAGGGTCGTCGTCTCCGGGGTCGTCGTCATCGGGGTGGTCTCCGGGGTCGTCGTCATCGGGGTGGTCTTCAGGGTCATCGTCTCCAGGGTCGTCGTCATCACGGTGGTTGTCGTCTCTGGTGTCGTCGTCATCTTAGGGGTGGTCTTCCGGGTCATCGTGTTTAGTCTCTTGAACTTGGAAATGTAGCAGAAGGTACAAGAAGGCTGAGAAAATGCCGAGAACCAGCTGATGGAACTGGAACTCGGATGGCTACCCGAAGGTCCAAGAGCCAATGGAACTACCGAGGACCAGCTGACGTTACTGGAACCCGGTTACTAAGCAGGAGGTACCTGTGCTGAAAGCACTACCAAGGACCACCTGACGTTGGTGGAACTCAGATACCCAGAGGGAGGCACCTAAGCCAAAGGCTCTGCCCGGAACCAGCTGACGGTACTGGAACCAGGATGGGGAGCAGAAGGTACAAGAGCAAAAGACACTGCCGAGAACCAGCTGACGGTGCTGGAACCCGGATGGGTAGCCGAAGGTCCAAGAGCCAATGGAACTACCGAGGACCAGCTGACGTTACTGGAACCCGGTTACTAAGCAGGAGGTACCCGTGCCTGAAAGCACTACCAAGGACCACCTGACGTTGGTGGAACTCGGATACCAAAGGGAGGCACCTAAGCCAAAGGCTCTGCCCGGAACCAGCTGACGGTACTGGAACCAGGATGGGGAGCAGAAGGTCCAAGAGCAAGTGTCTGCGTGGCTTTTGCAGGACACGTTGCCGGCTGCACAGCAGGGGAACAGCTGGCGGTGCTGGACCCCACTGACACATTGGCTGGTGTTTTTCTCTGTGCAGCTAGCACATCTGGGCCCCAACTGGCGGTTTGTTAGAGCCCAGGGTCAGCAGGAGGAGGAGGAGCAGGAGCAGGGGGAGGGGAGTGTAGGCCGAAGCCTGCACTGGCGGCAGCTTTGGGTCTGTTGTGTCTGCGTGGCGGTCGCAGGACACGTTGCCGGCTACACAGCAGGGGAACAGCTGGCGGTGCTGGACCCCACTGACACATTGGCGAGGTGTTTGGCTCTGTGCAGCCAGCACTTCCGGACAGCAACTAGCGGTGTTGGAGCCCGGGCTCTGCAGGGGGAGCAGAGTGTAGGCCGAAGCCTACTTGAACCAATTTCAAAGGTAACCTTTAACCCCCCCTCAGGGGTTAGAAAGTAGAAGAGCCACAGCTTATGCAGCAGTAGTGCTGCACAAGTCAAAGGTTGCTCTTTTAATTTCGCTCCTTGCACACGCTGAATGAAACACGTATAACATTTAGCCCTTTATACAGTCAAACTGTGTTGGAGGCGCGAGTTCCCTTTGTAATGAGACGCAGCACAGATGTCAAGAATCCCACCTTGGTGCTGGGTGCAGCCTCCTGAGCGTTGTTATTTGCTGTACAGGAGTCTGCGCTGTCGTGTTATCCCCTGGCCTAGCGCTGTTAGCGCTGCCCATCTTCTGACATCATTTAATGTCGGCCGGTGCGGTTCGCGATGACCATGAATCCCAGCCCCGCAGTGTCTTAACATTGTAAAAACACTGCGGGGCTGGGATTCAGGGCCTGGCGCAGCACATATGTTGGCCTCTCACACTCGGGTCCTTACACCCGCTTCAGACTGTGCGGCGTCATCTGATCCCTTATCGCATGCCACGGCCATGAAGCCGCACAGTCCGAAGAAGGCGGAAGGAGAGGAGGGACAGGCGAACTGATGCACTGATCCTGCCCATCAATCACACCCTCGCAGTCCCAATAAATAAGACACCGAGGGGCGTTGTGTGGGTCAGGGCGGCCGCAGAGGCGCAGCCAGCCAAACAATGATGCCAGAAGACGGGCAGCGCTACCAAGGGGGTTGCAGCGTGTCATTACAAAGGAAAGTCACACCACCGGGACGGTTAAATGGTCACACAGAGGACACATTGCAGACGTGGTTTCAGTTCCACATGTGCGAGGAGAATACGTTTCTGAGCCACCTTGCACACATGCAGCATTACCGCTGTACAAGGTGGCTGGATAACGTAAAAACGCCTGGGGGAGGGGGGACAGGTTCCCTTCAATTTCAGTTCTTGTGTCTGCGTGGCTTTTGCAGGACACGTTGCCGGCTGCACAGCAGGGGAACAGCTGGCGGTGCTGGACCCCACTGACACATTGGCTGGTGTTTTTCTCTGTGCAGCTAGCACATCTGGGCCCCAACTGGCGGTTTGTTAGAGCCCAGGGTCAGCAGGAGGAGGAGGAGCAGGAGCAGGGGGAGGGGAGTGTAGGCCGAAGCCTGCACTGGCGGCAGCTTTGGGTCTGTTGTGTCTGCGTGGCGGTCGCAGGACACGTTGCCGGCTACACAGCAGGGGAACAGCTGGCGGTGCTGGACCCCACTGACACATTGGCGAGGTGTTTGGCTCTGTGCAGCCAGCACTTCCGGACAGCAACTAGCGGTGTTGGAGCCCGGGCTCTGCAGGGGGAGCAGAGTGTAGGCCGAAGCCTACTTGAACCAATTTCAAAGGTAACCTTTAACCCCCCCTCAGGGGTTAGAAAGTAGAAGAGCCACAGCTTATGCAGCAGTAGTGCTGCACAAGTCAAAGGTTGCTCTTTTAATTTCGCTCCTTGCACACGCTGAATGAAACACGTATAACATTTAGCCCTTTATACAGTCAAACTGTGTTGGAGGCGCGAGTTCCCTTTGTAATGAGACGCAGCACAGATGTCAAGAATCCCACCTTGGTGCTGGGTGCAGCCTCCTGAGCGTTGTTATTTGCTGTACAGGAGTCTGCGCTGTCGTGTTATCCCCTGGCCTAGCGCTGTTAGCGCTGCCCATCTTCTGACATCATTTAATGTCGGCCGGTGCGGTTCGCGATGACCATGAATCCCAGCCCCGCAGTGTCTTAACATTGTAAAAACACTGCGGGGCTGGGATTCAGGGCCTGGCGCAGCACATATGTTGGCCTCTCACACTCGGGTCCTTACACCCGCTTCAGACTGTGCGGCGTCATCTGATCCCTTATCGCATGCCACGGCCATGAAGCCGCACAGTCCGAAGAAGGCGGAAGGAGAGGAGGGACAGGCGAACTGATGCACTGATCCTGCCCATCAATCACACCCTCGCAGTCCCAATAAATAAGACACCGAGGGGCGTTGTGTGGGTCAGGGCGGCCGCAGAGGCGCAGCCAGCCAAACAATGATGCCAGAAGACGGGCAGCGCTACCAAGGGGGTTGCAGCGTGTCATTACAAAGGAAAGTCACACCACCGGGACGGTTAAATGGTCACACAGAGGACACATTGCAGACGTGGTTTCAGTTCCACATGTGCGAGGAGAATACGTTTCTGAGCCACCTTGCACACATGCAGCATTACCGCTGTACAAGGTGGCTGGATAACGTAAAAACGCCTGGGGGAGGGGGGACAGGTTCCCTTCAATTTCAGTTCTTGTGTCTGCGTGGCTTTTGCAGGACACGTTGCCGGCTGCACAGCAGGGGAACAGCTGGCGGTGCTGGACCCCACTGACACATTGGCTGGTGTTTTTCTCTGTGCAGCTAGCACATCTGGGCCCCAACTGGCGGTTTGTTAGAGCCCAGGGTCAGCAGGAGGAGGAGGAGCAGGAGCAGGGGGAGGGGAGTGTAGGCCGAAGCCTGCACTGGCGGCAGCTTTGGGTCTGTTGTGTCTGCGTGGCGGTCGCAGGACACGTTGCCGGCTACACAGCAGGGGAACAGCTGGCGGTGCTGGACCCCACTGACACATTGGCGAGGTGTTTGGCTCTGTGCAGCCAGCACTTCCGGACAGCAACTAGCGGTGTTGGAGCCCGGGCTCTGCAGGGGGAGCAGAGTGTAGGCCGAAGCCTACTTGAACCAATTTCAAAGGTAACCTTTAACCCCCCCTCAGGGGTTAGAAAGTAGAAGAGCCACAGCTTATGCAGCAGTAGTGCTGCACAAGTCAAAGGTTGCTCTTTTAATTTCGCTCCTTGCACACGCTGAATGAAACACGTATAACATTTAGCCCTTTATACAGTCAAACTGTGTTGGAGGCGCGAGTTCCCTTTGTAATGAGACGCAGCACAGATGTCAAGAATCCCACCTTGGTGCTGGGTGCAGCCTCCTGAGCGTTGTTATTTGCTGTACAGGAGTCTGCGCTGTCGTGTTATCCCCTGGCCTAGCGCTGTTAGCGCTGCCCATCTTCTGACATCATTTAATGTCGGCCGGTGCGGTTCGCGATGACCATGAATCCCAGCCCCGCAGTGTCTTAACATTGTAAAAACACTGCGGGGCTGGGATTCAGGGCCTGGCGCAGCACATATGTTGGCCTCTCACACTCGGGTCCTTACACCCGCTTCAGACTGTGCGGCGTCATCTGATCCCTTATCGCATGCCACGGCCATGAAGCCGCACAGTCCGAAGAAGGCGGAAGGAGAGGAGGGACAGGCGAACTGATGCACTGATCCTGCCCATCAATCACACCCTCGCAGTCCCAATAAATAAGACACCGAGGGGCGTTGTGTGGGTCAGGGCGGCCGCAGAGGCGCAGCCAGCCAAACAATGATGCCAGAAGACGGGCAGCGCTACCAAGGGGGTTGCAGCGTGTCATTACAAAGGAAAGTCACACCACCGGGACGGTTAAATGGTCACACAGAGGACACATTGCAGACGTGTTTTCAGTTCCACATGTGCGAGGAGAATACGTTTCTGAGCCACCTTGCACACATGCAGCATTACCGCTGTACAAGGTGGCTGGATAACGTAAAAACGCCTGGGGGAGGGGGGACAGGTTCCCTTCAATTTCAGTTCTTGTGTCTGCGTGGCTTTTGCAGGACACGTTGCCGGCTGCACAGCAGGGGAACAGCTGGCGGTGCTGGACCCCACTGACACATTGGCTGGTGTTTTTCTCTGTGCAGCTAGCACATCTGGGCCCCAACTGGCGGTTTGTTAGAGCCCAGGGTCAGCAGGAGGAGGAGGAGCAGGAGCAGGGGGAGGGGAGTGTAGGCCGAAGCCTGCACTGGCGGCAGCTTTGGGTCTGTTGTGTCTGCGTGGCGGTCGCAGGACACGTTGCCGGCTACACAGCAGGGGAACAGCTGGCGGTGCTGGACCCCACTGACACATTGGCGAGGTGTTTGGCTCTGTGCAGCCAGCACTTCCGGACAGCAACTAGCGGTGTTGGAGCCCGGGCTCTGCAGGGGGAGCAGAGTGTAGGCCGAAGCCTACTTGAACCAATTTCAAAGGTAACCTTTAACCCCCCCTCAGGGGTTAGAAAGTAGAAGAGCCACAGCTTATGCAGCAGTAGTGCTGCACAAGTCAAAGGTTGCTCTTTTAATTTCGCTCCTTGCACACGCTGAATGAAACACGTATAACATTTAGCCCTTTATACAGTCAAACTGTGTTGGAGGCGCGAGTTCCCTTTGTAATGAGACGCAGCACAGATGTCAAGAATCCCACCTTGGTGCTGGGTGCAGCCTCCTGAGCGTTGTTATTTGCTGTACAGGAGTCTGCGCTGTCGTGTTATCCCCTGGCCTAGCGCTGTTAGCGCTGCCCATCTTCTGACATCATTTAATGTCGGCCGGTGCGGTTCGCGATGACCATGAATCCCAGCCCCGCAGTGTCTTAACATTGTAAAAACACTGCGGGGCTGGGATTCAGGGCCTGGCGCAGCACATATGTTGGCCTCTCACACTCGGGTCCTTACACCCGCTTCAGACTGTGCGGCGTCATCTGATCCCTTATCGCATGCCACGGCCATGAAGCCGCACAGTCCGAAGAAGGCGGAAGGAGAGGAGGGACAGGCGAACTGATGCACTGATCCTGCCCATCAATCACACCCTCGCAGTCCCAATAAATAAGACACCGAGGGGCGTTGTGTGGGTCAGGGCGGCCGCAGAGGCGCAGCCAGCCAAACAATGATGCCAGAAGACGGGCAGCGCTACCAAGGGGGTTGCAGCGTGTCATTACAAAGGAAAGTCACACCACCGGGACGGTTAAATGGTCACACAGAGGACACATTGCAGACGTGTTTTCAGTTCCACATGTGCGAGGAGAATACGTTTCTGAGCCACCTTGCACACATGCAGCATTACCGCTGTACAAGGTGGCTGGATAACGTAAAAACGCCTGGGGGAGGGGGGACAGGTTCCCTTCAATTTCAGTTCTTGTGTCTGCGTGGCTTTTGCAGGACACGTTGCCGGCTGCACAGCAGGGGAACAGCTGGCGGTGCTGGACCCCACTGACACATTGGCTGGTGTTTTTCTCTGTGCAGCTAGCACATCTGGGCCCCAACTGGCGGTTTGTTAGAGCCCAGGGTCAGCAGGAGGAGGAGGAGCAGGAGCAGGGGGAGGGGAGTGTAGGCCGAAGCCTGCACTGGCGGCAGCTTTGGGTCTGTTGTGTCTGCGTGGCGGTCGCAGGACACGATGCCGGCTGCACAGCAGGGGAACAGCTGGCGGTGCTGAACCCCACTGACACATTGGCTGGTGTTTTTCTCTGTGCAGCTAGCAGTACCGGGCCACAACTGGCGGTGTTAGAGCCCAGGGTCAGCAGGAGGAGCAGGGGGAGCGGAGTGTAGGCCGAAGCCTGCACTCGAGCAAGTTGAAAGGAAACCTTTAACCCCCCCCCCCCCCCAGGCGTTTGTAGCTGAAAGAGCCATTGTGTACAGCACTAATGCTGGAAAAGGTAAACTTAGCTCTTTTAATTATGGTCCTTGCACATGCGGAACCTAACAGTTATGAAATGTGTCCCCTCACAGCGTAAAACCGTCCGGTAGGTGGAACTTTCCTTTGTCGTGTGACGCAGCACAGCCATCACTTTTACCCCCTTGGCGCCGTGCGCCGCCTCCTCAGCGTTGTTTGAATCTGTCCCGGAGCCTGCGCTGTTAGGTTAGCCCTTGGCCATGCACACATTTTGCGCTGCCCGTCTTCTGACATCATTTGGTGTCAGGCTGGCTGCGCCTGTGCGGGTGCGCTGGCCGAGATCCCGCCTCGCAGTGTCGTCTAATGTAATCCCACCGCGGGCCTGTGATCCGTGCCCGTGCGCAGTGCATATCCTCGCCTCTCACTCCCCTCCCTACGGCTTTTTCAGACTGTGCGGTGTCACGGCCGTGGCATGCTATTAGGGACCAGCTGACATCGCACAGTCTGAAGAAGCCGTAGGGAGGGGAGTGAGAGGCGAGGATATGCACTGCGCACGGACACGGATCACAGGCCCGCGGTGGGATTACATTAGACGACACTGCGAGGCGGGATCTCGGCCAGCGCACCCGCACAGGCGCAGCCAGCCTGACACCAAATGATGTCAGAAGACGGGCAGCGCAAAATGTGTGCATGGCCAAGGGCTAACCTAACAGCGCAGGCTCCGGGACAGATTCAAACAACGCTGAGGAGGCGGCGCACGGCGCCAAGGGGGTAAAAATGATGGCTGTGCTGCGTCACACGACAAAGGAAAGTTCCACCTACCGGACGGTTTTACGCTGTGATGGGACACATTTCATAACTGTTAGGTTCCGCATGTGCAAGGAGCACCACGAAAAGAGGCACTTTTTCCCTTTGCATCATTACTGCTGCACAAGGTGGCTCCTTCAGTAACAAACGCCTGGGGGGGGGGGGGGGGACAGGTTCCCTTAAAGTAAACTTGTTGTGACTGCGTGGCGGTCGCAGTACACGTTGCCGTATACACAGCAGGGGAACAGCTGGCGGTGCTGAACCCCACTAACACATTGGCGAGGTGTTTGGCTCTGTGCGTACAGCACTTCTGGACGGCAACTGGCGGTGTTGGAGCCCAGGGACAGGTGGAGGAGGAGGAGGTTGGAGGAGGTAGGAGGGATTGCCACACACACAGCAGGGGAACAGCTGACGTTACTGAACCCCAATAACAGAGGAGGGACTGTTGACTGTGCGTACAGCACTTCTGGACGGCAACTGGCGGTGTTGGAGCCCAGGGACAGGTGGAGGAGGAGGAGGTTGGAGGAGGTTGGAGGAGGTAGGAGGGATTGCCACACACACAGCAGGGGAACAGCTGACGTTACTGAACCCCAATAACAGAGGAGCGACTGTTGACTGTGCGTACAGCACTTCTGGACGGCAACTGGCGGTGTTGGAGCCCAGGGACAGGTGGAGGAGGAGGAGGTTGGAGGAGGTAGGAGGGATTGCCACACACACAGCAGGGGAACAGCTGACGTTACTGAACCCCAATAACAGAGGAGGGACTGTTGACTGTGCGTACAGCACTTCTGGACGGCAACTGGCGGTGTTGGAGCCCAGGGACAGGTGGAGGAGGAGGAGGTTGGAGGAGGTAGGAGGGATTGCCACACACACAGCAGGGGAACAGCTGACGTTACTGAACCCCAATAACAGAGGAGCGACTGTTGACTGTGCGTACAGCACTTCTGGACGGCAACTGGCGGTGTTGGAGCCCAGGGACAGGTGGAGGAGGAGGAGGTTGGAGGAGGTAGGAGGGATTGCCACACACACAGCAGGGGAACAGCTGACGTTACTGAACCCCAATAACAGAGGAGGGACTGTTGACTGTGCGTACAGCACTTCTGGACGGCAACTGGCGGTGTTGGAGCCCAGGGACAGGTGGAGGAGGAGGAGGTTGGAGGAGGTAGGAGGGATTGCCACACACACAGCAGGGGAACAGCTGACGTTACTGAACCCCAATAACAGAGGAGGGACTGTTGACTGTGCGTACAGCACTTCTGGACGGCAACTGGCGGTGTTGGAGCCCAGGGACAGGTGGAGGAGGAGGAGGTTGGAGGAGGTAGGAGGGATTGCCACACACACAGCAGGGGAACAGCTGACGTTACTGAACCCCAATAACAGAGGAGGGACTGTTGACTGTGCGTACAGCACTTCTGGACGGCAACTGGCGGTGTTGGAGCCCAGGGACAGGTGGAGGAGGAGGAGGTTGGAGGAGGTTGGAGGAGGTAGGAGGGATTGCCACACACACAGCAGGGGAACAGCTGACGTTACTGAACCCCAATAACAGAGGAGCGACTGTTGACTGTGCGTACAGCACTTCTGGACGGCAACTGGCGGTGTTGGAGCCCAGGGACAGGTGGAGGAGGAGGAGGTTGGAGGAGGTAGGAGGGATTGCCACACACACAGCAGGGGAACAGCTGACGTTACTGAACCCCAATAACAGAGGAGCGACTGTTGACTGTGCGTACAGCACTTCTGGACGGCAACTGGCGGTGTTGGAGCCCAGGGACAGGTGGAGGAGGAGGAGGTTGGAGGAGGTAGGAGGGATTGCCACACACACAGCAGGGGAACAGCTGACGTTACTGAACCCCAATAACAGAGGAGCGACTGTTGACTGTGCGTACAGCACTTCTGGACGGCAACTGGCGGTGTTGGAGCCCAGGGACAGGTGGAGGAGGAGGAGGTTGGAGGAGGTAGGAGGGATTGCCACACATACAGCAGGGGAACAGCTGACGTTACTGAACCCCAATAACAGAGGAGCGACTGTTGACTGTGCGTACAGCACTTCTGGACGGCAACTGGTGGTGTTGGAGCCCAGGGACAGGTGGAGGAGGAGGAGGTTGGAGGAGGTAGGAGGGATTGCCACACACACAGCAGGGGAACAGCTGACGTTACTGAACCCCAATAACAGAGGAGCGACTGTTGACTGTGCGTACAGCACTTCTGGACGGCAACTGGCGGTGTTGGAGCCCAGGGACAGGTGGAAAAGCAGAGGAACACAATGTAGGCCGAAGCCTGAGAAAGTCGAAAGGGAACCTTTAACCCCCCCCCAAGGCGTTTGTAGCTGAAAGAGCCAGCTTGTGCAGCACAAAAGATGCAAAAAGAAAAGGTGGCTCTTTTCATTATGCTCCTTGCAAACACAGAACTAAACACTTATAAAATGTGTCCCCTGCAACCGTAAAACCGTCCCGGAGGTGGGACTTTCCTTCGTAATGTGACGCAGCACAGCCGTCATTCCTACCCCCCCGGCGCCGCGCACCGGCTCCTCAGCGTTGTTTTATTCCGTCCCGGAGCCTGCGCTGTTATGTTATCCCGTGGCCAGGCACACTTAGCGCTGCCCGTCTTCTGGCATCATTTGGTGTCAGGATGGCTGCGCCTGTGCGGCCGCGCTGGCAGAGAGCCCGCCTCGCAGTGTCTTCTGATTTAATCCCACTGGGGGCCTGGGATCCATGGACATGCGCAGTGCATATCCTCGCCTCTCACTCCCCTCCCTACGGCTTCTTAAGACTGTGCGGTGTCACGGCCGTGGCATGCTATTAGGGACCAGCTGACACCGAACAGTCTGAAGAAGCCATAGGGAAATGAGTGAGAGGTGGAGGTTCAGATATGCACTGCGCATGTCCATGGATCCCAGGCCCCCAGTGGGATTAAATCAGAAGACACTGCGAGGCGGGCTCTCTGCCAGCGCGGCCGCACAGGCGCAGCCATCCTGACACCAAATGATGCCAGAAGACGGGCAGCGCTAAGTGTGCCTGGCCACGGGATAACATAACAGCGCAGGCTCCGGGACGGAATAAAACAACGCTGAGGAGCCGGTGCGCGGCGCCGGGGGGGTAGGAATGACGGCTGTGCTGCGTCACATTACGAAGGAAAGTCCCACCTCCGGGACGGTTTTACGGTTGCAGGGGACACATTTTATAAGTGTTAAGTTCTGCGTGTGCAAGGAGCTAAACAAAAATAGCTACCTTTTCCTTGTGCAGCATTACTGCTGCACAAGGTGGCTCTTTCAGTAACAAACGCCTTGGGGGGGGGGGACAGATTCCCTTACATTTCAGTTGTTGTGTCAGCGTGGCGGTCGCATGACACATTGCCGGCTACACAGCTGGGGATCAGCTGACGTTACTGAAACCCAATAACACTGGGTCGTATGTTTTGACTGTGCAGACGGCACTTCTGAGCCTCAACTGGCGGTGTTGGAGCACAGGAATTTAAGTTCAGGTGGTAGAAAGATGAACACAACAGGAGACCTGGATAACGTATACAGTGACCTAATTATTTAATCAGGAGGAGGAGTGGCAAATTCCTGCGAGATCCAGGCCTTGTTCATTTTCAGGAAAGTAAGCCGGTCAACGTTATCGGAGGATAGTCGCATGCGACGGTCAGTTAGTACACCACCTGCAGCACTAAAGACACGTTCCGATAATACACTGGCCGCAGGGCAAGACAGCACCTCCAATGCATACTGGCTTAGCTCTGGCCATGTATCCAGCTTTGAGACCCAAAACTTGAAAGGGGAAGAGCCGTCTGGGAGTACAGCAAGAGGGCAAGACATGTAGTCTGTCACCATCTGACGGAACCGTTGCCTCCTGCTGACTGGAGCCGTCTGTGATGGTGTAGACTTTTGTGGGGGGCACAGAAAACTTTGCCACAGTTGGGCCATACTGGTCTTGCCTTGGGCAGAGGCACTGCTTCTGCTCCCTCTTTGTGCAGAGCCTCCACCACTGCCTGGACGCACTGAGCTGCTTTGGAATGCACTAGCAGCACTTCTCTCAGTTGGAATGGAGAAGATGATGGAATTGACCAGTGTGTCTTGGTACTCCCGCATTTTTCGCTCACGGTTCAACGGTGTGATGAGGCTTTCTACGTTGTCCCGGTAGCGAGGATCGAGGAGGGTGAACACCCAATAATCAGACATGTTGAGAATGTGGGCGATGCGGCGGTCGTTTCTCAGGCACTGCAGCATGTAATCCACCATGTGCTGCAGACTGCCAACTGCCCAAGAAACGCTGTCCCCTGCTGGAGGCGTGATCTCTGCCCGCTCGTCATCACCCCACCCTCGCTGTACACACTGAGTACTGGACAATTCGGTAACTCCCTCCTCTGGACGGATGTCTTCCTCCTCCATTGACTCCTCCTCATCCTCCTCACAAACTGTCCCCTGCCTAAGCGTTTGTGAGGAACCACGTGGCGCTGACTGTCCAGAAGATGATGGAAATGGTGAATCCTCATCCTCCACCTCTTCCACAACATCATCCCTTAGCGCTTGCAGTGATTTTTCAAGCAGGCAGATAAGGGGGACAGTCATGCTGACTAGTGCATCATCTGCACTCGCCATCCGCGTGGAATAATCAAAGGGACGCAAAACCTGGCAGACGTCATTCATAGTGGCCCACTCTGTGGTTGTGAAGTCTGTACGGCGCTGACTGCGACTTTTTTGCGCCTGAAGCAGCTGGTACTCCATTACAGCTTGCTGCTGCTCACACAACCGCTCCAACATATGTAACGTGGAATTCCACCTGGTAGGTAGGTCACATATGATGCGATGTTCCGGCAGGCGGTGTCGGCGCTGCAGAGCCGCAATGCGCGCTTTTGCCGTGCTGGAACGCCGCAAGTGAGCACACTCTAGGCGGACCTTGTGCAGCAGTGCATCAAGATCCGGATAGTCCCTCAAAAAGCTCTGCACGACCAAATTGAGCACATGTGCCAGACATGGGATGTGAGTGAGGTTGCCGAGGCCCAGAGCTGCCACCAGATTTCGGCCATTATCACACACTACCATGCCTGGCTGGAGATTCGCTGGCACAAACCACACATCGCTCTCCTGCTTGATGGCATTCCAGAGCTCCTGCGCTGTGTGGCTACGATTCCCCAAAAAAATTAATTTCAAGACGGCCTGTTGACGTTTGGCCACGGCTGTGCTCATGTCGGTCGTAACAGGTACACGTTCATCACGGGTCCATGTGGAGGTGGACTGTGACGGCTCCTGCAGCGATGATTCTGAGGAACTGGTGTAAGAGGAGGAGTCAATGCGTACAGAATGGATTCCTGCAATCCTTGGAGTGGGCAGGACACGTCCTGCGCCACTCGCACGGTCTGTACCCGGCTCAACGACATTAACCCAATGGGCAGTGAGGGAAAGGTATCGCCCCTGTCCATGTTGACTGGTCCACGCATCGGTGGTGAGGTGGACCTTGCTACTGACGGCGTTCAGTAGCGCGTGTTTTATGTGTCCCTCCACATGCTTGTGCAGGGCAGGGACGGCTTGCCTGCTGAAGTAAAAGCGGCTGGGCACATTGTACTGTGGGACTGCCAATGACATCAAGTCACGGAAGCTGTCAGTCTCCACCAGCCTGAATGACAGCATTTCCAGTGAAAGAAGTTTGGCAATGCCTGCAGTCAGAGCCTGTGCTCGTGGGTGGTTTGACGAGAAAGGCCGCCTTTTCTCCCATGCCTGTACTACCGATGGCTGTAGACTGGGCTGGGAGTGTGTGGATGACTGGGAAAGTGGTGCTGCGGGTGGAATTACAGCGGGTCTCTGGACAACAGGGCCAGAGGTTCTTCCACGGCGATCCTGGGAGGAAGCCGAACCAGCTGCGTGTGAGCTAGAGGAAGAGGCAACACGAGCTGAAGAGGTGGTAGCTGCCGCTGTTGGTTGGCCTACCTCTTCAGTGTGTTTTTCTAACAACGCCGGGTGCCTGGTGCGCACATGTTTCCACATGTTGGAGGTATTGAGGCTGCTGACATTTCGACCTCTTTTGACTTTGTGATGACACACGTTGCATCTGACATAGCAAATGTCATCTGCAACTGTGTCAAAAAAGGACCAGGCACTGCAAGTCTTGGGAGCGCCCTTTTTGGCTTTTGGAAGAGACATGCTCCTAACGGGTGCCAAAGCAGAGGCTGCAGGATCCGCAGTCTTCCCCCTCCCTCTCCCTCTTTGGGCCGTACGGGGAATCTCTTCCTCAGAGCTGCTCCCACCACCTTCCTGTCCCTCACGCCAAGATGGGTCGAGGACCTCATCATCTACACTACCCTCTGCCCCCAACTGCTCCTCCTGGGTAGTCTCAGCAGCAGAGCACGCACCAGTAAGTGGCACCTGAGTGTCATCATCAGCTGATGCGGCCTGCGATGTGGTGACCGGAGCCACTGGCCCACCCGCCTCTTCAGAGGAAGACAGAAAAAGCTGTTGGGCATCACTGCACCCTGCCTCTTCTTCCATTTCTCCAATGCTGCTTGGCTGGCCCCCTGTTTCCAAGCCAAGAGATTCAGAGAACAGAAGTAGAGACGGCTCCTGTCCTGGGCTCTCTGTCTGCCTGGGCAATTTGGCAGGTGGTGAAGAGACAGATGGCTGCTCTCCAGTGCTCTGTGTCTGAGAGGATGTGGCACTAATGGAAGTTGATGCATTAGCTGCCATCCATCCGACAACGGCTTCAATTTGGTCTTCACGCAGCAGCGGTGTACGGCGCTCTGACACAAAGCTGCGCATGAACGACTGTTGCCTGGTGAAAGTGGGTGCTGATGAGTCACCGGTGCCCGCAGCAGGCACAGAATCCCCACGTCCCCTCCCTGCTCCGCGCCCACGCCCACGTGCCTTACTCACTGCCTTCTTCATCTTGGTTGACTGATAAAGATAAGCAGAAAAGTACTAACGGATTTGTGTGCTTATTCCTGAGCAACTCCTCCTAACAGGTATAAGAAACACTAATTTTCTAAAGTGTGGACTAGACTTTAATATGAGCTAATGTGGCCTACACAAATGTAAAGTGGTGTAACTGGTGTGTTTGGTGAACTTTATTATTTATTTCTTTTTTGGGGGCTGAACTGACAACAGATAGAGCTGCAGTCACACAGAGACCGTGCAGACAGACGTAAACGGCGCTGCAAGGCCCAAAAACCCTCCTCTACTTTATCCTATGTAGTGTTTTTCCACAAATTAGCTGGAGACGGGTGGAAAGACACTAATAGGATTTTTTTAAATTAATTAGCAGCAGACTACACTACTTGAAAAAAAATTAAAATTGATTTGGCGGTATGACGCAGTGAACAACCCTGAGCTGGAGACAACCAGGCTACGGCTGCTCACAGACTACAGGGCGAGCTGCAGTCACACGGAGACCGTGCAGACAGCCGTAAACGGCGCTGCAAGGCCCAAAAACCCTCCTCTACTTTATCCTATGTAGTGTTTTTCCACAAATTAGCTGGAGACGGGTGGAAAGACACTAATAGGATTTTTTTTAATTAATTAGCAGCAGACTACACTACTTGAAAAAAAATTAAAATTGATTTGGCGGTATGACGCAGTGAACAACCCTGAGCTGCAGACAACCAGGCTACGGCTGCTCACAGACTACAGGGCGAGCTGCAGTCACACGGAGACCGTGCAGACAGCCGTAAACGGCGCTGCAAGGCCCAAAAACCCTCCTCTACTTTATCCTATGTAGTGTTTTTCCACAAATTAGCTGGAGACGGGTGGAAAGACACTAATAGGATTTTTTTTAATAAATTAGCAGCAGACTACACTACTTGAAAAAAAAAAAAAAAACAAAAAAAACAGTATGAGGCAATGAACCACCCTCCCTGAACTGAATACAACCAGCTATGGATGGCCTATGTGGCTGCACTCAGACTAGAGAGTGGGCTGCACTCACACACACACACACACAGACCTTGCAGATCGCTGTGAAAACAGCGCTACAAGGCAAAAGCAAGGTGACTAGTAGGTGAACACAGCGGTTGCTAAATTAGCCTTTGGAAAGCACAAAGAAGCAAATCGCTATCTCTAAACTGTCCCTCAGTCAGCAAACAGCGTCCTGTCACTAACTGAATTCACAGCAGAGTGATCGCAAAATGGCGCCAGCGACTTTTAAACTGCATCATGACATCATTTCAGCAGCCAATCACAGCCTTGCCAGTACTTTCATGCCCTCCATGCTAAACAGGATGTGCCCACACTTGGAATCATTCTCATTGGCTGAATTTCTGAATTTTGAATCTTGGAACTTCCGATTCCGGTATCCGATACGCGGCAAGTATCGGAATACCGGTATCGGAATTCCGATACCGCAAGTATCGGCCGATACCCGATACTTGCGGTATCGGAATGCTCAACACTACTCGTGAATAGACTCATGAACTGAGTCAAAATGAGAATATCTTTACTGGAAGACATGATTGCAAGTAATAGCAGAATAGATAGCAGAATAGATAACAGGATTCTACAACCAAAATTATGATTGATATTGTGAAACTTTTTTAGATTAACTGCATAAATAATTAATTTATAGTGCTGGATGTTGTTTTGCTTTATAAAGCATGCATATTAGAAGTAACTTTACATTTTCACTTCTTAGTCATACTAAGGGTTTACTTAAAAGAGCTTTTCTCACATCTCAAGCCAGAGCACACCACGCCAGGCACTCCTGTTTGAGTTATTGTGCTCCCTATGGATGCAAATAGATTAGGAGCTGTTGAATTGGAGATTTTCTGTAGTACCTTGCAGCAGTTGCTTCACATTGAATTGCAGCTTTGCTCAATGCAGGGATGCCACTAGGAATTTCAGGGCCCCATGCTAGCAAAATTTTTGAGCCCCCTTAAGACTCCACTCATGCTCCACCTCAGCTCCACCTCCACCCTTCGAATCTTCCACAGTCCCACCACCCACTCTTGGAGTTTTTCTCCTCTTCTGCCCCACATCCTCACCAATCACACATTAACAGTTCTTATCGAACACCATATCACATACAAATCCATCAGCTTTTATTTTGGCAGAAAGATTTTTTTAAGCCACAACCATGACAAGGTAGACTTATTTGGCAGGGCCCTGCTCTACTCTAACGTATTAAACATTTCTTAAAATATCCAATAATCTTTTTAGGTATGTTTTTATTTATTTTTCTTTAAAGGAATGAGCGAAGAGAGGTGAGTATGTGATTTTTTTTTTATTGCAGCAGCAGCAGCATTATATATTGCACAGCTTTATATGGAGTATCTATGGGGCAATAATCAATGGTGCAGAGCATTGTATATGGCACAGCTTTCTATGGGGCAATAATCAACGGTGCTGAGCATTTTATATGGCACAGCTTTCTATGGAGCATCTATGGGGCAATAATCAACGGTATGGAGCATTATATGTGGCACAGCTTTCTATGGAGCATCTATGTTACCACCCTATGTTATCCATCTATGTTATCCCCCCTATGTTACCCTTGTGCCTGTCTCCCCTAGCCCCCTTGTGCCCTCTCCCCTGCCCCCTCGTCACCATTTGCTCATGTCTTTCTCACTGCCCCTGTATGGAGGGGCTGCATTACACTATGAGGGGGGCTGCGTTGTATTCTATGGGGGTTACATTGAGTTGTATGGCAGGGCTGCAGGGGGGGTCCCATTTGGAAGTTCGCACCAGGGCCCATAACTTTGTAGTTACGCCACTGCTGTTTGGAGATATGGACACTGGACATTTCTGGCACCCCAACTGATCACAATAACGGGGCGCCCATAAAATCTCATTGCCCCATGAAATGAGCAGAGCAGTTGATTGGGCATGCATGCAGCTGCTCGATGGTAAAGGCCAGCTTACACGGCAGATTTTCGAGCAGAATTTGGTGTGGGCCTTTTCTCTGCACGGCTGCAGCTAAAACCTGCCATTCCACAATCCTCTTTGCTGTCTTCCTTAGAGATGAATGGGGGCAAGAAGATATTGGAAGGAATGATGGCATACCTGTCCTCGTGAAAATTCTGCTTGAAGATCCGCCATGTGAACTGATCCTAACAATTATTTCATATCTTGTGTATAGGAGATAAGTATTATAAGTACTAGAATATCCCCTTGAAGACAGGCAACTGTACGTTATTGCAGGCAAGCAGACAGGCAGCAGTTCGTAGGGTAGAACTTTTTAATAAGCAGGCAGGCCTCCAACTTCACACTGTATGAGCAGGCAGGGAGCACAAGAAGAGTAGCGGGCAAATGGGAGGTCAGAAGAGTGCGTGCACCTCCATGGAATAGTAATCAGCTGGGTAAGTATAATAATATTGAGGAGGGACAAATAAAAACATCTACTTATAGTAAACCAACTGATTCAAACAGTTACATTTCCATGGACAGCTGTCATTTACCCAGCTGGTTGATTAATGTTTTTCGGAGCCAGTATAATGAGATCCCATAGAAACTGTTCTAGCCCAAAAAGCTTTGATATGGAAGCCAATTCGCTTACAAGCACATTTTTAAATAAAGGATAAAATCATAAACTCCTTTAAGGAGCCAGAAATAATGTAAAACAGATTCCCACGCCAGAGCTTCTCTTGAATACAAAAAATAAAGGGCAAACAGCAAATAAAGACATTGTTACCATCCCCATCATTACCCAGTACAACTCAAACGTACATATATTAAAAAAATTGTTAAAAAACACTGGAACATTCTGAAAGATGATAAAATTATTGGGGACAAATTATCCAATCATCCTAGATTTATTTTTTTTTAAAAAGCCAAGAACTTAGGGAATATAATCGCTGTTACGGTACGTGATCCTCCTGCACAGAAAAAAAAAATCGGGTACTTTAAACAAGATCTAAAAGGTTTTTTTCCATGGAAAAAATGCAAGATGTGCAAAACACTAAGGATAAATTAAAAAAATCTGTGATTACTAAAGGAGACACAGAATTTCAAATCTCAGATTTTATTACGTGTGCGTCCCAAGTACTGCAGTGCGCAGGTGCCGGGGCTCTCTGACCTTTCCTGGCGCCTGCGCACTGCAGTACTTTGCTCTGCCCTCATCAGGGCAGACAAAGTACGCCTGCGCCAGAGCCGCTGCAAGAAGACAAGAAGAGGACGTCATCCAATGAAGATAGGAGGCGCTGGACCGCGATGCCCATCGGACCGGACCACAGCGGGACCGCCCCTGGGTGAGTATAATCTAACCTTTATTTCTCATGTTTCAGGTTACATCGGGGGCTTATCTACAGCATTACAGAATGCTGTAGATAAGCCCCTGATGACAGTGGGCTTAGCTCAGATACGATTTTTGGGGTGACAGACTCCCTTAATAAAGAGATCAAACTCTTTGCCTTTTTAATGACTGACATTTCAATCAAACCTTGATGCATATTTAACCCCTTAACGACCACCGATACGCCTTTAATGGCAGCAGTTAAGGGTACTTATTCCTCAGCGCCGCTTTTTAATGGCGCTGACAAATAAGGTTATAGCGCCCCCCAGTGTTGTAAATTCTCCAGGGTCTTGGCTACAGGGGGTAGCTGAGACCCCGGAGAACATGATTCGGGTTGTTTTTTACCGACCCCAGTGTTTTGCGATCACCGTTATTCACGGAATAACAGCGACTGCAAAAAAAAGTCTGATTTCCCATTAAATTTCTTTCTCCTCTAATATGATCTAGCACATCAGAGGAGAGAGAAATGGGGTCCTCTGAGCCCTCCTGGTACCTGTGGTGTACCCGGATCCTCCTGCATCCCCCTGTCCTGTCCCTTGGCCATCGGCATCTTCTTCTGGGAAGAGAATAGCTGGTGCATGCGCAGTGCACCCACCTAGATCTGCCGGCCTGTACCCAGCAACATTAGGACATTTTTCCTATTGGTTCATTTTGATCACTGTGATAGACACTATCTTGTAAATCAAGCGCTCCTTTTAACGGCAGCAGTTAAGGGTACTTATTCCTCAGCGCCGCTTTTTAATGGCGCTGAGATATAAGGTTATAGCGCCCCCCAGTGTTGTAAATTCTCCAGGGTCTTGGCTACAGGGGGTAGCTGAGACCCCGGAGAACATGATCTGGGTCGGTTTTTACCGACCCCAGTGTTGCAATCACCATTATTCACAGAATAACAGCGACTGCAAAAAAAGTCTGATTTCCCATTTAATTTATTTCTCCTCTAATATGATATAGCACATCAGAGGAGAGAGAAATGGGGTCATCCGAGCCCTCCCGGTACCTCTGGTGTACCTGGATCCTCCTGCATCGCCCTGTCCTGTCCCTCGGCAGTCGGCATCTTCCGGGAAGAAAATGGCAGGTGCATGTGCAGTGCGTCCACCTAGATCTGTAGGCCTGTACCCAACGACATTAGGAAATTTTTATTATTGGTTCATTTTGATCACTGTGATAGACACTATCACAGTGATCAAAATAAAAAAAATTGTAAATCAAACGCTCCTTTATCACCCCATTAATTAGGTAAAAATAATAAAATTAAAAAAAGGATTTTTTCCATTAGGGTTAGGGCTAGGGCTAGGGTTAGGGTTGGGGATAGAGCTAGAGTTAGGGTGTCAGGACTCTGAACATTTTTTACCTTTTGTGCATTACTGCCCTTTTCCAAGATGGCATCTTTGGTCTCATGTGCACTGTGTCTTCCTGCTATAAAACTCCACCCCAGCCTTCAGTCTGTGCTAGAGTATTCTGCCTTGCATCCAGCTCCTGACCTCTGATTACTCCCTGGCTATACACCTGCTCCTGTGAACCTGTGTGGTGATCCTGCTACTCTGCTCTGAGTTCCTGCTGCATACACAAGTTTCCAGTAATCCTCCTTCATCTGCTGTTCGTGTTTACTTCCATCTGCATTTGCTGGACATGTAAGCTGTTTCTGCTTTGCAATAACCTGAGACTATTAACCAGGCCTCCCTGGTTGAGCTAAGATATGATTTGAACTGCCTAATAAGCATATATATCTGTGCCTGGACTAAGACAAGGATTTATTCGTGTCAAGTATCCTCAAGAAAAACTGTGCTTCATAGACTTTCTGCTTGATTGCATTTTCCTCTGAAGTTTCCTATAGACTGCTAAGCTGCGTTTATTATTTGCACCAAGTGTTGTGGACTTGAGTTTCTCTCTGCACCTGTTTGAATCACCGTGTGATAATATAGATTTTACCACTTATAAAACTGTGTCCTGTAGTTGTCTTGTTCCATGCAAAGAGTCTCCTGAGTTATCCCCTATAATTATTACATAGGGTTGGGCTAGGGTTAGGGTTGGGCTAGGGTTAGGGTTGTGGCTAGGGTTAGGGTTCAGGCTAAAGCTAGGATTAGGGTAGGGCTAAGGTTAGGGTTGGGTTAGGGATAGAGTTGGGGCTAGGGTTGTGTTGGGGTTAGGGTTGTGGTTAGGGTTATGGCTGTGGTTATGGTTGGGATTATGGTTAGGGTTGGGATTAGGTTTAGGGGTGTGTTAGGGTTGGGGTTAGTGTTATGGTTAGGGTTGGAATTAGGGTTAGGGGTGTGTTGGGGGTTAAGGTTGTTGTTAGAGTTATGGTTAGGGTTGGGATTAGGGTTATGGGCATGTTGGGTTAGGGTTGGAGTTAGAATTGGGGGGGTTCCACTGTTTAGGTACATCAGGGGGTCTCCAAACGTGACATGGCGTCCACCATTGATTCCAGCCAATTTTGCATTTAAAAATTCAAACGGTGCTCCCTCCCTTCTGAGCCCTGCCATGCGCCCAAACAGTGGCCTTCCCCTACATACAGGGTATCAGTGTACTCAGGAGAAATTGCACAACAAATTTTGTGGTCCATTTTATCCTGATACCCTTGTGAAAATAAAAAAATTGGTCCCATGTAAGTTATTTGTGAAAAAAAAGAAATGTTCAATTTTTCCTTCCACATTGCTTTAGTTCTCGTGAAGCACCTGAAGGGTTAATAAACTTCTTGAATGTGGTTTTGCGCACCTTGAGGGTTGAAGTTTTTATAATGGTGTCACTTTTGGGTATTTTCTATTACAATGACCCCTCAAACTCGCTTCAAATGTGAGGTGGTTCCTCAAAAAATGGTTTTGTAAATGTTGTTGGAAAAATTAGACATCGCTGGTCAACTTTTACCCCTTATAATGTCCTAACAAAAAAAATGTTTTCAAAATTGTGCTGATGTAAAGTTGACATGTAGGAAATGTTATTTATTATTATTTACTATTTTGTGTGTCACCACTCTCTGATTTAAGGGTACAAAAATTAAAATTTTGGCAAAATTTTCAAACTTTTTGCCAAGTTTCAGCTTTTTCATAAATAAACGCAAGTTATAGCATATACATTTTAGTGACAGTGGTCAGAATTGTAAAAATTGGCTTGCTCATTAAGTACCAAATTGACTCTATCACTAAGGGGTTAAACAACGTAGATGACTCTTTAAGAAGGAAAGCGACAGATTTTCAAAACGCATTGGATTTTGGTCTTAACTGCTCACCATACTTGGCAGAGTAACTATCACATGATCCCAAGCATCACGTGAGTGAAGACATCATGCAGGTCCTGTAAGTACCCAAGCATACACACATGTACTGCCGGACTCTGTTTATGAGTGCTTGTCACCGGCCAGGACAGCGCTCCTACTCTCCACAGCTTCCACAGCTTATAGCATGACTGCCAGACTGCTATTCCTCGTATCTGGGAAGTATAGTGAACAAACCAACACCTGAGAATGCACCAAAGAACCCTAAGGAAGCACAGACTCTCATACAGCAACTTCAGGCAACCCCTGATTGCTTCAAGTATATTGTAGTGTGCCCCATAGGTTTACTATCAATCTGCTCTCAAACCTCGGTGCCAGTATTTGATACAGCATCTGACATACTGTACTAACCCTTTCTCTATCTGTCCTTTTTTAATTTTCACCACCATGCACATTTAACCGTAGCGCAAACTATCCTTATTTTGTATTCTTATATTCATGTAAAGTTGTCTTTTTAATGTGACCTGTTTGGTTTATGTGATTGGCTGCAGTTTTCCTGTTTTCAGGGGTTGACATGGTTTTGGGAGGAGTGAGTGGGCACTAGGAGATAGTCCTTGCTTTTCAATTAGTCGAAGTTCAGCTGTAGAGAAGATCTGACTCAATGGAAGGTGGAAGAGTCCTTATTTTTTACATGACGATACATTCATGCAGTATGTAAAACACAGAAATAAGAAAATATGAATAGGACTTTGTATCTGATAATATAAAAATAATAATTGTATTAAGGAGATGTTGCTCCAGTGACACTGACACAACATGCCCATTTAAAATGATTTATTTTTCTGTTCTACTCTTTTTTGTTCAGTGGTCATTATCAGAGTATGACAGTTGACTTGTAAAGCGAACCATACAAAATTTTACGCTGCGCCGACCACAACAAAATGCAACATGTTGCGTTCGATGCAGCTCAGCGCATCAAAGCTATGCTTGCGGAGGCATCCACATACATCCGCATGGCCTGCATACCCAATGTTAAAGATAGGGTACGCAGGACACATGCAGACGTAGGGGGAGCTGAAGGAAGAGGTTCGGCAGTGAGCGGGACTTAACGGAGGAAGAAGGCTTTCATCCGCAGCCCTGCCAAACGCAAGTCTGAAACCAGCCTAAGCTTTCAAAAAACACTGCACAAATACGCAGGAATGGCAGACCACAGAAATCATCAAGTCTGTTACTATTTAATGCTGCCCTCATAGATGACAACATGATGGACCTGAAGGGTTAATGCAAATGAAATTGCTGTCCGAACTCCACATTACTCAGTCAAGTGCACCATAACTTGTGCATGTTTATTTCAATGAGGACACGGTTACACATTCAGTAGTTGGTAAGTATTTTACATCAAGATTTGTAAGTGAAAATCAGAAGTGGAACAATCAGAGGAAAAGTATAAGAAAAACATTTGCACCAATTCGGAACTTTTCACCTATTCCTGGTTTTGTGTTGCAAATAATGATGCAAGATACTGGCCAAATACTGAACAAGTGAACATGGCCTATGGAGAAAGAAATGAGAAGGAAGGCTCATCTGCTGTGTGATGAAAGGATTGGACATGTTAAATCCAACATGCCCCATATACCTACCAGATATCTGCAATTGTAGGAAAAGAGGACTCCTGCACATAAAATATTAGTCTGATTGATATCATAAGATATTCTATCCTTGCACTTTCAGCATTTTGCATCTGCGTAAATCCTGCTCAAAGCTTCTAATACAATGGCAGATGCTTCATGTTTTCATACTAATCTCACAATTTTGTAAAAATAGAAAGTTTGATAAAAATCTTAAATATAGGTAATGTACTACTAACATAGGAGTCCCTTGTAATGCTTCCCTTTCATTGAATTTGGGCTATAATATCTATAGACAGGTATAAACAGTGACTTTTAAGTGGTTTGTGTATTCATTGCACTTCACACACTTCATCACAATCTCACAATGATACAGCTCTGGCACCCACGTGTCTCTCCTTGGCATTCCCAGCAATCCGATGTAACAGGCCAAATTAACCCCTGTCCAGATTAAACCTGGGTATAGTTTGGCCCAGGCCAAAGTATACCCTGGGAGATGCAATGTCCTAGGCCAAACTATAACAGGGGGTACAAAATAGCCTATGCCAAACTATACTCCTTCAATATAACCCTCTAATTTATCAGACTGTGAATTAGATAGATTTTAAATGCCATTTTTTAATAACTTAAAACTGACTTCCACATAGTGGGAAGATATTTGTGTAGTTAATCAATACAAATTGATCTTACAATACAACATGACTGGTAATGAACAACAGTCATTACATCTGAGATTAGACTCTTGTCCATTAAAAATATGTGCTTTTACCTTTAAATGCAATTGTAACTTGATCTTATCACGTTATTGGTTTGTCTTTAATTGTCTTTGATTGGTTGAAAAGTGTGCAGATCTCTTTCTATCATATCATTCAGTCACACAGCTACTTTTAATATGTAACTACTGAAAAGTGTGGTAGGATTCTTTACCTCATTATATCTTTGTGGAAGTTTAATAATTTTACTTATTGAAGTTGTTCTAAATCAAGTAATAAAAGTACATGTGTTTAGAACTTTAACCCCTTCACCCCCCAAACCTGTTTTCACCTTCATTACCAGGCCTGTTTTCACCTTCATGAACTGGCCAAATTTTACAATTCTGACCAGTGTCACTTTTAATAACTCAGGAACGCTACAACGAATCCCCAAGATTCTGAGAATGGCTTTTTGTGATATGTTGTACTTCATGAAAGTGCTAAAATTTGTTTGATATGACTTACGTTTATTTGTGAAAAAAATAAAAAATTTTGAAAATTTTTCAAGTTTCAAACTTTAACCCCTTCACCCCCAAGGGTGATTTGCACGTTAATGACCGGGCCAATTTTTACAATTCTGACCACTGTCCCTTTATGAGGTTATAACTCTGGAACGCTTCAACGGATCTTGGCGATTCTGACATTGTTTTCTCGTGACATATCGTACTTCATGATAGTGGTAAAATTTCTTCGATATAAGTTGCGTTTATTTGTGAAAAAAACGAATATTTGGCGAAAATTTTGAAAATTTCGCAATTTTCCAACTTTTAATTTTTATGCCCTTAAATCACAGACATATGTCACGCAAAATACTTAATAAGTAACATTTACCACATGTCTACTTTACATCAGCACAATTTTGGAACCAAAATTTTTTTTTGTGACGGAGTTATAAGGGTTAAAAGTTGACCAGAAATTTCTCATTTTTACAACACCATTTTTTTTTAGGGACCACATCTCATTTGAAGTCATTTTGAGGGGTCTATATGATAGAAAATACCCAAGTGTGACACCATTCTAAAAACTGCACCCCTCAAGGTACTCAAAACCACTTTCAAGAAGTTTATTAACCCTTCAGGTGTTTCACAGGAATTTTTGGAATGTTTAAATAAAAATGAACATTTAACTTTTTTTCACACAAAATGTATTTCAGATCCAATTTGTTTTATTTTACCAAGGGTAACAGGAGAAAATAGACCCCAAAATTTGTTGTACAATTTGTCCTGAGTATGCTGATACCCCATATGTGGGGGTAATCCACTGTTTGGGCGCATGGCAGAGCTCGGAAGGAAAGGAGCGCCATTTGACTTTTCAATGCAAAATTGACTGGAATTGAGATGGGACGCCATGTTGCATTTGGAGAGCCCCTGATGTGCCTAAACATTGAAACCCCCCACAAGTGACACCATTTTGGAAAGTAGACCCCCTAAGGAACTTATCTAGATGTGTGGTGAGCACTTTGACCCAACAAGTGCTTCACAGAAGTTTATAATGCAGAGCGGTAAAAATAAAAAATCATATTTTTTCACAAAAATGATATTTTCGCCCCCAATTTTTTATTTTTCCAAGGGTAAGAGAAGAAATTGGACCCCAAAAATTGTTGTGCAATTTGTCCTGAGTACGCTGATACCCCATATGTGGGTGTAAACCATTGTTTGGGCGCAGGGCAGAGCTCGGAAGGGAAGGAGCGCCATTTGACTTTTCAATGCAAAATTGACAGGAATTGAGATGGGACGCCATGTTGCATTTGGAGAGCCCCTGATGTGCCTAAACATTGAAACCCCCCACAAGTGACACCATTTTGGAAAGTAGACCCCCTAAGGAACTTATCTAGATGTGTGGTGAGCACTTTGACCCAACAAGTGCTTCACAGAAGTTTATAATGCAGAGCCGTAAAAATAAAAAATCATATTTTTTCACAAAAATGATTTTTCGCCCCCAATTTTTTATTTTCCCAAGGGTAAGAGAAGAAATTGGACCCCAAAAATTGTTGTGCAATTTGTCCTGAGTACGCTGATACCCCATATGTGGGTGTAAACCATTGTTTGGGCGCAGAGCAGAGCTCGGAAGGGAAGGAGCGCCATTTGACTTTTCAATGCAAAATTGACTGGAATTGAGATGGGATGTCATGTTGCGTTTGGAGAGCTCCTGATGTGCCTAAACATTGAAACCCCCCACAAGTGACACCATTTTGGAAACTAGACCCCCCAAGGAACTTATCTAGATGTGTTGTGAGAACTTTGAACCCCCAAGTGTTTCACTACAGTTTATAACGCAGAGCCGTGAAAATAAATTCTTTTTTTTTTTCACAAAAATTATTTTTTAGCCCCCAGTTTTGTATTTTCACAAGGGTAACAGGATAAATTGGACCCCAAAATTTGTTGTCCAATTTGTCCTGAGTATGCTGATACCCGATATGTGGGGGAGAACCACTGTTTGGGCACATGACAGAGCTCGGAAGGGAAGGAGCGCCATTTGGAATGCAGACTTAAATGCATTGGTCTGCAGGCGTCACGTTGCATTTGCAGAGCCCCTGATGTACCCAAACAGTACAAACCCCCCACAAGTGACCCCATATTGGAAACTAGACCCCCCAAGGAACTTATCTAGATGTGTTGTGAGAACTTTGAACCCCCAAGTGTTTCACTACAGTTTATAACGCAGAGCCGTGAAAATAAAAATTCTTTTTTTTTTTCACAAAAATGATTTTTTTAGCCCCCAGTTTTGTATTTTCACAAGGGTATCAGGATAAATTGGACCCAAAAAGTTGTTGTCTAATTTGTCCTGAGTATGCTGATACCCCATATGTGGGGGGGAACCACTGTTTGGGCGCATGACAGAGCTCGGAAGGGAAGGAGCGCCATTTGGAATGCAGACTTAAATGGATTGGTCTGCAGGCGTCACGTTGCATTTGCAGAGCCCCTGATGTACGCAAGCAGTACAAACCCCCCACAAGTGACCCCATATCGGAAATTAGACCCCCCAAGGAACTTATCTAGATGTGTTGTGAGAACTTTGAACCCCCAAGTGTTTCACTACAGTTTACAACGCAGAGCCGTGAAAATAAAAAATCCTTTTTTTCCCACAAAACTTATTTTTTGGCCCCCAGTTTTGTATTTTCCCAAGGGTAGCAGGAGAAATTGGACCCCAAAAGATGATGTCCAATTTGTCCTGAGTACGCTGATACCCCATATGTTGGGGTAAACTACCCTGTTTGGGCACACGGGAGAGCTCGGAAGGGAAGGAGCACTGTTTTCCTTTTTCAACGCAGAATTGGCTGGAATTCAGATCGGATGCCATATCCCATTTGGAAAGCCCCTGATGTGCCCGAACAGTGGAAACCCCCCAATTATAACTGAAACCCTAATCCAAACACACCCCTTACCCTAATCCCAACATTAACCCTAACCACTCCTCTAACCCAGACACACCCAACCCTATTCCCAACTGTAAATGTAATCCAAACCCTAACCCTATCTTTAGCCCCAACCCTAACTGTAGCCCCAACCCTAGCCCCAACCCTAGCCCTAACCCTAGCAATAACCCTAGCCCTAACTCTAGTCCTAACTCTAGCCCTAACCCTAACCCTAATGGGAAAATGGAAATAAATACATTTTTTAATTTTTTTATTTTTCCCTAACTAAGGGGGTGATGAAGGGGGGTTTGATTTACTTTTATAGCGGGTTTTTTAGCGGATGTTTATGATTGGCAGCCGTCACACACTGAAAGACGCTTTTCATTGCAAAAAATATTTTTTGCGTTACCACATTTTGAGAGCTGTAATTTTTCCATATTTGAGTCCACAGAGTCATGTGAGATCTTGTTTTTTGCGGGATGCATTGACGTTTTTATTGGTAACATTTTCGGACACGTGACATTTTTTGATCGCTTTTTATTCCGATTTTTGTGAGGCAGAGTGATCAAAAACCAGCTATTCATGAATTTCTTTTTGGGGAGGCGTTTATACCGTTCCGCGTTTGGTAAAATTGATAAAGCCGTTTTATTCGTCGGGTCAGTACGATTACAGCGATATCTCCTTTATATCATTTTTTTAATGTTTTGGCGCTTTTATACGATAAAAACTATTTTATAGAAAAAATAATTATTTTGGTATCGCTTTATTCTCAGGACTATAACTTTTTTATTTTTTTGCTGATGATGCTGTATGGCGGCTCGTTTTTTGCGGGACAAGATGACGTTTTCAGCGGTACCATGGTTATTTATATCAGTCTTTTTGATCGCGTGTTATTCCACTTTTTGTTCGGCAGTATGATAACAAAGCGTTGTTTTTTGCCTCGTTTTTTTTTTTTTTTTCTTACGGTGTTTACTGAAGGGGTTAACTAGTGGGCCAGTTTTATAGGTCGGGTCGTTACGGACGCGGCGATACTAAATATGTGTACTTTTATTGTTTTTTTTATTTTATTTAGAGAAAGAAATGTATTTATGGGAATAATATATATTTTTTTTTCATTATTTTGGAATATTTTTTTATTTTTTTTTTTTTTTACACATTTGGAAAATTTTTTTTTTACTTTTTTACTTTGCCCCAGGGGGGGACAATACAGATCGGTGATCTGTCAGTTTGCATAGCACTCTGACAGATCACCGATCTGCGAGAAGTGCAGGCTGCTTCACAGTGTCTGCTCTGAGCAGGCTTCTGTGAAGCCACCTCCCTCCCTGCAGGACCCGGATCCGCGGCCATCTTGGATCCGGGTCTGGAGCAGGCAGGGAGGGAGGTAAGACCCTCGCAGCAACGCGATCACATCGCGTTGCTGCGGGGGGCTCAGGGAAGCCCGCAGGGAGCCCCCTCCCTGCGCGATGCTTCCCTGCACCGCCGGCACATCGCGATCATGTTTGATCGCGGTGTGCCGGGGGTTAATGTGTCGGGGGCGGTCCGTGACCGCTCCTGGCACATAGTGCCGGATGTCAGCTGCGATATGCAGCTGACACCCGGCCGCGATCGGCCGCGCTCCCCCCGTGAGCGCGGCCGATCGCGTATGACGTACTATTCCGTCCTTGGGAAGTAGGGCCCACCCCACATGGACGGAATAGTACGTCTAATGACAGAAAGGGGTTAAATTTGTATGCCCTTAAACCAGAAAGTTAGAGAGTTATGTCACACAAAATAGTTCATAAATAAGATGTCCTACATGTCTACTTTACATCAGCAAAACTTTTGGAACATAATTTTTTTGTTAAGAAGTTAGAAGAGTTAAAAGTTGACCAGCGATTTCTCATTTTCCAACAAATTTACAAAGCTATTGTTTTAGGAACCATGTCACATTTGAAGTGACTTCGAGGGGTGTATATATCAGAAAATATCCAAAACTTACAGCATTCTAAAAACTGCACCTCTCAAAGTCCTCAAAAACACATTCAGGAAGTTTATTAACCCTTCAGGTGCTTTACATGAATTAATGGAACATGGAAGTAAAAAAATGAACTTTTAACTTTTTTCACAAAACTGTTATTTAGACCCCAATTTTTTATTTTCACAAGGGTAGCAGGAGAAAATGGCCTCCAAAATTTGTTGCGTAATGTCTCCTGAGCACGCCAATAGACAATATGTGGGGGAAAACTGCTGTTTGGGCGCGCAGCAGGGCTTGGAATGGAAGTAGCACAGCTTGACACAGCTTCGAATGCAAAATTGGCTGGAAACGAGAGCAGACGCTATGTCACATTTGGAGAGCCCCTGATGTGCCTATACAGGTGAAACCCCCCACAATTGACCCCATTTTGGAAACCCCTCAAGGAACTTGTCTCGATGTGTGCCTTGAACCCATACGCGTTTCACAGAAATGTATAACATTGAGCTGTGAAAATAAAAAATTTAAATGTTACGTTTGGAGAGCCACTGATGTGAAAAAAACACAAGAGATGCCAATTTAGAAACTAGACCCCTCAAGGAATGTAACTAGATGTATGGTGAGCACCTTGAAGCCCAGGGTGCTTCACACAAGTACATAATATAGAGCCATGGGAATAAAAAAAATCATAGTTTTCCCACAAAAATGTATTTTTTTTACTTTAATAAGCGTAACAAGGGAAAATGGATGAGAAAAAATGTTGCTCAATTTCTCCAGATTACGCCAATACCCTCATGTTTGGAGGAAAACTACTGTTTGTCCACACGGCAGGGCTTGGAAGGGAAGGAGCACCGCTTGACTTTTTGATAAAATATGCTGGAATTAATAGAAGACGCTATGTCGCATTTTGAGAGTGTTTGATGAGTCTAAACTGTGGAAACTTGCCAGAAGTAACCCCATTGTGGAAACCAAACCCTTCAAGGAATGTATCTGGATGTGCGGTGAGCACCTTGATGCTTAACAGAAGTTTATAATGTTGAGCTTTGAAAATAAAAAATCTAATTTTTCCCACAAAAATGTTGTTTTAGCCCCAATTTTTTTATTTACACAAGGGTAACAGGAAAAATACAATTTGCTTTGCAATTTTTCCTGAGTACACTTATACCCGGTATGTGGTTGAAAACTACCTTTAAGGCACAGTGTAAAGCTCAGAAGGGATAAGCTCCAGCAATTTAGGAATATTTTTTTTGGGGGGATTTATGCCATTCCATGTTTGGTAGAATTGATAAGACAGATTTTTTCTTCTTGTCAGTACGAATACAGCTATACCACATTTTTATTTTTTATGTTTTGGCGCTTTTACACAACAAAAAATATGTTATAGAAGAAATAATTATTTTTGCATAGTTTTATTCCGAGAGTTATAACTTTTTTTATTTTTCCACTGATGGAGCTCAATGACAGCTCGCTTTTTTTACTTTTTTATGTTTTCAGTTATACAATTTTTATTTACATTCGTCCTTTTGATAGCTTTTTATTTCACTTTCTGTAAAGCAGTATGATGAAAAGAAGGTTTTTGCTTCTTTCTTTTTTTTAGTGTTCACTGAAAGGGTGAGCAAGAAGGATTCTTCTGTAGGTTAGATCTTTCCAGACTCGGCGATACCAAATATGTATACTTTTTTTTCATAAAAATGTTTATTTTTTGGCACAATATATTCTAATTTTTTTCACTATTTTGGGTTTTTTAAGAAAGCATTTTCACATTTTATTTTGTTTTTATCTTGTCCCACTATGTGTTAGGTGTCGAGTTCCTGCCACTGCACAAGGGGAATCTCGAACCACCTCCGCTGCGGTCTCCCATTTTTCTTCAGCCACAGTGGAGCCTGCTCAGCAGAGACATCAGCCCCAGCGTTTGGCTCAGACAGATACTGTGCATTTGGTTACAGCTGGTCTTCGAGGCTCAGCCTTTGTAACCAGCACTGTTCTGCGGCGAGCAGACGCTTCTGGTACTAACGCCTGCTTTTCCTCTACTGAGCATGCCCAAGGGACGACCTCTCATTGGAGGTCGGGGGTCACAGGCTCAGGTCCTGAAGCAGTTCCTATTGGATAATTAGGAAGGTCCTGGAGAGGATCCTCTATAAAAGGTTTGCATGGCCACACGGCCATGCGCTACTATCAACTTATGTTCATGAGTGTATGACTTTGTGGTCAGTGTCAGCATGTGCTCAGTGTCTGCTGTATAGCCACTAGGATTGCGGCACCTCCAGAGAGGAGTTTATTTGTCTGAATTTAAGGCTGGCATATAGCTACTAGAATTCTGGCACCTCCGGAGAGGAGTTTATGTGAATTTAGGGCTGACATATAGCCACTAGAATTCCGGCACCTCCAGAGAGGAGTTGTTTGAGTGCTGTTGCTGACTGTAAGACCACTGTATGCTACCTGCTCCATTAGTTAGCTGTGATCCTCTGTGAGGTTAACAGGGCACAGCGTTATCTTTAATACCAGCGACTCTGTGAAGTAACAGAGTTTGCTCCTATACAGACCGGGTGACGGAACCCGTGTCTATATAGGCATTGTACCGCCATACGCATACGGTATTATGCTGTTTCATCTCTTTAGAAGCCATTTATGCTTTCTACATTTCTACGCCATTTACTAGCAGCAGCTTCCACTCCTGCACGGTGGGCCCTGGGCTGCGAACGCACCTATATTATCTCTTTATTTACTCGGTGCATTCCGCCGGCCCTAACAGCATACTATCGGCAGGGTCTGGCTAGTAATGGTGGATGATCAGCGTCTACAACGGTACATCAAGCAGCTGGAGGGTAGGTTGGCGTCTCTTCAGTGCACAACCTCGGCTGTGGATGTCACCTCAGTCGCTGTTCAGGCTGCTAGTGTATCTGCAGCCAGTTTATCCACTGCCACCCTTGCTCAGACTTTATCCTGTCTCCCGTTACCAAACAAGTTTGCTGGTGACAGTAGGCTGTGTCGGTGATTTGTGAGTCAGTGTGTTATACATCTAGAGCTCCTGGCTGCACATTTTCCCTCAGAATGGGCTAAAGTGGGATTTATTTTGTCCCTTCTGTCGGGCAGGGCGTTGGAGTGCGCAACACCGCTATGGGAGCACGATGATTGTGTGGTGCAGAGTGCTCCGCGCTTCTTGGACTCTCAGAAACAGGTCTTTATGGGACCTCATGTCACCCATGATATGGTGCTCTAACTGCTGGCATTGACACAAGGCTCGTCCATGGTCAGCCAATTCGCCGTCCACTTCCGGACTTTGGCATCTGAGCTGGAGTGGCCGGATAAAGTCCTTATTCCGGTGTTTTGGAATGGACTGGCTGACCATGTGAAGAGCACCTTGGCCACCAGGGAAATTCCTGCCACACTGAAGGAGGTTATAACTATTTCCACCCGCATCGACCTTTGTTTTAATGAACGAAGGTTGGAGTGAACCCAGTGTAGGCAGAGGTTCCGGTTGGCTCCTACCTTCGCCACTCCTCTGGAATCTCCTGTTCAAGCGTCCGAGTCCCTTGAGGCCATGGAGGTATCTCAAGCAAGACCTAAGTCCCGAGCCGCTTGAATACCCGTGGTCTGTAATGTATGCCAGCAGATAGGACATTATGCCAAGAAATGTCCCCAGCGGTCGGGAAACGACCGCGTCTAGTAATAGTAGGAGGAGGTTTACTAGACACAGCGGCGTTTTCCTCCAAACTGTCCTTTAAGGGGACAATCACCTTTGGCCCTTCCACGCTTACAGTCAAGTTTTGTGTGGATTCTGGAGCTGAGGGCAATTTTATGTCCTCTGCCTTCGCCCAACGCCACGCAATACCCCTGGTGATGCTTGCCAAGCCAGTGACTGTACGAGTGGTGAATGGGTCGACGCTGCCCTCACAAATAACACATCAGACCATCCTATTTACATTTTCTATGTCTCCATCCCATCAGGAGATTATTTCCCTCCTTGTCATTCCCGAGGGAATAGACGAGATCCTGCTAGGGACACCCTTGTTACGTTATCACTTCCCTCATATAGAGTGGTCCTCAGGGCGAATTTTGGGATGGAGTAAATCTTATGAGGGCAGATGTCTAAGGGAGTGCATTCAGGTTGCTACTACTGAAGTACCAGCAGATCTTTCCTCTCTCCCCAAGCACTACTGGTCCTATGCGGATGTATTCTCCAAGAGGGCTGTTGAGACCCTCCCGCCCCACCACCCCTTTGACTGTCCTATTGACCTCTTGCCTGGTGCAGAGGCTCCTCGGGGTCAAGTCTATCCCCTGTCTCTTCCGGATACAAATGCGATGTCCCAATACATCCAAGAGAATCTGGCAAGAGGATTCATTAGGAAGTCAGTGTAACCTGCAGGGGCATGGTTCTTTTTTGTGCAGAAGAATGGAGAACTATGTCCATGCAATGATTACAGGGTTCTTAACGCCATCACCGTTTAGAATAAATACCCTCTGCCTCTGATATCAGAGCTATTTAACAGGTTGCGGGGAGCGAGGGTTTTAACTAAACTAGATCTGCGGGGTGCTTACAACCTGATTCGCATCCATGAGGGGGACGAATGGAAGATGGCATTTAACATCAGGGACGGGCACTATGAATTCCTGGTGCTGCCCTTCAGGCTCTGTAATGCCCCTGCTGTTTTCCAAGACTTTGTGAACGATATCTTCCGGGATATGCTCTCCACCTCGGTCGTAGTCTATCTGGATGATATTCTCATCTACTCTCCAGATATAGACTCCCACCAGAGAGATGTTCGCAAAGTCTTCGACCTCCTATGGGCAAACTCCTTCTACACCAAGTTGGAGAAGTGTGTGTTTGAGCCAGAGTCCTTGCCTTTCCTTGGCTATATCATCTCCGCCCAGGGATTGGCTATGGATCATGTCAAGCTGCAGGCTGTGATGGACTGGCAGGAACCCCATTCTCTCAAAGCGGTGCAGCGCTTTATGGGGTTCATTAATTACTATCGCCAGTTCATTCCCCACTTCTCAACTTTGGTAGCTCCCTTGGTTGCCCTCACCAAAAAGGGAGCAAATCCCAAATTGTGGTAGGAGGAGGTTTCAATTAAGTCACACTTCGCTAGCACTCCCATTTTACATCGCCCTGATGTTGATAAACCTTTTATTATGGAGGTGGATGCCTCTTGCGTCGGTGCTGGGGCAGTCCTCTTCTAGAAGGATGCTCAAGGTTGGAAGCATCCTTGCTTCTTCTTCTCCAAGACCTTCACACCAGCGAAGAGGAATTATTCCATTGGGGACAGGGAGTTGCTAGCCATAAAGTTGGCTTTCTTGGAGTGGAGACACCTCCTGGAGGGGGCTCGCTTTCCCTTCCAAGTTTACACCGACCACAAGAATTTGGTCTATATACAGACTGCCCAGCGGCTAAATTCTCGCCAGGCCAGATGGTCCCTGTTCTTCTCCCGGTTCCATTTCACCCTCCATTTTCTCTCCGGGGAGAAGAACATTTGTGCCGAAGCTCTATCCCGCTCTGTAGTGTCATCAGAGGAGGAGGAGGAATCTCGGCTTATTGTCCCTTCTGTGAGCCTGAGGACAATGGCTCCGGTTTTGCTAGAGTCTGTGCCCCCGGGCAAGACTTTTGTGCCATCAAATTTGCGACCAGAGTTTCTCTCTTGGGCTCACACGTCCAGGGTGGGTGGACACTTTGGGACCAAAAGGACATTTGAGCTTCTGACGAGGACATACTAGTGGCTGCACATGGCCCGTGACGTTGGAGACTATATTCGGGAGTGTGCCTCCTGCGCTCAGAATAAGTCTCTTCAACAACGGCCAGCTGGGTTACTTTACCCCCTGCCGGTGGCAGACAGGCCCTGGGAGATGGTCAGGATGGACTTTGTGGTGGGCTTACCCAAGTCCCGTGGCTGCACCATCATTTGGGTAATCACCGATCATTTTTCTAAAATGGTGCACTTGGTGCCTCTTCCAAGGTTACCTTCTGCACGGGCCTTGGCAGCGTTGTTTATTAAACACATTTTCAGCCTACACGGTATGCCGGACAAAATTGTCAGTGACCGGGGTCCGCAGTTTGCATCTCGGTTCTGGAGAGAGGTCTGTTGTCTACTCAGCATCGAGCTGAATCTCTCTTCAGCATACCATCTCAAGACGCATGGGTTGGTAGAGCGGGCCAACCAGACCTTGGTCACATATCTGCGACATTTTGTTTCTGCTATGCAGGATGACTGGGCATCCTTGCTACCGTGGTGGAGTTTGCGCTAAACAACACTGTAGCTGACTCCACTGGACAGACCCCATTCCTTCTTAACTACAGCCAGCATCCGCAGGTTCTTGTGCCTATGCCCATGTCTTCCGCTGATTCCAGGGTGGCAGACTGGGCTGTGGTGGCACGTGACATTTGGGACCACAATCAGGATGCCATCCGGGCTTCCAAGGAGAGAATGAGGTCCTCCACTGATGCACATTGGTGCCCCGCTCTGACCTTTGCTCCTGGCGACTGAGTGTGGCTCTCTGCCCGTAACATCAGGCTGCGAGTTGAGTCCACTAAGTTTGCACCTCACTACTTGGGTCCCTTCAAGGTCCTGGAACAGGTTAACCCTGTGGTATACTGTCTGGCCCTTCCTCCATGCCTAGGTATCACTGACACTTTTCATGTGTTTCTAAAGCCCGTTTACATGTCCCGGTTTTCTGAGTCATCTGCCGGGACATCGGGTTCATCTAGGGATGATTATGAGGTGAACGCTATTTTGTGATGTAAGGTGGTACGCGGCAAAAAACTTTATTTGGTGGATTGGAAGGATTATAGCCCAGGTCCTGGGAGCCTGCTGAGCAAATTTGGGCTCCGCAGCTCATTGCTGCCTTCGAATGTAGTCAGGCCCAAGGAGGGGGGCCCTAGGAGAGGGGGTAATGTTAGATGTCGAATTCCTGCTGCTACACCGGGGGAATCTCGAACCACCTCCGCTGCGGTCTCCCATTCTTCTTCAGCCGCAGTGGAGCCTGCTCAGCAGAGACATTGGTCCCAGCGTCTGGCTCAGACAGATACTGTGCGCTTGGTTACAGCTGGTCTTCCAGGCTCAGCCTTTGTAACCAGCACTGTTCTGCAGCGAGCAGACACTTCTGGGACTAAGTCCTGCTTTTCCTCTACTGAGCATGCCCAAGGGACGACCTCTCATTGGAGGTTGGGGGTCACATGCTCAGGTCCTGGAGCAGTTCCTATTGGACCATTAGGAAGGTCCTGTAGAGCTTCCTCTATAAAAGGTTCGCATGGCCGCATGGCCATGCGCTACTATCAACTTATGTTCATGAGTGTATGAGCTTAGCTACTTTGTGGTCAGTGTCAGCATGTGCTCAGGGTCAGCTGTATAGCCACTAGAATTCCGGCATTTCAGGAGAGGAGTTTGTTTGTCTGAATTTAGGGCTGGCATATAGCTACTAGAATTCCGGCACCTTCGGAGCGGAGTTTGTTTGTGTGAATTTAGGGCTGACATATAGCCACTAGAATTCCGGCACCTCTGGAGAGGAGTTGTTTGAGTGCTGTTGCTGACTGTAAGACCACTGTACGCTACCTGCTCCGTTAGTTAGTTGTGATCCTCTGTGAGGTTAACAGGGCACAGTGTTATCTTTAATACCGGCGACTCTGTGAAGTAACAGAGTTTGCTCCTATACAGACCGGGTGATGGAACCCATGTCTATTCAGGCGTTGTACCGCCATATAGTGCTGCCATTTACTAGCAGCAGCTTCCACTCCTGCACGGTGGACCCCGGACTGCGAACGCACCTACGGTATATTATCTCTATATTTACTCGGTGCATTCCGCCAGCCCTAAGGGTATGTGCACACGTCAGGATTTCTTGCAGAAATTTCCTGAAGAAAACCAGAAATTTTCTGCAAGAAATCCGCATTTTTTTTTTTGCGTTTTTTTCCCATTTTTTTTGCGGTTTTTTTAGCATTTTGCAAGCGAAATTAGCTTGCAGAATGCTAAAGTTTTCCAAGCGATCTGTAGCATCACTTGGAAAACTGACTGACAGGTTGGTCACACTTGTCAAACATAGTGTTTGACAAGTGTGACCAACTTTTTACTATAGATGCTGCTTATGCAGCATCAATAGTAAAAAGATATAATGTTAAAAATAATAAAAAAATGGTTATACTCACCCTCTGCAGACAGCCGATCTCCTCAGCGGCGTCCGTTCCTATAGATGGTGTGGTGCAGGACTTTCGATGACGTCACGGTCACGTGACTGCGACGTCATCGCAGGTCCTTCACCACACCATCTATAGGAACGGAAGCGGCAGCATGCACCGCTGAGAGGCGGGAAGACTCCGGGGGCCATCGAAGGTGAGTATATGACTATTTTTTATTTTAATTCTTTTTTTTTTTACCAATTATACGGTGCCCAGTCCGTGGAGGAGAGTCTCCTCTCCTCCACCCTGGGTACCAACCGCACATGATCTGCTTACTTCCCGCATGGTGGGCACAGCCACATGTGGAAAGTAAGCAGATCAATGCATTCCTAGGTGTGTGGAATCCCCGCAATTCCGCAAACTTAATGAACATGTTGCTTTTTTTTCCGCGATGCGATTTTTTCGCGGAAAAAAATGCAACATTTGCACAAGAAATGCGGAATACACTTAAAATAATGGGAGGCATATGTAAACGTTTTTTTCGCGTTTTTATCACGTTTTTATAGCGAAAAAACACGAAAAAAACCGCGAAAAATACTGAACGTGTGCACATGGCCTAACACTATTGGACTTTGACTTTCACAGCTCTGATCGCTGTTATAAGACGCTATGCTTTACAACTTGTCAGTGCTGCAGACATAAGTTAGTTACTAATTACCTTGCTAGAGCCTGGTGACCCGGATATCAAGATGACATCACGGGGCTGCCAATCAGATGGCAGAGAGAGTTCTCTCCCTCTGCCTACCTTCTAAATGCTGCAATCGATATCATACTGTGGGGGAAATAAGTATTTGATCCCTAGCTGAATTTGTAAACTTGCCCAGTGACAAAGATATGAACAGTCTATAATTTTAAGGGTAGGTTAATTTTAACATTGAGAGATAGAATATCAAAAATAAAATCCTGAAAATCACATTGTATAAATTATATAAATGTATTTGCACCCATGAAGTCTGATTCTCACTCTCTGATGTAGAACCGCTTACAATGTTCAAAAGTAGTTACAGGGACTATCAATGTCAATTTCCCCCAAAGGGGATTTCTTTTTGTAAGCTGTCACTCCCTTGTAAGGATATGGACATATTGCCTGCATTTCAACCTGGGAGAGCAAGCTTTATTGTAATGTGAGTTGTGATTTGTGTTAGCAATGCTAATAATATGTGTGGTTTAACAATGGAAAAAGCAAGAGTTAATGGTTGGGACTAGATCAGAGTGTGAGGTGCTAAGCTGAAGGGAAGAGACAGTTTCCTGATGAGGTATCAAATAGAGCCCAGAGTGCATAGAGAAGAGATCTGAGGTCTAATGTGAGCAGTGCCACATTTTTTAGGGTGTCCCTAGTAGTGAGAGGAGACCAGGAGAAAGAGATAGCGTGTTCCAGAGCAGAATTGATTGATGAAGAGTGACTGAGAGAGAGTGATTTACTGGAGATGGGTCCTTGAAGAGCACACCTATCAGTACAGCCCAGAGTTTAAAACTCTTAACGGTAACAGGCTTAAACAGGAAGGAGTACATGAGACAAAGAGAGTACCCCAGGCACAGTTTCAGAGCATCAGGGAGCGAGAAGATAAGCATCGGCCATACTGGAACCATAGTTCCTCACAGGGGAAAGAAGAAGCAGAACCGCAGGTAGAGTAAAGGACTGTTGCTAGCCCAACTGTAAAGTTGAGCTGGGTTGTAGTGAAGTAGTGAGGAATAAAGAATAAAGAAGACAAGTAAAGAGAGAAAATAGAAAGAGAGTGAATTTGTGTAAGGAAAATGTTACGTATTATGAAGGAAATATTTGAGAAGATATGTGCCCACTATCTACTGTATATAACCCACCCCAAGTTAATGTTCAGTAAAAGGTTTATTTTTAACACATCGTCTCCTTCATTGAATATTCAAGCATTTAGTTCTGGCCAACTAGCAATATCAGTTAAATGCAGCCTGCAAGGGCTTAGTGCCCCCAAAGCACAAGTCCACACACCCAGCCAGGACTCTCATTTTCATGTAACATGCCAGGGAGTACGAAATTATTACCACGCGCATGGCTAGCGCACGGCACCAAGTTACACCTTGACTTAACGCTAACTGTCTTATAAGTCGCAGGATTCTGAAGACTCACAGCTTACAAGACATCAACATCCTGGTGCAGATGGTGCAATGACATCACTGCATTATGCTGTCTATACCAGCCCGCTTGTTTTGCAAAAAACAGAGGAGGACTCAGTGACGTTGGACCTCGGGGGAAAAAAATTAGATGATTGGATGAGTATGAATTTTATTATTTTTGTGTGGGTGCTACAGGGCATTATTAATGGGGGACACTAATGAAACAAAACTAATGATGGGGTCACTCAGGAGCATTATTACTGAAAGGAGCTGCAAAGGATCAGTATTACAAGATTGGGTACTCTCGAGGCATTATTACTGATGAGGGCACACTGGAAGCATTATTGTTCACAGGGACACTCTTTAAACATTATTACTGATATGGGTACTCTGGGGGTGTTATATCTATCTATAGGTGGCACTAATGGATCTAATTTTACTGGCGGCAGAACTCGGGGGGCATTATTACTTGGAAAGGTCATTCAGGGGTATTGTTCTTGGAGGGGGATTCAGCATAATTAATGAAGGGGCAATATTAGTTAAAGGGATCAGCTACTACTTTTGCATTTCCTTTTCATGTGAACTAACTGCTATAGATAAGCACTTTACTAAATACCTTCCTTTTCCAAATCCTTCTGTAACCTGAGCTGCTCCTCTGGTTACATGATCTCTTACTGAGAATTTCCCGTTTTCCTTTGATATCATGTCAAAATCTCCCTGATATCCAGGCTCTGGGTGGGCAAAGCTTACATCGTGGGTGGACTGGGTTTGCATTCAGTATTTCCATAGTGGTCTCACCCACATAAGACAATCCACATAGACAAGATATTAAATAGACCACAAAGTTGGATGAACATGTGCACCTATCCTTGATCTTATAGTTCTTACCAATCGGAGGGGGGGGGGGGTGAAAATGGATCTCCCTTCAACATGTTCCTGCAACATGCACATCCTAAACATGGAAGATTACCCATCCTAGGAGTACTCAATAAAATTTGTATTGATTTTTTGGGGGACCCAATATCTGGCAGAACCAATTTATATTTTAGATTACTTTCTTATCTATATGACAAAAGGGGATGTAGTTTAAATTTTTCAATTGTGGGATGTTCTCTTGACAAAAGTGACCAATGTTTTTTAAGTATCCCAGTCATTGTTTTACTAAATGGACAATAAGTAGATACAAATGGAATCCTTCCTATTTTATCAGATCGACATTTATCTTTTAAAAGATCATCACATTTTAAATGTAAAGGTATAGTTTTAAACTTAATAAACTCTGAATCTGGATATTCTCTTGAAAGGAATTTATTGCACATCTCCCCAACCTTTTATCAAGTCTAGATTCATGAGACACTATCCTCCTTACTCTGATTAATTGATCCCAAGGCAGCATTTCAATCATCCTCTACATCCTCTAGATGGTTGCTATCAAAATATAGAATGTTGTTCCTGTCAGTTGATTTCACAAATAAATCAGTACATATACGGCCACATTCTTTGTATAACATTGTATCCAAAAATTGTAAGCTTATCAAATAACTTGTTAATGTAAACTGTAATTCTTTGTTGACCTAATTAATTTTAGACAGGAAGTCAAGGAGTTCCTTCATGCCTCCTTCCCACAGAAGAAAAACATTGTCAATATAGCGACACCAGTAATGGACATGACGCCATCTGGGAGGACTGTACACGAACCTCTTCTCGAAAACAGCTATGTAGATGTTGGCATATGTGGGGGCCAGAAAGGACCCCAAGGCTGTTCCTTGACACTGCAGGAAATCATTCCTCCATAGTACAAACTCCAACAGCGAAAGGACATGCCGTGCAAAAGTCATCATGTCAGTCTGGGCCAATGAAAAAGACAAGAAAACTACTATAATCAGAAATAACTTCACCTTTAAGTCAGTATAATTTACAACTCTGTACATTTCTGTAATCATATATTCGTTCAGAAGAATTTGTATCTGCCACTATATGGCACAGTGTGGTGGTAATAGAGTTTTGCATTTAGCAACAGGTTGGTTGTGCAGTTCAGTCATTATGAAGTGATATAAAGTACATTTCAGTCTATATTGATATTTTTATCAGTATTGTTCTTTGTATGAGTTTTGTTTCATAGAGTTATTATTTACTCTCTTTGCAAGAACAATCTTAAGAGATTATCCATTTATGTTTACTTGTGTATTGTTGGTGGTGAGAGGTATTGGTGATATCATGTCTACAGATACCTGCAGGAGGTGTGCGATATTGACAGGTATCGTGCTCCGGTCCTAGTCATTAGAATAGAACATGAGCACAACACCTGCTGAACTCACATGTTCCTAAAGGTATCTATTCTCTTGATGTCACTGGTGCTGCTTGCATCCAGATATGGATGAGCAGAGCCAGGATAGCCCACTAACAATCACTGATAACTGTTTAATGATTAGATTTCCGTCAGTTGTCCCAATATGGCTTCTATGATTTCTTCACAAACATTGAACCTTATGACCAAAAAGGTTGGAGACTAGTGATGAGCGAATGTGCTCAGATAAGGTGTTATCAGAGCATGCTCTGGTGCCAACTGAGTGACTTTGACGTGCTCGAAAAATATGTTCAAGTCCCCGCGCCTGCATGTCTCGCAGGTGTTTGACAGCCGCAACACATGCAGGGATTGTCTGTTTGTTAGGCAATCCCTGCTTGTGTTACGGCTGATGAACAGGCATGAGACATGCAGGCGCGGAGACTCCAACATATTTTTCGAGCATGCCGAATTCGCTCAGCACCTGAGCATGCTCAGATAACATATTATCTGAGCATGTATACTCATCGCTATTGGGACCGCTAACCTAAAGCAAGCTTGATGTTCCTGCAAATATCTATTAATTTATCAATAGTGATTCTGGCACAACAATGGTACAATCATTTCTTTTTTTCTTGGAAATCCTTTTGAATAGTTGTCTTACAAGCTCAAATTCCCTAAGTACACCTGTATTGCCATTATATAAATGCTGGTGATACTTTCAAATACTGGAGAATTTTTGCAACTTTGACTTTTTTTTTGTGCACTTTTAACATTTGTGTGTTGGAGAAATTATGGAATCTGCTATTTTCTATGCAGCACACATAATAGAACATGAAATCATAATAAACGTCATAACATTAATAACATAACATTTCAGAAACAGTCATGATAGGCTCTGTCTGCTCATTTCCATTTCTGTTTTAAGAACAGAGAAATGAAATTCACATGGAAAACAAAACCATTCCAAAATGTATTCAATGGAACCTTAACCTTGTCATCTGTGTGGCAATGGCCAGCTTATGCACATTACCATATCACAATGTTTTAAATCTGTGAAATTTAGGGGGGACATGTAAGCCTCTAATTTCATGCTGTAGTATAAGAATATTTTTCTGCTCTCCGCTAAGGGTGGGAGGATATCACTGTAGTGCAGCGAACACTTGGGTATTAGGGTATGTGCATGCAGCGCCCCAGAGTCCTGGTCGTTGCAGTACTGATGCTCCGCCGCTAAGGGGGGTATTGGTACGTTTGATGGCACTGAAGGAGTTCACCTGACCAGGTATCACAGACACCAATACACTTCACAGTCTGGCCTCCAGGGGGAGCTAAGGGTGCTATATATTAGGCCACTCCTCACAATCTGGTAAAACTGGAGGTTAGATAGGAAGTTAGACAGAAATCTGACTGGGTTGGAACCAGGCAACATCCTGTGGCAGAGGGTGTTGCAGGGGAAGATTCAGGGGGGTCCCTGTCAGGGGTGGGATCCTGACAGAGGCCTAGCGAACAGAAAGAACATTACGGGACCGCGCCTGCACTTCATTGCGGCGGTACCCCAAGAAAGGACAAGAAGCGAGGTTTATTGTGAAGAGTGAGAAACAAAATCAACTCAAAAAGGAGATAACACCAGTAGGAGTCGTTCTGTAAGACCGAGGCAACATCCTACTGAGGCGCGTAGCCGGTGGCCGGAAACGCCGAGGAAGTATTGAGCTCCAAGCCTTACTTCAAACCTACGGCAGGACAGTCAGTTATAGGTGGGCTGTCTCACCTAAATCACCTAAGCAGACATAGGGGGCAACAGTTGGAGAGGGGCGTGTTGTGAAATTGGATTTTGGGCTCCCCCGGTGGCCACTGGTGGAATTGAACTTGTGTGCATCATCCCCTCTGTTCACCTGTTCCCATCAGGATGTGGGAGTCGCTATTTAACCTTGCTCCTCTGTCACTTCCATGCCGGTCAACATTGTAATCAGAAGCCTTTCTGTGCATGTTCCTGCTACCAGACAACTTCCAGCTAAGTCGGACTTTTGTCCTTGTTTGTTTTTTGCATTTTGTTCCAGTTCACAGCTGCAGTTTCGTTTCTGTGTCTGGAAAGCTCTTGTGATCTGAAATTGCCACTCTGATGTTATGAGTTAATACTAGAGTCTTAAAGTAATTTCAGGATGGTGTATTGATAGGGTTTTCAGCTGACCATGAAAGTACCCTTTCTGTCTTCCTGCTATCTAGTAAGCGGACCTCGATTTTGCTAAACCTATTTTCATACTACGTTTGTCATTTTCATCTTAAATCACCGCCAATATATGTGGGGGCCTCTGTCTGCCTTTCGGGGAAATTTCTCTAGAGGTGAGCCAGGACTATATTTTCCTCTGCCAGGATTAGTTAGTCCTCCGGCCGGCGCTGGGCGTCTAGGGATAAAACGCAGGCTACGCTACCCGGCTACTGTTAGTTGTGCGGCAGGTTTAGTTCATGGTCAGTTTAAGTTTCCATCCTTCCAAGAGCTAGTTCCTATGTATGCTGGGCTATGTTCTCTTGCCATTGAGAACCATAACAGTTTGACCGGCCCACAAAGGGTTAAATTAATTGGCAGAGAAAGGAGAGAAAAAAGAAGTCTGCTGAAAAATTTTTTTTTTTTTTTTTTTCCTTCAGTTCTGAGTGTGCTTTCAATTGAATCACTTGCAAGTCTGCCTATATTGCAGCCTTCCTCTCTCTCTCTCCTTCTAATCCTGGAATGGCTCTGTGTTCACCTGTTTAAAATGGATATTCAGAGTTTAGCTGCAGGTTTGAATAATCTCACCACGAAAGTTCAAAATTTACAAGATTTTGTTGTTCATGTTCCTATATCTGAACCTAGAATTCCTTTGCCTGAATTTTTCTCGGGGAATAGATCTTGCTTTCAAAATTTCAAAAATAATTGCAAGTTGTTTTTGTCCCTGAAATCTCGCTCTGCTGGAGATCCTGCTCAGCAGGTCAGGATTGTGATTTCCTTGCTCCGGGGCGACCCTCAAGATTGGGCTTTTGCATTGGCTCCAGGGGATCCTGCGTTGCTCAATGTGGATGCGTTTTTTCTGGCCTTGGGGTTGCTTTATGAGGAACCTCATTTAGAGCTTCAGGCGGAAAAAGCCTTGATGTCCCTATCTCAGGGGCAAGATGAAGTTGAAATATACTGCCAAAAATTCCGTAAATGGGCTGTGCTTACTCAGTGGAATGAGTGCGCCCTGGCGGCGAATTTCAGAGAGGGTCTCTCTGATGCCGTTAAGGATGTTATGGTGGGGTTCCCTGTGCCTGCGGGTCTGAATGAGTCCATGACAATGGCTATCCAGATCGATAGACGTCTGCGGGAGCGCAAACCTGTGCACCATTTGGCGGTGTCTACTGAGAAGACGCCAGAGAATATGCAATGTGATAGAATTCTGTCCAGAAGCGAACGGCAGAATTTTAGACGAAAAAATGGGTTGTGCTTTTATTGTGGTGATTCAACTCATGTTATATCAGCATGCTCTAAGCGTACTAAGAAGCTTGATAAGTCAGTTTCAATTGGCACTTTTCAGTCTAAGTTTATTCTATCTGTGACCCTGATTTGTTCTTTATCATCTATTACCGCGGATGCCTATGTCGACTCTGGCGCCGCTTTGAGTCTTATGGATTGGTCCTTTGCCAAACGCTGTGGGTATGATTTAGAGCCTCTTGAAACTCCTATACCTCTGAAGGGTATTGACTCCACCCCATTGGCTAGTAATAAACCACAATACTGGACACAAGTAACTATGCGAATTAATCCGGATCATCAGGAGATTATTCGCTTTCTTGTGCTGTATAATCTACATGATGTGTTGGTGCTTGGATTGCCATGGCTGCAATCTCATAACCCAGTCCTCGACTGGAACGCTATGTCTGTGTTAAGCTGGGGATGTAAGGGGATGCATGGGGACGTACCTTTGGTTTCCATTTCGTCATCTATTCCCTCTGAGATTCCTGAATTCTTGTCTGACTATCGTGACGTTTTTGAAGAACCTAAGCTTGGTTCATTACCTCCACACCGGGAGTGCGATTGTGCCATAGATTTGATTCCGGGTAGTAAATACCCTAAGGGTCGTTTATTTAATCTGTCTGTGCCTGAACATGCTGCTATGCGAGAATATATAAAGGAGTCCTTGGAAAAGGGACATATTCGTCCTTCGTCATCTCCCTTAGGAGCCGGTTTTTTCTTTGTGTCTAAGAAAGATGGCTCTTTGAGGCCGTGTATTGATTATCGGCTTTTGAATAAAATCACGGTTAAATATCAATATCCATTGCCACTGCTGACTGATTTGTTTGCTCGCATAAAGGGGGCCAAGTGGTTCTCTAAGATAGATCTCCGTGGGGCGTATAATTTGGTGCGAATTAAGCAGGGGGATGAGTGGAAAACCGCATTTAATATGCCCGAGGGCCACTTTGAGTATTTGGTGATGCCTTTTGGCCTTTCAAATGCCCCTTCAGTCTTTCAGTCCTTTATGCATGACATTTTCCGTGATTATTTGGATAAATTTATGATCGTGTATCTGGATGATATTCTGATTTTTTCGGATGACTGGGACTCTCATGTCCAGCAGGTCAGGAGGGTTTTTCAGGTTTTGCGGTCTAATTCCTTGTGTGTGAAGGGTTCTAAGTGCGTTTTTGGGGTTCAAAAGATTTCCTTCTTGGGATACATTTTTTCCCCCTCTTCCATCGAGATGGATCCTGTCAAGGTTCGGGCTATTTGTGATTGGACGCAACCCTCTTCTCTTAAGAGTCTTCAGAAATTTTTGGGCTTTGCTAACTTTTATCGTCGATTTATTGCTGGTTTTTCTGATGTTGTTAAACCATTGACTGATTTGACTAAGAAGGGTGCTGATGTTGCTGATTGGTCCCCTGCTGCTGTGGAGGCCTTTCGGGAGCTTAAGCGCCGCTTTTCTTCCGCCCCTGTGTTGCGTCAGCCTGATGTTGCTCTTCCTTTTCAGGTTGAGGTCGACGCTTCTGAAATCGGAGCTGGGGCGGTTTTGTCGCAAAGAAGTTCCGACTGCTCCGTGATGAAACCTTGTGCTTTTTTTTCTCGTAAATTTTCGCCCGCCGAGCGGAATTATGATATTGGGAATCGAGAGCTTTTGGCCATGAAGTGGGCTTTTGAGGAGTGGCGTCATTGGCTTGAGGGGGCTAGACATCAGGTGGTGGTATTGACCGACCACAAAAATTTAATTTATCTTGAGTCCGCCAGACGCCTGATTCCTAGACAGGCGCGCTGGTCGTTGTTTTTCTCTCGGTTTAATTTTGTGGTGTCATACCTACCGGGTTCTAAGAATGTTAAGGCGGATGCCCTTTCTAGGAGTTTTGAGCCTGACTCCCCTGGTAATTCTGAACCTACAGGTATCCTTAAGGATGGAGTGATATTGTCTGCCGTTTCTCCAGACCTGCGGCGGGCCTTGCAGGATTTTCAGGCAGATAGACCTGATCGTTGCCCACCTGGTAGACTGTTTGTTCCTGATGATTGGACCAGTAAAGTCATTTCTGAGGTTCATTCTTCTGCGTTGGCAGGTCATCCTGGAATCTTTGGTACCAGGGATTTGGTGGCAAGGTCCTTCTGGTGGCCTTCCCTGTCACGAGATGTACGAGGCTTTGTGCAGCCTTGTGACGTTTGTGCTCGGGCCAAGCCTTGTTGTTCTCGGGCTAGTGGATTGTTGTTGCCCTTGCCTATCCCGAAGAGGCCTTGGACGCACATCTCGATGGATTTTATTTCGGATCTTCCTGTTTCTCAGAAGATGTCTGTCATCTGGGTGGTGTGTGACCGTTTCTCTAAGATGGTCCATTTGGTTCCCCTGCCTAAGTTGCCTTCTTCTTCCGAGTTGGTTCCTCTGTTTTTTCAAAATGTGGTTCGTTTGCATGGTATTCCGGAGAATATCGTTTCTGACAGAGGAACCCAATTCGTGTCTAGATTTTGGCGGGCATTCTGTGCTAGGATGGGCATAGATTTGTCTTTCTCGTCTGCTTTCCATCCTCAGACTAATGGCCAGACCGAGCGGACGAATCAGACTTTGGAGACATATTTGAGGTGTTTTGTGTCTGCAGATCAGGATGATTGGGTTGCTTTTTTGCCTTTAGCGGAGTTTGCCCTCAATAATCGGGCCAGCTCTGCCACCTTGGTGTCTCCTTTTTTCTGTAATTCGGGGTTTCATCCTCGATTTTCCTCCGGTCAGGTGGAATCTTCGGATTGTCCTGGAGTGGATGCTGTGGTGGAGAGGTTGCATCAGATTTGGGGGCAGGTGGTGGACAATTTGAAGTTGTCCCAGGAGAAGACTCAGCTTTTTGCCAACCGCCGGCGTCGGGTTGGTCCTCGGCTTTGTGTCGGGGACTTGGTGTGGTTGTCTTCTCGTTTTGTCCCTATGAGGGTTTCTTCTCCTAAGTTTAAGCCTCGGTTCATCGGCCCGTACAAGATATTGGAGATTCTTAACCCTGTGTCCTTCCGTTTGGACCTCCCTGCATCTTTTTCTATTCATAATGTTTTTCATCGGCCATTGTTGCGCAGGTATGAGGTACCGGTTGTGCCTTCCGTTGAGCCTCCTGCTCCGGTGTTGGTTGAGGGCGAGTTGGAGTACGTTGTGGAAAAAATCTTGGACTCCCGTGTTTCCAGACGGAAACTCCAGTATCTGGTCAAATGGAAGGGATACGGTCAGGAGGATAATTCTTGGGTGACTGCCTCTGATGTTCATGCCTCCGATCTGGTCCGTGCCTTTCATAGGGCTCATCCTGATCGCCCTGGTGGTTCTGGTGAGGGTTCGGTGCCCCCTCCTTGAGGGGGGGGTACTGTTGTGAAATTGGATTTTGGGCTCCCCCGGTGGCCACTGGTGGAATTGAACTTGTGTGCATCATCCCCTCTGTTCACCTGTTCCCATCAGGATGTGGGAGTCGCTATTTAACCTTGCTCCTCTGTCACTTCCATGCCGGTCAACATTGTAATCAGAAGCCTTTCTGTGCATGTTCCTGCTACCAGACAACTTCCAGCTAAGTCGGACTTTTGTCCTTGTTTGTTTTTTGCATTTTGTTCCAGTTCACAGCTGCAGTTTCGTTTCTGTGTCTGGAAAGCTCTTGTGATCTGAAATTGCCACTCTGATGTTATGAGTTAATACTAGAGTCTTAAAGTAATTTCAGGATGGTGTATTGATAGGGTTTTCAGCTGACCATGAAAGTACCCTTTCTGTCTTCCTGCTATCTAGTAAGCGGACCTCGATTTTGCTAAACCTATTTTCATACTACGTTTGTCATTTTCATCTTAAATCACCGCCAATATATGTGGGGGCCTCTGTCTGCCTTTCGGGGAAATTTCTCTAGAGGTGAGCCAGGACTATATTTTCCTCTGCCAGGATTAGTTAGTCCTCCGGCCGGCGCTGGGCGTCTAGGGATAAAACGCAGGCTACGCTACCCGGCTACTGTTAGTTGTGCGGCAGGTTTAGTTCATGGTCAGTTTAAGTTTCCATCCTTCCAAGAGCTAGTTCCTATGTATGCTGGGCTATGTTCTCTTGCCATTGAGAACCATAACAGGGGCGACTCTAGGGTCCCGGAAGAACTCCTGGCCTACCCATCATACGGGTGCGTCCTAGCCATATCATCTGGGGGACGGAGAAGAACATCAGAATCAGTTGTGAGGGAACTTCAGAAACAGACACAGCAGTTGTGAGGACTATCCCGTGGTGCTCAGCAGGGAAGGACTACAACACACAAGCGCTAGAAGGTAGGCACAGATTTCCTCCTGCAAAGGGAACTCTGGAAATGCCATCGGACCGGCCGGTCTCAGACAGCCCTGTTAACCGTACTCCGGATTGAGGATCCTGAAGCCTTCAGTAAAGAGGTAAAGAGACTGCAACCTTGTGTCCTCGTTATTCATCGCACCCTGCACCACACATCATCACTCTCAACTTTCACTGGACGCCCCTCAGCAGGGTCACGGACTGGGTCTAGCCACCGTGACAATCCCCGAATCGAGACAGAGAGGCCCGGTACCGGGTTCCCCTCGGCCCTGCGACAGTGGGGGCGCTCCATCTTGGCGTCACGAACAGGATCTACTTAAGCCTGAAGAATCAGGTCATGTGTGCCTTGGAACTGTGATTTATTGTGCTTGGACTGTGACTTATTGCAAAGACTGTATATTGCTACTTGCCGCCAAGAGTTCCCGCCAAAATCGCCGCCATTACAGCGCTAAGGAGAGCGCAGGAGAAGAAGAAGGGCGTGGAGTGGGCGTAGACAAGCTAAAGAGCGCGAAAGACAATGGCCGCCCAGTCTAAATATTTTTGTACCATGAGGACGTGTCCGTCAGCGGCCGAGATCCACCTCCTAATCCTCAATGGAGGGCGGAGGCAGAGGAAATGAAACCGCCCACGAAGGAGAGAGCGGGAAAAGGACAAAGAAGAAGTCAGCCACGTGGAGGACGCCATGGCGAGCCACCCGGAGCCGGAGCGTGGGGTCGGAGCAGAGGACTCCCCCAGCTACCCGGAGGGGCACCGTAACCAGGCCTCCACCGCTGATGCTGATTTCCTGCAGGCCGGTGTGGAAGAGCTCAGCGACCAACTCCTGTGGACGCAGCTGAACACTGAGGCCGGGTGGAAGAAGAACTTCATCGGGAGCCTCACCAGACGCCTGTCGGCAGCCTCATCTGGTCCGGAGCAGGAAAGAAGTTCCAGCGCTCCGAAGCCAGAAAGCAAGGCCCTGCCGGAAAGCGAGATGCTGCAAACAGAGATGACAACGTCGCAGTACAAGGCCCTGCAACCAGCGTTCCAGACCCCGGTGGAGGCAGAGCAGACCAGCACCGGAGGGACCACATCTGAATCAGGTATGAAGGACGACCCTGCCCTGACGACCGACACCACTCCAGTGACTGCTAATGCCACAGCTGCAGACTCCGTTCCAGTGACTGATCTTGCAGCAGCCGCTACCTCTGCTGCAGCAAATGCCCATACTCAAGCTGCGCGGACCTCCATCGCTGCGCATGATTTAACCGTACATGAAAGACAGATTAACGGCGTTTGTCCAGCACTGGGTGTAACCCTGGACCTCACTTTTCCCAGGCCAAGAAGGGTTAAGTGCCAGGTGCAGCCCTGGAAGCCGTCCAACTAAACCTCGGAGAACCGAAGATTGTAAATAGTCAACTGTTTGTTTCCTGCTGTTTTGCTGCTAATACCCGACTAGGGTTATTCTTAAAGGGATCCCTTCGTTTACCCGGGATCCCTATTGCTTTTTATTTTTGCTTTTATTTTCATTTTTGCTTTTGTTCCACAATGTTACAAAGACTGTCGAATCATAGACAGTGAATGATTCACAAACTGTTTTGTAAATAGCTCGCACCTTATTAAAGGTGCCCCCTACTGGTTTTACAAGAAGAAGAACTCTTTGCAAAGAAACTGTTCCTGGAAACAGTACAGGAGTTCCTACACAAACTTGCAGCTTGAGAACTTGCACTACCTCCAAGAGACTTGGTCCCCTCTTAAAGGGAACGTTCACCAATAGCACTTAAAGCATAATGTTGCCTTAAAAGAAGTAATGATAGTATTTATATGTAAAAGTTATATGTAGTTAGTTAGTTGCTTGTAGGAAATGTTTAATAATGTGTTAAAGAATGAGGACAGAAAGTGAACCCGTACGGGTTTAATTGGTGAGTCCTCCTAGGAGCCATGCAGAGATGGCTCAGTGATCTTGTGCTGAGAGAAGGTTGATAAGTCCTATACTGTGTATAGAAAGAGAAAGGCAGAAGGCCCAGACAAGGAATGGGGCGGTCCTGCAAAAGAGCGAGAGGCAGTAGGCCTGGGGCAGATAGACAGGCGGTCCTGCGAATGTAAAGTTGGAAAATGAAGAAAAGTTGATTAACATGGTAGTGTTTTATGAGTAAGCCTTTAGTGGATTCAGCTTATACGTCCTTAGAGGCAAAGTTAAATTATTGTTCAGTGATTGCACTAAGTAGAATACCCGGTTGGGTAATAGAATTTATTTATAGTCTGTTATTTAAAATATTTAACCATGTTTGTAACGTTTAAGAGTCCTCACCTCCCATAAAGGGAAGCACTGTTCTTATTACTTATTACTTGTTATTGCATTTCAAAAATTGTGTGTCTTTTTGCTGACATGTATTGTTGCTTTCTTCCCAGTCCAGGAGTACTGGATTTAACCGGGGGGGAGTGCAGCTCCCCAGAGTCATGGTCGTTGCAGTACTGATGCTCCGCTGCTAAGGGGGTATTGGTACGTTTGATGGCACTGAAGGAGTTCACCTGACCAGGTATCAGAGACACCAATACACTTCACAGTCTGGCCTCCAGGGGGAGCTAAGGGTGCTATGTATTAGGCCACTCCTCACAATCTGCTAAAACTGGGGGTTAGATAGGAAGTTAGACAGAAAGCTGACTGGGTTGGAACCAGGCAACATCCTGTGGCAGAGGGTGTGGCAGGGGAAGATTCAGGGGGGTCCCTGTCAGGGGTGGGATCCTGACAGAGGCCTAGCGAACAGAAAGAACGTTACGGGACCACGCCTGCACTTCATTGCGGCGGTACCCCAAGAAAGGACAAGAAGCGAGGTTTATTGTGAAGAGTGAGAAACGAGATCAACGCAACAAGGAGATAACACCAGTAGGAGTCGTGCTGTAAGACCGAGGCAACATCCTACTGAGGCGCGTAGCCGGTGGCCGGAAACACCGAGGAAGTATTGAGCTCCAAGCCTTACTTCAAATCTACGGCAGGACAGTCAGTTATAGGCGGGCTGTCTCACCTAAATCACCTAAGCAGACATAGGGGGCAACAGTTGGAGAGGGGCGACTCTAGGGTCCCAGAAGAACTCCAGGCCTACCCGTCATACGGGTGCGTCCTAGCCATATCATCTGGGGGATGGAGAAGAACATCAGAATCAGTTGTGAGGGAACTTCAGAAACAGACACAACAGTTGTGAGGACTATCCCGTGGTGCTCAGCAGGGAAGGACTACAACACACAAGCGCTAGAAGGTAGGCACAGATTTCCACCTGCAAAGGGAACTCTGGAAGTGCCATCGGACCGGCCGGTCTCAGACAGCCCTGTTAACCGTACTCCGGATTGAGGATCCTGAAGCCTTCAGTAAAGAGGTAAAGAGACTGCAAGCTTGTGTCCTTGTTATTCATCGCACCCTGCACCACACATCATCACTCTCAACTTTCACTGGACGCCCATCAGCAGGGTCACGGACCGGGTCTAGCCACCGTGACAATCCCCGAATCGAGACAGAGAGGCCCGGTACCGGGTACCGACCGGCCCTGCGACAGTGGGGGGCGCGCCATGCACATGTCAGGATTTCTTGCAGAAATTTCCTGAAGAAAACCGGAAATTATCTGCAAGAAATCGGCATTTTTTTTTTGCGTTTTTTTCCCGGTTTTTTTGCAGTTTTTTTAGCATTTTGCAAGCGTAATTAGCTTGCAGAATGCTAAAGTTTTCCAAGTGATCTGTAGCATCGCTTGGAAAACTGATTGACAGGTTGGTCACACTTGTCAAACATAGTGTTTGACAAGTGTGACCAACTTTTTACTATAGATGCAGCCTATGCAGCATCAATAGTAAAAGATCGAATGTTTAAAAATAATAAAAAAAATAAAAAAAATGGTTATACTCACCTGCAGACAGCCGACCTCCTCAGCGGCTTCCGTTCCTATAGATGGTGTATGCAGGACCTTCGATGACGTCGCGGTCACGTGACCGCGACGTCATCACGGTCATATGACCGCGACGTCATCGCAGGTCCTTCACACACACACCATCTATAGGAACGGAAGCGACAGCATGCACCGATGAGAGGCGGGAAGACTCCGGGGGCCATCGAAGGTGAGTATATGACTATTTTTTATTTTAATTCTTTTTTTTTACCAATTATATGGTGCTCAGTCCGTGGAGGAGAGTCTCCTCTCCTCCACCCTGGGTACCAACCACACATGATCTGCTTGCTTCCTTCATGGTGGGCATAGCCACATGCGGAAAGTAAGCAGATCAATGCATTCCTAGGTGTGCGGAATCCCCGCAATTCCGCAAATTTAATGAACGTGTTGCTTTTTTTTCCGCGATGCGATTTTTTCGCGGAAAAAAATGCAACATTTGCACAAGAAATGCGGAATACACTGAAAATAATGGGAGGCATATGTAAGCGTTTTTTTTGCGTTTTTATAGCGAAAAAACGCGAAAATAACGCGAAAAATACTGAACGTGTGCACATGGCCTTATATTGCGGTATACTATGCAATCCAGCGTCTACCTGTGTACTGCCTCCATGTGTATAAGAGTTAATGCAAAAGATTAACCTGTGTTTTTTCATTATCCATAGCCGTATTGTGATTTTTGGTTGTCCTTTCTCATATGAATATACCATATACTGCATAAGCTGCTAAACCTTTCTAGATTTAAGATTCTTCTTTTTCCTCTTATCAGATCTGCTGATCAACAGATAATCTATTTTTGTCCCAGGACAATGTATTTACTTGCACTGTGTACGCAAATCATTATGGTGATAAGATTGAGTAGGTTGAAAGGATTACACCCCACATAGAACAGGTCAAATAGAAGGAGGGAATTTGGTGTACTTAATTGTAGGCACAACAGATTAAATCAGTTATACCTTGTCAAAACAAAACTGGATTTCTTGGCCATTAGAAAGATATTGAACTAATAGACATTTACACAGCAGCATCTCAGGTATTATGTAACATAGGATTTGTACAAAGGCTCTAGTCAGATTTAACTATTCTTATAACTGAAGACTGACCAAGATCAACAAAAGAAGCTGTGGTCCTGGACACATTTCCAGCACAGAAGTTGCAAAAGAAGTTAAATATGACATGGAACCATGAAATCCAATGTTGCACTGTGTAACAGGGTGTCAGCCAGTCTTTGTGACAGCTTTCCTGGCTGGTTATTAGGGTGCATGTGTATTAGATTGTTTCTACAGCATAATAAGAGATTTCTTCCTAATTGGAAAATGGCATCCAAGTGCTGTCTAACTTTTTCGCAGACCATAGACATTAATTGCTGATTTTGAACTGACACACAGATCAATATTGAATATGTCTACTCTTCGCAACTTCGCATGGATCACTAAGTTGCCAAAAAACAAGGACATGTGAACAGTCTCATTTACTATTATACAGTATCTCACAAATCTGAGTATACCCCTCACATTTTTGTAAATATTTTATTATATATTTTCATTGGACAACACTGAAGATTTGACACTTTGATATAATGTAAAGTAGTCAGTGTACAGCTTGTATGACAGTGTAAATTTGGTGTGCCCTCTAAATAACTCAACACACAGCCATTAATGTCTAAATCTCTGGCAATAAAAGTGAGTACACCCCTAAGTGAAAATGGCCAAATTGTGCTCTGCCACTCCTCCATGATGACATCATGGAGCTGGTTAATGTTAGAGACTTTGCTCTCCTATACCTTCCATTTGAGGATGCTCCACTTATGCTCAATAGAGTTTAGATCTAGAGACATTTCTTAAGCAAGGCAGTGGTTGTCTTGGAGGTGTGTTTGGGATCGTTATAATGTTGAAATACTGCCCTGCAGCCCAGTTTCCAAAGGAAGGCGATCATGCTTTGCTTCAGTATGTCACAGTACATGTTGGCATTCATGGTTTCCTCAATGAATTGTATCTTCTTACAGCTAGCAGCACTCATGCAGCTCCAAAATATGACACTCCCGCCTGCATGTTTGACTGTAGGCAAGACACACTTGTCTTTATTCTCTTCATCTGGTTGGTACCACACACACTTACCACCATCTGAACCAAAAATGATTTTCTTGGTTTCATCAGAGCACAGGGCATGGTTCAAGAAATCCATGTCCTTAGTCTGCTTGGCTTCAGCAAACTGCAGGTTTTTTTGTGCATCATCTTTAGAAGGGGTTTCCTTCTGAGACAACAGCCATGCAGACCAATTTTATGCAATGTGCAGAATACGGTCTGAGCACTGACAGGCTGACTCCTCACCTCTTTCACCTCTGCAGCATTGCTGGCCACACTCATATGTCTCTTTTCAAAAGAAAACCTCTGGATTATGATGCTGAGAACTTGCACTCCACTTCTTTGGTTGACCATGGTGAGGCCAGTTCTGAGTGGAACCTGTAATGTTAAACCGCTGTATGGTCTTGGCCAACATACTGCAGCTCAGGGTCAGGGTGTTGGCAATCTTTTAATATCCTAGGCCCTCTTTATGTATAGCAACATATCATTAACTCTGATCCTCAGAGTGTTCTTTACCATGAGGTGACATGTTAAACTTCCCGTGACTACAGTAGAATGGCAAAGTGTGAGAACGATAACACAAATTTTAACACATCTGCTCCCCATTTACACCTGAGATATTGCAACACTAATGAATCACATAACACTGGGGAGGGAAAGTTACTAATCGGGCACAATTTAGCCATTTTCACTTATGGGTGTATTCACTTTTTTTGTCCGCATTTTAGACATTAATGGCTGTGTGTTGAATTTATTTTTTATATAGCGCTAACATATTCGCAGCACTTTACAGTTGAATTATTTAAAGGGCACACCAAATTTACACTATTAAATAAGCTGACTACTTTACATTACATCAAGGTGTCATAGCTTCAGTGTTGTCCCATGAAAAGATATAAGATATTTTGTGAGATACTGTAGGTAAGCAAAAAAATGACATATGAATAAGCTCTAAATAGGAGATGTACAGCAAAGGAAAGCAGTGTAACTCTCTGAACAGTGTCTGAGAGGTTGTGGTTGGTGCTGCCCAAAAAGTTGATTGTCAACAGATTAAGAAACTAACAGAATCCATGGAGAATAGGCTTATGATTGTTATAGAAAATAAGGGGGCTTTATTGGTTACTGATATTTTTTGAAATGTCTGAAGAGTATTTTTGAGTAGTTTGGTTATTATTATCGTATTAACAGATGAAAAGAAACAACTGAGATGGGAAAAGTTATATTTTTTCATTTGCATAATAATTCTGCACACTAATAGTTTCTCCAAAATTATGCAGACATAGAAATTCTCCTAAGAAAGACAAAAACCTCACTATCTTCAGATTTAAGGTTTACTTATTGCCTTGCGCTGGCGTGTACTCCGGAGGACAGAGAATGAGCTTCAATCCAATATTGCGGCCAGCATGCAGCCAGCGGGTAAGAAAAGGGTGAATCAAACACCTCAAAACCCCGCCCATATGACCCAAAACCGGTCCCGCCAAATTCAGGTGACAGGTTCCCTTTAAGCCAGCTGTGGTGGCCTATTAAACCATGTCAACAGTATGTGCTAACAGTCTTTCTGTCAGTGTAAGGCTACTTTCACACTAGCGTCGTTTTGCCTACGTCGCAATACGTCGTTTAGGAGCAAAAAACGCATCCTGCAAAGTTGTCTGCAGGATGCGTTTTTTCCCCATAGACTTACATTAGCGACACATTGCGACGTATGGCCACACATCGCATCCGTCGTGCGACGGTTGCGTCGTGTTTTAGCGGACCGTCGGCATAAAAAAACATTCCATGTAGCGTTTTTTTGTGCGTCGAGTCCACCATTTTTGACCGCGCATGTGCGGCCGAAAATCCGCCCCCTCCTCCCCGGAACTCACAATGGGCAGCGGATGCAGTTTTACAACGTGGTGCTACATTTAGCACTCTGTCCGTCGGTAGGTCGGGCAGACGGTTTGCGACGGCCCGTACCGACGGACTAGTGTGAAAGTAGCCTAATACTGACAGGTATAATGCATTGCAGTGACCAGTGTCATAAAAGCTAAAGGTCCATAGAGAGACTGAGTAAAAAAGTTTAAAAAAGTAAAGTTATTTTTTAAAAATCACAAAATAAAGAACAAAAAACATAAAAAAAAATTGTACCAATGAATATATATAATTATGAAAAAAATGAACAATGTACACATATTTGGTATTGCCACGTTCGGAAGAACCTGATTTGTAAAACTGACATAATAAATAACCCATTCAGTGAACACCATAAAAAGAAAAAGAAAAAACATGGCAAAAACTATGCTTTTTCATCATACCGCCAAACAAAAAGTAGAATAAAAAGCGATCAAAAAGTCAAATGTAAATAAAAGTAGTATAGTTAAAAATTGCATATTTTCCAGCAAAAAACAAGCCACCAAACACTTCTATCAGCATAGAAATAAAAAAAAGCTATGGATCGCCGAATATAGTGATGTAAAAACAATTCTTTTTTCTAAAAAAAAATGTTTTTATTGTGCAAAAGAGGCAAAACATAAAAAATCTATAAATGTGGTATCGGTGTAATCATACTGACTCGTATCACACGTTGAATTGCATAACTATCGCCCTCTCCCCAAAAAAACTAGTTCCTGAATTGCTGGTTTTGTTTGTTTGGCTTCCCAAAAATCAGAATAGAAAGCGATCAAAAGATATTATGTGACCGAAAATTGTACCAACAAAAACATCAGCTCTTCCCTCAAAAAAACAAAAAGCCCTTAAATGACTCTGTCAACAGAAATATAGAAAAAATCTAGCTATCCATGGCAATGTAGATATGATTCAGACATAACTCCATAAGATCCCAAATAAGATTCCATATAACGGAATAGGATTCCATATAGCGGAGGATTCCATACAACAAGTCAGATGGAGACGTGCCATCCGGCCTATGTTCATCTTTTTACGCATGCATTAGGGCTCACTCACACGGGCATATAAATCGGACAAGTGCAATGTGAGAAAACATCGCATTGCATTCTGACTAATGTTAGTAAATGAGTCAGTGATCATCTGCAAATTTTTCCTCAGCACTAATTAGACTGACAAAAAAATCACAACATGCGGTGAGAATCGGGTGTGAGAAAAAAATCGCATGGCACACGGACCATGGGTGTGCTGTCCAATTGTTACACCCACATCTCAAAGGAAACCTGACATCTCATCAGCCAAGTACAGTAAATTCACAGCACGAACCGATAGAATAGAATATATACAGTACAGATCAAAAGTTTGGACACACCTTCTCATTTAAAGATTTTTCTGTATTTTCATGACTATGAAAATTTTAAATTCACACTGAAGGCATCAAAACTATGAATTAACACATGTGGAATTATATACTTAACAAAAAAGTGTGAAACAACTGGAATTATGTCTTATATTCTAGGTTCTTCAAAGTAGCCACCTTTTGCTTTGATGACTGCTTTACACAATCTTGGCATTCTCTTGATGAGCTTCAAGAGGTAGTCATCGGAAATGGTTTTCACTTCACAGGAGTGCCCTGTCAGGTTTAATAAGTGGGATTTCTCGCCTTATAAATGGGATTGGGACCATCAGTTGTGTTGAGCAGAAGTCTGGTGGATACACAGCTGATAGTCCTACTGAATAAACTGTTAGAATTTGTATTATGGCAAGAAAAAACCAGAAAAGTAAAGAAAAACGAGTGGCCATCATTACTTTAAGAAATGAAGGTCAGTCAGTTCGAAAAATTTGGAAAACTTTGAAAGTGTCCCCAAGTGCAGTTGCAAAAACCATCAAGCACTAAAAAGAAACTGGCTCACATGAGGACCGCCCCAGGAAAGGAAGACCAAGAGCCACCTCTGTTTCTGAGGATAAGTTTATCCCAGTCACCAGCCTCAGAAATCGCAGGTTAACAGCAGCTCAGATTAGAGACCAGATCAATGCCACACAGAGTTCTAGCAGCAGACACATCTCTACAACAACTGTTAAGAGGAGACTTTGTGCAGCAGGCCTTCATGGTAAAATAGCTGCTAGGAAACCACTGCTAAGGACAAGCAACAAGCAGAAGAGACTTGTTTGGGCTAAAGAACACAAGGAATGGACATTAACCAGTGGAAATCTGTGCTTTGTTCTGATGAGTCCAAATTTGAGATCTTTGGTTCCAACCACCGTGTCTTTGTGCGATGCAGAAAAGGTGAACGGATGGACTCTACATGCATGATTCCCACCATGAAGCATGGAGGAGGAGGTGTGGGGGTACTTCACTGGTGACACTGTTGGGGATTTATTCAAAATTGAAGGCATACTGAACCAGCATGGCTACCACAGCATCTTGCAGCGGCATGCTATTCCATCTGGTTTGTGTTTAGTTGGACCATCATTTATTTTTCAACAGGACAATTACCCCAAACACACCTCCAGGCTGTGTAAGGGCTATTTAACCAAGAAGGAGCGTGATGGGGTGCTACACCAGATGACCTGGCCTCCACAGTCACCAGACCTGAACCCAATCGAGATGGTTTGGGGTGAGCTGGACCACAGAGTGAAGGCAAAAGAGCCAACATGTGCTAAGCATCTCTGGGAACTCCTTCAAGATTGTTGGAAGACCATTCCCGGTGACTATCTCTTGAAGCTCATCAAGAGAATGCCAAGAGTGTGCAAAGCAGTCATCAAGGCAAAAGGTGGCTACTTTGAAGAACCTAAAATATAAGACATATTTTCAGTTGTTTCACACTTTTTTGTTAAGTATATAATTCCACATGTGTTAATTCATAGTTTTGATGCCTTCAGTGTGAATTTACAATTTTCATAGTCATGAAAATGCAGAAAAATCTTTAAATGAGAAGATGTGTCCAAACTTTTGATCTGTACTATATATACATATATATAGGGGCGAAGTGCACGCTGTGGAGGGACTGCTTTCTGTGCTTCTCAGGTAAACCACATACCATACTGTCTACCAATGGGTTTTACATTAGTATAGTTGCCTGTGTCTAGCCAGCTCAGAGGTTTACATTATGTATTCACTTTGATTGTCTGTAATTATTGTTACTCCTCTGGAGATTGCATTTCCCACTGCATGGGTGCACTTCAGCGTTTCCAAACATGTGCTAAATGACATCAGCCTTGTTTTTCCTATGTCTCCTACCCTGTCAATTTTTTCTAAATAAAGTACTTTTCATATTTATAATATAACATTGTTTCCGGGGTTTTTTTGATCGTTTGTTTGCTGCGGTTTTTGGTTTATAAAATTGCGATTACCCCCTTATATCTAATGATATGGTCCACAATATAATAATAATTTTCACTTCATGAAATTTATGTGGGCATGTGTCTTATGAAGGTGTTATGCGATACATATATATATGTATAGAATAGATATGAAGATCAATGCAGCACACTAAAAACTACACCATCGTCTAGACTGCAACTGGGGTGCAAAAGTCATTGGAGATCCATGACTTGTTCATCTTGATGAAAGATAGGCAGTCTACACTTTCAGGAGGTAGCCGGATGCAATTTCTCATCAGGACACCAGCAGCAGTGCTGAAGACACGTTCTGAGAGAATGCTGTCTGCCGGGCATGACAAAACCTAAAAGGCATGACAGACGCGCTCAGGCCATTCTTCCATATTTGAAGACCAAAATGCAAAAGGGTCCAAATTCCCCTGATGTAATTGATGTTGAACTCCAGATATTCCTACACCATCCTCTCCTGTAATTTACAACAAGTCAGACTTATACTCTGTTCTGCTGGTGCATGGGCTGGTCTAAAAAATGTGTGAAATGACTCACAGAAATTGCTTATGCCACATACATTTGACATTACCAGGATTTGACATCTACAAATGTTATTCACACTGTGTGTCTCACTGCTGTCTTGGCAGAAAATCACACTTAAGATTTTCTACAAGCGTGTTTCAATTGTCCAGCATGCGAGCTCCAATTCCAGGTGGGCAAGCAGCTGGCTAAATTTACTCAGAGTGGCAACCCAGTAGCCAGCACTATTTCTAACCATAAGAATGTAGGCATCATGTTGAATAGGGTGCAGCAAGAAGGCGCTCATGAGGTCCAAGTGTGTTGGTGGCAGGGCAACAGTCAAGGTAGCTTCCTCCATCCCTTCCCACCAACCACGGACATCAGAGAGGGGAATAATATCCTTTTTATTTCCTGACTGTTGCACGTTCATCACCTCTTCCTCCTCATCCTCCTCCATTTGTTCCTCAGCTCCTGCACATTCTCTATGGCTGCTGTCACACTAGCAGTATTTGGTCAGTATTTTACATCTGTATTTGTAAGCCAAAACCAGGAGTGGGTGATAAATACAGAAGTGGTGCATATGTTTCTATTATACTTTTCCTCTATTTGTTCCACTCCTGGTTTTGGCTTACAAATACTGATGTAAAATACTGACCAAACACTGCTAGTGTGACGGCAGCCTAACAGTTTATCTGGTACCATGAGCCCCACCTCGATTGCTGTAAGCCATTCTCCCATAGCACACATCTGTGCGACAACAGTCCATAAATTTGAGATATTGTTGTCCCTTCTACATCCTTCTCTGCTCCCACCTCTTCCTCTGGGATCACCTCATCATACCGAGTATTCAAAGCGTGCTCCAGCATGGCATCATCAGCATTATTCATCTTAGCAGCCATTTCAAACCTGTGCAGAATTGTGGAGAAGTCCTTCATCTGTGCCTACTCCGCAAGCCTGATTTGCACCACGTCCATACTGCATTGGCCCAGGCTATGCAAAAGGACATACTGCACCAGCACTCGTCGCTGCTGCCACTGATGCTGAAACATGTGCGAAGTGAAATTCCACAGTGTCAGAATATTGCTAATCAAACACTTAATCAGTAGGCCAAAAGACCTCTGCAGTAATGCAAGTCGATGACCTGCGACCGTCGGAAGTGAGCACACAGCAATCCTGCAGCAGTGCATCCAGGCAAGGATATTGGTGGAGAAATTGCTGTACCACCAGGCTGAGGACGTGAGCCATGCAAGACGTGTGTGAGGTTGCCCTGGCGTAGGACTGCCACCAGGTTTTCACCGTTATTGCACATGGCCATCCCTGGCTCCAGGTTGCTCTAATTCGGCCTGGATAGCTAGCCACAACTCTTGAGGTGTGTGACTGCAATCTCAAAGTCATATTAATTTGAACACTCCCTGTTGTGGTGGGCCAAACCTTGGCAGTACAGAGGTGGGGGTACTATCTGCACTGTTGGGACGTGTGTCTGATAAAGGAAGAGTTTGAGGGGACAGGTGGAGGCCCTAGAGGAGGTGGATGAGGCACAAGCCCACAAGCCCTGAGGATGCAAAGACTTGAGGAGCAGCCCCTTGATCGCCTGCTCCCACAGCCACCAGAGACATGCAGTGCCCAGTCAGTGGGATGTAATGCCCCTGGCCATGTTTGCTCGCCCAGGTGTCAGTGGTGAAATGCACCCTTGCAAACATAGATTTTTTAGGGAACGGATGACGTTATCTATGACATGTTGGTGTAGCACAGTCACAGCTTTCTTAGAGAAGAAATGGGGACAGGGCAACTGGTACTGGGGGACTTTCTGAAACTGTCTATCCACCAGGCGGAAAGGCAGCATTTCCGTGGCCAATAAATTTCATATGGTGGAGTTGAAACTCTTAGCTTTGGCGTGTGTATAAGGAAACATTCTTTTATGTGACCACAACTGCGGGACCGAGGGCTGGCTGCTGTGTTGAGAGAGGGTGGAGTACAGAGAACAGTACAAACTACTGCATTGTGACTGAGCTACAGCCAGAGATGTTGTGGTGGATTGAGAAAGATGTGTTGCGCTAGCTGATGCAAAAACAGCAGTCATGTCCACTGACTGGCTCTCACTCACCCCAACTGTAGGGGGTAAACAAGTGGAGATTCTTCGGCCGGAGACCTGTGTAAGAAGACTTGGCCCTGTGACAGAGGAAGAAGCAGCAGATGTGGTTGATGGGATGGCCGGTGGTTGGTGAGGCTCACCAGTCTGCATTTTATCACATTGAGATTCCCACACTAAGACATATTGATCACGAATGTCCTGATTCATTCATGTAGTAGTCAAATTATTGACATTTTTGCCTCTACTGAGTTTATTTTTGCAAATTTGGCAGATAACGTGAATTGGCTCATCCTTTGTGGTCTCTAAAATGGCCCAAGCTAAGCAACCCTTGCTTCCCCTGTGAACTGCACCAGCCAGAGTTGGTGGCTGAGGATGCAGTGTTTGTCATGGTTGCATCACTTTGTGTCTATATGGGAAGATGCAATGTAGCCTCCTCACCTTCCACCACCTCCTCTGCTGAGCTACTCAGCTGTATACCTCTGGGTTTAAGACCAAGTGGGATCTACAACCTCATTGTCATCCACTCTGTTATCACACTCCTCACCCTGAGAGTCACCCTCCTCCTCCTCTTCCCATGCTGACACCACAGTACAGTCCGCCTGCGCCTTTTTGTGAGTCTCATCAGAATCACCTCCATCACTGGTGGTTAACATCTGGTGATGAGGGTCTGGATTCTGCTCGGACCCTACTTCATCCAGGCCTGGATCCAACATGAAAAATTGTTGGGCGTCGGTGCACATGCTTTCCTCCTCTGGATCCTGTGAATCTTTGGAGCAGACCTCTGTGTGAACAGCTCTGCAGAATGGCCCATCTGTGGTTCCCCACAGACAGTTGGGCATTTAGAAATTTGTGACACGGGGAAACAAGGGTGATTGAGGTGCCACCTCTGAGTATTGTGCTGTGTGATCTTAAGGTGGAGGAAGAGGAGGAGAGGCCACTTGATGCAGCGCTTGCCATCCACTGAAACACATGCTTTCTCTGGTCCTCATCTACAAGGTGTACTGCTGTGTGGCTGCCAAAGAAAGGGAGTGGAAGAGCCCATCGAGTAACAGATGTTGTCAGTGATCTTTAGATAGGACAACACGGTGATTGTTCAGTTGAGCTTTTATTAACATTAACACCTAACCCACTTAAACGTCGAACACCAAGCCGATTCCCATTCCACCACAACTTTGCTTTTCTCCACTCATGTTGTATGTACCCTATCCCTCTTGTAACCTGCTGTTTCACTACCTTATGCCCACAGCTGTCAGTCACCTGTCACTAAATGAACAATCAATATTTATTTTCTTAGATAGTGTGCCTGAACAACACTGCTATACCTAATGATTTTTAAGAGGAAATGTGGCCTTCTGATTTCTCAGTGAAACACGGTTTTGTCACAAACTATTTGGATTAGCAAATTGGGCCTCCTGGCTGCATCCCAATATTAGGCCTAACGATTTTTAAGCGGAAATCTGGCCTTTTGAATACTCACTGGCAGACAGTTTAATCACAGATGATTTAGATGAGCAAACTGGGCCTCCTCACTTCTCCCCAATATTAAACCTAACAATTGTTAAGTGGAAATTGGGCCTTATGATTTCTCCTTGAAACACAGTTTTATGACAAACTATTTGGATTAGCAGATTGGACCTTCTGGCTGCACTTAAGTGGAAATTGGGCCTTCTGATTTCTCACTAAAACACAGTTTTATCGCAAACTATTTAGATTAGCAGATTGTACCTTCTGGCTGCACCCCAATATTAGGCCTAATGTTTTTTAAGTGGAAATCTGACCTTCTAATTTCTCACTGAAACACAGTTTTATCACAAACTATTTGGATTAGCAGATTAGACCTTCTGGCTGCACTCCAATATTAGGCCTAACAATTTTTCAGTGGAAATCTGGCCTTCTGACTTCTCACTGAAACACATTTTTATCACAAATGAGTTGGTTTAGCAAATGGACCTCCTGAGACTGCAGCACAGTTTTTGCACATCTAGTTAGATGCTGGAAGATCAATTTCACACAATGCAGGATCCTATCTAGCTAACTAACAAGTTCACTTGCAGCACTATCAGGAGTCGCTTCTGACACTAAGAAAATGGCACCAGGAAAACAAGATGTCCACTTCTTATATATGGCCAGGGACATGTGACTTTGGCAGCCAATCACAGAAGACTTTGTGCCATGACATTGTGCTTGGTTTATGCGCCCTGATTGGCTGCCAAAATGTACACATATTAAGTTATTAAAGAAAAAAAACACTCTGTAGCTCCTTCGACCTAGGCACACCCCCTCCCCTCATCAAACATGTCCCCCTCGCTCATCATACAGCACCACTATCCTAGCCAAAGTAATAACAAAAGCATTAGTGGAAACGTGATGATTTACTGAACTGTGACCGAATTTTTCCAACTCTGAGTAAAAATGCTTGTGAAACTAAACATGAATCCGAATCTGTTACAGTTGTGGCCAAAAGTATTGACACCCCTGCAATTCTGTCAGATAATACTCAGTTTCTTCCTGAAAATGATTGCAAACACAAATTATTTGTTATTATTATCTTCATTTAATTTGTCTTAAATGAAACAACACAAAAAGAATTGTCCTAAAACTAAATTGGATATAATTCCACACCAAACATAAAAAAGGGGGTGGACAAAAGTATTGGCGCTGTTCGAAAAATCATGTGATGCTTCTCTAATTTGTGTAATTAACAGCACCTGTAAGTTACCTGTGGCACCTAACATGTGTTGGCAATAACTAAATCACACTTGCAGCCAGTTGACATGGATTAAAGTTGACTCAACCTCTGTCCTGTGTCCTTGTGTGTACCACATTGAGCATGGAGAAAAGAAAGAAGACCAAAGAACTGTCTGAGGACTTGAGAAACCAAATTGTGAGGAAGCATGAACAATCTCAAGGCTACAAGTCCATCTCCAAAGACCTGAATGTTCCTGTGTCTACCGTGTGCAGTGTCATCAAAAAGTTTAAAGCCCATGGCACGGTGGCTAACCTCCCTAGATGTGGACGGAAAAGAAAAATTGACAAGAGATTTCAACGCAAGATTGTGCGGATGTTGGATAAAGAACCTCGACCCCTGCAGTCCGAGGGTACAACAGTGTCAACCCGTACTATCCGTCGGCGTCTGAATGAAAAGGGACTGTATGGTAGGAGACCCAGGAAGACCCCACTTCTTACCCCGAGACATAAAAAAGCCACGCTGGAGTTTGCCAAAACTTACCTGAAAAAGCCTAAAACATTTTGGAAGAATGTTCTCTGGTCAGATAAGACAAAAGTAGAGCTTTTCGGGCAAAGGCATCAACATAGAGTTTACAGGAGAAAAATATAGGCATTCAAAGAAAAGAACACGGTCCCTACAGTCAAACATGGCGGAGGTTCCCTGATGTTTTGGGGTTACTTTGCTGCCTCTGGTACTGGACTGCTTGACCGTGTGCATGGCATTATGAAGTCTGAAGACTACCAACAAATTTTGCAGCATAATGTAGGGCCCAGTGTGAGAAAGCTGGGTCTCCCTCAGAGGTCATGGGTCTTCCAGCAGGACAATGACCCAAAACCAGGGCCGGACTGGTCATCGGGCAGTTCTGGCAAATGCCAGAAGGGCCGGTGGCAGTAGTGGGCCGCTCAAGTGTGCCGGTCGGCAGACTACCTCCGCTGTCGGCACACTGCCCCCGCTGTCGGCGCACTCCCCCCGCTGTCGGCACAGTCCCCGCCCTGCATTCAACTATACCGGCGTCATAGGCTCCGGTACAGTTGAATGCAATGATGGAGGAGAGAGCGTCTGCTGACGCTCCCTCTCCCATCATTCCTCGCTCTGCCTGGCGCTGACACTGCTTGTGCGCGATGACGTCATATCATCGCGCACCTGCTGTGTGTCAGGCGGGCAGACTGCAGCTGCTGAGACCGGAGCCAGGAGCAGTGTGGGGCACGAGGAGAGGCGAGTAGAGTGTTTTTTTTTTATTATATATATATATATATATATATATATCAATGAGTGATTACTGGATTGTGGGGCTTTTGGAGGGGATGCATTACATTCTATGGAGATTGTGCTGCATTACATTCTATGGGGTTGTGCCGCATTACATTCTATGGGGTTGTGCTGCATTACATTCTATGGGACTGTGCTGCATTACATTCTATGGGGCTGTGCTGCATTACGTTCTATGGGGCTGTGCTGCATTACATTCTGTGGGGCTGTGCTGCATTACATTCTATGGGGGCTGGCTGTATTACATTCTATGAGGCTGTGCTGCATTACATTCAATGGGGGCTGTGCTGCATTACATTCTATGGGGGCTGGCTGTATTACATTCTATGAGGCTGTGCTGCATTACATTCAATGGGGGCTGTGCTGCATTACATTCTATGGGGGCTGGCTGCATTACATTCTATGGGGCTGTGCTGTATTACATTCTATGGGGGCTGTGCTGCATTACATTCTATGGGGCTGTACTGCATTAAATTCTATGGGGGCTGTGCTGCATTACATTCTATGGGGGCTGTGCTGCATTACATTCTATGGGGGCTGTGCTGCATTACATTCTCTGGGGGCTGTGCTGCATTACATTCTATGGGGGCTGTGCTGTATTACATTCTATGGGGGGCTGGCTGCATTACATTCTATGGGGCTGTGCTGTATTACATTCTATGGGGGCTGGATGCATTACATTCTATGGGGCTGTGCTGCATTACATTCTATGGGGCTGTGCTGCATTACATTCTATGGGGGCTGGCTGTATTACATTCTATGGGGGATGTGCTGTATTACATTCTATGGGGGCTGTGCTGTATTACATTCTGTGGGGGCTGTGCTGCATTTCATTCTATGGGGACTGTGCTGTATTACATTCTATGGGGGCTGGCTGTTTTACATTCTATGGGGGCTGGCTGTATTACATTCTATGGGGGCTGTGCTGTATTACATTCTATGGGGGCTGTGCTGTATTACATTTATTGGGGGCTGTGCTGTATTACATTCTATGGGGGCTGTGCTGTATTACATTCTATGGGGACTGTGCTGTATTAAATGCTATGGGGACTGTTGTGAATTCTGCTTTTGGGCTCCCTCCGGTGGTTGTAGGTGGTAATGCAGTTGTCCCTGAGTTGCAGTCCTGGTCAGGTGTATCTGCTGATTGCAGTTCTGACTGGGGTATTTAGGCGTGCAGGATTCATTAGTCCTTGCCAGTTGTCCATGGTTGTTGGGAGGTTTTGGTCCTGGTTTGGTTCCATCTGCCTTCTGCCAAATCAGCAAAGATAAGTGTCTGGTTTTGTTTCTGTGGCACACATGCTGTGTGCTTAATAATTCTGTGCTATTCAGTGTTTTTTTTGTCCAGCTTAGATTGTCAGTATTTTCTCAGTCTTGTTGGATTCTCTGGAGTGGCAGATATACATTCCATGTCTTTAGTTAGATTGTGGAACTTTTTGTATTATCTGCTGTGGATATTTTTGGAAGGGTTTTAATACTGACCGCTTAGTATTCTGTCCTATCTTTCCCTATTTAGCTAGAGTGGCCTCTTTTGCTGAATCCTGTTTTCTGCCTGCGTGTGTCTTTCCTCTCCTACTCACAGTCAATATTCGTGGGGGGCTGCCTATCCTTTGGGGTTCTGCTCTGAGGCAAGGTAGTATTCCTATTTCCATCTATAGGGGTATTTAGTCCTCCGGCTGTGTCGAGGTGTCTAGGGTTTGTTAGGCACACCCCACGGCTACTTCTAGTTGCGGTGTTAGTTTAGGTTTTGCGGTCAGTACAGTTTCCACCTACTCCAGAGAAAGTTCATGCTGCTCCAAAGTCACCGGATCATAACAGTACAACTGGCCCACTATGAGTTAAATGCATCTCAGAAGAAGGGAAGAAAGGTGTTGAGTCATTTTTTTTTTCTCTGTAGTTTGCTTTGCCTTTTCTTCCCTCTTTTTCTCTGGGTGGCTAAGGAGTCTTGTGTTAGCATGGATGTTCAGGAATTAGCTTCTCGTGTAGACCAGCTTGCTGCTAGGGTACAGGGAATTTCTGATTATATTGTTCAGACTCCTGTTTTAGAGCTGAAGATTCCTACTCCTGATTTGTTTTTTGGTGACAGGTCCAAATTTTTGAGTTTTAAAAACAACTGTAAACTGTTTTTTGCTTTGAGACCTCGATCCTCTGGGGATTCTATTCAGCAGGTTAAAATCGTCATTTCCCTGCTGCGTGGTGATCCACAGGATTGGGCATTTTCCCTGGAATCTGGGAACCCGGCTTTGATTAATGTAGATTCCTTTTTTCAGGCTTTAGGACTATTATATGATGAACCTAATTCTGTGGATCAAGCGGAGAAGACCTTGTTTGCCCTATCTCAGGGTCAAGAGGCGGCAGAATTGTATTGTCAGAAATTTAGAAAATGGTCTGTGTTGACTAAATGGAATGATGATGCTTTGGCTGCAATTTTCAGAAAGGGTCTTTCTGAATCCGTTAAAGATGTTATGGTGGGGTTTCCCACGCCTGTCGGTCTGAGTGATTCTATGTCTTTGGCCATTCAGATTGATCGGCGCTTGCGGGAGCGCAGAACTGTGCACGCTGTGGCGTTGTCCTCGGAGCAGAGTCCTGAGCCAATGCAGTGTGATAGGATTCTGTCTAGGACAGAACGACAAGGACTCAGACGTCAGAATAGGTTGTGTTATTATTGTGGCGACGCTTCTCATGTCATTTCAGTCTGCCCTAAACGGACAAAGAGGATCGCTAGTTCATTTACCATCAGTACTGTACAACCTAAATTTCTGTTATCGGTGTCCTTGATCTGCTCATTGTCATCATTTTCTGTCTTGGCGTTTGTGGATTCAGGCGCCGCTTTGAACTTAATGGACCTTGAGTTTGCCAGGCGTTGTGGTTTCCCCTTGCAGCCTTTGCAGAACCTTATTCCTTTAAGGGGCATTGATGCTACTCCTTTGGCTAAAAATAAGCCCCAGTTTTGGACACAGGTGACCATGCGCATGGCGCCAGCCCATCAGGAAGATTGTCAATTTCTGGTATTGCATAATTTACATGATGCTATCGTGTTGGGTTTTCCATGGTTACAGGTACATAATCCTGTGTTGGATTGGAAGTCTATGTCTGTGACTAGTTGGGGTTGTCAGGGGGTTCATAATGATGTTCCTTTAATGTCCATCTCCTCTTCTTCCTCTTCCGAAATTCCAGAGTTTTTGTCTGATTTTCAGGATGTATTCGATGAGCCCAAGTCCAGTTCTCTTCCACCGCACAGGGACTGTGATTGTGCTATTGATTTGATTCCAGGCTGTAAGTTTCCTAAGGGCCGACTCTTCAACCTGTCTGTGCCTGAACATACCGCTATGCGGAGTTATGTTAAGGAGTCTTTGGAGAAAGGGCATATTCGGCCATCTTCTTCACTGATGGGAGCGGGATTTTTTTTTGTTGCTAAGAAGGATGGCTCCTTGAGACCCTGTATTGATTATCACCTCTTGAATAAGATCACGGTCAAGTTTCAATACCCTTTACCTTTGCTTTCCGATTTGTTTGCTAGGATTAAGGGGGCTAGTTGGTTTACGAAGATTGACCTTCGGGGGGCGTATAATCTTGTTCGTATTAAGCAGGGTGATGAATGGAAAACTGCGTTCAATACGCCCGAAGGCCATTTTGAATATCTTGTGATGCCATTCGGGCTCACTAATGCTCCATCTGTTTTTCAATCTTTCATGCATGATATCTTCCGGACTTATATTGATAAATTCTTGATTGTATATTTGGACGATATTTTGATTTTTTTGATGATTGGGAGTCTCATGTGGAACAGGTCAGGATGGTATTTCAGATCCTTCGTGACAATGCTTTGTTTGTGAAGGGGTCTAAGTGTCTCTTTGGGGTGCAGAAGGTTTCTTTTTTGGGTTTTATTTTTTCTCCTTCATCTATTGAAATGGATCCGGTTAAGGTTCAGGCCATTCATGATTGGATTCAACCCACGTCCGTAAAGAGCCTTCAGAAATTTTTGGGTTTTGCAAATTTTTATCGCCGTTTCATGGCTAACTTTTCCAACGTGGTTAAACCCTTGACCGATTTGACGAAGAAAGGCGCTGATGTGGCGAATTGGTCCTCTGCGGCTGTTTCTGCCTTTCTGGAGCTTAAATGTCGATTTACTTCTGCTCCGATGTTGCGCCAAGCGGATGTTTCCCTTCCGTTTCAGGTTGAGATTGACGCTTCTGAGATTGGTGCAGGGGCCGTTTTGTCCCAGAGGGATCATGTTGGTTCCTTGATGAAACCGTGTGCATTCTTTTCCCGTAAATTTTCGCCTGCTGAACGCAATTATGATGTCGGCAATCGGGAGTTGACGGCTATGAAGTGGGAATTTGAGGAGTGGCGACATTGGCTTGAGGGAGCTAAGCACCGTATTGTGGTCTTGACCGATCATAAGAATTTGATTTACCTCGAGTCTGCCAAGCGGCTGAATCCTAGACAGGCTCGATGGTCCTTGTTTTTTTCCCGTTTTGATTTTGTGATCTCGTATCTTCCGGGTTCCAAGAATATTAAGGCTGATGCCCTTTCTAGGAGTTTTTTGCCTGATTCTCCTGAGGTCCTTGAACCGGTCGGCATTCTGAAAGAAGGGGTGGTTCTTTCTGCTATTTCCTCCGATTTACGACAGGTTCTTCAGGAATTTCAGGCTGACAGACCTGATCGTTGTCCAGTGGGGAAACTGTTTGTTCCTGACAGATGGACTAGTAGAGTGATTTCTGAGGTTCACTGTTCTGTGTTGGCTGGTCATCCTGGTATTTTTGGTACCAGAGACTTGGTTGGTAGGTACTTTTGGTGGCCTTCTTTATCACGTGATGTGCGTTCTTTTGTGCAGTCCTGTGGGACTTGTGCGCGGGCCAAGCCTTGTTGTTCCCGTGCTAGTGGGTTGCTTTTGCCATTGCCGGTCCCTGAGAGGCCCTGGACGCATATTTCTATGGATTTTATTTCTGATCTTCCGGTTTCCCAGAGGATGTCGGTTATCTGGGTTGTTTGTGACCGGTTTTCTAAGATGGTTCATTTGGTGCCTTTGCCTAAATTGCCTTCCTCTTCAGATTTAGTTTCGTTGTTTTTTCAGCATGTGGTTCGTTTGCATGGTATTCCGGAGAATATTGTATCCGACAGAGGTTCCCAGTTTGTTTCTAGGTTTTGGCGGGCCTTTTGTGCTAGGCTGGGCATTGATTTGTCTTTTTCTTCTGCATTTCATCCTCAGACAAATGGCCAAACCGAGCGAACTAATCAGACCTTGGAGACATATTTGAGATGCTTTGTGTCTGCTGATCAGGATGACTGGGTGGCCTTTTTGCCATTGGCCGAGTTTGCCCTTAATAATCGGGCTAGTTCGGCTACTTTGGTTTCGCCTTTTTTTTGTAATTTTGGTTTTCATCCTCGTTTTTCTTCTGGGCAGATTGAGCCTTCTGACTGTCCTTGTGTGGATTCGGTGGTCGACAGGTTGCAGCAGATTTGGGCTCATGTGGTGGACAATTTGGTGTTGTCTCAGGAGGAGGCTCAACGTTTTGCTAACCGTCGTCGGTGTGTTGGTTCCCGGCTTCAGGTTGGGGATCTGGTCTGGTTGTCTTCCCGTTATGTTCCTATGAAGGTTTCTTCTCCTAAGTTTAAGCCTCGGTTTATTGGTCCTTATAGGATTTCTGGGATTATTAATCCGGTGTCTTTTCGATTTGCGCTTCCGGCCTCTTTTGCTATCCATAATGTCTTCCATAGATCTTTATTGCGAAAATATGTGGTACCCGTTGTTCCCTCTGTTGATCCTCCGGACCCTGTGTTGGTTGATGGGGAGTTGGAGTATGTGGTTGAGAAGATTTTGGATTCTCGTTTTTCGAGGCGGAGGCTTCAGTATCTTGTCAAATGGAAGGGTTATGGCCAGGAGGATAATTCTTGGGTTTTTGCCTCTGATGTCCATGCTGCTGATTTGGTTCATGCTTTTCATCTGGCTTGCCCTGATCGGCCTGGGGGCTCTGGTGAGGGTTCGGTGACCCCTCCTCAAGGGGGGGTACTGTTGTGAATTCTGCTTTTGGGCTCCCTCCGGTGGTTGTAGGTGGTAATGCAGTTGTCCCTGAGTTGCAGTCCTGGTCAGGTGTATCTGCTGATTGCAGTTCTGACTGGGGTATTTAGGCGTGCAGGATTCATTAGTCCTTGCCAGTTGTCCATGGTTGTTGGGAGGTTTTGGTCCTGGTTTGGTTCCATCTGCCTTCTGCCAAATCAGCAAAGATAAGTGTCTGGTTTTGTTTCTGTGGCACACATGCTGTGTGCTTAATAATTCTGTGCTATTCAGTGTTTTTTTGTCCAGCTTAGATTGTCAGTATTTTCTCAGTCTTGTTGGATTCTCTGGAGTGGCAGATATACATTCCATGTCTTTAGTTAGATTGCTGAACTTTGTATTATCTGCTGTGGATATTTTTGGAAGGGTTTTAATACTGACCGCTTAGTATTCTGTCCTATCTTTCCCTATTTAGCTAGAGTGGCCTCTTTTGCTGAATCCTGTTTTCTGCCTGCGTGTGTCTTTCCTCTCCTACTCACAGTCAATATTCGTGGGGGGCTGCCTATCCTTTGGGGTTCTGCTCTGAGGCAAGGTAGTATTCCTATTTCCATCTATAGGGGTATTTAGTCCTCTGGCTGTGTCGAGGTGTCTAGGGTTTGTTAGGCACACCCCACGGCTACTTCTAGTTGCGGTGTTAGTTTAGGTTTTGCGGTCAGTACAGTTTCCACCTACTCCAGAGAAAGTTCATGCTGCTCCAAAGTCACCGGATCATAACAGTACAACTGGCCCACTATGAGTTAAATGCATCTCAGAAGAAGGGAAGAAAGGTGTTGAGTCATTTTTTTTTTCTCTGTAGTTTGCTTTGCCTTTTCGGCCCTCTTTTTCTCTGGGTGGCTAAGGAGTCTTGTGTTAGCATGGATGTTCAGGAATTAGCTTCTCGTGTAGACCAGCTTGCTGCTAGTGTACAAGGAATTTCTGATTATATTGTTCAGACTCCTGTTTTAGAGCCGAAGATTCCTACTCCTGATTTGTTTTTTGATGACAGGTCCAAATTTTTGAGTTTTAAAAACAACTGTAAACTGTTTTTTGCTTTGAGACCTCGATCCTCTGGGGATTCTATTCAGCAGGTTAAAATCGTCATTTCCCTGCTGCGTGGTGATCCACAGGATTGGGCATTTTCCCTGGAATCTGGGAACCCGGCTTTGCTTAATGTAGATTCCTTTTTTCAGGCTTTAGGACTATTATATGATGAACCTAATTCTGTGGATCAAGCGGAGAAGACCTTGTTGGCCCTATCTCAGGGTCAAGAGGCGGCAGAATTGTATTGTCAGAAATTTAGAAAATGGTCTGTGTTGACTAAATGGAATGATGATGCTTTGGCTGCAATTTTCAGAAAGGGTCTTTCTGAATCCGTTAAAGATGTTATGGTGGGGTTTCCCATGCCTGTCGGTCTGAGTGATTCTATGTCTTTGGCCATTCAGATTGATCGGTGCTTGCGGGAGTGCAGAACTGTGCACGCTGTTGCATTGTCCTCAGAGCAGAGTCCTGAGCCAATGCAGTGTGATAGGATTCTGTCTAGGACAGAACGACAAGGACTCAGACGTCAGAATAGGTTGTGTTATTATTGTGGCGACGCTTCTCATGTCATTTCAGTCTGCCCTAAACGGACAAAGAGGATCGCTAGTTCATTTACCATCAGTACTGTACAACCTAAATTTCTGTTATCGGTGTCCTTGATCTGCTCATTGTCATCATTTTCTGTCTTGGCTTTGAACTTAATGGACCTTGAGTTTGCCAGGTGTTGTGGTTTCCCCTTGCAGCCTTTGCAGAACCTTATTCCTTTAAGGGGCATTGATGCTACACCTTTGGCTAAAATTAAGCCCCAGTTTTGGACACAGGTGACCATGCGCATGGCGCCAGCCCATCAGGAAGATTGTCAATTTCTGGTATTGCATAATTTACATGATGCTATCGTGTTGGGTTTTCCGTGGTTACAGGTACATAATCCTGTGTTGGATTGGAAGTCTATGTCTGTGACTAGTTGGGGTTGTCAGGGGGTTCATAATGATGTTCCTTTAATGTCCATCTCCTCTTCTTCCTCTTCCGAAATTCCAGAGTTTTTGTCTGATTTTCAGGATGTATTCGATGAGCCCAAGTCCAGTTCTCTTCCACCGCACAGGGACTGTGATTGTGCTATTGATTTGATTCCAGGCTGTAAGTTTCCTAAGGGCCGACTCTTCAACCTGTCTGTGCCTGAACATACCGCTATGCGGAGTTATGTGAAGGAGTCTTTGGAGAAAGGGCATATTCGGCCATCTTCTTCACTGATGGGAGCGGGATTTTTTTTTGTTGCTAAGAAGGATGGCTCCTTGAGACCCTGTATTGATTATCGCCTCTTGAATAAGATCACGGTCAAGTTTTAATACCCTTTACCTTTGCTTTCCGATTTGTTTGCTAGGATTAAGGGGGCTAGTTGGTTTACGAAGATTGACCTTCGGGGGCGTATAACCTTGTTCGTATTAAGCAGGGTGATGAATGGAAAACAGCGTTCAATATGCCCGAAGGCCATTTTGAATATCTTGTGATGCCATTCGGGCTCACTAATGCTCCATCTGTTTTTCAATCTTTCATGCATGATATCTTCCGGACTTATATTGATAAATTCTTGATTGTATATTTGGACGATATTTTGATTTTTTTGATGATTGGCAGTCTCATGTGGAACAGGTCAGGATGGTATTTCAGATCCTTCGTGACAATGCTTTGTTTGTGAAGGGGTCTAAGTGTCTCTTTGGGGTGGAGAAGGTTTCTTTTTTGGGTTTTATTTTTTCTCCTTCATCTATTGAAATGGATCCGGTTAAGGTTCAGGCCATTCATGATTGGATTCAACCCACGTCCGTAAAGAGCCTTCAGAAATTTTTGGGTTTTGCAAATTTTTATCGCCGTTTCATTGCTAACTTTTCCAGCGTGGTTAAACCCTTGACCGATTTGACGAAGAAAGGCGCTGATGTGGCGAATTGGTCCTCTGCGGCTGTTTCTGCCTTTCTGGAGCTTAAACGTCGATTTACTTCTGCTCCGATGTTGCGCCAACCGGATGTTTCCCTTCCGTTTCAGGTTGAGATTGACGCTTCTGAGATTGGTGCAGGGGCCGTTTTGTCCCAGAGGGATCATGTTGGTTCCTTGATGAAACCGTGTGCATTCTTTTCCCGTAAATTTTCGCCTGCTGAACGCAATTATGATGTCGGCAATCGGGAGTTGTGGGCTATGAAGTGGGCATTTGAGGAGTGGCGACATTAGCTTGAGGGAGCTAAGCACCGTATTGTGGTCTTAACCGATCATAAGAATTTGATTTACCTCGAGTCTGCCAAGCGGCTGAATCCTAGACAGGCTCGATGGTCCTTGTTTTTTTCCCGTTTTGATTTTGTGATCTCGTATCTTCCGGGTTCCAAGAATATTAAGGCTGATGCCCTTTCTAGGAGTTTTTTGCCTGATTCTCCTGAGGTCCTTGAACCGGTCGGCATTCTGAAAGAAGGGGTGGTTCTTTCTGCTATTTCCTCTGATTTACAACAGGTTCTTCAGGAATTTCAGGCTGACAGACCTGATCGTTGTCCAGTGGGGAAACTGTTTGTTCCTGACAGATGGACTAGTAGAGTGATTTCTGAGGTTCACTGTTCTGTGTTGGCTGGTCATCCTGGTATTTTTGGTACCAGAGACTTGGTTGGTAGGTACTTTTGGTGGCCTTCTTTATCACGTGATGTGCGTTCTTTTGTGCAGTCCTGTGGGACTTGTGCGCGGGCCAAGCCTTGTTGTTCCCGTGCTAGTGGGTTGCTTTTGCCATTGCCGGTCCCTGAGAGGCCCTGGACGCATATTTCTATGGATTTTATTTCTGATCTTCCGGTTTCCCAGAGGATGTCGGTTATCTGGGTTGTTTGTGACCGGTTTTCTAAGATGGTTCATTTGGTGCCTTTGCCTAAATTGCCTTCCTCTTCAGATTTAGTTTCGTTGTTTTTTCAGCATGTGGTTCGTTTGCATGGTATTCCGGAGAATATTGTGTCTGACAGAGGTTCCCAGTTTGTTTCTAGGTTTTGGCGGGCCTTTTGTGCTAGGCTGGGCATTGATTTATCTTTTTCCTCGGCATTTCATCCTCAGACAAATGGCCAAACCAAGCGAATTAATCAGACCTTGGAGACATATTTGAGATGCTTTGTGTCTGCTGATCAGGATGATTGGGTGGCCTTTTTGCCATTGGCCGAGTTTGCCCTTAATAATCGGGCTAGTTCGGCTACTTTGGTTTCGCCTTTTTTTTGTAATTTTGGTTTTCATCCTCGTTTTTCTTCTGGGCAGGTTGAGCCTTCTGACTGTCCTGGTGTGGATTCGGTGGTCGACAGGTTGCAGCAGATTTGGGCTCATGTGGTGGACAATTTGGTGTTGTCTCTGGAGGAGGCTCAACGTTTTGCTAACCGTCGTCGGTGTGTTGGTTCCCGGCTTCAGGTTGGGGATCTGGTCTGGTTGTCTTCCCGTCATGTTCCTATGAAGGTTTCTTCTCCTAAGTTTAAGCCTCGGTTTATTGGTCCTTATAGGATTTCTGGGATTATTAATCCGGTGTCTTTTCGATTTGCGCTTCCGGCCTCTTTTGCTATCCATAATGTCTTCCATAGATCTTTATTGCGGAAATATGTGGTACCCGTTGTTCCCTCTGTTGATCCTCCGGTCCCTGTGTTGGTTGATGGGGAGTTGGAGTATGTGGTTGAGAAGATTTTGGATTCTCATTTTTCGAGGCGGAGGCTTCAGTATCTTGTCAAATGGAAGGGTTATGGCCAGGAGGATAATTCTTGGGTTTTTGCCTCAGATGTCCATGCTGCTGATTTGGTTCATGCTTTTCATCTGGCTTGCCCTGATCGGCCTGGGGGCTCTGGTGAGGGTTCGGTGACCCCTCCTCAAGGGGGGGTACTGTTGTGAATTCTGCTTTTGGGCTCCCTCCGGTGGTTGTAGGTGGTAATGCAGTTGTCCCTGAGTTGCAGTCCTGGTCAGGTGTATCTGCTGATTGCAGTTCTGACTGGGGTATTTAGGCGTGCAGGATTCATTAGTCCTTGCCAGTTGTCCATGGTTGTTGGGAGGTTTTGGTCCTGGTTTGGTTCCATCTGCCTTCTGCCAAATCAGCAAAGATAAGTGTCTGGTTTTGTTTCTGTGGCACACATGCTGTGTGCTTAATAATTCTGTGCTATTCAGTGTTTTTTTTGTCCAGCTTAGATTGTCAGTATTTTCTCAGTCTTGTTGGATTCTCTGGAGTGGCAGATATACATTCCATGTCTTTAGTTAGATTGTGGAACTTTTTGTATTATCTGCTGTGGATATTTTTGGAAGGGTTTTAATACTGACCGCTTAGTATTCTGTCCTATCTTTCCCTATTTAGCTAGAGTGGCCTCTTTTGCTGAATCCTGTTTTCTGCCTGCGTGTGTCTTTCCTCTCCTACTCACAGTCAATATTCGTGGGGGGCTGCCTATCCTTTGGGGTTCTGCTCTGAGGCAAGATAGTATTCCTATTTCCATCTATAGGGGTATTTAGTCCTCCGGCTGTGTCGAGGTGTCTAGGGTTTGTTAGGCACACCCCACGGCTACTTCTAGTTGCGGTGTTAGTTTAGGTTTTGTGGTCAGTACAGTTTCCACCTACTCCAGAGAAAGTTCATGCTGCTCCAAAGTCACCGGATCATAACAGGGGACTGTGCTGTAATGCTGGATACAGCTGTGATTATATGTTATATAGTCGTGTTACACTCCCCTCGCTTCTTGTAACCTACAAATGTACAAAGATATTATACAGTCACCAGGCGACAAGTGGGCCTGTGTAACTTCAAATGCCAGGGCTGAATTTTAGTCCCAGTCCGTCCCTGCCCAAAATACACTTCAAAAAGCACTAGAAAATGGTTTGAGAGAAAGCACTGGAGACTTCTAAGGTGTCCAGCAATGAGTCCAGACCTGAATCCCATTGAACACCTGTGGAGAGATCTAAAAATGGCAGTTTGGAGAAGGCACCCTTCAAATATCAGGGACCTGGAGCAGTTTGCCAAAGAAGAATGGTCTAAAATTCCAGCAGAGCATTGTAAGAAACTCATTGATAGTTACGGAAGCGGTTGGTCGCAGTTATTTTGGTTAAAGGTTGTGCAACCAAGTATTGGGCTGAGGGTGCCAATACTTTTGTCTGGCCCATTTTTGGAGTTTTGTGTGAAATGATCAATGTTTTGCTTTTTGCTTCATTCTCTTTTGTGATTTTTCATTTAAGACAAATTAAATGAAGATAATAATACCAAAGAATTTGTGATTGCAATCATTTTCAGGAAGAACTGAGTATTATCTGACAGAATTGCAAGGGTGTCAATACTTTTGGCCACAACTGTATATCACAGGCATATAAGTTCCCAGTCTTCTTTCCTTAGCTTCAGCATGATGGTTTGGTGAAGTTGATTCCAGATTTCGGTCGTGCAGATTGCCCAAACAATTCCAGAAATGGTGAAACCCAGAGAATATGAATGATAGCACCAAAACGATTTCTCCGCTCATGGTTAGTGGTTGGATGAAGCCATTTATTGTCACACTACTGTGTTTTCTCTTTTTAAATCATAATGACAGCCCAAAACATCCTAATGACCATGACCCAAAAGTTCACATACCCCATTTATTAATACTATTTATTTCCCCCACTAAAACCAAGGACAGGTTGAAGTCTTTTGTGGTAGTTGTGGTTGAGGTTCTTTATTTTCTCAGATGGTAAAGCTGCCCACTCTTCTTGGCTAAAAAGCCTCCAGTTCCTGTAAATTCTTGGGCTGTCTAGCGTGAACTGTGCACTTGAGATATCCCCAGAGGGGCTCAATGATATTGAGGTCAGGAAACTGAGATGGGCACTCCAGAACCTTCACTTTGTTCTGCTGTAGCCAATGACAGGTCGACTTGGCCTTATATCGTTGTCATGTTGGAATGTCCAAGTGCGTCCCATGTAGCCAATCATCTGGGCTGATGAGTGCAAAAGTTGCCTCCAATATTTGCTGATAATGTGCTGCAATCATCTTTCCTTCAACTTTGACCAGTTTCCTGTGCCTTTGTAGCTCACACATCCCCAAAACATCAACGATCCACCTCTGTGCTTTACAGGAGGAATGGTGTTGTTGACCTCTCTCCAAATGTAACATTTATGGTTGTGGTCAAAAAGTTCAATTTTCATCTCATGACTAGTGTTGAGCGATACTTTCCGATATCGGAAAGTATCGGTATCGGAAAGTATCGGCCGATACCGTCAAAATATCGGATCCAATCCGATACCGATACCCGATCCCAATGCAAGTCAATGGGACGAAAATATCGGAATTAAAATAAACCCTTTATAAACTTGTAGGTTAATTCTACATGAAGGAAAACAACTAAGAATAATGTAGGATGTATTGGGGGACGTGGCGGAGACATTAAAGGCACAGAGGTTTAGCCCAATGTAATAGAATAGCAGGATTTTGGGGTTTTTTTATGACGTTCGGCGGTAGAAAGATTTTGACTATGTTAATTTTTTTTTTTATTTTGTCAGATATTGATGTTTCACTACTTCCACGCCCTTCACCTTCTTTTTTACTTCTCCCACACTTTCTTCTTCATTATCCTCATCATCAGCTTCTTTGACATCAACTTCTTCACCTTATTCATCTTCTTCTTCATCTTCTACCTATTATTTTTTTGGTTACATTGTTCATATTCTTTTTATTTTACTATTATCTTCATCATATTCTACTTCTTCATCATATTCTTATTTGTGACAGGCATTCCCGTAGTTGTTATCTATAAAAGTTTGAAGATTACACCTTCCGTTCTGCCTGTCACAAAACAGTTACATTTGTCCGCGTTCAGTTTGGCCTGCAGCATCAGGCTTTATCCAGGGGCACCACGAGGAGGAACGGACTCACCCCCATACACTGCTTAGTCTTCTTCTGCTTATAATTTAGATAATATTTTTTGCTCTGATATTTAGTGTTATGCTTAATGTTCTTCTGCTCTTTGTTCTGCAGCCTCTTGTTCTTCTGCTTCTCGGTCTTCCAGGTCGTCGTCGTCTCCAGGGTCGTCGTCTCCGGGGTCGTCGTCATCGGGGTGGTCTTCAGGGTCGTCGTCTCCGGGGTCGTCGTCATCGGGGTGGTCTTCGGGGTCATCGTCTCCAGGGTCGTCGTCATCACGGTGGTTGTCGTCTCTGGTGTCGTCGTCATCTTAGGGGTGGTCTTCCGGGTCATCGTGTTTAGTCTCTTGAACTTGGAAATGTAGCAGAAGGTACAAGAAGGCTGAGAAAATGCCGAGAACCAGCTGATGGAACTGGAACTCGGATGGCTACCCGAAGGTCCAAGAGCCAATGGAACTACCGAGGACCAGCTGACGTTACTGGAACCCGGTTACTAAGCAGGAGGTACCCGTGCCTGAAAGCACTACCAAGGACCACCTGACGTTGGTGGAACTCGGATACCCAGAGGGAGGCACCTAAGCCAAAGGCTCTGCCCGGAACCAGCTGACGGTACTGGAACCAGGATGGGGAGCAGAAGGTACAAGAGCAAAAGACACTGCCGAGAACCAGCTGACGGTGCTGGAACCCGGATGGGTAGCCGAAGGTCCAAGAGCCAATGGAACTACCGAGGACCAGCTGACGTTACTGGAACCCGGTTACTAAGCAGGAGGTACCCGTGCCTGAAAGCACTACCAAGGACCACCTGACGTTGGTGGAACTCGGATACCCAGAGGGAGGCACCTAAGCCAAAGGCTCTGCCCGGAACCAGCTGACGGTACTGGAACCAGGATGGGGAGCAGAAGGTACAAGAGCAAGTGTCTGCGTGGCTTTTGCAGGACACGATGCCGGCTGCACAGCAGGGGAACAGCTGGCAGTGCTGAACCCCACTGACACATTGGCTGGTGTTTTTCTCTGTGCAGCTAGCAGTACCGGGCCCCAACTGGCGGTGTTGGAGCCCGGGGTCAGCAGGAGGAGGAGATGGAGCAGAGTGTAGGCCGAAGCCTGCACTGGCGGCAGCTTTTGGGTCTGTTGTGCCTGCGTGGCAGTTGCAGGACACGTTGCCGGCTGCACAGCAGGGGAACAGCTGGCGGTGCTGAACCCCACTGACACATTGGCTGGTGTTTTTCTCTGTGCAGCTAGCAGTACCGGGCCCCAACTGGCGGTGTTGGAGCCCAGGGCTCTGCAGGGGGAGCAGAGTGTAGGCCGAAGCCTAATTGAACCAATTTCAAAGGTAACCTTTAACCCCCCCTCAGGGGTTACAAAGTAGAAGAGCCACAGCTTATGCAGCAGTAGTGCTGCACAAGTCAAAGGTTGCTCTTTTAATTTCGCTCCTTGCACACGCTGAATGAAACACGTATAACATTTAGCCCTTTAAACAGTCAAACTGTGTTGGAGGCGCGAGTTCCCTTTGTAATGAGACGCAGCACAGATGTCAAGAATCCCACCTTGGTGCTGGGTGCAGCCTCCTGAGCGTTGTTATTTGCTGTACAGGAGTCTGCGCTGTCGTGTGATCCCCTGGCCTAGCGCTGTTAGCGCTGCCCATGTTCTGGCATCATTTAATGTCGGCCGGTGCGGTTCGCGATGACCATGAATCCCAGCCCCGCAGTGTCTTAACATTGTTAAAACACTGCGGGGCTGGGATTCAGGGCCTGGCGCAGCACATATGTTCGCCTCTCACACTCGGGTCCTTACACCCGCTTCAGACTGTGCGGCGTCATCTGATCCCTTATCGCATGCCACGGCCATGAAGCCGCACAGTCCGCAGAAGGCGGAAGGAGATGAGGGACAGGCGAACTGATGCACTGATCATGCCCGTCAATCACACCCTCGCAGTCCCAATAAATAAGACAACGAGGGGCGTTGTGTGGGTCAGGGCGGCCGCAGAGGCGCAGGCAGCCAAACAATGATGCCAGAAGACGGGCAGCGCTACCAAGGGGGTTGCAGCGTGTCATTACAAAGGAAAGTCACACCACCGGGACGGTTAAATGGTCACACAGAGGACACATTTTAGACGTGTTTTCAGTTCCACATGTGCGAGGAGAATACGTTTATGAGCCACCTTGCACACATGCAGCATTACCGCTGTACAAGGTGGCCTTTAAAACGTACAAACGCCTGGGGGAGGGGGGACAGGTTCCCTTCAATTTCAGTTCTTGTGTCTGCGTGGCTTTTGCAGGACACGATGCCGGCTGCACAGCAGGGGAACAGCTGGCGGTGCTGAACCCCACTGACACATTGGCTGGTGTTTTTCTCTGTGCAGCTAGCACATCTGGGCCCCAACTGGCGGTGTTAGAGCCCAGGGTCAGCAGGAGGAGCAGGGGGAGCGGAGTGTAGGCCGAAGCCTGCACTGGAGCAAGTTGAAAGGAAACCTTTAACCCCCCCCCCCCCAGGCGTTTGTAGCTGGAAGAGCCATCGTGTACACCACTAATGCTGGAAAAGGTAAACTTAGCTCTTTTAATTATGGTCCTTGCAGATGCTGAACCTAACACTTATGAAATGTGTCCCCTCACAGCGTTCAACCGTCCGGTAGGTGGAACTTTCCTTTGTCATGTGACGCAGCACAGCCGTCATTTTTACCCCCTTGGCGCCGTGCGCCGCCTCCTCAGCGTTGTTTGAATCTGTCCCGGAGCCTGCGCTGTTAGGTTACCCCTTGGCCATGCACACATTTCGCGCTGCCCGTCTTCTGACATCATTTGCTGTCAGGCTGGCTGCGCCTGTGTGGGTGCGCTGTCCGAGATTCAGCCTCGCGGTGTCGTGTAATGTAATCCCACCGCGGGCCTGGGATCCGTGGCCATGCGCAGTGCATATCCTCACCTCTCACTCCCCTCCCTACGGCTTCTTCAGACTGTGCGGTGTCACGGCCGTGGCATGCTATTAGGGATCAGCTGACACCGAACAGTCTTTAGAAGCCGTAGGGAGGGGAGTGAGAGGCGAGGATATGCACTGCGCATGGCCACGGATCCCAGGCCCGCGGTGGGATTACATTACACGACACTGCGAGGCTGAATCTCGGACAGCGCACCCACACAGGCGCAGCCAGCCTGACAGCAAATGATGTGAGAAGACGGGCAGCGCGAAATGTGTGCATGGCCAAGGGGTAACCTAACAGCGCAGGCTCCGGGACAGATTCAAACAACGCTGAGGAGGCGGCGCACGGCGCCAAGGGGGTAAAAATGACGGCTGTGCTGCGTCACATGACAAAGGAAAGTTCCACCTACCGGACGGTTGAACGCTGTGAGGGGACACATTTCATAAGTGTTAGGTTCAGCATCTGCAAGGAGCACCACGAAAAGAGGCACTTTTTCCCTTTGCATCATTACTGCTGCACAAGGTGGCTCCTTCAGTAACAAACGCCTGGGGGGGGGGGGACAGGTTCCCTTAAATTTAACTTGTTGTGCCTGCGTGGCGGTCGCAGTACACATTGCCGTATACACAGCAGGGGAACAGCTGGCGGTGCTGAACCCCACTAACACATTTGCGAGGTGTTTGGCTCTGTGCGTACAGCACTTCTGGACGGCAACTGGCGGTGTTGGAGCCCAGGGACAGGTGGAGGAGGAGGAGGAGGTTGGAGGAGGTAGGAGGGATTGCCACACACACAGCAGGGGAACAGCTGACGTTACTGAACCCCAATAACAGAGGAGGGACTGTTGACTGTGCGTACAGCACTTCTGGACGGCAACTGGCGGTGTTGGAGCCCAGGGACAGGTGGAGGAGGAGGAGGAGGTTGGAGGAGGTAGGAGGGATTGCCACACACACAGCAGGGGAACAGCTGACGTTACTGAACCCCAATAACAGAGGGACTGTTGACTGTGCGTACAGCACTTCTGGACGGCAACTGGCGGTGTTGGAGCCCAGGGACAGGTGGAGGAGGAGGAGGAGGTTGGAGGAGGTAGGAGGGATTGCCACACACACAGCAGGGGAACAGCTGACGTTACTGAACCCCAATAACAGAGGAGGGACTGTTGACTGTGCGTACAGCACTTCTGGACGGCAACTGGCGGTGTTGGAGCCCAGGGACAGGTGGAGGAGGAGGAGGAGGTTGGAGGAGGTAGGAGGGATTGCCACACACACAGCAGGGGAACAGCTGACGTTACTGAACCCCAATAACAGAGGAGGGACTGTTGACTGTGCGTACAGCACTTCTGGACGGCAACTGGCGGTGTTGGAGCCCAGGGACAGGTGGAGGAGGAGGAGGTTGGAGGAGGTAGGAGGGATTGCCACACACACAGCAGGGGAACAGCTGACGTTACTGAACCCCAATAACAGAGGAGCGACTGTTGACTGTGCGTACAGCACTTCTGGACGGCAACTGGCGGTGTTGGAGCCCAGGGACAGGTGGAAAAGCAGAGGAACACAATGTAGGCCGAAGCCTGAGAAAGTCGAAAGGGAACCTTTAACCCCCCCCCAAGGCGTTTGTAGCTGAAAGAGCCAGCTTGTGCAGCACAAAAGATGCAAAAGGAAAAGGTGGCTCTTTTCATCATGCTCCTTGCAAACACAGAACTAAACACTTATAAAATGTGTCCCCTGCAACCGTAAAACCGTCCTGGAGGTGGGACTTTCCTTCGTAATGTGACGCAGCACAGCCGTCATTCCTACCCCCCCGGCGCCGCGCACCGGCTCCTCAGCGTTGTTTGATTCCGTCCCGGAGCCTGCGCTGTTATGTTATCCCGTGGCCAGGCACACTTAGCGCTGCCCGTCTTCTGGCATCATTTGGTGTCAGGATGGCTGCGCCTGTGCGGCCGCGCTGGCCGAGAGCCCGCCTCGCAGTGTCTTCTGATTTAATCCCACTGGGGGCCTGGGATCCATGGACATGCGCAGTGCATATCCTCGCCTCTCACTCCCCTCCCTACGGCTTCTTAAGACTGTGCGGTGTCACGGCCGTGGCATGCTATTAGGGACCAGCTGACACCGAACAGTCTGAAGAAGCCATAGGGAGATGAGTGAGAGGTGGAGGTTCAGATATGCACTGCGCATGTCCATGGATCCCAGGCCCCCAGTGGGATTAAATCAGAAGACACTGCGAGGCAGGCTCTCTGCCAGCGCGGCCGCACAGGCGCAGCCATCCTGACACCAAATGATGCCAGAAGACGGGCAGCGCTAAGTGTGCCTGGCCACGGGATAACATAACAGCGCAGGCTCCGGGACGGAATCAAACAACGCTGAGGAGCGGGTGCGCGGCGCCGGGGGGGTAGGAATGACGGCTGTGCTGCGTCACATTACGAAGGAAAGTCCCACCTCCGGGACGGTGTTACGGTATCAGTGGACACATTTTATAAGTGTTAAGTTCTGCGTGTGCAAGGTGCTAAACAAAAATAGCTACCTTTTCCTTGTGCAGCATTACTGCTGCACAAGGTGGCTCTTTCAGTAACAAACGCCTTGGGGGGGGGGGGACAGATTCCCTTACATTTCAGTTGTTGTGTCAGCGTGGCGGTCGCATGACACATTGCCGGCTACACAGCTGGGGATCAGCTGACGTTACTGAAACCCAATAACACTGGGTCGTATGTGTTGACTGTGCAGACGGCACTTCTGAGCCTCAACTGGCGGTGTTGGAGCCCAGGAATTTAAGTTCAGGTGGTAGAAAGATGAACACAACAGGAGACCTGGATAACGTATACAGTGACCTAATTATTTAATCAGGAGGAGGAGTGGCAAATTCCTGCGAGATCCAGGCCTTGTTCATTTTCAGGAAAGTAAGCCGGTCAACGTTATCGGAGGATAGTCGCATGCGACGGTCAGTTAGTACACCACCTGCAGCACTAAAGACACGTTCCGATAATACACTGGCCGCAGGGCAAGACAGCACCTCCAATGCATACTGGCTTAGCTCTGGCCATGTATCCAGCTTTGAGACCCAAAACTTGAAAGGGGAAGAGCCGTCTGGGAGTACAGCAAGAGGGCAAGACATGTAGTCTGTCACCATCTGACGGAACCGTTGCCTCCTGCTGACTGGAGCCGTCTGTGATGGTGTAGACTTTTGTGGGGGGCACAGAAAACTGTGCCACAGTTGGGCCATACTGGTCTTGCCTTGGGCAGAGGCACTGCTTCTGCTCCCTCTTTGTGCAGAGCCTCCACCACTGCCTGGACGCACTGAGCTGCTTTGGAATGCACTAGCAGAACTTCTCTCAGTTGGAATGGAGAAGATGATGGAATTGACCAGTGTGTCTTGGTACTCCCGCATTTTTCGCTCCCGGTTCAACGGTGTGATGAGGCTTTCTACGTTGTCCCGGTAGCGAGGATCGAGGAGGGTGAACACCCAATAATCAGACATGTTGAGAATGTGGGCGATGCGGCGGTCGTTTCTCAGGCACTGCAGCATGTAATCCACCATGTGCTGCAGACTGCCAACTGCCCAAGAAACGCTGTCCCCTGCTGGAGGCGTGATCTCTGCCTGCTCGTCACGCGTCTGGGAGTCCAGACCTGAATCCCATTGAACACCTGTGGAGAGATCTAAAAATGGCAGTTTGGAGAAGGCACCCTTCAAATATCAGGGACCTGGAGCAGTTTGCCAAAGAAGAATGGTCTAAAATTCCAGCAGAGCATTGTAAGAAACTCATTGATAGTTACGGAAGCGGTTGGTCGCAGTTATTTTGGTTAAAGGTTGTGCAACCAAGTATTGGGCTGAGGGTGCCAATACTTTTGTCTGGCCCATTTTTGGAGTTTTGTGTGAAATGATCAATGTTTTGCTTTTTGCTTCATTCTCTTTTGTGATTTTTCATTTAAGACAAATTAAATGAAGATAATAATACCAAAGAATTTGTGATTGCAATCATTTTCAGGAAGAACTGAGTATTATCTGACAGAATTGCAAGGGTGTCAATACTTTTGGCCACAACTGTATATCACAGGCATATAAGTTCCCAGTCTTCTTTCCTTAGCTTCAGCATGATGGTTTGGTGAAGTTGATTCCAGATTTCGGTCGTGCAGATTGCCCAAACAATTCCAGAAATGGTGAAACCCAGAGAATATGAATGATAGCACCAAAACGATTTCTCCGCTCATGGTTAGTGGTTGGATGAAGCCATTTATTGTCACACTACTGTGTTTTCTCTTTTTAAATCATAATGACAGCCCAAAACATCCTAATGACCATGACCCAAAAGTTCACATACCCCATTTATTAATACTATTTATTTCCCCCACTAAAACCAAGGACAGGTTGAAGTCTTTTGTGGTAGTTGTGGTTGAGGTTCTTTATTTTCTCAGATGGTAAAGCTGCCCACTCTTCTTGGCTAAAAAGCCTCCAGTTCCTGTAAATTCTTGGGCTGTCTAGCGTGAACTGTGCACTTGAGATATCCCCAGAGGGGCTCAATGATATTGAGGTCAGGAAACTGAGATGGGCACTCCAGAACCTTCACTTTGTTCTGCTGTAGCCAATGACAGGTCGACTTGGCCTTATATCGTTGTCATGTTGGAATGTCCAAGTGCGTCCCATGTAGCCAATCATCTGGGCTGATGAGTGCAAAAGTTGCCTCCAATATTTGCTGATAATGTGCTGCAATCATCTTTCCTTCAACTTTGACCAGTTTCCTGTGCCTTTGTAGCTCACACATCCCCAAAACATCAACGATCCACCTCTGTGCTTTACAGGAGGAATGGTGTTGTTGACCTCTCTCCAAATGTAACATTTATGGTTGTGGTCAAAAAGTTCAATTTTCATCTCATGACTAGTGTTGAGCGATACTTTCCGATATCGGAAAGTATCGGTATCGGAAAGTATCGGCCGATACCGTCAAAATATCGGATCCAATCCGATACCGATACCCGATCCCAATGCAAGTCAATGGGACGAAAATATCGGAATTAAAATAAACCCTTTATAAACTTGTAGGTTAATTCTACATGAAGGAAAACAACTAAGAATAATGTAGGATGTATTGGGGGACGTGGCGGAGACATTAAAGGCACAGAGGTTTAGCCCAATGTAATAGAATAGCAGGATTTTGGGGTTTTTTTATGACGTTCGGCGGTAGAAAGATTTTGACTATGTTAATTTTTTTTTTTATTTTGTCAGATATTGATGTTTCACTACTTCCACGCCCTTCACCTTCTTTTTTACTTCTCCCACACTTTCTTCTTCATTATCCTCATCATCAGCTTCTTTGACATCAACTTCTTCACCTTATTCATCTTCTTCTTCATCTTCTACCTATTATTTTTTTGGTTACATTGTTCATATTCTTTTTATTTTACTATTATCTTCATCATATTCTACTTCTTCATCATATTCTTATTTGTGACAGGCATTCCCGTAGTTGTTATCTATAAAAGTTTGAAGATTACACCTTCCGTTCTGCCTGTCACAAAACAGTTACATTTGTCCGCGTTCAGTTTGGCCTGCAGCATCAGGCTTTATCCAGGGGCACCACGAGGAGGAACGGACTCACCCCCATACACTGCTTAGTCTTCTTCTGCTTATAATTTAGATAATATTTTTTGCTCTGATATTTAGTGTTATGCTTAATGTTCTTCTGCTCTTTGTTCTGCAGCCTCTTGTTCTTCTGCTTCTCGGTCTTCCAGGTCGTCGTCGTCTCCAGGGTCGTCGTCTCCGGGGTCGTCGTCATCGGGGTGGTCTTCAGGGTCGTCGTCTCCGGGGTCGTCGTCATCGGGGTGGTCTTCGGGGTCATCGTCTCCAGGGTCGTCGTCATCACGGTGGTTGTCGTCTCTGGTGTCGTCGTCATCTTAGGGGTGGTCTTCCGGGTCATCGTGTTTAGTCTCTTGAACTTGGAAATGTAGCAGAAGGTACAAGAAGGCTGAGAAAATGCCGAGAACCAGCTGATGGAACTGGAACTCGGATGGCTACCCGAAGGTCCAAGAGCCAATGGAACTACCGAGGACCAGCTGACGTTACTGGAACCCGGTTACTAAGCAGGAGGTACCCGTGCCTGAAAGCACTACCAAGGACCACCTGACGTTGGTGGAACTCGGATACCCAGAGGGAGGCACCTAAGCCAAAGGCTCTGCCCGGAACCAGCTGACGGTACTGGAACCAGGATGGGGAGCAGAAGGTACAAGAGCAAAAGACACTGCCGAGAACCAGCTGACGGTGCTGGAACCCGGATGGGTAGCCGAAGGTCCAAGAGCCAATGGAACTACCGAGGACCAGCTGACGTTACTGGAACCCGGTTACTAAGCAGGAGGTACCCGTGCCTGAAAGCACTACCAAGGACCACCTGACGTTGGTGGAACTCGGATACCCAGAGGGAGGCACCTAAGCCAAAGGCTCTGCCCGGAACCAGCTGACGGTACTGGAACCAGGATGGGGAGCAGAAGGTACAAGAGCAAGTGTCTGCGTGGCTTTTGCAGGACACGATGCCGGCTGCACAGCAGGGGAACAGCTGGCAGTGCTGAACCCCACTGACACATTGGCTGGTGTTTTTCTCTGTGCAGCTAGCAGTACCGGGCCCCAACTGGCGGTGTTGGAGCCCGGGGTCAGCAGGAGGAGGAGATGGAGCAGAGTGTAGGCCGAAGCCTGCACTGGCGGCAGCTTTTGGGTCTGTTGTGCCTGCGTGGCAGTTGCAGGACACGTTGCCGGCTGCACAGCAGGGGAACAGCTGGCGGTGCTGAACCCCACTGACACATTGGCTGGTGTTTTTCTCTGTGCAGCTAGCAGTACCGGGCCCCAACTGGCGGTGTTGGAGCCCAGGGCTCTGCAGGGGGAGCAGAGTGTAGGCCGAAGCCTAATTGAACCAATTTCAAAGGTAACCTTTAACCCCCCCTCAGGGGTTACAAAGTAGAAGAGCCACAGCTTATGCAGCAGTAGTGCTGCACAAGTCAAAGGTTGCTCTTTTAATTTCGCTCCTTGCACACGCTGAATGAAACACGTATAACATTTAGCCCTTTAAACAGTCAAACTGTGTTGGAGGCGCGAGTTCCCTTTGTAATGAGACGCAGCACAGATGTCAAGAATCCCACCTTGGTGCTGGGTGCAGCCTCCTGAGCGTTGTTATTTGCTGTACAGGAGTCTGCGCTGTCGTGTGATCCCCTGGCCTAGCGCTGTTAGCGCTGCCCATGTTCTGGCATCATTTAATGTCGGCCGGTGCGGTTCGCGATGACCATGAATCCCAGCCCCGCAGTGTCTTAACATTGTTAAAACACTGCGGGGCTGGGATTCAGGGCCTGGCGCAGCACATATGTTCGCCTCTCACACTCGGGTCCTTACACCCGCTTCAGACTGTGCGGCGTCATCTGATCCCTTATCGCATGCCACGGCCATGAAGCCGCACAGTCCGCAGAAGGCGGAAGGAGATGAGGGACAGGCGAACTGATGCACTGATCATGCCCGTCAATCACACCCTCGCAGTCCCAATAAATAAGACAACGAGGGGCGTTGTGTGGGTCAGGGCGGCCGCAGAGGCGCAGGCAGCCAAACAATGATGCCAGAAGACGGGCAGCGCTACCAAGGGGGTTGCAGCGTGTCATTACAAAGGAAAGTCACACCACCGGGACGGTTAAATGGTCACACAGAGGACACATTTTAGACGTGTTTTCAGTTCCACATGTGCGAGGAGAATACGTTTATGAGCCACCTTGCACACATGCAGCATTACCGCTGTACAAGGTGGCCTTTAAAACGTACAAACGCCTGGGGGAGGGGGGACAGGTTCCCTTCAATTTCAGTTCTTGTGTCTGCGTGGCTTTTGCAGGACACGATGCCGGCTGCACAGCAGGGGAACAGCTGGCGGTGCTGAACCCCACTGACACATTGGCTGGTGTTTTTCTCTGTGCAGCTAGCACATCTGGGCCCCAACTGGCGGTGTTAGAGCCCAGGGTCAGCAGGAGGAGCAGGGGGAGCGGAGTGTAGGCCGAAGCCTGCACTGGAGCAAGTTGAAAGGAAACCTTTAACCCCCCCCCCCCCAGGCGTTTGTAGCTGGAAGAGCCATCGTGTACACCACTAATGCTGGAAAAGGTAAACTTAGCTCTTTTAATTATGGTCCTTGCAGATGCTGAACCTAACACTTATGAAATGTGTCCCCTCACAGCGTTCAACCGTCCGGTAGGTGGAACTTTCCTTTGTCATGTGACGCAGCACAGCCGTCATTTTTACCCCCTTGGCGCCGTGCGCCGCCTCCTCAGCGTTGTTTGAATCTGTCCCGGAGCCTGCGCTGTTAGGTTACCCCTTGGCCATGCACACATTTCGCGCTGCCCGTCTTCTGACATCATTTGCTGTCAGGCTGGCTGCGCCTGTGTGGGTGCGCTGTCCGAGATTCAGCCTCGCGGTGTCGTGTAATGTAATCCCACCGCGGGCCTGGGATCCGTGGCCATGCGCAGTGCATATCCTCACCTCTCACTCCCCTCCCTACGGCTTCTTCAGACTGTGCGGTGTCACGGCCGTGGCATGCTATTAGGGATCAGCTGACACCGAACAGTCTTTAGAAGCCGTAGGGAGGGGAGTGAGAGGCGAGGATATGCACTGCGCATGGCTACGGATCCCAGGCCCGCGGTGGGATTACATTACACGACACTGCGAGGCTGAATCTCGGACAGCGCACCCACACAGGCGCAGCCAGCCTGACAGCAAATGATGTGAGAAGACGGGCAGCGCGAAATGTGTGCATGGCCAAGGGGTAACCTAACAGCGCAGGCTCCGGGACAGATTCAAACAACGCTGAGGAGGCGGCGCACGGCGCCAAGGGGGTAAAAATGACGGCTGTGCTGCGTCACATGACAAAGGAAAGTTCCACCTACCGGACGGTTGAACGCTGTGAGGGGACACATTTCATAAGTGTTAGGTTCAGCATCTGCAAGGAGCACCACGAAAAGAGGCACTTTTTCCCTTTGCATCATTACTGCTGCACAAGGTGGCTCCTTCAGTAACAAACGCCTGGGGGGGGGGGACAGGTTCCCTTAAATTTAACTTGTTGTGCCTGCGTGGCGGTCGCAGTACACATTGCCGTATACACAGCAGGGGAACAGCTGGCGGTGCTGAACCCCACTAACACATTTGCGAGGTGTTTGGCTCTGTGCGTACAGCACTTCTGGACGGCAACTGGCGGTGTTGGAGCCCAGGGACAGGTGGAGGAGGAGGAGGAGGTTGGAGGAGGTAGGAGGGATTGCCACACACACAGCAGGGGAACAGCTGACGTTACTGAACCCCAATAACAGAGGAGGGACTGTTGACTGTGCGTACAGCACTTCTGGACGGCAACTGGCGGTGTTGGAGCCCAGGGACAGGTGGAGGAGGAGGAGGAGGTTGGAGGAGGTAGGAGGGATTGCCACACACACAGCAGGGGAACAGCTGACGTTACTGAACCCCAATAACAGAGGGACTGTTGACTGTGCGTACAGCACTTCTGGACGGCAACTGGCGGTGTTGGAGCCCAGGGACAGGTGGAGGAGGAGGAGGAGGTTGGAGGAGGTAGGAGGGATTGCCACACACACAGCAGGGGAACAGCTGACGTTACTGAACCCCAATAACAGAGGAGGGACTGTTGACTGTGCGTACAGCACTTCTGGACGGCAACTGGCGGTGTTGGAGCCCAGGGACAGGTGGAGGAGGAGGAGGAGGTTGGAGGAGGTAGGAGGGATTGCCACACACACAGCAGGGGAACAGCTGACGTTACTGAACCCCAATAACAGAGGAGGGACTGTTGACTGTGCGTACAGCACTTCTGGACGGCAACTGGCGGTGTTGGAGCCCAGGGACAGGTGGAGGAGGAGGAGGTTGGAGGAGGTAGGAGGGATTGCCACACACACAGCAGGGGAACAGCTGACGTTACTGAACCCCAATAACAGAGGAGCGACTGTTGACTGTGCGTACAGCACTTCTGGACGGCAACTGGCGGTGTTGGAGCCCAGGGACAGGTGGAAAAGCAGAGGAACACAATGTAGGCCGAAGCCTGAGAAAGTCGAAAGGGAACCTTTAACCCCCCCCCAAGGCGTTTGTAGCTGAAAGAGCCAGCTTGTGCACACAAAAGATGCAAAAGGAAAAGGTGGCTCTTTTCATCATGCTCCTTGCAAACACAGAACTAAACACTTATAAAATGTGTCCCCTGCAACCGTAAAACCGTCCTGGAGGTGGGACTTTCCTTCGTAATGTGACGCAGCACAGCCGTCATTCCTACCCCCCCGGCGCCGCGCACCGGCTCCTCAGCGTTGTTTGATTCCGTCCCGGAGCCTGCGCTGTTATGTTATCCCGTGGCCAGGCACACTTAGCGCTGCCCGTCTTCTGGCATCATTTGGTGTCAGGATGGCTGCGCCTGTGCGGCCGCGCTGGCCGAGAGCCCGCCTCGCAGTGTCTTCTGATTTAATCCCACTGGGGGCCTGGGATCCATGGACATGCGCAGTGCATATCCTCGCCTCTCACTCCCCTCCCTACGGCTTCTTAAGACTGTGCGGTGTCACGGCCGTGGCATGCTATTAGGGACCAGCTGACACCGAACAGTCTGAAGAAGCCATAGGGAGATGAGTGAGAGGTGGAGGTTCAGATATGCACTGCGCATGTCCATGGATCCCAGGCCCCCAGTGGGATTAAATCAGAAGACACTGCGAGGCAGGCTCTCTGCCAGCGCGGCCGCACAGGCGCAGCCATCCTGACACCAAATGATGCCAGAAGACGGGCAGCGCTAAGTGTGCCTGGCCACGGGATAACATAACAGCGCAGGCTCCGGGACGGAATCAAACAACGCTGAGGAGCGGGTGCGCGGCGCCGGGGGGGTAGGAATGACGGCTGTGCTGCGTCACATTACGAAGGAAAGTCCCACCTCCGGGACGGTGTTACGGTATCAGTGGACACATTTTATAAGTGTTAAGTTCTGCGTGTGCAAGGTGCTAAACAAAAATAGCTACCTTTTCCTTGTGCAGCATTACTGCTGCACAAGGTGGCTCTTTCAGTAACAAACGCCTTGGGGGGGGGGGGACAGATTCCCTTACATTTCAGTTGTTGTGTCAGCGTGGCGGTCGCATGACACATTGCCGGCTACACAGCTGGGGATCAGCTGACGTTACTGAAACCCAATAACACTGGGTCGTATGTGTTGACTGTGCAGACGGCACTTCTGAGCCTCAACTGGCGGTGTTGGAGCCCAGGAATTTAAGTTCAGGTGGTAGAAAGATGAACACAACAGGAGACCTGGATAACGTATACAGTGACCTAATTATTTAATCAGGAGGAGGAGTGGCAAATTCCTGCGAGATCCAGGCCTTGTTCATTTTCAGGAAAGTAAGCCGGTCAACGTTATCGGAGGATAGTCGCATGCGACGGTCAGTTAGTACACCACCTGCAGCACTAAAGACACGTTCCGATAATACACTGGCCGCAGGGCAAGACAGCACCTCCAATGCATACTGGCTTAGCTCTGGCCATGTATCCAGCTTTGAGACCCAAAACTTGAAAGGGGAAGAGCCGTCTGGGAGTACAGCAAGAGGGCAAGACATGTAGTCTGTCACCATCTGACGGAACCGTTGCCTCCTGCTGACTGGAGCCGTCTGTGATGGTGTAGACTTTTGTGGGGGGCACAGAAAACTGTGCCACAGTTGGGCCATACTGGTCTTGCCTTGGGCAGAGGCACTGCTTCTGCTCCCTCTTTGTGCAGAGCCTCCACCACTGCCTGGACGCACTGAGCTGCTTTGGAATGCACTAGCAGAACTTCTCTCAGTTGGAATGGAGAAGATGATGGAATTGACCAGTGTGTCTTGGTACTCCCGCATTTTTCGCTCCCGGTTCAACGGTGTGATGAGGCTTTCTACGTTGTCCCGGTAGCGAGGATCGAGGAGGGTGAACACCCAATAATCAGACATGTTGAGAATGTGGGCGATGCGGCGGTCGTTTCTCAGGCACTGCAGCATGTAATCCACCATGTGCTGCAGACTGCCAACTGCCCAAGAAACGCTGTCCCCTGCTGGAGGCGTGATCTCTGCCTGCTCGTCATCACCCCACCCTCGCTGTACACACTGAGTACTGGACAATTCGGTAACTCCCTCCTCTGGACGGACGTCTTCCTCCTCCATTGACTCCTCCTCATCCTCCTCACAAACTGTCCCCTGCCTACGCGTTTGTGAGGAACCACGTGGCGCTGACTGTCCAGAAGATGATGGAAATGGTGAATCCTCATCCTCCACCTCTTCCACAACATCATCCCTTAGCGCTTGCAGTGATTTTTCAAGCAGGCAGATAAGGGGGACAGTCATGCTGACTAGTGCATCATCTGCACTCGCCATCCGCGTGGAATAATCAAAGGGACGCAAAACCTGGCAGACGTCATTCATAGTGGCCCACTCTGTGGTTGTGAAGTCTGTACGGCGCTGACTGCGACTTTTTTGCGCCTGAAGCAGCTGGTACTCCATTACAGCTTGCTGCTGCTCACACAACCGCTCCAACAGATGTAACGTGGAATTCCACCTGGTAGGTAGGTCACATATGATGCGATGTTCCGGCAGGCGGTGTCGGCGCTGCAGAGCCGCAATGCGCGCTTTTGCCGTGCTGGAACGCCGCAAGTGAGCACACTCTAGGCGGACCTTGTGCAGCAGTGCATCAAGATCCGGATAGTCCCTCAAAAAGCTCTGCACGACCAAATTGAGCACATGTGCCAGACATGGGATGTGAGTGAGGTTGCCGAGGCCCAGAGCTGCCACCAGATTTCGGCCATTATCACACACTACCATGCCTGGCTGGAGATTCGCTGGCACAAACCACACATCGCTCTCCTGCTTGATGGCATTCCAGAGCTCCTGCGCTGTGTGGCTACGATTCCCCAAAAAAATTAATTTCAAGACGGCCTGTTGACGTTTGGCCACGGCTGTGCTCATGTCGGTCGTAACAGGTACACGTTCATCACGGGTCCATGTGGAGGTGGACTGTGACGGCTCCTGCAGCGATGATTCTGAGGAACTGGTGTAAGAGGAGGAGTCAATGCGTACAGAATGGATTCCTGCAATCCTTGGAGTGGGCAGGACACGTCCTGCGCCACTCGCACGGTCTGTACCCGGCTCAACGACATTAACCCAATGGGCAGTGAGGGAAAGGTATCGCCCCTGTCCATGTTGACTGGTCCACGCATCGGTGGTGAGGTGGACCTTGCTACTGACGGCGTTCAGTAGCGCGTGTTTTATGTGTCCCTCCACATGCTTGTGCAGGGCAGGGACGGCTTGCCTGCTGAAGTAAAAGCGGCTGGGCACATTGTACTGTGGGACTGCCAATGACATCAAGTCACGGAAGCTGTCAGTCTCCACCAGCCTGAATGACAGCATTTCCAGTGACAGAAGTTTGGCAATGCCTGCAGTCAGAGCCTGTGCTCGTGGGTGGTTTGACGAGAAAGGCCGCCTTTTCTCCCATGCCTGTACTACCGATGGCTGTAGACTGGGCTGGGAGTGTGTGGATGACTGGGAAAGTGGTGCTGCGGGTGGAATTACAGCGGGTCTCTGGACAACAGGGCCAGAGGTTCTTCCACGGCGATCCTGGGAGGAAGCCGAACCAGCTGCGTGTGAGCTAGAGGAAGAGGCAACACGAGCTGAAGAGCTGGTAGCTGCCGCTGTTGGTTGGCCTACCTCTTCAGTGTGTTTTTCTAACTCCGCCGGGTGCCTGTTGCGCACATGTTTCCACATGTTGGAGGTATTGAGGTTGCTGACATTTTTCCCTCTTTTGACTTTTTGATGACACACCTTGCATCTGACATAGCAAATGTCATCTGCAACTGTGTCAAAAAAGGACCAGGCACTGCAAGTCTTGGGAGCGCCCTTTTTGGCTTTTGGAAGAGACATGCTCCTAACGGGTGCCAAAGCGGAGGCTGCAGGATCCGCAGTCTTCCCCCTCCCTCTCCCTCTTTGGGCCGTACGGGGAATCTCTTCCTCAGAGCTGCTCCCACCACCTTCCTGTCCCTCACGCCAAGATGGGTCGAGGACCTCATCATCTACACTACCCTCTGCCCCCAACTGCTCCTCCTGGGTAGTCTCAGCAGCAGAGCACGCACCAGTAAGTGGCACCTGAGTGTCATCATCAGCTGATGCGGCCTGCGATGTGGTGACCGGAGCCACTGGCCCACCCGCCTCTTCAGAGGAAGACAGAAAAAGCTGTTGGGCATCACTGCACCCTGCCTCTTCTTCCATTTCTCCAATGCTGCTTGGCTGGCCCCCTGTTTCCAAGCCAAGAGATTCAGAGAACAGAAGTAGAGACGGCTCCTGTCCTGGGCTCTCTGTCTGCCTGGGCAATTTGGCAGGTGGTGAAGAGACAGATGGCTGCTCTCCAGTGCTCTGTGTCTGAGAGGATGTGGCACTAATGGAAGTTGATGCATTAGCTGCCATCTATCCGACAACAGCTTCAATTTGTTCTTGACGCAGCAGCGGTGTACGGCGCTCTGACACAAAGCTGCGCATGAACGACTGTTGCCTGGTGAAAGTGGGTGCTGATGAGTCACCGGTGCCCGCAGCAGGCACAGAATCCCCACGTCCCCTCCCTGCTCCGCGCCCACGCCCACGCCCACGTGCCTTACTCACTGCCTTCTTCATCTTGGTTGACTGATAAAGATAAGCAGAAAAGTACTAACGGATTTGTGTGCTTATTCCTGAGCAACTCCTCCTAACAGGTATAAGAAACACTAATTTTCTAAAGTGTGGACTAGACTTTAATATGAGCTAATGTGGCCTACACAAATGTAAAGTGGTGTAACTGGTGTGTTTGGTGAACTTTATTATTTATTTATTTTTTGGGGGCTGAACTGACAACAGATAGAGCTGCAGTCACACGGAGACCGTGCAGACAGACGTAAACGGCGCTGCAAGGCCCAAAAACCCTCCTCTACGTTATCCTATGTAGTGTTTTTCCACAAGTTAGCTGGAGACGGGTGGAAAGACACTAATAGGATTTTTTAAAATAAATTAGCAGCAACCTACACTACTTGAAAAAAAAAGAAAATTGATTTGGCGGTATGACGCAGTGAACAACCCTGAGCTGGAGACAACCAGGCTATGGCTGCTCACAGACTACAGGGCGAGCTGCAATCACACGGAGACCGTGCAGACAGCCGTAAACGGCGCTGCAAGGCCCAAAAACCCTCCTCTACTTTATCCTATGTAGTGTTTTTCCACAAATTAGCTGGAGACGGGTGGAAAGACACTAATAGGATTTTTTAAAATAAATTAGCAGCAGACTACACTACTTGAAAAAAAATTAAAATTGATTTGGCGGTATGACGCAGTGAACAACCCTGAGCTGGAGACAACCAGGCTATGGCTGCTCACAGACTACAGGGCGAGCTGCAATCACACGGAGACCGTGCAGACAGCCGTAAACGGCGCTGCAAGGCCCAAAAACCCTCCTCTACTTTATCCTATGTAGTGTTTTTCCACAAATTAGCTGGAGACGGGTGGAAAGACAATAATAGGATTTTTTTAAATAAATTAGCAGCAAACTACACTACTTGAAAAAAAATTAAAATTGATTTGGCGGTATGATGCAGTGAACAACCCTGAGCTGGAGACAACCAGGCTATGGCTGCTCACAGACTACAGGGCGAGCTGCAGTCACACGGAGACCGTGCAGACAGCCGTAAACGGCGCTGCAAGGCCCAAAAACCCTCCTCTACTTTATCCTATGTAGTGTTTTTCCACAAATTAGCTGGAGACGGGTGGAAAGACAGTAATAGGATTTTTTTGAATAAATTAGCAGCAGACTACACTACTTGAAAAAAAAAAAAAAAAAAGAACAGTATGAGGCAATGAACCACCCTCCCTGAACTGAATACAACCAGCTATGGATGGCCTATGTGGCTGCACTCAGACTAGAGAGTGGGCTGCACTCACACACACACACACAGACCTTGCAGATCACTGTGAAAACAGCGCTACAAGGCAAAAGCAAGGTGAATAGTAGGTGAACACAGCGGTTGCTAAATTAGCCTTTGGAAAGCACAAAGAAGCAAATCGCTATCTCTAAACTGTCCCTCAGTCAGCAAACAGCGTCCTGTCACTAACTGAATTCACAGCAGAGTGATCGCAAAATGGCGCCAGCGACTTTTAAACTGCAGCATGACATAATTTCAGCAGCCAATCACAGCCTTGCCAGTAGTTTCATGCCCTCCATGCTAAACAGGATGTGCCCACACTTGGAATCATTCTCATTGGCTGAATTTCTGCATTTTGAATCTTGGAACTTCCGATTCCGGTATCCGATAAGCGGCAAGTATCGGAATCCCGGTATCGGAATTCCGATACCGCAAGTATCGGCCGATACCCGATACTTGCGGTATCGGAATGCTCAACACTACTCATGACTCCAAATTACCTTGTTACAGAAGTTTTGAGGCTTGTCTTTGTGCTGATTTGTGTATTGTAGGTGAGATACTTTGTGGCATTTGAGCAGTAATGGCTTTCTTCTGGAGACTTGTCTCATGCAACCCATTTTTCTTCAAGTGCCTCCTTATTGTGCATCTTGAAACAGCCACACCACTAGTTTTCAGAGAGTCTAGTATTTCAGCTGATGGCATTTGTGGGTTCTTATTTGCATCCCAAACAATTTTCCTCCCTGTTGTGAATGACATTTTTGTTGGTCTACCTGATCGTGGTTTTGTTTTTACAGAGCCGCTGATTTTCCATTTGTTAATCACAGTTTGAACGCTTCTGACTGGCATTTTCAATTCCTTGAATATCTTTTTGTATCCCTTTCCTGTTTTATACAGTTCAACTACCTATTCCCGTAGATCGGTTGACAATTCTTTTGCTTTCCCCATGACTCACAATCCAGAAATGTCAGTGGCTAGATGAAAGATGCAAGAGACTGTCTGGATCCCAGAAACTCACTCAGCTTTTATACACACACACACACACACACTGATTACAAGCAAACAGGTCACAGGTGAGGATGTTACCTTTAGCAGTTATTCAAACCCATTTGTGTCAACTTCTGTGCATGTTATCAGGCCAAAATCACCAGGATATGTGAACTTTTGATCAGGGTCATTTGGATGTTTGGGCTGTCATTATGATTCAAAAAGAAAAAACACAGTAGTTTGACAATAAATGGCTTCACCCAACCAATAACCATGAGTGGAGAAAATGTTTTGGTGTTATCATTCATATTCTCTGAAAAAAGGTCAAGAAAGCAAAAATTCTGCAGATGTATGTAAACTTTTGAGCACAACTGTATAATCACATAACTGATGTATTACATTGTGGCGGACATTTTTGCTTTTACAATGTTGAGAATTGTGTTAAATTTGAGCTACACTACTTACATGTTATCAACTGACAAAAGGAGAATGAGCTAAGATCAGTAAAGCAAAAATGTACGCACTAGCTACTGCAACATGTTAAACAATGCATGTTAGGGGACACGTACAGCAATAGGTATAGTAGCTCAGCATTTCCTACAGCATAATAGACACAAGGAAGCGGAATAGCAGTGCTGCTTGTGCACAAATACATTGCATTCCAAGGAAGATGATTACAACAGTTGACACAACAGACACATTAAGCAGCCCTAAAATCAAGGTGAACAAGACAATAAACAATGTTACCACAAAATCATAAGCACAAACGTTAAACTATAGAGAGTTTTAGAAAACAAAAATGATAGTCACAAAGTTTGAAGAGAGGAAGGCAAAAAATTTTGTTCAACAATTGTTGCTTAAAAACAAAAAAGTTGAACTACCTCAGGGTCAGCAGAAGTCTCTCCTCTGAAAAATACATCTCTGCATGTTCGTATTTTGAAAGGAGACTCGAGGTTGTAGAACCTCCAATAGAAAGTCAAATGTTGCAATACTCATATGGCTGTAGGCATAAAACTTGTCTGGATGGTGCCTGAGCTCCCCCTACAGCTGGTGGAAGTGCTCTTTGGTGCTCCTTTGTCAAAGTAGTGGATGTACCCACTCCTCTTACTGAGTACCATTTCCCGAACCATCAAAACAACAACCAAATGTAGAGGACACTCTCTGTCGTGTTGAACATCAGATATACAGACATTCCTCACAGACAGGCAAAGGAAAACATACAAAAACCCTACTATTTTTACGTATATTAAAAAAATATGGATGTTCTCACACAATGTGGTGCCTTCAGGAGTGACGTTTTTTATGGTTTTTAGAATCCAGTAGCATCTCCATTTATCAATGGTTTTTATTAGAAATGCATGATCAAAATCGCATTCCATACAGATTGCAAACAGATTGCATATGCAATGCATGTGAGGAAAAAAAGGCATACTCGGATTGCACTCGCATTACACACATAATAAAAAATGGATTTCACTCGGACATCTCTCGGGGCTGAAAATCTTAACGATTTTTGATACGATTGTGTGACTCCAGCCTTAAGGCACGGTCGGTCACAGTTTTGTGCATATCTGAAAAGGACACCGCTGAACAGAGGCTAAACGGAGTACAGACTAACTCTGCTGCTTCACTATAGTGAATGGACCCTTCAGGGGTTTCTTCTGAATCACGTCATTCAGAGATTTAGACGGAAACCACAATGTAAGTGCTCAGCGCAGAGCGCTATTGCTGGGCATAATCTACAGGCACAACAATGTATGGGCTCTTCAACGTACTAGGCACTACAATCTACTGGGCAATACAACAGCAGATTTGCAATGTACTTAAAGAGAACACCTCATATACCAATTTAGAAAACCAAAAAGAAAGGGGGGGATTTTAGACCTCCATATAATCATATGAACCAAAAAAGAGGAAAACTGAAGGAGCAATTCCCAATATAACAATGTTTATTAGTAAAATTATCATAATACAGGATAAATATACGCAAACATATTCAAAAAAGAGCACACATCAGATGGCAAAACCATCTGTAAGATAGTATCGGCAGAAAAAGAAAATCCACAGGACTATACCACCAGGACCAAAAAGACCCAATCACAGTGACGAAAACCGGCTAGAATATTAAAAGGATATATTGAATTGAAAAACCAAAAAAAAAAAACGTACTATCCTTAAAACGATATTTTATTAAATTGTCTAAAATTCCAATAAATAAGACTCAAATGTATGCAATCAACATCAGCCAACTGGGTTGGGTAAGCTAGAAAAATGGGGAAGAGATAGCAGATATGCCTGACACAGTCCCTGTAGGTGGCCCTAAAGTATCTTAGACCTACCTACCAGCGGAGGTTGGCACCCTAGATTTCGATATGGCGCCCCCGCTCACCGTCGACTGTCCCTTCTCACCCTAATAGGGTCCTACTTGCTGCCCACACCCAGGTACCCACAGACATACACACACAAATTGACCACTAGGTCACACTAACCAAAAACCGTGAAAAAGTGAAAAAAGAAAAAAGTGAACGAAAAAATCTAAAAACACTGCAGACATTGCTGCATAAATGCACTAAATAGCATGTACCCCACAGTTACCTCAAAAAATTCTTGAAGAAATATATAGATAGTGCAGAGCTATGGGGTACAGCAGGGCACAGTTGGAGTGTGCTCAGTTGAATATTCAGAGGTCATGAGTAGTGAAGCCGCTAATAGATGTAACAATAGGTCACTATCTTTGTTAGTGGTTGATGACCTAGAAATCATAGACAGACCAATAAGACTAATGTACAGAGTGGATCCCTAAGCAAAATTGCACCCCTCCGAAAAAGGTTAGCAGATATATGAGTACATGAATGAATTAAATGATTAATGAGGGATGGTTCTCAGTCGTTTCTGTATTCTGATGTGCATTTAGCCCTTAAACTAAATGAGAAATACTATATGTGATACCCTATAAGGCAGATAATTTTTTCATTTGGGTTTATTTTGTTTTTTGGTTTTTGTTGAATATTTTGTTCCGTTTATTTTTGGATAATTTAGGGTGTAATATATATATATCACCCAACAACATATTTACATCCATTGAGTGTACTCATATATCTGCTAACCTTTTTCGGAGGGGTGCAATTTTGCTTAGGGATCCACTCTGTACATTAGTCTTATTGGTCTGTCTATGATTTCTAGGTCATCAACCACTAACAAAGATAGTGACCTATTGTTACATCTATTAGAGGCTTCACTACTCATGACCTCTGAATATTCAACTGAGCACACTCCAACTGTGCCCTGCTGTACCCCATAGCTCTGCACTATCTATATATTTCTTCAAGAATTTTTTGAGGTAACTGTGGGGTACATGCTATTTAGTGCATTTATGCAGCAATGTCTGCAGTGTTTTTAGATTTTTTCGTTCACTTTTTTCTTTTTTCACTTTTTCACGGTTTTTGGTTAGTGTGACCTAGTGGTCAATTTGTGTGTGTATGTCTGTGGGTACCTGGGTGTGGGCAGCAAGTAGGACCCTATTAGGGTGAGAAGGGACAGTCGACGGTGAGCGGGGGCGCCATATCGAAATCTAGGGTGCCAACCTCCGCTGGTAGGTAGGTCTAAGATACTTTAGGGCCACCTACAGGGACTGTGTCAGGCATATCTGCTATCTCTTCCCCATTTTTCTAGCTTACCCAACCCAGTTGGCTGATGTTGATTGCATACATTTGAGTCTTATTTATTGGAATTTTAGACAATTTAATAAAATATAGTTTTAAGGATAGTATGTTTTTTTTTTGGTTTTCCAATCACAGTGACACAAGATGCTTAGCAGCAAATGTGCCCGGGTGCATATAACATAAGAAGCAATTAATCATGGAAGTAACAAGTTACAATATCTAATTCCTTATAAAAATACTGAGGAAATCACTATCCCATGTATTGCACTTAAACCCATTAGCCTAATATAACATAATCAGCCCATAGTAGGACCTAATTAGAATGGCACATGCATAATACCTGTGGACATGATGGCCCTCGTGTATAGACCCGTGGAATGAACACCTCGACGCGCGTTTCACCGCGCCAGTGGCTTCGTCAGGAGGTGAGTAAGCAGCATAAGTGACCACTTTAAATACTGTCAGATTGTATTATAATTACCTGCAGCCACGTGCGGCGCGCACCCGCCATGTTGCGACGCGCCGAGGAGAGCGGCGCTCAAGATGCGCGTCACCACGTCATCTGATCCGGTCAGATGACCGGACCTGCGACCATGGCAACGCGTCACCGTAAACAGAGCGCCACCCACCACCGCACGAAGCAGCGCATGTGCGGTGCGCGCACTGGCCGGATAATAGAGGAGAGGTAGGAAGTAGGATGGACGTGTATACAGAAGGATATAGGATCGATGGCACAATAAAAGTACAGTGGGGCAAAAAAGTATTTAGTCAGTCAGCAATAGTGCAAGTTCCACCACTTAAAAAGATGAGAGGCGTCTGTAATTTACATCATAGGTAGACCTCAACTATGGGAGACAAACTGTGAAAAAAAAATCCAGAAAATCACATTGTCTGTTTTTTTTATCATTTTATTTGCATATTCTGGTGGAAAATAAGTATTTGGTCAGAAACAAACAATCAAGATTTCTGGCTCTCACAGACCTGTAACTTCTTCTTTAAGAGTCTCCTCTTTCCTCCACTCATTACCTGTAGTAATGGCACCTGTTTAAACTTGTTATCAGTATAAAAAGACACCTGTGCACACCCTCAAACAGTCTGACTCCAAACTCCACTATGGTGAAGACCAAAGAGCTGTCAAAGGACACCAGAAACAAAATTGTAGCCCTGCACCAGGCTGGGAAGACTGAATCTGCAATAGCCAACCAGCTTGGAGTGAAGAAATCAACAGTGGGAGCAATAATTAGAAAATGGAAGACATTCAAGACCACTGATAATCTCCCTCGATCTGGGGCTCCACGCAAAATCCCACCCCGTGGGGTCAGAATGATCACAAGAACGGTGAGCAAAAATCCCAGAACCACGCGGGGGGACCTAGTGAATGAACTGCAGAGAGCTGGGACCAATGTAACAAGGCCTACCATAAGTAACACACTACGCCACCATGGACTCAGATCCTGCAGTGCCAGACGTGTCCCACTGCTTAAGCCAGTACATGTCCGGGCCCATCTGAAGTTTGTTAGAGAGCATTTGGAAGATCCAGAGGAGTTTTGGGAGAATGTCCTATGGTCTGATGAAACCAAACTGGAACTGTTTGGTAGAAACACAACTTGCCGTGTTTGGAGGAAAAAGAATACTGAGTTGCATCCATCAAACACCATACCTACTGTAAAGCATGGTGGTGGAAACATCATGCTTTGGGGCTGTTTCTCTGCAAAGGGGCCAGGACGACTGATCCGGGTACATGAAAGAATGAATGGGGCCATGTATCGTGAGATTTTGAGTGCAAACCTCCTTCCATCAGCAAGGTCATTGAAGATGAAACGTGGCTGGGTCTTTCAACATGACAATGATCCAAAGCACACCGCCAGGGCAACGAAGGAGTGGCTTCGTAAGAAGCATTTCAAGGTCCTTGAGTGGCCTAGCCAGTCTCCAGATCTCAACCCTATAGAAAACCTTTGGAGGGAGTTGAAAGTCCGTGTTGCCAAGCGAAAAGCCAAAAACATCACTGCTCTAGAGGAGATCTGCATGGAGGAATGGGCCAACATACCAACAACAGTGTGTGGCAACCTTGTGAAGACTTACAGAAAACGTTTGACCTCTGTCATTGCCAACAAAGGATATATTACAAAGTATTGAGATGAAATTTTGTTTCTGACCAAATACTTATTTTCCACCATAATATGCAAATAAAATGATAAAAAAACAGACAATGTGATTTTCTGGATTTTTTTTTCTCAGTTTGTCTCCCATAGTTGAGGTCTACCTATGATGTAAATTACAGATGCCTCTCATCTTTTTAAGTGGTGGAACTTGCACTATTGCTGACTGACTAAATACTTTTTTGCCCCACTGTATATATAAAACTAGATCCTGGCAGAATAGCCTGAAGATGGACAGAGCAACTCAGCTTATAAATAATAGTATGGACCCGACACCCATATACACTCACCGGCCACTTTATTAGGTACACCTGTCCAACTTCTTGTTAACACTTAATTTCTAATCAGCCAATCACATGGCGGCAACTCAGTGCATTTAGGCATGTAGACATGGTCAAGACAATCTCCTGCAGTTCAAACCGAGCATCAGTATGGGGAAGAAAGGTGATTTGAGTGCCTTTGAACGTGGCATGGTTGTTGGTGCCAGAAGGGCTGGTCTGAGTATTTCAGAAACTGCTGATCTACTGGGATTTTCACACACAACCATCTCTAGGGTTTACAGAGAATGGTCCGAAAAAGAAAAAAAATCCAGTGAGCGGCAGTTCTGTGGGCGGAAATGCCTTGTTGATGCCAGAGGTCAGAGGAGAATGGGCAGACTGGTTCGAGCTGATAGAAAGGCAACAGTGACTCAAATCGCCACCCGTTACAACCAAGGTAGGCCTAAGAGCATCTCTGAATGCACAGTGCGTCGAACTTTGAGGCAGATGGGCTACAGCAGCAGAAGACCACACCGGGTACCACTCCTTTCAGCTAAGAACAGGAAACTGAGGCTACAATTTGTACAAGCTCATCGAAATTGGACAGTAGAAGATTGGAAAAACGTTGCTTGGTCTGATGAGTCTCGATTTCTGCTGCGACATTCGGATGGTAGGGTCAGAATTTGGCGTAAACAACATGAAAGCATGGATCCATCCTGCCTTGTATGGAGCATCTTTGGGATGTGCAGCCGACAAATCTGCGGCAACTGTGTGATGCCATCATGTCAATATGGACCAAAATCTCTGAGGAATGCTTCCAGCACCTTGTTGAATCTATGCCACGAAGAATTGAGGCAGTTCTGAAGGCAAAAGGGGGTCCAACCCGTTACTAGCATGGTGTACCTAATAAAGTGGCCGGTGAGTGTATATCACAGTACTGCAAATACAAATAGCATCATACTAAATATCCAACCCCATTACACTTATAACATACCACCCCACATCTTATTTATACCTTTGTTGTTAGTTTTGGGTACATTTATTCTATTACATTTCACAAAGCAAATAAATTTATAATGGGCTACAATATTTGTATTTCATGGGTCCAACGAGTCTTCATTCTCAAGTTGCAATATGCACACCACCGTCCAAAACGCCAAAGTCCTCCTCTCCCAAATATTCCGCCAGATGGTCCAATAATGTGTATATACAGCAATATAAACCTAAATTAATAAACTAAAATAAAAGACATTAAAACCAAAACACAACCACCACAAATTAAGAAAGAAAAAGAGACAGAAAATAATATAAAATAAAATTCGCGCCTACTCATTAGATAAAGGACTTGAAGCTTAATGCCTCATTCAGGCCTTTAGGGGCAACTGTATCGAGGCAAACCATCCATTTGGTTTCCCTTTTCATGAGTTCCTTTTTATAGTTCCCCCCTCGAATCCCTAGTTGCCCCCTATCAATACCTTTGACCCTGAGCGCCTTTGGGTTGCTGTTGTGGTGGATACAGAAATGTTTGGGTATAGTCTTTAAAATCGAAAGGTCATGAGCCGTTGCTGCGTTTTTTATATCTCTAGCATGTTCCAGGGTCCTAACCCTCAACTGTCTAGTAGTCATGCCAATATATATTAATTTGCACGGACAATAGGCATAATATATCACCATATCTGTGGTGCAAGATATATGATGCGTGATCTTATAAGTCCTAGTGTCATCGCTATTGTCAAATGCAAATGACCTCTCAATGTATTGACATGCAGAGCAGTCGCCACATTGGAAGGACCCCCAAGTTGGACCTGCCCATGTTGAAAAATAGGACTTCTGTGGTGCCACATAGTGGCTGCGTGTCAATAAATCCTTAAGATTTCTTGAACGTCTCCAAGTCACAGAAGGATTCTCGGGCAGATGCCTACTCAAGTCTTCATCTGCTCGCAGGATGGACCAATGTTTCCACAAAACATCCATAACATTGGTCCATCTTGAGTTAAATGTCGTGATTAATCTAATCGGTTCGTCTTGTTGATGTGGGACCCTCTTTTTAACTAACAACTCACCTCTCTGTGTGCTGATAGCTCTCCTATACCCTTTCCGTATACATTTATGGTTGTATCCACGTTGCTGTAGCTGCCTAGTAAGAATCCCTGCCTGGTTCTGAAATCTACCCTCATCAGAGCATATACGCTTCATACGGAGGAATTGACCCACCAGTATCGCCCTGGTCATCTGGGGATGATGGGCTGAGGAGGCATGAAGGAGGGCATTTACCGCTGTGTCCTTACGGTATACATCAGTAGTCAAATAACCGTTACTATCCGTCTGTATGAGGACATCAAGAAATTCCACTTCCTTCTTACTGTATTTATAGGTAAGTTTGATGTTGTACAGATTGTCATTCAAATTAGCTATAAATGATATCAATGATGTCTCTGAACCCTGCCATATAAACAATATATCATCGATATATCTGGACCATGAGACCACGGCAGAGAAGTCCCCCATTTCATAGACCACCTCTTTCTCCCACAGCCCCAGGAACAAATTTGCGTATGAGGGCGCACAAGTCGCCCCCATCGCTGTTCCCTGGAGCTGTAGGAAAAATCTGTCTTTAAATGTAAAGAAATTGTGGGTCAAAATAAATTTTAAAAGGTCCAAAATAAAAGTGACCAGATGGTCATCCAAATTTGTCATCTCCAAGAAGGACCTCGATGCTGTGATCCCATGGTCGTGAAATATCGATGTATATAGTGATTCAACATCACAGACAACTAGGAACATGTCCTGCTCCAATTGTATGTTGTTAAGACATGTAAGAATGTCTGTGGTATCTTTAATGAATGAATGCAGGGTTTCTACACAGTGCTGAAGATAAAAGTCCACAAAGCGGCAAATGGCCTCATTGATGCCCCCAATCCCCGAGACTATAGGGCGACCCGGTGGGTTGATCTTGTCCTTGTGTATCTTAGGCAAAAGGTAGAATGTTGGAACCGTCGGTGCATGAGTAACCAACCCCTCCAACATTCTACCTGTAATCGTGCCATCTTGATATGCTTGCTGTAATAAGTCATCAAGTTCCAACTTAAATGGGGTCAATGGATTGCTATCAAGTCTTTTATAGCATTGCTTGTTGTGAAGCTGTCGAAACGCCTCACGCTCGTACATAGTACATGGCCAGATCACAACATTCCCCCCCTTATCTGCAGGCTTAATGACTACCTGTTTGAAATTACGTAGTTCCTGTATAGCCCTATTTTCCTGGAAGGTCAGATTATAAGACAGTCTATCTTCAGGGATCCGCTTAAGATCCCTTTTGACCAATTTCAAGTAAATGTCCACATTAGAGCAAGTACCTGGAGGGGGGAAATGTTGTGATCGGGGATGTAGATACGTAGGAGAGCGCGTGTCCTCCAATTCAGTCTGTTCAGCAAGAACTGCCTCCAAATCTGCCACAGCTTGTTGTTCTAAATCAATGGAAGAGACATTTTTAGATTGATTAATGAAGAATTTTTTAAAAGCTAATTTTCTGGCAAATAACTCAAGATCCTTCACCATAGAAAAGTAGTTAAAGCTGGCTGATGGTGCAAAATTCAGGCCCTTCTCCAACACCCGAATTTGTGCAGGAGATAGTGATACATCGGATAAATTGATTACCTGCATATTTACCGCCCTCTCCTGTTCTGTCTTTTGTGGTAAGTGCGTGTACGCATTGGAGGGAGTGGGGTTACGGGTGTGTGGGGAATAAATTCCACCCTGTTTCCCTCTCCAACCCCACCCCTTTTTCCTAAAAAATGCTCTCCACATTGTTTGTTATGGTTCTCAATGGCAAGAGAACATAGCCCAGCAAACATAAGAACTAGCTCTTGGAAGGATGGAAACTAAACTGACCATGAACTAAACCTGCCGCACAACTAACAGTAGCCGGGTAGCGTAGCCTGCGTTTTATCCCTAGACGCCCAGCGCCGGCCGGAGGACTAACTAATCCTGGCAGAGGAAAATATAGTCCTGGCTCACCTCTATAGAAATTTCCCCGAAAGGCAGACAGAGGCCCCCACAAATATTGGCGGTGATTTTAGATGAAATGACAAACGTAGTATGAAAATAGGTTTAGCAAAATTGAGGTCCGCTTACTAGATAGCAGGAAGACAGAAAGGGCACTTTCATGGTCAGCTGAAAACCCTATCAAAATACCATCCTGAAATTACTTTAAGACTCTAGTATTAACTCATAACATCAGAGTGGCAATTTCAGATCACAAGAGCTTTCCAGACACAGAAACGAAACTACAGCTGTGAACTGGAACAAAATGCAAAAACAAACAAGGACTAAGTCCAACTTAGCTGGGAGTTGTCTAGCAGCAGGAAAATGCACAGAAAGGCTTCTGATTACAATGTTGACCGGCATGGAAGTGACAGAGGAGCAAGGTTAAATAGCGACTCCCACATCCTGATGGAAACAGGTGAACAGAGAGGATGATGCACACCAGTTCAATTCCACCAGTGGCCACCGGGGGAGCCCAAAATCCAATTTCACAACAGTACCCCCCCCTCAAGGAGGGGGCACCGAACCCTCACCAGAACCACCAGGGTGATCAGGATGAGCCCTATGAAAGGCACGGACCAAATCGGAGGCATGAACATCAGAGGCAGTCACCCAAGAATTATCCTCCTGACCGTATCCCTTCCATTTGACCAGATACTGGAGTTTCCGTCTGGAAACACGGGAGTCCAAGATTTTTTCCACAACGTACTCCAACTCGCCCTCAACCAACACCGGAGCAGGAGGCTCAACGGAAGGCACAACCGGTACCTCATACCTGCGCAATAATGACCGATGAAAAACATTATGAATAGAAAAAGATGCAGGGAGGTCCAAACGGAAGGACACAGGGTTAAGAATCTCCAATATCCTGTACGGGCCGATGAACCGAGGCCTAAACTTGGGAGAAGAAACCCTCATAGGGACAAAACGAGAAGACAACCACACCAAGTCCCCAACACAAAGCCGAGGACCAACCCGACGCCGGCGGTTGGCAAAAAGCTGAGTCCTCTCCTGGGACAACTTCAAATTGTCCACCACCTGCCCCCAAATCCGATGCAACCCCTCCACCACAGCATCCACTCCAGGACAATCCGAAGACTCCACCTGACCAGAAGAAAATCGAGGATGAAACCCCGAATTACAGAAAAAGGGAGACACCAAGGTGGCAGAGCTGGCCCGATTATTGAGGGCAAACTCCGCTAAAGGCAAAAAAGCAACCCAATCATCCTGATCTGCAGACACAAAACACCTCAAATATGTCTCCAAGGTCTGATTCGTCCACTCGGTCTGGCCATTAGTCTGAGGATGGAAAGCAGACGAGAAAGACAAATCTATGCCCATCCTAGCACAGAATGCTCGCCAAAATCTAGACACGAATTGGGTACCTCTGTCAGAAACGATATTCTCCGGAATACCATGCAAACGGACCACATTTTGAAAAAACAGAGGAACCAACTCGGAAGAAGAAGGCAACTTAGGCAGGGGAACCAAATGGACCATCTTAGAGAAACGATCACACACCACCCAGATGACAGACATCTTCTGAGAAACAGGAAGATCCGAAATAAAATCCATCGAGATGTGCGTCCAGGGCCTCTTTGGGATAGGCAAGGGCAACAACAATCCACTAGCCCGAGAACAACAAGGCTTGGCCCGAGCACAAACGTCACAAGACTGCACGAAGCCTCGCACATCTCGAGACAGGGAAGGCCACCAGAAGGACCTTGCCACCAAATCCCTGGTACCAAAGATTCCAGGATGACCTGCCAACGCAGAAGAATGAACCTCAGAAATGACTTTACTGGTCCAATCATCAGGAACAAACAGTCTACCAGGTGGGCAACGATCAGGTCTATCCGCCTGAAACTCCTGCAAGGCCCGCCGCAGGTCTGGAGAAACGGCAGACAATATCACTCCATCCTTAAGGATACCTGTAGGTTCAGAATTACCAGGGGAGTCAGGCTCAAAACTCCTAGAAAGGGCATCCGCCTTAACATTCTTAGAACCCGGCAGGAAGGACACCACAAAATTAAACCGAGAGAAAAACAACGACCAGCGCGCCTGTCTAGGATTCAGGCGTCTGGCGGACTCAAGATAAATTAGATTTTTGTGGTCAGTCAATACCACCACCTGATGTCTAGCCCCCTCAAGCCAATGACGCCACTCCTCAAAAGCCCACTTCATGGCCAAAAGCTCCCGATTCCCAACATCATAATTCCGCTCGGCGGGCGAAAATTTACGCGAGAAAAAAGCACAAGGTCTCATCACGGAGCAATCGGAACTTCTCTGCGACAAAACCGCCCCAGCTCCGATTTCAGAAGCGTCGACCTCAACCTGAAAAGGAAGAGCAACATCAGGCTGACGCAACACAGGGGCGGAAGAAAAGCGGCGCTTAAGCTCCCGAAAGGCCTCCACAGCAGCAGGGGACCAATCAGCAACATCAGCACCCTTCTTAGTCAAATCAGTCAATGGTTTAACAACATCAGAAAAACCAGCAATAAATCGACGATAAAAGTTAGCAAAGCCCAAAAATTTCTGAAGACTCTTAAGAGAAGAGGGTTGCGTCCAATCACAAATAGCCTGAACCTTGACAGGATCCATCTCGATGGAAGAGGGGGAAAAAATATATCCCAAAAAGGAAATCTTTTGAACCCCAAAAACGCACTTAGAACCCTTCACACACAAGGAATTAGACCGCAAAACCTGAAAAACCCTCCTGACCTGCTGGACATGAGAGTCCCAGTCATCCGAAAAAATCAAAATATCATCCAGATACACAATCATAAATTTATCCAAATAATCACGGAAAATGTCATGCATAAAGGACTGAAAGACTGAAGGGGCATTTGAAAGACCAAAAGGCATCACCAAATACTCAAAGTGGCCCTCGGGCGTATTAAATGCGGTTTTCCACTCATCCCCCTGCTTAATTCGCACCAAATTATACGCCCCACGAAGATCTATCTTAGAGAACCACTTGGCCCCCTTTATGCGAGCAAACAAATCAGTCAGCAGTGGCAACGGATATTGATATTTAACCGTGATTTTATTCAAAAGCCGATAATGAATGCACGGCCTCAAAGAGCCATCTTTCTTAGCCACAAAGAAAAAACTGGCTCCTAAGGGAGATGACGAAGGACGAATATGTCCCTTTTCCAAGGACTCCTTTATATATTCTCGCATAGCAGCATGTTCAGGCACAGACAGATTAAATAAACGACCCTTAGGGTATTTACTACCCGGAATCAAATCTATGGCACAATCGCACTCCCGGTGCGGAGGTAATGAACCAAGCTTAGGTTCTTCAAAAACGTCACGATATTCAGTCAAGAATTCAGGAATCTCAGAGGGAATAGATGATGAAATGGAAACCACAGGTACGTCCCCATGCGTCCCCTTACATCCCCAACTTAACACAGACATAGCTTTCCAGTCAAGGACTGGGTTATGAGATTGCAGCCATGGCAATCCAAGCACCAACACATCATGTAGGTTATACAGCACAAGAAAGCGAATAATCTCCTGGTGATCTGGATTAATCCGCATAGTTACTTGTGTCCAGTATTGTGGTTTATTGCTAGCCAATGGGGTGGAGTCAATCCCCTTCAGGGGTATAGGAGTTTCAAGAGGCTCCAAATCATACCCACAGCGTTTGGCAAAGGACCAATCCATAAGACTCAAAGCGGCGCCAGAGTCGACATAGGCATCCGCGGTAATAGATGATAAAGAACAAATCAGGGTCACAGATAGAATAAACTTAGACTGTAAAGTGCCAATTGAAACAGACTTATCAAGCTTCTTAGTACGCTTAGAGCATGCTGATATAACATGAGTTGAATCACCGCAATAGAAGCACAACCCATTTTTTCGTCTAAAATTCTGCCGTTCACTTCTGGACAGAATTCTATCACATTGCATATTCTCTGGCGTCTTCTCAGTAGACACCGCCAAATGGTGCACAGGTTTGCGCTCCCGCAGACGCCTATCGATCTGGATAGCCATTGTCATGGACTCATTCAGACCCGCAGGCACAGGGAACCCCACCATAACATCCTTAATGGCATCAGAGAGACCCTCTCTGAAATTCGCCGCCAGGGCGCACTCATTCCACTGAGTAAGCACAGCCCATTTACGGAATTTCTGGCAGTATATTTCAGCTTCGTCTTGCCCCTGAGATAGGGACATCAAGGCCTTTTCCGCCTGAAGTTCTAACTGAGGTTCCTCATAAAGCAACCCCAAGGCCAGAAAAAACGCATCCACATTGAGCAACGCAGGATCCCCTGGAGCCAATGCAAAAGCCCAATCCTGAGGGTCGCCCCGGAGCAAGGAAATCACAATCCTGACCTGCTGAGCAGGATCTCCAGCAGAGCGAGATTTCAGGGACAAAAACAACTTGCAATTATTTTTGAAATTTTGAAAGCAAGACCTATTCCCCGAGAAAAATTCAGGCAAAGGAATTCTAGGTTCAGATATAGGAACATGAACAACAAAATCTTGTAAGTTTTGAACTTTCGTGGTGAGATTATTCAAACCTGCAGCTAAACTCTGAATATCCATTTTAAACAGGTGAACACAGAGCCATTCCAGGATTAGAAGGAGAGAGAGAGAGAGAAAGGCTGCAATATAGGCAGACTTGCAAGAGATTCAATTACAAGCACACTCAGAACTGAGAAAAAAAAAAAAAAAAAAAAATCTTCAGCAGACTTCTCTTTTCTCTCCTTTCTCTGTCAATTAATTTAACCCTTTCTGGCCGGTCAAACTGTTATGGTTCTCAATGGCAAGAGAACATAGCCCAGCAAACATAAGAACTAGCTCTTGGAAGGATGGAAACTAAACTGACCATGAACTAAACCTGCCGCACAACTAACAGTAGCCGGGTAGCGTAGCCTGCGTTTTATCCCTAGACGCCCAGCGCCGGCCGGAGGACTAACTAATCCTGGCAGAGGAAAATATAGTCCTGGCTCACCTCTAGAGAAATTTCCCCGAAAGGCAGACAGAGGCCCCCACAAATATTGGCGGTGATTTTAGATGAAATGACAAACGTAGTATGAAAATAGGTTTAGCAAAATTGAGGTCCGCTTACTAGATAGCAGGAAGACAGAAAGGGCACTTTCATGGTCAGCTGAAAACCCTATCAAAATACCATCCTGAAATTACTTTAAGACTCTAGTATTAACTCATAACATCAGAGTGGCAATTTCAGATCACAAGAGCTTTCCAGACACAGAAACGAAACTACAGCTGTGAACTGGAACAAAATGCAAAAACAAACAAGGACTAAGTCCAACTTAGCTGGGAGTTGTCTAGCAGCAGGAAAATGCACAGAAAGGCTTCTGATTACAATGTTGACCGGCATGGAAGTGACAGAGGAGCAAGGTTAAATAGCGACTCCCACATCCTGATGGAAACAGGTGAACAGAGAGGATGATGCACACCAGTTCAATTCCACCAGTGGCCACCGGGGGAGCCCAAAATCCAATTTCACAACAATTGTTCTTCTGACAGAGATGATGTAATTGATGAAGACCGTGATATCGGTTTTGGGTGTGTCTTTTTATATTGCCACCTATAGACTCTATTGGACGAATAGTCCTGTAGATCCCGTTGAAATTTACGGATCTTAGTGGCTTGTATCTCCTTTTCCCATTTGATGAGGTCACCCTCCAGGTCCTTATCAAATTTGGCACAATCCTCTACTGTTAAGGTGGTTTGGATCTTGTTCTTCAGAGTATCTATCTCGCTTTCCACATTCTCTAATGCTTTCCGATCAGAACCAATCAATAACTCCAACAAGGTGCGTGAACACTTAGTTAAAGTTTCCTCCCATTTGCTAGTAAAAGAGGGATCGCTACCATCCAAAGTTGGATAAATTTGGATCCTCAATCCCCTTGGGACTATGTCCTTCTGGAGATAATTTTCTAAAGCAGCCTTGTTCCACCACAACTTCGTACGTTTTTTAAGCAAGTCCCTTATATTAAGCTTCAAGTCCTTAATATCACAATTTTCAGTTTCTGCATCCACCTTGTGATCCTAACTGTGGGATCCAATTTTTGTCACGCTTTCTAAAATCCATGTACTCTGTATTAGAGGCATCTGAAACACAGACAGAATAGAAGCATGTACTTAAAGAGAACACCTCATATACCAATTTAGAAAACCAAAAAGAAGGGGGGGATTTTAGACCTCCATATAATCATATGAACCAAAAAAGAGGAAAACTGAAGGAGCAATTCCCAATATAACAATGTTTATTAGTAAAATTATCATAATACAGGATAAATATACGCAAAAATATTCAAAAAAGAGCACACATCAGATGGCAAAACCATCTGTAAGATAGTATCGGCAGAAAAAGAAAATCCACAGGACTATACCACCAGGACCAAAAAGACCCAATCACAGTGACACAAGATGCTTAGCAGCAAATGTGCCCGGGTGCATATACCATAAGAAGCAATTAATCATGGAAGTAACAAGTTACAATATCTAATTCCTTATAAAAATACTGAGGAAATCACTATCCCATGTATTGCACTTAAACCCATTAGCCTAATATAACATAATCAGCCCATAGTAGGACCTAATTAGAATGGCACATGCATAATACCTGTGGACATGATGGCCCTCGTGTATAGACCCGTGGAATGAACACCTCGACGCGCGTTTCACCACGCCAGTGGCTTCGTCAGGAGGTGAGTAAGCAGCATAAGTGACCCCTTTAAATACTGTCAGATTGTATTATAATTACCTGCAGCCACGTGCAGCGCGCACCCGCCATGTTGCGACACGCCGAGGAGAGCGGCGCTCAAGATGCGCGTCACCACGTCACCTGATCCGGTCAGATGACCGGACCTGCGACCATGGCAACGCGTCACCATAAACAGAGCGCCACCCACCACCGCACGAAGCAGCGCATGCGCGGTGCACGCACTGGCCGGATAATAGAGGAGAGGTAGGAAGTAGGATGGACGTGTATACAGAAGGATATAGGATCGATGGCACAATAAAAGTATATATAAAACTAGATCCTGGCAGAATAGCCCGAAGATGGACAGAGCAACCCAGCTTATAAATAATAGTATGGACCCGACACCCATATATATCACAGTGCTGCAATTTTCACTCAGCAACATCCACTACCGTTGTTTCTGGAAAACACCCATAGAGTAAAATTATCGCTATTCCTGTAAGTAAATTCCCAGAGGAGTGAAATTTATTAATTGGGGTAACTTGAGGGGAATTTCTGTTCTGTTGGCACTTAGGGGCTCTGTTTATGGAGTCTGAAACTATTCTAAGAAAATATGCTCTCCAAAAGTTAAATAGCACTCCTTCCTTCCCGAGTCTCACCGTGTGGCTAACCAGTACTGTACAACCATATATGGGGTATTGCCATCGTCAGCAGAAATTGTGTGACAGATTTTGGAGTGAAAATGTAAAATCTGGGGCTAAAAGAAAATTTGGTAAAAATTGAATTATTTTTTCTTCAGTGCCCAATGGTATAACATTTTGTGACACACCTGTGGTGTCAATATGATCATTGCACCCCTAGATGAATTCATTAAGAGGTATAATTTGCTAAATGGGGTCACTTATGGAGGGGTTCTGCTGTTCTGGTATCTCGGGTGCTCTTTCAGTGGGTCATGGCACCCGCAAACCTAACTGGAAAATCTGCACAACAATATGGCATTCCTTCCCTTCTGAGCTTTCCACTGAGCCTGAAAAGTATTTCCTGATTATCTGTAGGGCATTGATATGCTCAGGAAAATATTCACAACAAACTATGTGGTCCATTTTTTTCCTATTAGCCCTTATAAAAATTAAACACTTGGGACTGAAACAACATGTTAGTGGTAAAAATGTAATTATTCTTTCTTCACCGCCCAATAGCATAAAATTCTGTGAGGTACGTGTGGTGTCAACATGCTCACTGCACCCCTATATGAATTAATTGAATAGTGTATATTGTAAAATTGAGTCAGTTATGGAGGGGGTTCAGCTATTATGGCACCTCAGGGCATTGCAAATGTGACATGGCACCCTCAAACAATTCCAGCAAAATCTGAACTCCAACATAGCGCTTCTTCCTTTATGAGCTTTTCACTGGCAATGAAAAGTAATATTACCCCACATATAGAGTATTGATGTACTTAGGATAAAATAAGTAACAAATTGTACCATTCATTTTCTCCTATTATTCCTTTTAAAACTACACCACTAAAATAATTCCTTAAGAGGTGTAGATTACAAAATTGGGTCACTTGTGGGGTTTTCAGCTGTTTTGGCATTTTTTTTCAGTATTATATTGCTTATCCATAGAGTACTACATGCTCTGTGGTGTATTTCAGTGGTATATAACCCTCCAAAAAAGCGTTCACAAATTTTTCTGGATATAATTAGTCACAGAGTATTAGGTACTTTCTGTGATGTTAGGATGGTATATAACACTACAAAAAGTGTTGAAAAATGTGTCTGTATTCAACTAGTCATTCATACAGTATTAGGTTACTTCAGTGACAGTTTGGTGGTATATAAGACTCCAAAAAAGCATTTAAAAATGTGTCTGTATTTAATTAGTCATCCACACAGTATCAGGGCTTTCTGTTACATTTAGGTGGTACATAAAACTGCAAAAAAGCATTGAAAAATTGGTCTGGATTCAATTAGACATCCATAGATTGTTTGATGTTTTCCATTACATTTTGGTAGTATACAACACTCCAAAAAAGCGGTGAAAAATTACTCTGGGTTTAATTAGTCATCCATAGAGTATTAGGTGCTTTCTGTTACATTTTGGCGGTATACTAAACTACAAATTAGCATTGAAACCTTTGTCTGGATTCAATTAGTCATCCATACAGTATTCAATACTTTATGTTAAATTTCGGTAGTATATAACACTCCAAAAAAGCATTGAAAAATTGGTCTGGATTCAAATAGTCATCCCTAGAGTATTAGATGCTTTCAGTAACATTTTGGTGATATATAAGAATGCAAAAAAGCGTTGAAAAATTTGTCTGGATTTAATGTAATTTACAGTATTAGGTGCTTTCTGCTAAATTTCAGTGGTAGATAAAACTCCAAAAAAGCATTTGAAATTTGTCTATTTTCAGTTAGTCTATAGTCATCAATATAGTATTTGATGCTTTCTGTGAGTTTTTGGTGGAATATAAGGTTTCAAAAAAATTGGTCAGGATTCAGTTAGTCATCTGTTATGATCCCAATGGCAGAGGATCTCTGATATTCCGGCAAGATAGCAAAAATATAAATACTGCTCTAGGGAGGTGGAAACTGGACTAACTGCATACCTGATCCTGACACAAACAACTAAAAGTAGCCGGTGAACGTGCCTACGTTGGTTCTAGACGTCTCGAGCCAGCCGGAGAACTGACTACCCCTAGAGGGAAAAAATAAGACCTTGCTTGCCTCCAGAGAAATTGAACCCCAAAGATATAGAAAGCCCCCAACAAATAATAACGGTGAGGCAAGAGGAAAACACAAACGTAGAGCTGAACTAGATTCAGCAAAGTGAGGCCCAATAGTCTAGATAGCAGAAAATAGATAGTGGACTATGCGGTTAGCAGAAAACCCTACAAAACATCCACGCTGAACATTTAAGAACCCCCACACCGACTGACGGTGTGGAGGGAGAATATCAGCCCCCCTAGAGCTTCCAGCGAGTCAAAAATCAAATGTAAAGCAAGCTGGACAAAACACTGAATAATGCAAACGATCCAAATTGTACAAAACAGACTTAGCTTTTCTTGCATGAGGCAGACTGAAAGGAATCCGGAGGAGACCAAATAGGTCTGGATACAACGATGCCAGGCAAGAGACTGAGTCCAGAGGAGACTCAAATAGGAAACACCCGCTGCTTAACGACACAGCTGAAGCTCAGGCCTGCAACAAGACATACCTAACACAATACCGTTAGTGACCACCAGAGGGAGCCCAGAAACACAGTTCACAACAGTACCCCCTTCTTGAGGAGGGGTCACTGAACCCTCACCAAGACCCCCAGGGCGATCAGGATGAGCAGCGTGAAAGGCATGAACCAAATCAGCCGCATGAACATCAGAGGCGACAACCCAGGAATTATCCTCCTGACCATAGCCTTTCCACTTAACTAAATACTGGAGTTTCCGTCTAGAGATAGGAGAATCCAGAATCTTCTCCACCACGTACTCCAACTCGCCTTCAACCAAAACCGGGGCAGGAGGCTCAACAGCAGGAACCATAGGCACCACGTACCGCCGCAACAAGGACCTATGGAACACATTATGAATAGCAAAAGACGCTGGAAGGTCCAAGCGAAAAGACACCGGGTTAAGGATTTCCAAAATCTTATAAGGACCAATAAAGCGAGGCTTGAACTTAGGAGAGGAGACTTTCAAAGGAACATGCCGAGAAGACAACCAAACCAAATCCCCAACACGAAGTCGGGGACCCACACCGCGGCGGCGGTTGGCAAACCGCTGGGCCTTGTCTTGTGACAATTTCAAATTGTCCACCACATGGTTCCAAATCCGCTGCAACCTATCCACCACAGAATCAACCCCAGGACAGTCAGAAGATTCAACCTGACCCGAGGAGAAACGAGGATGAAAACCAGAGTTGCAGAAAAAGGGTGAAACCAAGGTGGCAGAACTAGCCCGATTATTAAGGGCAAACTCGGCCAGTGGCAAAAAGGTAACCCAGTCGTCCTGATCAGCAGAAACAAAACATCTCAAATAAGTCTCTAACGTCTGATTAGTTCGCTCGGTCTGGCCATTAGTCTGAGGATGAAAAGCCGACGAAAAAGACAAATCAATACCCATCTTAGCACAAAAGGATCGCCAGAATCTGGACACAAACTGGGATCCTCTGTCAGATACAATATTCTCAGGGATGCCATGCAAACGAACCACATTCTGAGAGAACAAAGGAACCAAATCAGAGGAGGAAGGCAACTTAGGCAAGGGCACCAAATGGACCATTTTAGAAAAACGATCGCACACCACCCAGATGACAGACATCTTCCGAGACACCGGAAGATCCGAAATGAAATCCATGGAAATGTGCGTCCAAGGCCTCTTTGGGATAGGCAAGGGCAAAAGCAACCCGCTGGCACGAGAACAGCAAGGCTTAGCCCGAGCACAAATCCCACAGGACTGCACAAAAGAACGCACATCCCGTGACAAGGAAGGCCACCAAAAGGACCTGGCCACCAAATCTCTGGTACCAAAAATCCCAGGATGTCCCGCCAACACCGAAGAATGAACCTCAGAAATAACTCTGTTGGTCCATCCATCAGGGACAAACAATCTCCCTGGTGGGCAACGATCAGGCCTATCAGCCTGAAATTTTTGCAGCCCTCGTCGCAAATCTGGGGAAATGGCAGACAAAATTACTCCCTCTCTGAGAATACCAGCCAGCTCAGAGACTCCCGGAGAATCAGGCACAAAACTCCTAGAAAGTGCATCAGCCTTCACGTTCTTCGAACCAGGCATGTACGAGACCACAAAGTCAAAACGGGAGAAAAACAACGACCAACGGGCCTGTCTAGGATTCAGGCGCTTGGCAGACTCGAGGTAAATCAGATTTTTATGATCAGTCAAGACCACCACACGATGTCTAGCTCCCTCGAGCCAATGTCGCCACTCCTCAAATGCCCACTTCATGGCCATCAACTCCCGATTACCAACATCGTAGTTCCGCTCAGCAGGCGAAAATTTCCTTGAAAAGAAGGCGCATGGCTTCATCACAGAGCCATCAGAACTTTTTTGCGACAAAACAGCCCCTGCACCAATTTCAGAAGCATCAACTTCAACCTGGAAGGGAAGAGAGACATCCGGCTGGCACAAGACTGGCGCTGAAGTAAACCGACGCTTCAGCTCCCGAAAGGCCTCCACGGCCGCAGGAGACCAATTCGCAACATCAGAACCCTTCTTGGTCATATCCGTCAAAGGCTTAACCACGCTGGAGAAATTAGCGATAAAACGACGGTAAAAATTAGCAAAGCCCAAGAACTTCTGCAGGCTCTTAACAGACGTGGGCTGAGTCCAGTCATGAATGGCACGGACCTTAACTGGGTCCATCTCCACAGTAGAAGGGGAAAAAATAAAACCCAAAAAAGAAACCTTCTGTACCCCAAAGATACATTTTGAACTCTTCACAAATAGAGCATTCTCCCGCAAAACCTGAAACACCATCCTGACCTGGTTCACATGAGACTCCCAATCATCAGAAAAAAACAAAATATCATCCAGATAAATAATCATAAATTTATCCAGATATTTCCGGAAGATGTCATGCATGAAGGACTGAAACACAGAAGGAGCATTAGATAATCCGAAAGGCATCACCAGGTACTCAAAATGACCCTCAGGCATATTAAATGCCGTTTTCCATTCATCTCCCTGCTTTATGCACACAAGGTTATACGCACCACGAAGATCTATCTTGGTGAACCAACTGGATCCCTTAATCCGAGCAAACAAATCAGACAACAATGGCAAAGGATACTGAAATTTAATAGTGATCTTATTCAGAAGACGATAATCAATACAAGGTCTCAGAGACCCGTCTTTCTTGCCCACAAAAAAGAATCCTGCACCAAGAGGGGACGAGGATGGGCGAATATGTCCCTTCTCCAAAGACTCCTTTATATAACTCCGCATCGCGGCATGCTCTGGCACAGATAAATTAAAGAGTCGTCCCTTAGGAAACTTACTACCAGGAATCTAATCTATAGCACAATCACAGTCCCTATGAGGAGGAAGGGCACTGGACCTGGCCTCATTAAATACATCCTGAAAGTCTGACAAAAACTCAGGGATCTCAGAAGGAGTAGAAGAAGCAATAGACACCAATGGAGAATCGCCATGAATCCCCTGACACCCCCAACTAGACACAGTCATAGCTTTCCAATCTAAAACTGGATTATGGGCCTGTAACCATGGCAGACCCAAAACGACAACATCATGCATTTTATGCAGTACCAAAAAACGAATCACCTCCTGATGTACAGGAGTCATGCACATGGTCACCTGAGGTTTATTCTCTGCCAATGGCGTAGAATCAATTCCTCTAAGAGGAATAGGATTTTCCAAAGGCTCCAGGACAAAACCGCAGCGCTTGGCAAACGACAAATCCATCAGACTTAAAGCAGCACCAGAATCCACAAAAGCCATAACTGAGTAAGAAGATAATGAACAAATTAAAGTCACAGACAAAATAAACTTAGGCTGAAAAGTACCAATGGCGACAGGATTAACTTTTTTCTTTAAACGTTTAGAGCATGCTGAGATAACATGTGTTGAATCACCACAGTAGAAACACAACCCATTTTGACGTCTATGATTTTGTCGCTCGGCTCTGGTCAGAATTCTGTCACATTGCATAGAATCAGGTGACCGTTCAGACAGCACCGCCAAAGGATTATCAGATTTGCGCTCCCGCAAACGTCGATCAATTTGAATGGCTAGAGCCATTGAATCATTTAGACCTGTAGGGATAGGAAACCCCACCATCACATCTTTAATGGCTTCAGAAAGACCATTTCTGAAATTTGCGGCCAGTGCACACTCATTCCATTGAGTAAGCACGGACCATTTCCGAAATTTTTGGCAATATACCTCAGCTTCGTCCTGACCCTGAGAGATAACCAGCAACATTTTTTCAGCCTGATTTTCAAGATTAGGCTCCTCATAAAGCAAACCAAGTGCCAGAAAAAACGCATCAACATTCACCAATGCAGGATCTCCTGGCGCCAGAGAGAAGGCCCAATCCTGAGGGTCGCCGCGCAAGAAGGAAATAACAATCTTAACTTGCTGAGCGGAATCACCAGAGGAACGAGGTTTCAGAGACAGAAACAATTTACAATTATTCCTAAAATTCAGGAATTTAGATCTATCTCCAAAAAACGGCTCAGGAATAGGTATTTTTGGTTCAGACATAGGGCTATGGATAACAAAATCCTGAATGCTTTGTACCCTAGCAGCAAGCTGATCCACACTAGAAGTCAGAGTCTGGACATTCATATCTGCAGCAGAGTTTCAGCCACTCAGAGAAAAAGGGGATGGAAGAAGCTAGGCAAACTGCAGCAAAAAAACAAAAACAAAAAAAAACCTCAGAACTTCTTTTTAATCCCGCTTCTGCGATGCATTAAACATTTTCTTTTGGGCCTGGCATTCTGTTATGATCCCAATGGCAGAGGATCTCTGATATTCCGGCAAGATAGCAAAAATATAAATACTGCTCTAGGGAGGTGGAAACTGGACTAACCGCATACCTGATCCTGACACAAACAACTAAAAGTAGCCGGTGAACGTGCCTACATTGGTTCTAGACGTCTCGAGCCAGCCGGAGAACTGACTACCCCTAGAGGGAAAAAATAAGACCTCGCTTGCCTCCAGAGAAATTGAACCCCAAAGATATAGAAAGCCTCCAACAAATAATAACGGTGAGGCAAGAGGAAAACACAAACGTAGAGATGAACTAGATTCAGCAAAGTGAGGCCCAATAGTCTAGATAGCAGAAAATAGATAGTGGACTATGCGGTTAGCAGAAAACCCTACAAAACATCCACGCTGAACATTCAAGAACCCCCACACCGACTGACGGTGTGGAGGGAGAATATCAGCCCCCCTAGAGCTTCCAGCGAGTCAAAAATCAAATGTAAAGCAAGCTGGACAAAAACACTGAATAATGCAAACGATCCAAATTCTACAAAACAGACTTAGCTTTTCTTGCATGAGGCAGACTGAAAGGAATCCGGAGGAGACCAAATAGGTCTGGATACAACGATGCCAGGCAAGAGACTAAGTCCAGAGGAGACTCAAATAGGAAACACCCGCTGCTTAATGACACAGCTGGAGCTCAGGCCTGCAACAAGACATTCCTAACACAATACCGTTAGTGACCACCAGAGGGAGCCCAGAAACACAGTTCACAACAGTCATCCATAGAGCATTAGGTCCTTTATGTAACGTTTCCGTGGTATATAAGACTCCAAATAGTGTCAAAAATGTGTCTGTATTCAATTAGTCAAGTATAGAGCATTAGGTGCTTTCTGTGACAATTTGGTGGTATATAAGACTCCAAAAAAGCATTGAAAAATTTGTCTGGGTTCAACTAATCATCCATATAGTATTTGGTGCTCACTTTGACATTTCGTTGGTATATAAGATTCAAAAAAGGGTTGAAAAATTTGTCTGTATTCAATTAGTCAATCACACAGTATTAGGTGCTTTTTGTTACATTTATAAAACTCCAAAAAAGCATTGAAAAACTGGTCTGGATTCAATTAGACATCCATAGATTGTTTAATGTTTTCCATGACATTTCAATAGCATACAACTGTTAGGACTAGCGGAACACACCAAATAATATTTAGAGAGGATATGAGGTGAGTTTGCAGTCCACGCTACATCGTGCAGAAAGGACACCTGTTGCTCAGTAATGGTGGACTAGATGGTGGTATAGTGTGAATACACACATGGGTTAGCTTCACCCGGTATGAAGGAAGCGAACCCATCGAGATTCCCCCTGTGCAGCGGCGGGAACTCGACACCTAACATTACCCCCCTGCTAGGGCCCCCTCCTCCTTGGGCCTCGCTATGTTCAAAGGCTGCAATGAGCAGTGGAGTCCGAATGTGCTCCACAGGTACCCAGGTTCTGTCCTCTGGGCCATGATGTTTCCAGTCCACCAGATAATATTTTTTGCCATGTACCACCTTGCACCCCAAGATCTCGTACTCGTCCATGGAAGAATCCGATGTCCCGACAGATGACTCGGAAAACTGGGACATATAGACGGGCTTTAAGAGGGATACATGAAAAGTGTCCATGATACCTAGGCTTGGAGGAAGAGCCAAACTGTAGACCACAGGGTTAACCTGTTCCAGAACCTTGAAAGGGCCTATGTAGTGAGACGCAAACTTAGTGGACTCAACTCGCAGCCTGATGTTATGTGCGGAGAGCCACACTAAGTTGCCAGGAGCAAAGGTCGGAGTGGGGCACCGATGTGCATTGGCAGAAACTGTCATTCTATCCTTGGAGGCCCGGATGGCATCCTGTGTGCGGTCCCAAATCTCATGTGCCTCCACCGCCCAGTCTGCCACCCTAGAATCGGTGGATGACATGGGCATGGGCACAGGGACTCGTGGATGCTGGCCGTAATTAAGGAGGAATGGGGTCTGCCCGGTGGAGTCGGCTACAGCGTTGTTCAAAGCAAATTCCCCCCACGATAGCAAAGATGCCCAGTCATCCTGCCTGGCTGAGACAAAATGTTGCAGGAATGTGACCAGAGTCTGGTTGGCCCTCTCTACCAACCCATTCGTCTCAGGATGGTATGCAGAAGAGAGATTCAGCTCAATGCTGAGTAAACAACAGAGCTCTCTCCAGAACCGAGACGCAAACTGGGGACCCCGGTCACTGACAATTTTGTCAGGCATGCCATGTAGACGGAAAACATGTTTAAAGAACAACGTTGCCAAGGCCCGTGCAGAAGGTAACCGTTGAAGCGGAACCAAGTGCACCATTTTAGAAAAATGGTCGGTGAATACCCAGATAACAGTGCAGCTACGAGACTTGGGTAAGCGCACCACGAAGTCAATCCCGACCATCTCCCAGGCCCTGTCTGCCACCGGCAGGGGGTAAAGTAGCCCAGCAGGCTGTTGCCGAGGAGACCGATTCTTGGTGCAGGAGACACACGCCCGAATATAGTCCTCGACGTCACGGGCCATATGTGGCCACCAGTACTTCCTCGCCAGAAGCTCAGATGTCCTCTTGGTCCCAAAATGTCCACCCACCCTGGACAAGATAGCCCAAGAGAGAACCTCCGGTCGCAAATTAGATGGAGCAAAAGTCTTGCCTGGGGGCACAGACTCTTGTGAAACCGGATCCACAGTTCTCAGGCTCTCTGAAGGGAAAATAAGCCGAGCCTCATCCTCTGATGACACTAAGGAGCGGGAGAGAGCTTCGGCATGAGTTTTCTTCTCCCTGGAGAGAAAATGGAGGGTAAGGTGGAACCGGGAGAAAAACTGGGATCATCTGGCCTGGCGAGAGTTAGCCGCTGGGCGGTTTGCAAATACACCAAATTTTTGTGGTTAGTGAAAACTTGGAAGGGAAAGCGATCCCCCTCCAGGAGGTGTCACCACTCTGAAAAGGCCAACTTCATGGCTAGGAAATCCCTATCCCCGATGGAATAATTCCTCTCTGCCTGTGTGAAGGTCTTGGAAAGGATACTTCTGACCTTGAGCATCCTTCTGGAAGAGGACTGCTCCAGCACCGACGGAAGAGGCATCCACTTCCATGATAAATGGTTTATCAACATCGGTGTGACGTAAAATGGGAGCGCCAGCGAAGTGTGACTTCTGATAGAGAGGAAGGCCTTGGAGACCTCCTCCAACCACAATTTGGGATTAGCTCCCTTCTTGGTGAGGGCAACCAGGGGAGCTACCAAGGTTGAGAAGAAGGGAATGAACTGGCGATAATAGTTGATGAACCCCATAAAGCATTGCACCGCTTTGAGAGAATGAGGTTCCTGCCAGTCCATCACAGCCTGTAGCTTGGCGGGATCCATAGCCAATCCTTGGGCCAAGATGATATAGCCTAGGAAAGACAAAGACTCCTGCTGAAACACACACTTCTCCAACTTGGCATAGAGGGAGTTTGCCCGTAGGAGGTCGAAGACTTTGCAAACATCTCTCCGGTAGGAGTCTATATCTGGAGAGTAGATGAGAATAGGGTTGAGCGAAACGGATCGAACATTTTCAAAAGTCTCTGACTTTTGTCAAAGTCGGGTTTCGTGAAACCCGACCCGATCCCAGCGTGGGATCGGCCACGCGGTCGGCGATCTTCACGCCAAAGTCGCGTTTCGTATGACACTTTCAGCGCCTTTTCTCAGCCATTAAAGGTGGACGCAGAGTGTGGGCAGCGTGATGACATAGCTCTCGGTCCCCACCATCTTAGAGAAGGGCATGGCAGTGATTGGCTTGCTCTCTGCGGCATCACAGGGGCTATAAAGGGGCATGCACGCATCTTACTGCTGCCGAGCTGAGCATAGGGAGAGGTAAGGCGGGGTACATTAACCCCCAAACCGCTTGTGCTGTAGCGATTTCCACTGTCCAGCACCACCTTTTCTTTGCAGGGACAGTGGAGGCTAGATTTCTCTTCATCAGCTCTGTAGCTTATTGGGCTGCCCTAGAAGGCTCCCTGATAGCTGCATTGCTGTTTGTACGCCGCTGTGCAAACCAACTGCTTTTTTAAAAGCACAAATCCTGTTGCTCCTTCCTTTCTGCACAGCTATCTTGTTTGTTTGTCCACACTTTTTGTGTGCAGCAGTCCTTTTTATAGCTGCCTGCCATACTTTTCAGAGATTATTGTAGGGAGATAGTAATTGTAGTACAGTCCCTTTTATTTTTTTTTATATATCTTCCAGCCACTTTTTGCCCCTGAAACTGTGTAGAGTAAAACAGTTGGCCTGTATTTTTCTGCACTGTCCCACACCTGAAAAGGGAGATTAATATTGCCAATCAGTGCATCTGCGCCAGTCCTGTCTGTGGTATCTCTGTCAGTCATTTTGTGCCACAGAAACTATACTGTAATATAGTGGGCCTGATTTATTCACTAGTCTCCGATATAAAAAATAAATAAATAAAGGGAGAATAATATTGCCAAATCTGTGCCAGTCATGTCTGTGGTATCTCTGTCAGTCATTTTGTGCCGCAGAAACTATACTGTAATATAGTGGGCCTGATATATTCACTAGTCTCCCATTTAAAAAAAAATAAATAAAGGGAGAATAATATTGCCAAATCTGTGCATCTGTGCCAGTCGTGTCTGTGGTATCTCTGTCAGTCATTTTGTGCCACAGAAACTATACTGTCATACAGTGGGCCTGATTTATTCACTAGTCTCCCATTTAAAAAAAAATAAAATAAAGGGAGAAGAATATTGCCAAATCTGTGCATCTGTGCTAGTCGTGTCTGTGGTATCTCTGTTAGTCATTTTGTGCCACAGAAACTATACTGTAATATAGTGGGCCTGATTTATTCACTAGTCTCCCATTTAAAAAAATAAAAATAAAGGGAGAATAATATTGCCAAATCTGTGCATCTGTGCCAGTCGTGTCTGTGGTATCTCTGTCAGTCATTTTGTGCCACAGAAACTACACTGTCATACATTGGGCCTGATTTATTCACTAGTCTCCCATTTAAAAAAAATAAATAAAGGGAGAATAATATTGCCAAATCTGTGCATCTGTGCCAGTCGTGTCTGTGGTATCTCTGTCAGTCATTTTGTGCCACAGAAACTATACTGTAATATAGTGGGCCTGATTTATTCAGCACTCACCCACACATAGAAAGGGAGATTTATATTCACAACAAGTTAACATACACTTCTAACTTGTTTTTCAGTACCATATAACGGTTGTTAGTTTGGTTACATTTTCCTAAGAATGAGGAAGGCTGGTGGAAGAGGTCGTGGGCGTGGGCGGTCATTGCCATCTGGTAATGCTGATGGTGGTGGTGGTGGTGCTGGTGGACCATCGGGTGGGAGAGGGAAAATCAAAATAGCACCTAAGTCTCGAGTTGTTGAGCCAGCATCATCGTCCGGCTACACAAGGCCTCGAACGCTACCTTTTCTGGGAGTAGGAAAACCGCTGTTAAAGCCATTGCAGCAGGAAAAAGTTTTGGCTTTCCTTGCTGACTCTGCCTCTAGCTCTTTTGCCTCCTCTTCGGATAGTTCAAAATTGAAAAGTAGTCAGTCGTCGGTGGATGCTCCCGGTCAGGAACAAGCTGATTCCTTGTGTCCTTCCCCCAAAACAACAGTGAAGGATGCGTCAGGCGACACAACAGTTTACTCCATGGAGCTCTTTACACATACCGTGCCTGAGTTAGAAAGGGAAATAGTTAACAGCCCACTGGAAGATGATTCGGACATGGAGTGCACTGATGCACAGCCACAGCTAGATTGTCATGCTGTTCCATCGACTCACATAACTACATTGCCCTCGCAGTGTACTGAGCCAGAAACTGACCCTGATGAGACGATGGTGCCTATTCCTGAACGTTATAGTACCTTACACGGTGACACAGAGATAGCTGAACATGAGATTGAAGAGGAGGTGATAGGTGACCCAGTTGTTGACCCAGATTGGCAGCCATTGGGGGAAGAGGGTGCCACTGGCAGTAGCTCAGAAGCGGAGGAGGAGGATCGGCAGCACCCATCTACATCACATTTGCATTCATCTGGCAGGCCCGTCTCTGGCCAAAAAAGTTTGGCAAAACCAAAACCATTTTTCGGACAGCGTGGCCATCCGGTTAAAGTAGCACAGTGTGCAATGCCTGAAAAGGCATTCAATAGTAGGAAGAGTGCAGTCTGGCAATTTTTTAACCAAGATCCGTATGATCAGTGCAAAGTGATCTGTAAGAAATGCTCAAGGACATTTACCAGAGGTCAGAATGTCAAAAGTTTAAATACAACTTGCATGCGTCGACATTTAACCACCATGCACTTGCAAGCCTGGACTAGCTACCAAACGTCCCGTAACGTTGTTGCACCCGCTCACAATGAAGCTAGTCAGCAACGCTACATTCCCTCCCTCACTGTAAGCCCACCGGTTAGAACAACAACAGCAGCAAATGTGGAGGTGTCATCGCTAGGGCAAAGCAGTCAGGGAATCACAAGTTTATTGGTAGGAAACACAGCATGTAGGCCTACATCGAGAATACCATCACCAACCCTCTCTCAATCCGCCATATCCACCACCAACACCACCGCAAGTCCCACCATATGCACCTCGCCAGTCCAGCTCACCCTCCAAGAGACTCTCATTAGGAAAAGAAAGTACTCACCCTCTCACCCACGTACACAGGGTTTGAGCGCCCACATTGCTAGACTTATATTGTTAGAGATGATGCCCTACCCCTTGGTTGAAAGCGAAGCTTTCAAAGCCTTGATGGCCTACGCAGTACCACGCTATGAGCTACCCAGTCGACACTTCTTTTCGAGAAAAGCCATCCCAGCCCTCCACCAGCATGTCAAAGACCGCATTCTCCATGCACTGAGGCAATCAGTCAGTAGAAAGGTGCACCTCACAACTGATGCATGGACCAGTAGGCATGGTCAGGGACGTTACATGTCCATCACGGCACACTGGGTTAATGTGGTGGATGCAGGGTCCACAGGGGACAGCCACAGTGGGACAGTTCTGCCTAGCCCATGGTCTAGGAAACAGTTGGCTGTAGGCGTTTGCCACCCCTCCTCCTCCTCCTCTTCCAGCCGAAGCAAAAGCTCATCCACAGAGCGCAGTCGCACGACCACTCCATCCGCAGCTGCCAGTGTTGCACACGAGGTGTCCCATTATGGAACAGCTAGTGGTAATCGTCAGCAGGCTGTGTTGGAAATGAAGTGCTTGGGCGAAAACAGACACACCACGGAAGTTCTGGCCGAGTTCTTGCAGCAAGAAACTCACTCATGGTTGGGCAGTGTACATCTTGAGGCAGGCAAGGTAGTCAGTGATAACGGGAGGAATCTTATGGCTGCCATAGCACTTTCAGAACTGAAACACATACCTTGCCTGGTGTCAGGACTCTGAACATTTTTTACCTTTTGTGCATTACTGCCCTTTTCCAACATGGCGTCTTTGGTCTCATGTGCACTTGTCTTCCTGCTATAAAACTCCACCCCAGCCTTCAGTCTGTGCTACATTATTCTGCTTTGCATCCAGCTCCTGATTGCTCCCTGGCCTTGCACCTGCACCTGCTCCTGTGAACCTGTGTTGGAGATCCTGCCACTCTGCTCTGAGTTCCTGCTGCATACACCAGTGTTTAGTAATCCTACTTCATCTGCTGCTCATCTTACTTCCATCTGCATTTGCTGGACATGTAAGCTGTTTCTGCTCTGCAAAACCTGAGACTATTAACCAGGCCTCACTGGTTGAGCTAAGATATGATTTGAACTGCCTAATAGCATATCTATCTGTGTCTGGACTAAGTCAAGGATCTATTCATGTCAAGTTTCCTCAAGTATAACTGTGCTTCATAGACTTTCTGTTTGTTTGCATCCACCTCTGAAGTTTCCTATTGACTGCTAAGCTGCGTTTATTATTTGCACCAAGTGTTGTGGACTTGAGATTCTCTCTGCACCTGCTTGAATCACCGTGTGATAATATAAACTTTACCACTTATAAAACTGTGTCCTGTAGTTGTCTTGTTCCACGCAAAGAGTCTCCTGAATTATCCCCTATAATTATTACAGGATAATCTAGTCATAAAAAAAAGGAGACTGCTGGAACAATGACTGCAGAGAGCAGATTAGAGCAGGTGTTTTCCATAATTAGATCACTGCAGAAAGATGTGGAAGGTCTGGAAAAGAAGTTTGGAAGCTTTGAACACAATCAAGTGTTTGGACAAACTTTGCAGGACTTAAGCAATCGCATGGCAGCCCAGGAAAACAAACTTGCTGGCATAGAGTCCCAGTATGGATGGGCTTTTCAGGACATAAGCACGCAAATAGCTGCACAAATGACTTTACCCTCTGGGCAACCGCCACCAGCTAGCCCACCTAAGTTGCCCCGATTCAGATTTAATGGTGATTGCGACAAATTTCGTGGCTTTGTGAATCAATGTATGCTATATTTTGATGTGCATGCTGACTGTTTTCCTACTGATAGATCCAAAGTATTGTGTGTAATAATGCTACTGACCTCACGAGCGCTCGCCTGGGCGAATCCGATCATTGAGTCTCGTGACCCACGGTTAAATGACTTGGATGATTTCTTGGCCACTATGGCATTAATGTTTGATGACCCTATTCGCCGTGCAACCGCTGAATCTGCTTTGTTGCCTTTACGCCAGGCTAAACGTTCTGTTATTGAGTATGCCACTGAATTCAGGAGATTGGCGGTAGATACCAATTGGGACAGTTATGCACAATTGCCTATTTTTAAAAGGGGTCTGTCTAGTATTATAAAAGATGAACTAGCTCGCTCAGAGTCACCACAAGAACTAGAGACATTTATACAGCATTGTGTGCGCATAGACATTCGCCTTACTGAGCGTAGGCAGAAGAAATTTGCTGCATATAACCGTATTTCTAACTTTTCCCTTCCTTCCAAAGAGCCTGCAGGTAAAACATCTCGGGAAGTGGAGGAGGTGCCCATGCAAATTGATTCCGTTCAGAGACGCGAGATCAATGAGCGCCGGGAGCATCGCCTTCATGAAAGTCTATGTTTCTACTGCGGCCAGTCTGACCACTTCTTGATCAACTGTCCTAAGTGTCCTAGACAGCCTAACAAGGTGCTAGCAGCACTGTGATGATGAATCTGACATCTCTGAATGTAGCCTGCCTTTAAACGCTGTATTCCAATCACTTTCTATGACTTCACCCCCCAAGGAGCTGAAGGAAAAGAACTCTCACTGTTCTCTCCCTATTAAGATCCTGTGTTCAGGAAAGTGGATTTCCAGTTCAGCTATGATTGACTCTGGTGCAGGTGGCAATTTCATGGATATCACATTTGCCAAGGAACATGGTATTAAAATTCAGCAAAGAGCCTCTCCAATTACCATGGAAACAGTGGATGGGTCACCTTTAATCTCTGGGCCTGTGGATCAGGAGACCGTACCCCTTGAAATTTTGATGGAGCCTATTCATCAGGAGCAACTTTCTTTCTTGCTAATTTCTTCTCCTCATTTTCCTGTGATTTTAGGCATTCCTTGGTTGTGTTCTCAGAACCCAATTATCAACTGGGAGACAAAGGAGATCATCTTCCCAACAAGGAGCAACTCAGCGCTAACAGAAGCTGTCCCTGAGTCCATGGCTATGGAACCACATGTACAGGTATCTTCTTTACCTCCAGCATATAAAGAGTTCTCTGACCTCTGTGACAAGAAGAATGCAGATCAACTTCCTCCACACAGGCATTATGACTGTTTCATTGAATTGCTTCCTGGGGCAGATATTCCTTGTGGTAACGTATACCCTTTGGCGGCACCTGAGCTTCAAGCCTTAAAGGAGTATATTGATGAAAATCTGGCCAAAGGCTTCATACGTCCTTCTTCCTCACCAGCAGGGGCACCCATTTTTTTGTAAAGAAGAAGGATGGGACCCTGAGACCCTGTGTTGACTATCGGGAACTCAATAAGGTAACTGTATGAAACTGTTACCCTTTGCCTCTGATTCCCGAATTACTGGAAAGAGTCCGCCACGCTAAGGTGTTCTCTAAGCTGGATCTTCGTGGGGCTTATAATTTGGTGCGTATTCGTCCAGGGGATGAGTGGAAGACAGCATTCAGATGCTGGTATGGACACTTTGAATCTCTTGTGATGCCCTTTGGGCTTTGTAACGCCCCTGCAGCATTTCAACACCTTGTTAATGACATCTTCAGAGATTTGTTGGACCAGTTTGTGGTGATCTATTTGGACGATATACTAATCTTTTCTGACTCTCTACAGGAACATGAAGAACATGTCAAAACTGTTTTAAGACGTCTGAAAGAGAACCAACTGTATATCAAGCCGGAGAAATGCGAGTTCCATCGTTCTCAGATACAGTTCTTGGGTTATATCATCTCTCCCCAGGGGCTGAACATGGAATCTGGTAAGATTCAGGCTATCCTTGACTGGCCGGCACCCAAGAACGTTAAGGAGGTCCAACGTTTTATTGGTTTTGCAAATTTCTACAGACGCTTCACTCGAAATTTTTCTGATATTGTCCGTCCAATTACTTCCTTGACAAAGAAGGAAAAGCCCTTTAAGTGGTCATCACAGGCTCAAGAAGCTTCTGATCGGCTGAAGATCTGTTTCACATCAGCTTTACCACTTATAAAACTGTGTCCTGTAGTTGTCTTGTTCCACGCAAAGAGTCTCCTGAATTATCCCCTATAATTATTACACCTGGCTCACACCTTGAACCTGGTGGTGCAGTGCTTCCTGAAAAGTTATCCAGGGTTACCAGCCCTGCTCCTCAAAGTGTGACGACTTTGCTCTCACATCCGCCGTTTGCCCGTACACTCCAGCCGTATGCAGAACCATCAGCGATCGTTGAAGCTTCCCCAGCACCGCCTAATAATCGACGTTGCAACAAGGTGGAACTCTACACTGCACATGCTTCAGAGGCTGTGCGAACAGAGGCGTGCTGTCATGTATTTGTGGGAGGATACACATACACGGGCAGGCAGTTGGATGGCAGACATGGAGTTGTCTGCCGTGCAGTGGTTGAAGTTCCAAGACCTCTGTCAAGTCCTTCAGTGTTTTGAGGAATGCACACGGCTGGTCGGTGAGGACGACGCCATCATAAGCATGAGCATTCCACTAATGCGTCTGCTGATGCAAAGTTTGACGCACATTAAGGAGCAGGCATCTGCAGCCGAGGAGGAGGGAAGCCTTGATAACAGTCAGCCATTGTGCGCTCAGGGAAGTCTCGGGGACGAGGTTGCGGACAAAGAGGAGGAGGAGGAGGAGGAAGATGGCGATGATTATTTATGGGAGGAGGAAGCATCTCAAGGGGGAATAGAAAGTGTTGGTGGTGCAAGGTCAGGTACAGGTTTTTTGCGGGAGACAAGTGATGTGGATTTGCCAGAAAGTGCTCCTCAACCCAGCACAAGCATTGATTTGACACCTGGAACATTGGCCCACATGGCTGGTTATGCCTTGCGTATCCTAAAAAGGGACCCCCGCATTATCAAAATGAAGACCGATGACGATTACTGGTTGGCCTGCCTCCTGGATCCACGCTATAAAGGGAAATTGCAAAATATCATGCTACATGAGAACCTTGAGCAAATATTGGCTACCAAACAAGCAACTCTTGTAGACCGTTTGGTTCAGGCATTCCCAGCACACAGCGGCGGTGATGGTTCTCACACGAGCTGCAGGGGGCAACATGCAGGAGGTGTTAGAGGGGCACAAATCAGAAGTGGCGTTGATCAGAGGGGTTTTCTGACCAGGTTGTGGAGTGATTTCGCAATGACCGCAGACACGACAGGTGCTGCAGCATCGATTCAAAGTGACAGGAGACAACATTTGTCCAGTATGGTTACTAACTATTTTTCCTCCCTTATCGATGTTCTCCCTCACACGTCATTCCCCTTTGATTACTGGGCATCTAAAATAGACACCTGGCCTGAATTGGCAGAATATGCATTACAGGAGCTCGCTTGCCCAGCTGCTAGTGTGCTATGAGAAAGAGTATTCAGTGCTGCTGGTTCAATACTGACCGAAAAAAGGACTCGTCTGGCTACCCAAAATGTTGATGATCTAACCTTCATTAAAATGAACCAATCATGGATTTCTAATTATTTTGCCCCACCTTTCCCTGCTGACACCTAGCTTTCCTGTAAAAAGGTCTTGCTTATGGACTCGTCTTACTGACTGCTCCAATTTCTCCATTTGCAGCTGCTGTATGTCCACCATAGGCCTTTTTTACACCTCCCTAAATGGGCTGACTCCCCCCACGGGGCCGTGGTCACCACTTGGTGAAAGCACCCGTGCGAATGCCGTTTGGCTAAACAGGTGGGTGTGCCCACTTTTGGGCGACGGCACTGGCACAGGGTCCCTCATAGTACAATGAAGTGTCTCTGGCGGTGGTGGTGCACACCCAACGTCAGACACACCATCGTAACATGAGGGGCCCTGGGCCAGTACCGCCGCCCATGAGAGAGTGTTCCCCCCCAGCTCAAACAGTGCTCTACCACTTGCAAAATTACCTCTCACTGCTCCACCACTGTTTAGTCTGTGCTGTTAAATCCTTAAATGGCACTGCCAATACCAATTTGTTGACATGATTGTTGATAGTAAAAATATTCAGGGGCCCTGCCCTACATTTACACCAGTTAATACTTTGCGCCAACCTGGTGCCCAGGTGCAGCCCTGTCATCATTGCGGTAAGCAAGCCTTGTGGCCTCTACCATTGAGTACCCGTACTCTCACATTGCACTTGTGTTGGCCACATGGCAGCGTATGGCTACTGCTTCTATCTATCCACACTATAGCATAGACTGTTGTACTGTAGGGCCCTGTGCACCAGATGGGGGTTGTTCTGTCCTCATCCTTTATGTACTTTTACATGTGGTTTTATATTCTTTGTTGCTGAAATACTTAAACCATTGCCTGTATTTGTACATTGTATATTTAATAAATTTTGGTACCCAATATACTCCTTTGTTCTCCTTATCTATAGGCTCTCATTAAGTAGTTGTTAATATAACACTGCAGTTGGCCTACTAGTTTGGTTGGGGCCTACTAATAGTGTCTGCCGCTCCAAGGTGTTCTCGAGGTTTACTTGCCTGAGCTTCAATCGTCAGGCTCTCATTAAGTTGTTGTAAATATAACACGGCATTAGGCCTACTAGGTTGTTTGGGGCCTACTAATGGTGTCTGCCGCTCCAAGGTGTTCTCCAGGTTTACTTGCCTGAGCTTCAATCTTCTGACTCTCATTAAGTTGTTGTAAATATAACACAGCATTAGGCCTACTAGTTTGGTTGGGGCCTACTAACGGTGTCTGCCGCTCCAAGGTGTTCTCCAGGTTTACTTGCCTGAGCTTCAATCTTCAGGCTCTTATTAAGTTGTTGTTAATATAACACGGCATTAGGCCTACTAGTTTGGTTGGGGCCTACTAACGGTGTCTGCCGCTCCAAGGTGTTCTCCTGGTTTTTTTTCCTGAGCTTCAATCTTCAGGCTTTTGGCCTATATTTGAAATATGAAACTGCATTTGGGATACTAGTTGGGTTGGGCCTACTAACGGTGTCTGCCGCTCCCTGGTGTTGTCCTCCACTGAACAAAGCTGAGCTTCAATCTTCAGGCTCTCATTAAGTAGTTAATATATCACTGCAGTTGGCCTACTAGTTTGGTTGGGGCCTACTAACGGTGTCTGTTGCTCCAAGGTGTTCTCCAGGTTTACTTGCCTGAGCTTCAACCTTCAGGCTCTCATTAAGTTGTTGTAAATATAACATGGCATTAGGCCTACTAGTTTGGTTGGGGCCTACTAAGGGTGTCTGCCACTCCAAGGTGTTCTCTAGGTTTACTTGCCTGAGCTTCAATCTTCAGTTTCTCATTAAGTAGTTGGTAATATAACACTGCAGTTGGCCTACTAGTTTGGTTGGGGCCTACTAATGGTGTCTGTCGCTCCAAGGTGTTCTCCAGGTTTACTTGCCTGAGCTTCAATCTTCAGGCTCTCATTAAGTTGTTGTAAATATAACATGGCATTAGGCCTACTAGTTTGGTTGGGGCCTACTAACGGTGTCTGTCGCTCCAAGGTGTTCTCCAAGTTTACTTGCCTGAGCTTCAATCTTCAGGCTCTCATTAAGTAGTTGTTAATATAACACTGCAGTTGGCCTACTAGTTTGATTGGGGACTACTAACGGTGTCTGTCGCTCCAAGGTGTTCTCCAGGTTTACTTGCCTGAGCTTCAATCTTCAGGCTCTCATTAAGTTGTAAATATAACACGACATTAGGCCTACTAGTTTGGTTGGGGCCTACTAACGGTGTCTGCCGCTCCAAGGTGTTCTCCAGGTTTACTTGCCTGAGCTTCAATCTTCAGGCTCTCATTAAGTAGTTGTTAATATAACACTGCAGTTGGCCTACTAGTTTGGTTGGGGCCTACTAAAGGTGTCTGCCACTCCAAGGTGTTCTCCAGGTTTACTTGCCTGAGCTTCAATCTTCAGGCTCTCATTAAGTAGTTGTTAATATAACACTGCAGTTGGCCTACTAGTTTGGTTGGGGCCTACTAACGGTGTCTGTCGCTCCAAGGTGTTCTCCAGGTTTACTTGCCTGAGCTTCAATCCTCAGGCTCTCATTAAGTTGTAAATATAACACGACATTAGGCCTACTAGTTTGGTTGGGGCCTACTAACGGTGTCTGCCGCTCCAAGGTGTTCTCCAGGTTTACTTGCCTGAGCTTCAATCTTCAGGCTCTCATTAAGTAGTTGTTAATATAACACTGCAGTTGGCCTACTAGATTGGCTGGGGCCTACTAACGGTGTCTGCCGCTCCAAGGTGTTCTCCAGGTTTACTTGCCTGAGCTTCAATCTTCAGGCTCTCATTAAGTTGTTGTAAATATAACACGGCATTAGGCCTACTAGGTTGTTTGGGGCCTACTAATGGTGTCTGCCGCTCCAAGGTGTTCTCCAGGTTTACTTGCCTGAGCTTCAATCTTCAGACTCTCATTAAGTTATTGTAAATATAACACAGCATTAGGCCTACTAGTTTGGTTGGGGCCTACTAACGGTGTCTGCCGCTCCAAGGTGTTCTTCAGGTTTACTTGCCTGAGCTTCAATCTTCAGGCTCTCATTAAGTTGTTGTTAATATAACACGGCATTAGGCCTACTAGTTTGGCTGGGGCCTACTAACGGTGTCTGCCGCTCCTTGGTGTTCTCCTGGTTTTTTTTCCTGAGCTTCAATCTTCAGGCTTTTGGCCTATATTTGAAATATGAAACTGCATTTGGGATACTAGTTGGGTTGGGCCTACTAACGGTGTCTGCCGCTCCCTGGTGTTGTCCTCCACTGAACAAAGCTGAGTTTCAATCTTCAGGCTCTCATTAAGTAGTTAATAGATCACTGCAGTTGGCCTACTAGTTTGGTTGGGGCCTACTAACGGTGTCTGTTGCTCCAAGGTGTTCTCCAGGTTTACTTCCCTGAGCTTCAACCTTCAGGCTCTCATTAAGTTGTTGTAAATATAACACGGCATTAGGCCTACTAGTTTGGTTGGGGCCTACTAATGGTGTCTGCCGCTCCAAGGTGTTCTCCAGGTTTACTTGCCTGAGCTTCAATCTTCAGTTTCTCATTAAGTAGTTGTTAATATAACACTGCAGTTGGCCTACTAGTTTGGTTGGGGCCTACTAATGGTGTCTGTCGCTCCAAGGTGTTCTCCAGGTTTACTTGCCTGAGCTTCAATCTTCAGGCTCTCATTAAGTTGTTGTAAATATAACATGGCATTAGGCCTACTAGTTTGGTTGGGGCCTACTAACGGTGTCTGCCGCTCCAAGGTGTTCTCCAGGTTTACTTGCCTGAGCTTCAATCTTCAGGCTCTCATTAAGTAGTTGTTAATATAACACTGCAGTTGGCCTACTAGTTTGGTAGGGGCCTACTAACGGTGTCTGTCGCTCCAAGGTGTTCTCCAGGTTTACTTGCCTGAGCTTCAATCTTCAGGCTCTCATTAAGTAGTTGTTAATATAACACTGCAGTTGGCCTACTAATTTGGTTGGGGCCTACTAACGGTGTCTGTCGCTCCAAGGTGTTCTCCAGGTTTACTTGCCTGAGCTTCAATCTTCAGGCTCTCATTAAGTTGTTGTAAATATAACATGGCATTAGGCCACAATCTGACCCTGTTGAAAGTCAGGTTCCCCTTCCCGCACACTATACCACCTTACACAGGGACAAAGAGGAAGGTGCAGATGAAAGTGCAGGTTCCTTCATCAGGTGGGGGGGCATACTCATTGGCGCCATCACTGGCACAGGGCCCCTCATAGTACGCAAAAGTGTCGTTGCCGGTGGGAGGCGCCCCCGCCGTGCAAACACACCGTCGTACTTTGAGGGGCCCTGTGCCAGTGCCAATGCGAACGAGTGGGCCCCCCTGCTTGCTCAGGATCACAGCACTTGCAAAGTTGAAATACTTAACTCTCACTGCTCCACTGCCGTGACGTAGTCCACGTTTCCTGGGCCCACTAAAAACTTGAACCAGCCCTACCCCCACAACTTTAGCCAAATGACCCCCGATCTCCAATGCCTAACTATTATTATGAAGTAAATTAAGATTGACAAGCTTCAGTAACAAGAATGGATGTTTTTGCCATTAAAATGGGCACTGTAGGTGTTTTCCTGGCCTCCACTCACTGCCGACTATGCTTCTTCATTGACTTGCATTGGGTTTCATGTTTCGGTCGATCCCCGACTTTTGGCGATAATCGGACGATTTCACTCGACTCGACTTTTGACAAAGTCGGGTTTCGCGAAACCCGACTCGATCCTAAAAAAGTGAAAGTCACTCAACTCTAGATGAGAATATCATCCAGATAGACTACAACCGAGGTGGAGAGCATATCCCGGAAGATATCGTTCGCAAAGTCTTAGAAAATGGCTGGGGCATTACAGAGCCCGAAGGGCATCACCAGGTTTTCATTGTGCCCATCCCTGGTGTTAAAAGCCATCTTCCATTCGTCCCCCTCACAGATGCGAATCAGGTTGTAAGCACCCCGCAGATCTAGTTTAGTAAATACCCTTGCTCCCCGAAGCCTATCAAAGAGCTCAGATATCAGGGGCAGTGGGTACTTATACTTAACGGTGATGGCGTTAAGACCCCTGTAGTCTATGCATGGACGTAGTTCTTCATTCTTCTTCTGCACGAAGAAGAACCCAGCCCCTGCGGGTGACACTGACTTCCTAATGAATCCTCTTGCCAGCTTCTCCTGGATGTACTGAGACATTGCCTTCGTTTCCGGGAGAGATAAAGGATAGACTCGACCCCGGGGAATCTCAGCACCAAGCAAGAGGTCAATAGGACAGTCAAAGGGGCGGTGAGGCAGAAGGGTCTCCGCAGCCCTCTTGGAGAACACGTCTGCATATGGCCAATAGTGCTTGGGGAGAGAGGAAAGATCTGCAGATACCTCAGTAGTAGCAACCTGAACCCACTCCCTCTGACATCTACCCTCACAAGATTCACTCCATCCCAAAATTCTGCCTGTGGACCACTCTATATGAGGGGAATGGTGCCTAGATATCCCTAACAGGACCTCATCAATTCCCTCAGGAGTGACAAGTAAAGAGATAATCTCCCTATGGGATGGTGACATAGAAAGAGTAAGTAGGATAGCCTGGTGTGTTGTCTGTGAGGGCAGTGTCGACCGATTCACCTCTCGTACGGTCACTAGTTGGGCGAGAATCACCAGAGGTATTGCGTGCCGTTGGGTGAAGGCAGAAGATATGAAGTTGACCTCCGCCCCAGAATCCACACAAAGCTCTACCGTATGAGTGGATGGGCCTAAGGTAATTGTCCCCTTGAAGGACAATTTGGAGGAAAATGTCGCTGTGTCTAGTGTACCTCTTCCTACTACCACTAGACGCTGATGATTTCCCAACCGCTGGGGACATTTCCTGGCATTATGTCCCGACTGCTGGCAGACCAGACAGACCTTGAGTGCTCGAGCGGTCCGAGACTTAGACCCTGCTCGTGACTAGTGTTGAGCGATACCTTCCGATATTTGAAAGTATCGGTATCGGATTGGATCAGCCGATATCCAAAAAATATCGGATATCACCGATACCGATACCCGATACCAATACAAGTCAATGGGACACAAATATTGGAAGGTATCCTGGATGGTTTCCAGGGTCTGAAGGAGAGGAAACTCTCCTTCAGGCCCTGGGATCCATATTCATGTAAAAAATAAAGAATAAAAATAAAAAATATGGATATACTCACCCTCGGACGGCCCCTGGATCTTAGCAGTGCAACCGGCAGCCTCCGTTCCTAAGAATTTTATTTTTTACATGAATATGGATCCCAGGGCCTGAAGGAGAGTTTCCTCTCCTCCAGACCCTGGGAACCATACACTGGGAACTTCCGATATTTGCAGTATCGGAATGCTCAACACTACTTGTGACACCTCCACGGCCTCATATGGCTCGGACGCCTGGACCGGAGATCCCAGAGGTTGGGCGAATGTGGGAGCCAGCCAAAACCTCTGCCTACACTGGGCTCGCTCCAACCTTTGCTCGTTAAAACGAAGGTCGATGCGGGTAGATATAGTTATTAGCTTCTCCAGTGTGGCAGGAATCTCCCTAGTGGCCAAGGCGTCCTCCACATGGTCAGCCAGCCCCCTCCAAAATACAGGGATGAGGGCTTTATCCGGCCACTCCAGCTCACATGCTAAAGTCCCGAAGTGGACGGAAAAATGACGGATCATGGATGAACCCTGTGTCAATGCCAGCAGTTGGAGAACTGTATCATGGGTGACTTGGGGTCCCAAAAAGACCGGTTTCAGAGTGCTCAGAAACCTCAGAGCACTCTGCACCACATGATCGTCATGCTCCGACAGCGGCGTAGCCCACTCCAATGCCATGTCCGACAAGAGAGAAATAATGAATTCCACTTTAACTCACTCTGAGGGGAAACGTGCAGCCAGGAACTCAAGGTGAATCGTACATTGGTTCATGAATCCCCTACAAGACTTGTTATCACCAGAGAATTTATCTGGCAGTGGGAGGCGGGATAAGGTTGGAACAGAGGTGGTAGTGGACAAAGTGGCTGCAGCCACGCTAGCAGCCTGAACAGCTACTGCTGTAACATCCACAGCTGAGGTTGTGCGCTAGAGAGCCGCCAACCTGCCCTCCAGCTGCTGGATGTACCGCTGCAGTCGCTGTTCGTCCGCTATTACTAGCCAGACCCTGGCGCTAGTGTAATGTTAGGACTGGCAGAACGCACCAAATGATATTTAGAGAGGATATGAGGTGCGTTCGCAGTCCAAGGTCCACCATGCAGAAAGGACACCTGCTGCTTGGGAATGGCAGACTAGATGGCGGTATAATGTGAATACACACACAGGTTAGCTTCACCCAGTAGGACTGTGGAGTTAGGGGTAGAACTGGACTAATAATAATAATTTATCGCACAAGAGTGCGTACAACGCCGCTCTGGCGGACGCTACTAACCACCCTAACCAGGGTCCGGAAACCGCACAGTGCCGCACTGGCGGTCACTACTGAGAGACGCTGATTTGTGTGCTGGATGTGCAGAATAGCACTGTCTGGCGCTAGGTAGCTTCCACCATTCGCGAGCAGGCAACAACACTAGGGATGGGAATGATTCGGAGCTTTCGTCCATTGACAGGCATTCATCTACACACACACACAAGTAAATAAGCTTACACTAGCGCATGGCCGAGCGGCCATGCATACCTTTTATAGAAGTAGCGCTCCAGGACCTTCCTGATGGTCCAATAGGAGCTGCAACAGGACCTGAGCATGTGACCCCTGACCTCCAATGAGAGGTCATCCAGTGAGCATGCTCAGTATGGGAAAAGCACGACTTAGTCCCAGAAAGGCCTGCTTGCTGCTGATCAGTGCTGGCTACAAAAGCAGAACCTGGAAATGCAGCAATAACCATTCGCACAGTGTCAGCTTGAGCCAGACCATGGGACTGATGTCTCCGCTGAGCAGGTTCCATTGTGGCTGGAGGAGAATAGGAGACCACAGCAGACATGGTTCAAGATTCCCCCTGTGCAGCTGTGGGAACTCGACACCTAACATGCAACACTCCAAAAGAGCGTTGAAAAATTACTCTTGGTTCAATTAGTCATCCATAGAGTATTAGGTCCTTTCTGTTACATTTTGTTGGTATATAAAACTCCAAAAAAACTTTGAAAAATTTGTCTCGATTCAATTAGTCATAAATAGAGTATTAGGCATTTTCAGTGACATTTCGGTGGTACATATATAAGACTCCAAAAAAGCATTTACAAATTTTTCTGTACTCAAATGGACATCAATATAGTATTTGGTGCTTTCTGTGACATTACGGTGATATATAAGACTCAAAAAAAGTGTTGAAAAATTGGTGAAGATTCAATTAGTCATCCATAGAGTATTATATGGTTTCTTTTACATTTTGGTGGTATGCAAGACTACAAAAAAGCATTTAAAATTTGTCTGTATTCAGATAGGCAATAGTCATCAATATAGTATTTGGTCCTTTCTGTGACATTTCGGTGGTATATAAAATTTCAAAAAATCATTGAAAAATTGGTTAGGATTCAATTATTCATCGATATAGTATTGTCACGGGGATACTAGGTGGGCAAGAGCTAATAACCCGGGCCCCTGCAATTTCCCTCAGACTAGGGAAATCCTGACTGACCCTCTACCTAGAGTTTACACTGATGGTGTGCATGTCTAGGCCTCGACCCTCGCCCTGTCTCCTGTTTCAACCCTAGGCTGAAACCACCGCGCACCACCCAGTGAAAAGATCATACACCAATACCCACAGTTAGAACAGACAAGGATAACGGAAAATATACACCACGCCGCAGTCACTCAGGAATACACAATAAATGCACAGGGCAAAATAAATACAAATATAGGAAGGAGTAAATAAGACAAAGGGAAATACACCACCAGCAACGATACTCCAACAACTAGCTCACCACTCCAGACCGAGATAACAACGCACAAGACAGAAGCTATAATCGGCGACGCCCAATGTTCAGGAGAACTATTTAAAGGTAATGGGCATGGCCCAGCTTCCAATCCGAGCATCAGGTAAATTAACCCCGGACCAGCTAGATAAAATCTAGCCGACGCCAATGAGCACATAGTGGTCAAAAGCGGAATTACCGCTGTCTGTCGAACGACCTGGTCTGAACAGCGTCCGACATGACAGTACCCCGCCTTCTACGAGGGACCCCAGGGCCCTCACGGCTTATAGGACCCGGCTTGTCCTGATGGCGACGGTGAAAAAACCTGACCAGCTGATCCGCATGAATGTCCGAGGCTGGTACCCAGGACCTCTCCTCAGGCCCATAACCATGCCAGTGTACCAAGTACTGTAAAGTGCGGTGCACTACACGAGAGTCAACCACCTTGGAGACTTCAAATTCCAAATTACCATCCACCAAGACTGGAGGTGGCATAGGCGCCGTGTCCACAGAACCCACCACCTTCTTTAAAAGAGACCTGTGGAACACGATGTGTATCTTATACACCGTAGGAAGCTCCAATCGGTACGCTACTGGGTTAATGACGGCGGTGACCCTAAATGGACCAATAAAACGGGGACCCAATTTAATGGAAGGAAATTTGGGTCTTATGTTTTTTGTGGATAACCACACCCAGTCATCCACACTCAGGTCTGGACCTGGCACACGCCTACTGTCAGCCACACGTTTGTACCTAGCACCCACACTCAACAGGCGCTGTTTAACTCTCCTCCAGACTGATGACAATTGTGCTCCTAACTGGTCCTCCTCCAGAACGCCGGAAGAGCCCCTCTGACTCAAAGTACAAAATTGAGGATGTAGCCTGTAAACACAAAAAAACGGAGACTCCCCAGACGACTCCTGGCGGTGATTATTGATGGCAAACTCAGCCAAAGGAAGAAAGGTAGACCACTCCTCCTGGTTATCAGAGACAAAGCAGCGTAAGTACTGTTCCAAATTTTGGTTCATACGCTCAGTCTGACCATTTGACTGAGGATGAAACGCCGAAGAATGAGACAACTTGATCCCCAGCCGTGAGCAAAATGCTTTCCAAAATTTTGCCACAAACTGAGTACCCCTATCAGACACGATGTCAGACGGAACCCCATGAAGTCTGACCACCTCCTGCACAAATACCTGAGCCAGAGTCTTAGCGTTAGGCAACGAAGGCAAAGACACAAAGTGCGACATTTTTGAAAACCGATCAACAATCACCAAGATGACTGTGTTCCCAGCTGAGGAGGGCAAATCAGTGATGAAATCCATGGAGATTTCCGTCCATGGCTTATTAGGTACCTCAAGAGGAAATAGTGTGCCAACAGGACGGGAGCGGGGCATCTTAGCCCTAGCGCACGTGGTACAAGCTGACACGTATGAGACCACGTCCTGTCGGATCTTGGGCCACCAAAACCAATGTGACACCAACTCCAAGGTACCTCTAACCCCTGGGTGGCCAGCCAGGACAGCATCATGATGCTCCGCCAAAACCTTTAAGCAGAGATGAAGCGGTACAAAAGATTTGTTGATGGGAAGCTCAGATGGTACCTCCTCCTGAGCCTCGGCAATCTCAGCCTCAACCTCGGTAGTGAGAGCCAAAACCAAAACACCCTTTTGGAGGATGGGTACTGGATCCTCCCGAGGTTCTCCCCCTGGAAAACACCTGGACAGAGCATCCGCCTTAGTGTTTTTAGACCCCAGTCTGTAAGTGACAACAAAATTGAACCGCGTGAAAAACAATGCCCAGCGAGCCTGCCTGGGGGACAGACGCTTGGCTGACTCCAAATACAGCAGATTCTTATGATCGGTAATAACGGTAACCTGATGTACTGACCCCTCCAAGAAGTGTCGCCATTCCTCAAAGGCCAACTTGATTGCCAACAACGTCGCGGCTTGTGATTGGTGCGCGGCCGCCCATGTGACCGTGATGTCACCGGAGGTCCTGGAAGGGCTGATTCTTAGGAAGGAAGGCTGCCGGAACGACGCAGGGCGTGTCCGAGAGTGAGTATATACCTAATAGGTATATACTCACCCTCGGCTTCGTTCCGGCAGCCTTCCCTCCTAAGAATCAGCCCTTCCAGGACCTCCGGTGACGTCACGGTCACATGGGCGGCCGCGCACCAATCACAAGCCGCGACGTCGCGGCTTGTGATTGGTGCGCGGCCGCCCATGTGACCGTGACGTCACCGGAGGTCCTGGAAGGGCTGATTCTTAGGAAGGAAGGCTGCTGGAACGACGCAGGGCGTGTCCGAGAGTGAGTATATACCTAATAGGTATATACTCACCCTCGGCTTCGTTCTGGCAGCCTTCCTTCCTAAGAATCAGCCCTTCCAGGACCTCCGGTGACGTCACGGTCACATGGGCGGCCGCGCACCAATCACAAGCCGCGACGTCACCGCGACGTCACCGCGACATCACCGCGAGGTCCTGGAAGGCTGATTCTAAGGAAGGAAGGTTCCCGGTTAGTACCAGGGCCCGTCAGAGTGTAAGTATAGCGATATTTTTTATTTTAATTCTTTATTTTACACTTAAATATGGATCCCAGGGCCTGAAGGAGAGTTTCCGCTCCTTCAGACCCTGGGAACCATTGGAAACCCAATGCACTGCATTGGGTTTCGAGTTTCGGCTGACCCCGACTTTTTTATAGGATCGGCCGATTTCACTCGACCCGACTTTTGAAAAAGTCGGGTTTCGTGAAACCCGACCCGATCCTATAAAAGTAAAGGTCGCTCAACCATAGTCATGTCAGTTAGCGGTTTACCAATGATGGAAAAATCCTTGATAAATTTCCTATAGTAGTTAGAAAACCCAAGGAACCGCTGAAGCGCTTTCAGGTTATCAGGCCGTTCCCAATGCAGCACCGCTTGCACCTTAGCGGCGTCCATTTTAAAACCAGAAGCAGACACCATATAACCCAAGAAAGGCAACTCTTGAACAGAAAATACACATTTCTCAAGTTTAGCATACAGCTTATTCTCTCTGAGAAGCTGTAACACCTGCCTGACATGATCTAAATGAGTATCACGGTCGCAAGAATATATGAGAATGTCATCTAGGTACACGATAACGAATTTCCCCAAAACATGCGAAAACACATCATTAATGAAATGTTGGAACACTGCAGGTGCGTTAGTCAACCCAAATGGCATCACCAAATTTTCAAAATGACCCTCAGGGGTATTAAAAGCCGTCTTCCACTCATCACCTTGACGGACTCTTATGAGGTTGTACGCCCCCCTGAGGTCAAGCTTGGTAAACCACTTAGCACCTGCCACCTGGTTGAACAAATCTGGTATTAATGGTATAGGGTATGGATCACGAACCGTAATCTGGTTCAATTCCCTGAAATCCAAACACGGGCGTAATCCACCATCTTTCTTCTTCACGAAGAAGAACCCTGCTGCCACAGGCGAGGATGAAGGCCTGATGTGCCCTTTGCTCAAATTTTCAGCAATGTAATCCTTTAATGCTTGTCTCTCCGGACCGGAGATGTTAAACATCCTTGCTTTAAGCAATTTGGCCCCTGGTTTAAATCTGATAGTACAGTCATAGGGGCGATGTGGCGGCAACTCTGAACAACCCTTCTCAGAGAACACATCCACAAAATCCAGAAGTGACTCCGGAACGCTTGAAGTCACAGCAGACACACATGTGGCCAGGCAATTCTCCTGGCAGAACTCGCTCCACTGAACTACAGTATGTCCTGAGTTTTCCAGTCAATTACCGGGTTGTGCATAGACAACCATGGAAAACCCAAAACCACCTGAGCAGGAAGATTCCTGAGCACCTTACATGAAACCTGCTCGGAATGTAGAACCCCAATGTGGAGTTTTACCTCAGCCACAAATTCAGTAATCTCCCCCTGTGAGAGAGTAGCAGCATTGATGGTGACCACGCGGATAGGATGAGGCAGTTTTTCTATCCTAAAACCTGCTGTGCGCGCAAACTCCTCATCAATGAGATTTGTAGCTGAACCACTATCCACAAACACAGTAATTGGCAGCTCACTGCCAGCAATTATAACCTTAGCAGGGAGCATGCATTGAGAAACCACCATGGAGGATATACATAAGCTCAGATTGGTCTCCTCCACACCCTCTGAGCTTAGAAGTATTCCGCCGTTGTGTTTTTCTTAGACAGTAGAGGACAGATGTTAATAAAATGACCAGTCTTACCGCAGTAAAAACAGGCTCCCTGCTTCCTGAGCTCAGGGGCTCGACGCTTCACATGTGACACCCCGGCGATTTGCATAGGCTCCGTGGGCTCACCTGCAGCAACCACACGTGAACCTAAACCCTCTCCCATAGGCGGTGTCTCATGCTCCCCCTGACGCAAACGGCGATCAATGTGGACAACCAGACTCATAGCGGAATCTAGAGAAGTAGGAATCTCGTACATCAGAAGGGCTTTTTTAACCCTTCCAGAAACCCCATGAATAAGCTGACTCCACAGCGCTGGATCATTTCACTGTGTATCGATCGCCCAGCGATGAAATTCAGAACAGTAATCCTCTGCTACTCGCTCCCCCTGGCCAATAGTGCGTATCTTAGATTCTGCTAGAGCCATTCTGTCTGGCTCGTCGTAAATATTTCCAAGAAAGGAAAAAAAACTCTCCACAGAGTCAAATGCAGCAGAATCAGATGGCAAAGGAAACGCCCATTCTTGGGGATCCCCGCTTAACAATAACAGCACCAGGCCCATACGCTGAGCCTCATTACCTGAGGAGATCGGGCGCATATGGAAATATAGTTTGCAAGCTTCATGAAAAGAAACAAATTTACTGCGTTCCCCAGCAAATTTTTCAGGCAAAGGAAACTTAGGCTCAGCAACTCTACCTGTCGCTCCAGCTTGCACATTAGATACTGCTAGTCCCTGTTGCTGCACTGCCCCCCTCAACTCAGTGACCTGTAGGGATAGCGCCTCCAACTGGCGGGTTATGGAAGTCATGGGATCCATGATAAAACAAAAAAAAGGAAACCCCCTTTTTTTTTTTTTTTGTGTTAAAGGCCGATTATAATGTCACGGGGATGCTAGGTGGGCAAGAGCTAATAACCCGGGCCCCTGCAATTTCCCTCAGACTAGGGAAATCCTGACTGACCCTCTACCTAGTGTTTACACTGATGGTGTACATGTCTAGGCCTCGACCCTCACCCTGTCTCCTGTTTCAACCCTAGACTGAAACCACCGCGCACCACCCAGTGAAAAGATCATACACCAATACCCACAGTTAGAACAGACAAGGATAACAGAAAATATACACCATGCCGCAGTCACTCAGGAATACACAATAAATGCACAGGGCAAAATAAATACAAATATAGGAAGGAGTAAATAAGACAAAGGGAAATACACCACCAGCAACGATACTCCAACAACTAGCTCACCACTCCAGACCGAGATAACAACGCACAAGACAGAAGCTATAATCGGCGACGCCCAATGTTCAGGAGAACTATTTAAAGGCAATGGGCATGGCCCAGCTTCCAATCCAAGCATCAGTTAAATTAACCCCGGACCAGCTAGATAAAATCTAGCCGACGCCAATGAGCACAGACGACCTGGTCTGAACAGCGTCAGACATGACAAGTATTGGGTGCTTTACTTGACATTTTTGTGGTAAATAAGACTCAATAAAAGGGTTGAAAAATTTGTGTAGATTCAATTAGTCATCCATAGAGTATTAGGTGATTTCTGTTACATTTCAGTGGTATATAAGACTTTAATAAAGCATCGAATAAAGTGTCTGTATTCAATTAGTCATCCATACAGTATTAGGTGCTTTCTGTTACATTTCGGTGGTATATAAGACTCTAAAGAAGAGCTTAAAAATGTGTCTGTATTTAATTAGTCAATTACATATCATTTGGTGCTTTTCTGTGACATTTTGATGGCCTATAAGACTCAAAAAACCATTAAAAAATTAAATTGGTCTGGATTCAATTAGTGATCCACAGAGTATTACATACTGTATTTTACATTTCAGTGGTATATAAAACTAGAGATGAGCAATCTTTTCAAGGTTCAGTATCGCAAATGACCCGAGATTCACTGAACAGTTTATCGTACATACCCCAACCCCATAGAATTCAATGGGAGGTAAAACCAAACACGGACAAAACCTTCAGGGGGGCCAAAAAGCTGCCAAAACAGCTCAAGTTAAGGGCAGACACCAGGAAAAATTGCATCAATTAAGCCAGAGTACAAATAGTATAATTGTGCAGAGCATTGGACAGGGCTTGGACCTGGATTTATAAATGAAACATTGATCAGTAACAGGTGGATTAGTCACCAGTGTAGGCCTGGTGCTCTGAGAGGCCAGACAAATTCAGGCAACACACATGAAGAAGACCCAATTTGGAGTCCAAACAGTTCCGAAAATTAGGGACAATCACCAGGAAAAGTGTCATCAATTGACCCAGAGTAGAAATTTGATAATTGCACAGCAGCAGTCAGCCTTGGGCCATGCATGAGGTATCAGGGTCTGGGCTAGCATATATAGCTTTGAATTTAAGTTTAAATTAAGATGAGGTGGGTGAGAGACCGGTGTAAGCCTCTTTTACTGGGAGCCGTGATACCTTATGAAACATCTTAAACTGTTTTCTTCTCAGCCACACTCAGGTGGCACAAATATCGGCTTCGTAGACTACTATTGTTATTAACATTTAAGGATAGCAACACAGGTTGTTGAATGAATGTAAGCAAAGGCCTGCCGGTCTGGGAGCCCTACTGCTACAGGCAACACACATGAAGGATACTCAACTTGGAGACTCCAGATTTCCAACAATTATTGTCACACACCACTAAAGTGGCATCAATTTCCCCAGAGTAGAAATAATATAATGGGGCTCTGATATCCCTTCCACTACACACAATCCATCAGATGGAGACCCAACTTGGGGTATCCACATTTCAAAATATTGTTTGTTACATCAGCAGCAGTAGCAACAGCAGTCACAGAAGCCACAGCAAAGGTGTCACAGACTGTAAAAATGTGAGATCAGTGCATCACCCTAAAAACTACACCATCGCGTAGTCTGCCCAGTCTGCGACTGGGGTGCAAACGTCATTGGAGATCCATGACTTGTTCATCTAAATGAAAGTTAGGTGGTTTACACTTTCAGGGGACAGCCAGCCAGATATGCTTATTCATCAGGACACCACAAGCAGCACTTAAGACACGTTCTGAGAAATCGCTGGTTGCTGAGCATGATAAAACCTCCAAGATGTGACATGTGAGCTCAGATCACTCTTCCATTTTTGAATACCAAAATGAAAATGGGTCCAAAGTTCCCCTCAATGGCTTTGATATTGAGCTGCAGATACTCCTGCACCATCCTCTCCAGTCATTCAAACGTGTCAGACTTGTACTTTTTTCTGCTGATGCACGAGTTGGTCTAAAAAATGTGTGAAATGACACACAGAAATTGGTTCTGCCACTTACACTGCTACTCCTAATGTTTTTGAGTTGATGACTCAATGTACCCAGGGGTTGGAAGTCTATAATTGCGATGAATACTGTCTGCCTCACTGCTGTCTTGGTGAAAACTACTCTTAAGATTGTCTATAAGCATGTTTTGATACTCCAGCATGAGCGTGTCCCTTTTCAGGGGGGAAGCATCTGGCAAAATTTACTTTTGTACCATGGACCTAACAGAATGGCAACCCAGTAGTCATCACTATTTTTAATCCTATACAATTCAAAAAAGCAAGCAGCACTCTATATCCTTTGAGTAATATGCAGGATTTATTTAAACCCACATGTCTGGGCAACGTTTCGGCTCCAAATGAGCCTTTCTTAAGCAATGGGTGTATCTCCTTAGGGCATATATATAGGCAATTCAACATTCCTTAATTACAATCAATTATATAAAAGTGCAATATAAATACAATAATTTTATGTGCATTACAAGTTATCTTTCCTTATTATGGTTATTTTAAAGTGCATAAGTGCCATTAATGTCCTGTGCTCAAGTGCTCACATTAAAATTAGACTCTTTTAATGTTTTATTATGCTGATTACTGTCCATCTATTCATTAAATTATTCATATACTTTTTCTTACCCCCAGAGAGACATGCTCTTAATGGAGGACGGTATACACGCTTCACAGCATTCCAATATATTTACTGCGCATGTCCAAGCGCGTCATAACCATGTGTTGGATTGGAAGCCAATCAGATGCCGTGTGGCATCCATAGGCGGACGCATGCGCATAAGCGCTGCATATCGCCATCTTTATTGTGGCATAGTAGTTTACTGCATTTGTCTAAGCGCGTCATCACTATGTGATGATTTACACACATAATGATTTACATCACATAGTGATGACGCGCTTACACCCATTGCTTGAGAAAGGCTCATTTGGAGCCGAAACGTTGCCCAGACATGTGGGTTTAAATAAATCCTGCATATTACTAAAAGGATATGAAGTGCTGCCTGCTTTTTTGAATTGTATGGACTTGAGACAATCAGTGGACAGGTTGCCTGGAGGCTTTAAACCCGAAGATAAGTAAAGGATTTGTGCCGTTCCTATTTTTATTAATATTTCTAATCCTAGCAATATGGGTATCATGGTGCAGCAAGGAGTCACTCATGTGTCGGGTGCTTTGATGAAGTCCAAACCATGGTGTGTTAGTGGTGGGGTAACTCTAAAGGTTGCTTTCTCTGTCCCCTCCTGCCAGCCAAGGACAACAGAGAGGGTATCATTATCCTCATCCTCTCCTGACTGCTAGGTACCCATCACCTCTTCCACCTCCATTTGTTCCTTGGCTCCTGCACCTTCACTAACAGTTTCTCTGGTACAATGAGCCCCCTCAATGGCTGTAAACCACTCTCCCGTGGCACCCGCCTGTGCAACGACAGTCCAGAACTTACAGATATTTTGAAAGGTGGAAATGAGCACAAATTGACCCTACTTTCTACAGCAGCACATCCAGACCTGGATAGTGGTGGAGAAATTGCAGTACCACCAGGTTTAGGATGTGAGCCATGCAGGCATGTGTGTGAGGTTGCCCCAGCGTAGGGCCACCACCAGGTGTTCACCATTATTGCACTTGGTCTTCACTTGCTCCAGGTTTAGTGGAGACAGCCATTGCTCTAACTTGGCCTGAAAAACTGTCCACAACTGTTGAGCTGTGTGACTGAGATCTCCAAGGCATATTAATTTTAACACTGCCTGATTGCGGTGAGTCCTGTGTTGTGAATTAGACTTTTTTGGCTCCCTCTTGTGGTCACTAGTGATATGACTCTGGGATTGTCTTTCCCTAGTTTGGCACCCACCTGGGTCGTTAGTCCAGGGGTGTTGCTATATAAACTTCCTGAATTCTCAGTCTGGTGCCTGGCATCGTTGTAATCAGTTCCTTTCTGTTTGCTCCTGTCTGCTGGTCGTGGTTCTTGCAAAATTAAGCTAAGTCCTGCTTCCTTGTTTTTTGGTTATTTGCATTGCTTTTATTTATTTGTCCAGCTTGTACTAAATGTGATTCCTGATTTTGCTGGAAGCTCTAGGGGGCTGGTATCCTCCCCCCGGGCCGTTAGACGGTTCGGGGGTTCTTGTATATCCAGCGTGGAAATTTTGATAGGGTTTTTGCTGACCGTATAAGTCATCTTACTATATTCTGCTATTAGTCAGTGGGCCTCTCTTTGCTAAATATCTAGTTCATTCTTACGTTTGTCTTTTCTTCTTACCTCACCGTTATTATTTGTTGGGGGCTTGTATCCAACTTTTGGGGTCTTTTCTCTGGAGGCAAGAAAGGTCTATCTTTTCCCTTCTAGGGTTAGTTAGTTCTCCGGCAGGCGCGAGACGTCTAGAACCAACGTAGGCACGTTCCCCGGCTGCTGCTATTTGTGGTGCTAGGATTAGTTATACGGTCAGCCCAGTTACCACTGTCCTATGAGCTGGTTTTTTGTGTTTGCAGACTTGGTAATTACTTCTGAGACCCTCTGCCATTGGGGTCATAACAGTATGCCAGGCCAAAGTTGAATGTTTAATGCATTGCAGAAGTGGGATAATAAGAAAGGAAATTCTGAGTTTTTTTTTTTTTTTCTTTCTTCCTCCCCTTTACCTCTGAGTGGCTTGTGCTTGCTGCAGACATGAATGTCCAGACCTTGATTACAAGTGTAGATCAGCTTGCTGCTCGTGTGCAGGGCATACAAGATTTTGTTACTAGTAGTCCTATGTCTGAACCTAAAATACCTATTCCTGAACTGTTCTCTGGAGACCGATATAAGTTTAGGAATTTCAGGAATAATTGTAAATTGTTTCTGTCTCTGAGACCCCGTTCATCTGGAGACTCAGCTCAGCAAGTTAAAATTGTTATCTCTTTTTTGTGGGGCGACCCTCAGGATTGGGCTTTCTCGCTAGCGCCAGGAGATCCGGCATTGGCAAATATTGATGCGTTTTTTCTGGCGCTCGGATTGCTTTACGAGGAACCCAATCTTGAAATTCAGGCAGAAAAAGCCTTGCTGGCTATTTCTCAGGGCCAGGATGAAGCTGAAGTGTATTGCCAAAAATTTCGGAAATGGTCCGTGCTTACTCAGTGGAATGAGTGTGCTCTGGCCGCTAATTTCAGAAATGGCCTTTCAGAAGCCATTAAGAATGTGATGGTGGGTTTCTCCATTCCTACAAGTCTGAATGATTCCATGGCGCTGGCTATTCAAATTGACCGGCGTTTGCGGGAGCGCAAAGCCGCTAATCCTCTGGTGGTGTTGTCTGAACAAACACCTGATTTAATGCAATGTGGTAGAATTCAGACTAGAAATGAACGGAAAAATCATAGACGTCAGAATGGGTTGTGTTTTTACTGTGGTGATTCTACACATGTTATATCAGCATGCTCTAAACGCCTAACAAGGGTTGTTAGTCCTGTCGCCATTGGTAATTTGCAACCTAAATTTATTTTGTCTGTGACTTTAATTTGCTCATTGTCCTCCTACCCTGTTATGGCATTTGTGGATTCAGGTGCTGCCCTGAGTCTTATGGATCTGTCATTTGCCAAGCGCTGTGGTTTTGTTCTTGAGCCGTTGGTAAATCCTATCCCTCTTAGAGGTATTGATGCTACGCCATTGGCGGAAAATAAACCGCAGTTTTGGACACGGGTAACCATGTGCATGACTCCTGAACATCGGGAGGTGATTCGTTTTCTTGTGCTGCATAAAATGCATGATTTGGTCGTTTTGGGTCTGCCATGGTTACAGACCCATAATCCAGTCTTGGATTGGAAGGCAATGTCTGTGTCAAGTTGGGGCTGTCAGGGAATTCATGGTGATTCCCCCCCGGTGTCTATTGCTTCCTCTACTCCTTCGGAAGTTCCTGAGTATTTGTCTGATTATCAGGATGTATTCAGCGAGTCCAGGTCCAGTGCTCTCCCTCCTCATAGGGACTGTGACTGCGCTATAGATTTGATTCCAGGTAGTAAATTTCCTAAGGGAAGATTATTTAATCTGTCTGTACCTGAGCATACCGCAATGCGTTCGTATATCAAGGAATCTCTGGAGAAGGGGCATATCCGTCCATCCTCTTCCCCTCTTGGTGCGGGATTCTTTTTTGTGGCCAAGAAGGACGGATCTTTGAGACCTTGTATTGACTATCGGCTTCTGAATAAAATCACTGTTAAATTTCAGTATCCTTTGCCTCTGTTGTCGGACTTGTTTGCCCGGATTAAAGGTGCCAAGTGGTTCACCAAGATAGATCTTCGTGGTGCGTACAACCTTGTGCGTATTAAGCAAGGAGATGAATGGAAAACTGCATTTAATACGCCCGAAGGTCATTTTGAGTACTTGGTGATGCCATTTGGGCTCTCTAATGCTCCTTCAGTGTTTCAGTCCTTTATGCATGATATTTTCCAGAAGTATCTGGATAAATTTATGATTGTTTATCTGGATGATATTCTGTTTTTTTCTGATGATTGGGACTCGCATGTAGAGCAGGTCAGGATGGTGTTTCAGGTTTTGCGTGAGAATGCTTTGTTTGTTAAGGGCTCAAAGTGTCTCTTTGGAGTACAGAAGGTTCCCTTTTTGGGTTTTATTTTTTCCCCTTCTGCGGTGGAGATGGACCCAGTCAAGGTCCGAGCTATTCATGATTGGACTCAACCCACGTCAGTTAAGAGTCTTCAGAAGTTCTTGGGTTTTGCTAACTTCTACCGTCGTTTTACCGCTAATTTTTCTTGCGTTGTTAAACCTTTGACGGATATGACCAA